>NC_139171.1:4249333-5449333 GCF_965202585.1 Thalia democratica | reverse complement strand
ATTTTTTAAACTGAAAAAGGATTTAGACCAACATATGGTCTATCATTATGAACCTAAATTTTCTTGTAGTTATTGTAATCACAAAAGTTATACAAAAAGGGAATTACGGTTTCATGAAAAAACTCATGTGAAAAAATAACTCAGCTGTTATTTGCAGTTGTTTATAGCAAGGATTGTTTTTTGGGTTTTAGTTTACTTTGAAGATGATGTTTGCAGAGATAAAAACTAAAGATAAACTGCTACAATACATTATAAAAACTTTCCATTGTAAATAAATTAAAAGCTTCTGATTTGTTGAAATCGTATGATTTATTTTTATGCTTAAAAGTTAATTTCTATTCAAATATAAATTTTTTAGTTCTTTAACAGACGATCCTAGCAAAACAAGTTTGCTTGAATATAAAATAATATCAAATTATACAGTATCCTTCTTTTATTACACTAAACTAAGACTTGTTTCTGTGTGTTAACAGATTAATACACTTCAACAGAGCTCTGTAAACACTAAATACTGTAAGGAAAGATTAGAAGCTTAAGTGGTATATAACGGATTTAACATTGAGTATTTTATCTACAAACTATTATTGACCTATAAAAATCTATAGCAATTGTTTTTATCTTTAATGGACACACGTATATACCTACTTTAGGTTCTATTCTTTCCTTACAGTATTTTTTTTACAGAGCTCCATTGAAGTATATTAATCTTTTAATACACAGAAACGTGTGTTAGTGTAATAAAAGAAGGATACTGTATAAATTGTTATTATTACAAGTTTATTTTGTGATAATAAACAATAGTTTTGATTGATACCCAACAACTTTTTTCCTACTATTCGATTTTACTTCAATTTATTTTTTTTGTTTAAGGGTTCTTTGTTTCAAAAAAATATTGTTTTACTATATAATTTATTTTCTTGACTTGTAAATAAATACTGTTACTGTATTTCGAATTGCATAAATTTTGACCAAATTTAAAAAATAACAATTGAACAACTTGTAGTATGTAATTGCTCTTTAAACTGAAAGTTTTTATTATTATGGTTTTCTTTTTATGTTTGCACTTTATGATATATTTTGCTTAACAATACTGTTATAAGAATAGCAAGTAAGTGAAAAAAAACTTTTTAAAAACTTATAGTTGCTCATAGTATGCCATGAAAGCTGTTATACTATTTCAAATATTTATTTCAACTATGTTTGATATTCAGGTTTTGTAAAGTAAACTATAATAAAGTATTTTCAAACTTAATTGATCAGTTTTTGAAAAAGAATCAACTGAAATACAATATAATGGAAATCACAAACAAAAACTTGCTCATTATTGAAGGTTAGTTGTTAATCTTTTTCTGTCAAAAAAAAGATATAATACATTATAAACTTATATCTAATGTTAAGCTTTATGTAAGAGTTTAAATATTATTTTTTAGTGATAATTTACTTTTAACAGAACTACAAGACATTATTTTTTAACTAATTATTTCTTTTTACATTTGATACAGTTGTTGTATTAGGAAATTTAAATTTTGCAATTTTATGCGGGTAACACTTTTTTAGATATATGCTTTTTACTACTGATATTTTATCATAACTATATTATTTTTATTACAATACTTTTTAAGTATGTTCTTTATTACAAACTAGTTACCTTAAACTTATGTACAAAATATGCTTAAAAAGGTCGATACTAAAGAAAGCAAATGCTTAAAACACTAGTGAAATTTTGTCATACTATGTTATTTACAGATGTATCAAACCAAGCAAATTTATTACTTCTCAATTTGAAAGAAGTAATTGACAAGTTACAAGCTGATAGAAATTACTTCAAAAATCAAGTAGAAAAACTACAATTTGAAAAGAAACAACTAATTATTTCAAATAAAAGCCTATCAAATAAGGTTGACTGCCTAGAAGAAAATTTGAAGACCAAGTTTACTTTGTTAGTTCAAAGCTTTAAGATTTTTGTATTTGAAACAAAATTTGATTTAAAAACATAAGTTTAGTAACTAAAAAAATGTTTAGCTTATATATTTAGATCAATTTAATAAGCATATTTTACATTTATTTTAATTGATGGTAGCAAAAGTTCAGAGAACAAAAACAAGAATGAAATCAATTCAAATCAAGTTAAAGTTTCGTCAAATAATCTTGAATATTTTGAAAAGATTAATAAATCTGTAGTTACTGAAATCAGTAAGTTAATAAACTTTTTTTTTTAATTATAAGCTTTTTACTTCTCAATTTTAAATCAACTATAATCTGTTTACAAACTAAATTATTTACAGGAATGTTTTAGGATTAACAGTGGCTAACTTACCTTTATCTTTAAAAATAAATAAATGTGTTTGTGTTACCTTTATATATTTTTTGATTTGCTTTCTTTCACTCTATTTTTTAATCATTATAGCTCTAAGTTCAACTGATTTTAAGAAAATCGGTCAGTTTAATAGATTTTCTAAAGAAGTTGAAGTTGATGAAAAAAGTTCACTTGGAATGTCTGAAGCTCAAAAACATAACTCTGATAAACAAAACAAAGGTAGTTTAATAAAAAATATTTTCCTGTAACATTAATACAAACTAAATAATAAAACTTTTTCATATTGTACAACATTACATGTTTAAGATAAATTTTTTAAGAAAGTTAGTAACAAAGTTGGAAGCTTTTCTAAGTCTAATTTTGAGTTTTTTGTGAATATAATTGTTTATAAAAGAAGTTTTTGTATCAAAAACATTTTAAAAACATAACTACTGTACACTACAAAAAACATTTAAATCTATAGATTTAAATTAACTTGAAGTACATTGTTTTATTCCTATATGAAATATTACAATTTTTTATAACACAATAATTTTTTAACAAATAAAATTTATTTAGATTGTAGCACTACCCAAGTTTTAAATGAAAAATTGCAAAAACAAAAACAAGTTGGAAGCTCTTCTAAAACTAGTAGTGAGTATTTTGTGGTTTCTATTTTAAGGACAAACAGCAATTGAAAGTATAAAAAAGATAAGTGATATAACATAATTTAGCTAGCAGATTTTTGTAGACATTATATTAGAAAATATATTTTGACACGTCGGAATATATTTGTCATAAACTGCTGTATAGTATCTAAAAGTTGTTGTATAATATTATTAAATATTTAATATTCATTAAAGTTTTTATTGGTAAGTATGATACAACACTATTACAGAAAAACTCTTCAAATGTCATATTTGTCATAGAAAATATGCTGCCAAAAAATCTCTTGATCAGCACATGAAAGTCCATGACGAATCAAAAGGTTTCAAGTGTGATGTTTGCTTGAAAATATTTATTAGCAAATCAGTTCTTACCACACATTATAGAACACATACAGGAGAAAAACCATTTGCTTGTAAAACTTGTGACAAAAGATTTGCACAAAAAAGTAATTTAGTTCAACATCAAGCTACTCACAGTAATGCCAAAAATGCCAAAATCTTTAAGTGTTCTATTTGTGCAGAAGGTAGATTTTTTAAAACAAAAGGAATGCTCAACCAACACATGGTAACTCATTAAGGACCAAAGTTTTCTTGCAGTAGTTTTGACTTTAATCTTACTTATCTAAACATGAAAATCTTTTTAGGAAAACAGAGTGTAAAATTGGACAAAATGTTTAGTTTAAGTTAAAACAACTGTGCAATACAACTTGATCTGTTTTATGAATGCTAGAATAAACTTTTTTTTAAGATTTCTAAAGAATAATCAAGTATTTATGAATTCACAAACAAAAAGTTTGATGTACTTGCTATAAGTTTGTCTTGTTTAGTTGAAATTTAGTTTTTTTTTACGTATTATTAGCATGTTTTACAAAAATTTTTTTGAGTTCTATAACTACTCTGAATGATTATTTTCATTCGTTTTTTTAAACGTTCGGACCTTAAACTATTGTGCATATATGTTACAAACTTCTTTAAATAAGAAAAATAGTTCATTGTTTTTGACATGAGAGGTTTAAAGCTATTTAAAATGCTTGAGTTATAAAGTTACGTAAAATATTGGCAAATTTAGTAAAAAAACTAGTTTTTAAGTTATTTATTTTACTAAAAGTTAAATGTGCAGCAGTTTTTATCTTTTTATGTTTTATATATTGAACTTAATATTCATAAACTGCTCTAAAATTTGTAATGTAATGTAAGAAAAACCGATTATTTATATATATTTATATATTCGTTTTTATGTTAGACTTTTGTATTCAGATTAAACGCGAAAATAAAATGTAGTTATTTAAAAAATACTATTGTTGTTTACTAGAAAGAATTTTGAGTGTTTCATTGTTTAAATTTGTTTAGATTAATAATTTTTGCTCAAAAGTCATCTAAATGGATCCTATAGGTTTACTATATAAAGGTAACTTGTATTGTTAAGTTATTTTGCTGTTTAGTAAAAGTAAATAAAATAGTAGTAGACTTGTAAAAATATTTGATACATTGAAACTTTCTTACCTATATAATGAATTTGCAACTTCCTTGTAAATATTTCATAATAATTATAATTTTTGTACAATCACTGTACTATTGTTTTAAATTTTTAGGTATTTACATTTTTCTTAATGTATGTATTGTATAAAAGTTTCATAAGTATGTATCAAAATAGTTTACGTTATTATAAAGTAACCTCTTTACTTTAAAACTTTATACCCATATTAAAACTAATTTTAATTTGTAGGTCTTACTAATAGAGCTAATATACTACTTGCCAATTTAAAAAAATAGTTGAAAATCTACAACTTGAAAAAGATTGTTTTAAAACTCAAGTAGAAAAGATAAAAATTAAATAGTTGAAATAATCTCATTAATATTGTGACGCAATTGTTAGATGTAATGAATGTATTTTCTTCATTCATTGACAACAGTAAAATTTGAATCAATTATTCTTTCCATTAACGTGAGTGGTTTATTTATATTATGTTTTGTTGTGAATTTTAGTTTACTTTACTTTTTTTAGACTTAATAATTACAATTATTATACAGTTTTATAACAGTTGGATTTAATATTAAAAGTATTTTACCTATTATTAACTATTATCTGTAGAAAATACTTTATTTTAATGAATAACATACACCTACTTTATTCTATGCTTCTATACTTTCATTACAGTAATTATTTTTTTATAGAACCCAGTTGAAGTGTATTAATTCGTTAACACACAGAAACATATGTTGGTACAATAAAGGAAGATTACTGTACAATTTGTTTTTTCAATTTTTTGATTCTAGTGAAGTTATTTCATTAGGATCTTTTGTTAGCAAACGGTTAAACCTATATTTTTGAACAGTTTTATATATATATTTACATCTTTAAAGATGAAAGTTTTTTAGAAATATTTTAGGATTAATACTAGTTTACATGCGTTTAGTTAAATTTATATACTTATGTAACTTTTTACATTTTGTTTAATTGCTTTATTTAACATTAAAACATCTTGTGTTTAAGTTCAATTATTCTTAAGAAAACTAGCCAGTTTATAAAAACTTAAAAAAAGTTAAAGTTGAAGAAAACATTTCACTTTAAATGCCTGAACAACTAAACAACTTATATAATAGACAAAATGAAAATTTAGTTTTATTTCAACATTCATATAAACTAAATAAAACTCTTGTATAGATTGTACCACACATCAAGTTTTAGGTAAAAGTTTCAAGAAAATTAGTGATCAAGTTGGTAGCTCTTCTAAGTTTAGTGGTGAGTATTGTTGTTCACGGTTTTTAAATGCGTTACAAAAAACTCCTAAAATTATAAATACTGTACACTACAATAAACGTTTAGTTCTCAAGACTTTAATCAATATACTTAAGTGTATATTTCTTGAATTATAGCCCGAAACATTTTAGTTTAAGTTAGACTGTTATTTTCAGTCACTCTTACTTTTTTAAAACGTGGTTACAATAAGTTTTATAATTTCGAAATGTTAAAAATTTGTATATCTAAATTTTAAATTAGGTTTAAAGTAAATATTGAAGTTTTTATTGTTATATATATTTTGATTTTTTATAATAATTACAAGAAAGCTTCTAAACTGCCAAGGGTGTCATACAGAGTTTTCTAAGAAATCTTTTAATCTTTACAAGAAAGTTCATGACGAATTAAAAAGTTTCAAGTGTGATGTTTGCTTGAAAGTATTTTTAAACGAGACCATACTGTCAAGTCAGTACAAAAAACCTTTCGCTTGTCAAATTTGTAACAAAAGGTTCTCCAGGAAACATGATTTAAATTGTCATCAAGCTACTCATACTGGAGAAAAACCATGAAAAACCTTTTACTTGTCCAATTTGCAATAAAAAAATTGCATATAAAAAGTACATTAAATCGACATCTAGCTACTTATCACGGAGCAAAACTTTAATCTTGTCAAATTTGTGATATAAAGTTTTCACATAAAAGTAGTTTAGTTCAGCACCAAGCTACTCACAGTGATGTTAAAAGTTTCAAATGTCCTATTTGTCCAGAAGGTAGATCTTTCAAAACACAAAAAGATTTAAATCAACACATGGTCTGACAGTATGAACCTGAGTTTTTTGTAGTCACTGTGATATTAAAATTAAAACTCACTCAAAAGGTAACCTGAATACTCATACGAAACGTCATCATATGAAACAAACTTAAATTGTATTGTAATTAGTATTTTTAATTAAATTAATTGTCTACAAATTAACAGAAGTTTAAGATCTAATGTTTACAAAGGGCTTGTTATAAACTAAAAAGCACTTTTTTATTAAATTTTTTAATGGCTTTGTAGTATTACACCTCTTGCTAAGAAGTTTAATATTTTAAAATTTAAAAATACTTCTGATATCTTTGTGTTTAGGATTTACTAATAAGTTTGTTAACAAAGCTTTTTAAGATTTTTTCTTCAGTTTTACCGGAGTGTATTGCTTATATTTTTTGTTAAAAAAGTAAGTACGACAATTACTATATGATTTTTCTTACAATAAGGTTACCAACCTTGTTCATACTATTTTCTAGATAAAAATATTTTAACTATACTACTACGGCTTCTTTTTTCACTTATAAATAACTACTGTTTGTGTAAAATAAATATTTGTGTTTAGTTTTTTAATAGAAAGTTTTATCTAAGAAACTCATTTTTTAAATATTAGTCAATAGTTCATATTGTTTTCCTACCAATAAGTTTATTAACCTCATTCATACTTTTGGTTTGAAAATAATCAAATTTTACAGTTTAGCCTTTTTTCATTTCTAAACTATTACTGTATGTAAAAATGATATAATTTTTATAAACTCTTTAGCACAGAGATTTTATTGAGTAATTTAAAAGGTCTTTTGAACTTAATTTATTGTATATATCATTGTATTATATGTGTTAGCACTTATTATGTTTCATTTGCTAATGTGACATAAAAACAATTCAAAGTTTTTAGATACTTTTTCTAACTTTGCTAATAGTTAGCTACAAAAGCTTTGTAATTGTTGAAAATTTTACTTATTTTAGTTACTAAATAATTCAAATTTTTCTTATTTTTGTTTTGTTAAAGTTTAAGATAAAGTTTATTATCACATAAAAGTCATGTTTATATAAAAAAGTTGATACTAATTTATAACGTTTATTTAATATGTAAATAAGTTGCTTGCTGTATTTATATTCCAATAAAGTTAGTTGACATAAACTTTTTAATTTTTAAATATCCTTTAAATATATTTCGAAAACAAATTATAATCTTATGGCTTTTATTACTTATAAAGTTTAAATTGGTTATTTTCCTTAATTAATGTTTTTATTGCCATAAAGCTAATCAAGTTTACTAATGCTGTTAGCAATAAAATATTTTAGATAAACAGCAAAATGTAAAGCAAATAAAGTAGGCACACTAATTTCATTAAATATTTCGTCGTCGTCAATTTCTTTTTATTTCATTTCTCCTATTGTTTTTTACTTCTTTTAGAAATAAAACAAAATACTTTCGAACTTCTAGCTTGTGAAAAAGAAGGGAACAAATTAAACCAAAGTAGTTTTTTTTTTCAAAACAGTGCAAGTATTTTATATAACAGGGACTTTTTTTTTGTTATGACTAAAATTAAATAATTCATTTTAGCTTTTTTTATTTTTACATCACAATACAGCTGTTTTAAACATTCAATAATCAAAATAACTATACAGTATGTATTTTTTAATATTTAATTTCCTATTATATACAAAATCTTATTAAGATTGTTAGCAAAAATATGATTCTAAGTTGTTTTCCGAATTAAATAAAAAATATTGTTCCCACAGGCCTGAATAATTTACTTAAGTAATTAACTAAGAGTTTTTGGTTAAAGTAAAAGTTTGTGCTGTTTTAGTACTCTTTCTCATTTGAATAAATAAGTATTTCGAAAAATATAATAAAAATTTAAAGATTCTATAAAATTAAAAAAACAATACTATTGTAAACAGGTTTTATTTAAAAACAAACACTACTTAAAATTTTTACTAACAGTCAAAACAGCCTCATTATTTTTCTGTTAGTTTGATTTTTCAATAAAAGTTTTACTTTCAAATTAACAGTTCTAATTAAATGACATTTTCTTTTATGTTTTTACACTAATTTATTCTGATAATTAAAAGTAAACTTTTGTGTAGCTACATTTAATTTAAATTAGTTTTATATAGCTTAATGTTGTACAGTTTTTTTTAAATAGAGTAAGAAAGAGCTTTTTGATAATCTGAAAAATCACATATATTTTGAATCATTCCTGTAACCTTATTTTTTAGTAAGTTGTGTTTATTAAATGATTGTATCATTGTAGTTTAACTACTATTTTCTTTTATCATTATAAAACTTTATATAAATTCAGTAAGAATTTTTTTAGTAAATCTAAGAACTTTTCTTGTAAATCTAGCCCGCTAACTAGAAAAGTCGCCTAAATGTAGTATGAATTTTTATTTGTAGTCATTTATAAATTTCATCTATGTATTTGTTTGTATAAAACTATATTTACATTATTAATTTTTTTTTTCAACTATTGCTACTTTAGCTGACACTGTTTTTCCTGAAAGGATCTTCAAAGAAACAATAAAATAATATGAAGCATTTAAATATTTACAGTAAAATAAAGTGAATAGAAAGCAATTAGTTAGTCATTGTAGTTACGTTCTTAAGTAGATAAAAGGAAAATTAATTAATTGTGAAATTAAATTTAAGCAAAAACACTCGTCAAATAAAATGATACTTTTAAATAAACGGCCATTAAGAAATAATTATAACTTAGGATGTTATAAGAAACAAAATATTACACCAATATATAAAAATTAGAAATAACTAGATCTAAAATGGGGCATGTAAATGAAAGTTCTTTTCTTACATTAAGTGGTTTGACTCTGTGCGCTTCGGCAATGGGAATTCTTTCTAGATTGCAGATAGAGCAACTTTTCTGTGTACTGAGTAGTCGACTTTAAATAGCATTTGTCATTTAATTTCGAAGAATTTGATGTTATTTGACGTATTTAATTTGGCCAGGGCTGTTGCTTGTAATTTCTTGAGGATACTGTACTTGTGTTGTTGCCACTTTGTTTAGATAGAAACCCCCAAGAACCAATGCATTCCTTATCTCTGACTGTTGCTTTATATATACCTTTAGATTTCAACATTAAATGGGCGATTCATTTTGTTTATGCAATTGCACGTTCTGTTTGTTTTTTTTTCAGCCTCTAATTTTTTTTTGTTGTGCGAGTTGATAATGTTTTTCATATTAGAAAAACAAATAGCTGTGCGATATTTTGATTATACTCACGTTAAAAATCTTGTGAAAATTATTGTTTTTGGAAAAATGTAGACGAACAAGATCCAAAAATCTCTTTCCCGTATTGGTTTATAGAGAATTGCAAAACGGAGGATTAAAATATACAATTTGTTTTTATTTTTTGGTCTTTTTACAATTAGAATTCAGATAGCCTTTTCGCCTATCATGTCTGCTTGAAGTTAATACTTCATTATATCCTTTTTTGATGCTATCAACTATCTTTTTGTTACTAGAAAGTTTGGTTAGTCTGTTATTAATCATTGAGCTTATGTCTTTTCTTGTTAACTTGGAATGATTAGATCCATCATTTATGTATTTTACGTTTAAATTATCCTTTTCATATGGTGCAAAGGTGTTACTACTTCAGTTCACGCTAATGTTTAAAAAACCTTTTGGATTAAACTAAATTCCTCAGAAATCTTAAATCGGTAGAAGTTAGGTGTACTTCTAATTCTTTTTATTGCTCTTTCATTTTCGCACTTAGATCTATTAAAAACGGCTAAACTATGGTCATGATAAAGGCCTAAAGATAATAAACTATTCACGGAAGATAAATCAAATAACATATAAAGACATATTAGATCGAAGATCTCAGCATGCATATAACTGCCAATAGCAACATCAAAATTACTGGTGTATTATTTCTTTACCCATGCCGTACCGTTGAAGTCAGACAGTACACTCATGCAGGAATGAATAACTATTCTTTTGTCTTGAGGGTTTATTTAAATGTAACTTTATGTGAACTTTATTGCATTAGATAGCTCTATATGTCATAGAAGGATAGAACTTCTCAATATCAAACTTCAGGAAATTTATTGTTCTTTTTATTGTATTTTATTGAACCGATCAATAAATTTAAAGGAATTTTTCCATTGAACTAAATTAGTTTTAGATATTTTTTTTATTTTATCAAGTATCTTTATATAAATAACTCCAATACTTGATTCATCGTGTTAATTAATTTACTTTCTAGTTAGTTATGAAAGTTTTGCTTATGGTCTTTGACTGTTATAAAGGCTCTTTTTCGGTGGAGCCTTTAACTTTACCTCTAATACTCAATTCTTTTATTTACGATGCTGCCTTCAGATTAATTTGCTTAAAACAGTTTTTAGAAGCTATCTTATAGACATTAGTCAAGGAGTTTTTCGTTAACCTATTTTAGCTAGTTTTGCTAATAATTCAGAGATTGTAGGTTTTGCCACTAAAAATAATTAGTTCATTTGTCGATTTAATTCTCTTTATGTCGGCGGACAACTTTTTCTGGAAATGGGAATTTACATTCTCTGAATTCAATGGACCTAACTAAGTAAAAGTCATGCTCGAAGTACTTGAGCTCTTCGCATTCAAGCGCAGATTATTTGGTTGGAAAGCCGAAATAAGTGTTGTTTAAGTTATCATTATCAAGTAAATTCGCATAAACTCTTGAATACCATTAGGTTTTCCAACATAGATTTTGAACAAATTTGTATAGTTTCTGATATAACTTTTGCATCAGGGTTTCCCAAACTTTTTTCAAATGGCCCCCTTTAAAGATATTAAAAAGCTATGGCTCCTTCATTCCTCTCTTTGCTGCTCGTGCCCCCTGAACAATTGTCATGGCCCACTTTGGGAAACCCTGGACTACATGCTAAATGATTGTTTTTTAAAGAATAGTCTATTCTCATGTGCTTCGAGTCATTCCTTGAGTTCATATCAACAGTTTCAATAGAGTGCCTTTCTAAAAAGGGGCTATATTACATAAGTTATAAAACTGTATGAACTAGAGTGCTCAATATGTAAAAAAAAATTATTGAACAACTGTATTCATCACATACATTTTAAAAAACAAACCTATACTCACTGAATTAAATTAGATAGTTAATAATTAATTATTTAAAGATTGCAAAATTTATGATAATTTAAGATATTGCTAGAAGTTTTTCATAATTTAAAAGATATTTTAAGGTATTTTGGACAAATTAAGTTTTGAAGCTTATTTGAAACAACTTGAATACAACTATAAGGAAAAGTAAAAATTTATATGTCTTAGCTTAGTTTAAAAAATAAGTCATAATATACTACGTAGTAAACTTAAAATGAGGTTTAAGAAAAAATATAACTTGAAGATCAAATACTGCTAAAGTTGGTGTAGAAAATGACAAATATTCACATCAGGTCAAAAACAACCCTAAAACTCCTTAAGTAAATATATTGATGTGAGTTGTAGAGTACACCTTTTTAGTGGTCTTAAACACAGATAATCCTAGACTTCTAACAAATAGTACTTATGACAAGTACTATAAAATGTTTTTAACCTGTTATTATAAAACATTTAATATTAAAAATAAGTATTGATCTTGATTAAAATGCTTAGTTTTTAAAAGAACGTTAATATATGTTGTTTATTCATTAACAACTTTAATCAGTGTTTAAAATAGAGATAATTAAAGTATTAACAACAGGTTTCTACTGATAAAAGTCTTATTCTAAGCTATTTATTATTGTTTTAGATCAGGGTTTCCCAAACTTTTTTGCAAATGGTCCACTTTAAAGAAATTGAAAAAGCAATTGCCCCCTTCAACAAGATTACTCATAAACTACAATAAAAAACACCTAACATCTTTTTTTTTTGCTCTTCGTCTGCAACTCAAGAATATCTAGTGTAAGTTTCTAAACTACCACAAAATACACATAAGACCTTTTTTTTTTGCTTTTCATCTGCAACTCAAGAATATCTAGTGTAAGTTTCAAGTTATAGCCTCATGGCCCCCTAGGGGGCCACTTGGCCCACTTTGGGAAACTCTATTTTAGATAGACGAAAACCAAAGCCAACAATTCTAATAAATTTAATAAAAAGATAGTCTAAAATTAGTATTTAATACTTCTGATAAAGTCTTACTATTTTTAATGATTTTTTCAACTTTAAGATATTTAAAAAAATTCTTTATTACAGAGTTAAAAAGTTTTTGATCAAGAAGACCCCAGTTTAAGAATAAAACTAAAAAAAAAAACAAAAAGTATTTTATTTAGAAATATTAAGTTTTTATAAAAAAGAAAGATACTGACTAATAAGATTAGTTTAGTATTTAAAAAATAAACGTGTTTTTCGAACGCTGCGAGGACCAAAAAAAAAAAGCCAAAATGTTTCACTTGTTATAAAGTCTCTAGCACCGACCAAATAAACTTAAACTAAAAAAACATAATTTATTTTAATTGTACTATTAATTTCTGTAAACAAATTATTTAAAAACAAAAATGTTGTCGTGTTTTGAAATTTAAATTCCAAAGAAAAAAAAATTCCCCTTATATTAGAATGACTGTCGTCGGAAAGTATATAAAAAGCTGAAATAACGCCGTCAGCAAAATTTTATGATAAATCAATTTGAAAATTGATTTTTGTTGATTAAGACTAATTTGGTATAAATTTTAGCTAAATCACCAGCAACAGCTTCTTTATAACATTTACTTTTGATAACGTCAATAATATCTAAATTTAAATGTTTTATTAAACTTAGTTTGTTAGGGTATGGTAATAGTTTTTTATACATTTTTTTTTTGGTTTTTTAAGCATATTGCACTAATAAAAACTACAAAAATAAAATTCAAGAATGCGTTTATTACACTTATTATTTTTAAATAGCTGCAGTTAATTCAGTATTATTTATAGAAAGTATAAATCATATAGTATTTAGAAACTATTGTTTAAAGTTACAATGATTATGAAAGTTTATTTACAATTTTAAAATAAATACACGTATTAGTCGGTATAAATATGAGAAAGTAAAATATTAGGAATGAAAAAAAATTTGTAGATGTTAATCTCTTAAAAAAATTTCAAGTACTTTATTTTTTAGAGCATGTTTTTCTTTAATATTTATGTAAACCTTACAAACTGGGTGGAAAAAAAATAGTCGTATTTTACAAAGATAAAAAAGTATTCAAATATTTAGTCAAGTAATCTTTGTTAGTAATTTGAAGCACATGGCTAAGAAAAAGGGTTAATTTGACACACATTTATATCAAACAAAAAGAATATTACCAGCAAATTTAAAATACACTTGAAAATAAATATATATAACCCAAAAGATTGCTTTCAAAAATTATCAAAAAAAAAGGGTGAAACAAAATAGTTGTGAAAAAAGAGATAAATAATAATTGCTTTTAAAGAAAATCAGGTTTTTTAATTAAAATAGCTTCAATTTTTATAAAGAAAAAAATGTTAGATCAGTTTTTTTTAGAGAAGAGAAAACTTTTAAACACAGGCTTTAGTAGTAAAAACACTTTAAAATTTAGTTAGTTTAATGAAAAGTTTCTAGCTTAATCAAAGCTACCAAGTGTAATCAACAATTGTTAAATAGTTTTATTTTTTAAGTTTTCAACAAACATATTTTGCTTAAAAAAGGTCCTTTTTTATCATGTGAAAACATATTTAATTTCATATAAACATTTTAAGCTTTGTAGCTAATAATCAACTAGACAATGATTTCAAAACTAACTAAAGATTAAGGATCAATTACCACTTAATCAACTCAGGTGTTCCTTACTTTACCGGGAACATACTGTTTGTCGATTGATTTCTCCTGCAAGAACATGTGAAGACATTTCTCATTCTGTGCTAGTGGGTGACCTGCGACCCTGTTTAATAGATATAATAAATATTAACATTAGAAAATTGTATTTATTATTTATTGTAAGAACATGTGAAGACATTTCTCATTCTGAGCTAGTGGGTGACCTGCGACCCTGTTTAATAAATATAAAAAATATTAACATTAGAAAATTGTATTAATTATTTCTTTATTGTAAAAAACTGTGAAGACATATCTCATTCTGAGCTAACGGATGACCTGCGACCCTGTTTAATAATTGTATGTTAAAATTAATAAATATATATTTGATTACACTTTTAATGCTAAACAAATGTAAAAAATATATTTTTCTATAAAATTTGTACGTATTAATTTTTTAATTAAAACACGTAGAGATACTTTTCATTACGAATATACGTATATACATAATTGATAGAAATATTAAAAAGTTATGTTTATTATTTTCAATGTTAAAAACATAGGAAGAAATTTATCATTCTGATCTAATGGATGACGTGCAACTCTGTTTGATTAAATAAAAATGATAACACTTATAATCTATTGCTCAAATATATGATTCGAAAAACATAAAAAAATTTTCATTATACACTAGTAGTGACACTGAACCCTGTTTAGTAAAATGATTATACTCATGAACTTCTACTTAACAATATTATATTTTATCAAGCATATATGCGTTTCTTATTGAAAACAAACTATTACTGATGATGTAATGTATAAGACAAAATTAAAATTAATTATTTTCAATCACTTAAATGTGCAAGAATTTTCTATTTTGTGTAAAGCAAAATTCAAATTTAATACTTAATAATAATAGGTGATAAAGTCATAAATAAACAGCTTTGCATTTCATTAACAAAACAAAATCAAAATGTATCAACTCAAGTTTGAAACCTTGGTTGAAACTAAATGATACGTGTACTCTTAAAACTTTACTTGATTTTTCAGTGTTACCAATTTTGTTTTTGAGAAATTTGTTCCAGGTTTTTAAAAGTACAGTTGTTGGGTATATTTTTAGTTTAAAGTTAAGTTAAAGGTAAAAATCTGTGTCAAATAGTATAAAAACATTGAAAAGATACTGTAAAGCTAGTTTAAATTTGTTTTTTATTAAAAACTTTTTTGATGAGAACAACTTTTTTTTTATCGTTATGGTAGATTTTTGGTGTCAAATTAAAATTTTACTACTTAACGAGTAAAATTGTTTAAAATTCCAGGTTTTTTAGTGATTTTTATTCACAATTCCAGTTGTTTTTTTTTTTCAAAATTTCTCAAATTCCAGGTTTTTCCAGGATTTTAGGTTTTTTGGCAGCCCTGTTTTATTAACTGAAATTTAGTACTGTATAGTCTAGTTTACAAATCAACAGTAGATTTAAAGTTAACAAATAAAACTTTTAAGGAAAAATATTGAAATATGTAGTTTTTTTTTTTGTTTTTAAACAAAATATACCCTACTTAGTAACATGTACAATAAGTTGAAACATTTTTTAAAGGTTTTAAGCTCACATTAAGTAAAAGTACTTAAAAGGAGTGAAAAGAATTCAATTTTTGAAATAACATAGTTAAACAAATTTACTGATTTTTAAGCGAAAAAAATTGTAATCATTATAAATATAACTTTTTTAAGTTTTATAAACTTTTTAACTTGTGTACATCGATATAAATCTATTTATTTACTCATAACAACAAAAAACCAATAGTAAACAATTTTTGATAAAAAATTAATGTTTATATGAACTATTGAACTTTTTTGACTTGTAACTACTGTATTTTCCAACTTTAATTAACTAATAGAAAAATTAAAAAACAAACATTAATAATAGTTATATTAAGTTTCTGTGCTCAAACAAACTTATAATTTATTTTTATAGATAAAACTATAAAGCGTGTATGTTACAATAAAAAGTTAGTTGTTACATTTAATTAAATTTATCACCAAATTGATACATATTCAAAACACTTATTATTATTATCCTTAATCCAAATCTAACAGAACTGTACAGATGTAAAGTTTTAAAGACTTTAATTATTTATAACTCATAATACTTTAAGTTAGCTGATATTAATAATAAAATGGTATTTTAATATAACGTAGGTCATAAAGTTCTTAAGTAAATTATTAGTATATAACTTTCTACTCTATGTAGTATCACTTTAAACTATGTTTTTCTTTGAAAAGCTGTGAAAATTTAAAAAAATTTGAAAAGCAGAGCTTTTCAAAGACAATTTAAACTAAAATAATTCTTTCAAAATTTCCACAATGCGATAGTAGCTTTCCCTTTATTAATCAATATGATTTCATAATTTATATTAATCTTTTAAGATTTCTTAATATGAATCGATATATGGGGCTTTAATTTATAAAAACCAGATAAATTTAGAGCTTCTTTTATTCAATTTTAAAAGTTCTTTTTGACGAAAGCAAAATTATGCAACGAATTTATTGATGTTTTATTTTAAATTTTTTAATTTTTTAAAAACTTATGTGAATTTTTTAAAATGCACTTTTTTGTTGGAGTTAAATTAGAGATAACAGTGTAATTAACTTTAAAAACTTAAAATTAGTTCAACTAGAATAATTTTAAATTAGTTATATAGTTTAGATTAAATCAAGGCTTTTTTCAATGTTCTTACTTGATAAACTTTATTTACAAACAAGGATTAATGTTTTAATTTTTTAGGTATTTGTTTAAATTGAACTTAATCAAAATTTTAATCTATTATAAAAAGCTTTTAATACCGTAAACAATTGAACAGAAGAAATAGTCCTATTCAAAAATATTTGAAAGCAAATTAAATCTAGTTAAAACTATGTAAAGAAATATACCACAATTTTTGTAATATCTTAATCAAATTTTCATTAATAATAAAAAAAACAATAATACAAAATATAAAATTATTAAAAAACTTTTAAAAAGTGTTGCCAATTGATTGTCGTGATTTTAAAATGTAATTTTTATAAATGACAAACATTATGACGTAACTTGATAGTACTTTATTTTTATTAGTAATAATAACTTTAGTCTTAATCTTACATTTCTATTTCCAATATAACTGTTCAAAATTTAGGTTTAATTGTTTGCTAGCAAAAGATCCTATTGAAGTAACTTCACTACAATATAAATATAAATATATTTCCAATATAAGTATTTTATTAAAATTGTTTATTTATATTTTTTGTAATTAACGTTTATTTGTTAATTGGTAGTTAGTAATATTTTGAACTTGAAGCTAATTTGATTGATTAAACTAACTTGTTTACATATGATGTCTTCTATGAGATTCGGCTAACTAAATTATTATTTTTATTCATGTGACTTTAACAAAAATTTATACCTCACATAGTTTGAAAACTAGTTTTAGTTCAATAACTGCTATAAAATTGTTCTCAAAAACTTTTTTAAGCCTTATTGGTTTATAAAAAATGTTATTTAAAAAAGTTTTTAAGTACTAGTTTTACAGTTTGCAACCTTGAGAAATATTTTGTTTGAAAGAAAATACTTAACTTTAAAATAATATTTTCATGAAATAATGAATAAATCTTTTGTCATATTGATACATTACAACTAAAGAACAAAGATTAACTTTTGTTGGCTACAAGTACCAACACTATCATAATAGATATAAAATCTTATTTGCTAACAAATTACCAAAAACTCTTTTAATTAACTTATTTTAAATTTTTTATAATCTTAACTTCAACATTTCTTGCAATACTTTTTTTAATATTTTAATTATTTGTAGTTATCTTATTTCAATTAACTATTAACTTAGTAATGGAAATTTTAAACACCTTTTAATTTAAATTTATTTATCTAATTATATAAAAACTATAATTTATACAGCTGTTTCATACATGAAATATAAAGTTTCATGTACTCCTCAGTAAGCTACAGTTTATTATAACATAGGGTTGCAACTCATTTAAAAAAAAAAATTCCAGGTTTTCTAAATTTCTTCCAGGTTTTTAAAAGTAAACATTTTTCTATCTATTTTTAAGTTAATTTCTATAAACGAATCTGTGTTAAATAGTACAAATACATTTAAAAGATGCTGTAAAGTTACTTTAAATGTGTTTTTAAATAAAAACAATTTTGATGTTGACAAATAAATCTTATTTATATAATAGATTTTTTCCGTCAAATTGAAATTTTAATACTAAAAATGTTAAAATTATTAAAAATCCCAGGTTTTTTGATCAAAATTCCAGGTTTTTCAAGGTTTTTTCAGGTTTCCAGGTAAAGTGGCAACCCTGTATAATAGTAAACAGAAATTTAGATTTTGAAAATTTCTTTGATAATTGTGACGTAGTAAGGATACAGTTTATTGTACAGTTAGCTGAATTTGAAAGTAATACGCTGTAGTCATGGTTGCCACTGATCATGCTGAGAAAAATTTCCTGACTTTTCCTGACTTTTTCCTGACTTTTTACTAAAATTTTCCTGACTTTTCTAAATCAAATTCTTAAGTTAAATTTATTATAAAATACATAACCTAACACTTAAAATTATATAAAGCTTTCAATCTAATTTTAATACAGGTTAAAAACAACAGTTTTTTGCTGAATTCTATCATCAAACTTCCAGTACATCACTTAAACCATCTGTGTATGATTGATGTTTGTAAAAAACAGCTCTATCAGCATTGTATTATTACCTTATAAACACAGCTTGTCTGAAAAAATTTTGGCATTTCCTAGCATAAATGTATCTAGATAAACAAACGACATATTAGGAACTTTCATATAAGAATTCTTAAAATATGTAAACTTTGGCATAATTAAAATATGAAAAAAACAATTAAATACTGATCTGATAAGAATAACAATGGTTAGTCTGAGTTTGAAAACCCAATACATAAAGTAATAGTTTTCTGTACAAATAATTTTAATCTAACACCTTTATACGAAAAATAAATTTACTCTTTACCAGTAATAAGCTATTTATCTAACTAAAAAAGTAAACTTTAGTCAGACTTAGCATATAAGTTGTAAAATAACCTAGAAGTTAAAAATATCTAACAATAAAAAGTATTTACTTAAAACATGTTTTACTTATATCAATTGTTCACTTAGTTTAATAAAATACTACCCAAACTGTTTAATATGAAATCTTTAAATTAAAAATCAATTAAAAAGAATATACTTAATCAACTGTAAAAACAAGACATAAAAAATTAAACTATATATCTGTTGTATAAAACATTTCTCTTATCATTTAGTATAAAATTTGTAACATACAAATATACTCTTATTTACTTTAAAAACTTAAGTTACTCTAGAAAAAAAAACAAATAATAATTAAACTTAATCTTGGCATATACCTCTCTTGTAACTTATTTTATAAATTTAAACAATTTTTTAAAAAATTATAAAGAGGTAAAGTATACATATTTTTTTGTTACATAAAATACTAAACTAACTGCTTAGTTATAAAAAACTCAATTATTTACTTAAACAAAAAACACTTAGATTCTAAAATTATGCAAGATAAACTTTAGTGTATATATCACAGTTTCACCATGGAAGTGTCCTTGCTACAGATCATCAATACTAAAAAGCTTACAAAATCTGCTTGTTCAAGTAGGGTACTTGTTCAATATGAAAATAGAAAATTTTTACAGTATTATAAAGGATATTTTACTAATTTACACCAGATGAAGGCATTGGAAATAAAATTAAATATTTTTGTAAATTTCTGGAGAAATTTCGGAATTTTTTTCTGACTTTTTAAGACTTTTAATTTATTTTTTACCATTTGAAGGCTTTTGAAAACAAGGAGTTTTGTAAATTTAAACTGACAAAATCTGACTTTTCTTTTAATTTTAGCAAATTTCCTGACTTTTCCTGACTTTTTTTCAAAACCCCCTATTTTTTCCTGACTTTTCCTGACTTTTGTAATTTTTTTAAATTTTTCCTGACTTTTCCTGATTTCCTGACTTTTCCTGACCGAGTGGCAACCCTGTGTAGTTGTTAATTTATGCATTTTAGGAAAGTTTAGAAAGGTTATTTTAGAAAAATGTTTTAAGCTATTAGAAAAATTTTTTGGGCTGTTGGAAAAATGTTATAAAATACTCGTGTTTGCCGCTTAAAATTTATTTTATTTTAATATTTAGTTGGTTCTAATTTTGTTAAAAAAGTGTTTTTTATAATGGATACATATGTTTTGTCTTTTGTCTACCATTTAGTCTAAATGTAAGTTCAAAACTAGGCAAACAATTCTTAAATCTGATTACCACATCATTTGACGAAAACCACCCATTCCATAAAATATTTGACCGAAATACAATTAAAATATCTTACAGTTGTACAAACAATTTCAGTAGTAAATAAATAGCTCACAACAATAAAATATTAAACCAAAACAAAATAGACGATAAAAGCACCATAAAAGATAAACTTTTTAATTGCAGTAAAGAACCTTGCCCTTTAAATAACGAATGCTTAGTGTCAAATATAATTTATAAAGCAACAGTAACATCAAATAAAACAACAAAGCAGTGTATTGGATCCACCGGAAATACTTTTAAACAAAAATACAGAAACCACAAATCATCATTCAACAATATTAACAAAAGATACACAACAGAACTAGCAAACTACATTTGGAATTTAAAAGATAAAAATACAGACTACAAAATAAAATAAGAAATATTAAACAGGACAAAATAAAAATTCAATACTAAATTCGGCTGCAAACTTTGTAACTTAGAAAAATTAGAAATCGTAAAATCAGATAAGAACGTAACACTAAACAAGAAAAGCGAAAGACAAAACATATGTATCCATTATCAAAAATACTATTTTAACAAAATTAGAACCAACTAAATATTAAAATAAAATAAATTTTAAGCGGTAAACACGAATATTTTATTAAATTTTTCCAACAGCCCAAAAAAATTTTTCTAATAGCTTAAAACATTTTTCTAAAATAACCTTTCTAAACTTTCCTAAAATGCATAAATTAACAACTACAGCGTATTATTTTTAAATTCAGCTAACTGTACAATAAACTGTATCATTACTACGTCACAATTATTAGAAAAATTTTCAAAATCTAAATTTTTGTTTACTATTATAATAAGCTGTAGCTTACTGAGAAGTACATGAAACTTTATATTTCATGTATAAAACAGCTGTATAAAATATAGTTTTTATATAAATAGATAAATATTTAGCTCCAATTTAATTTGTCGAGCACTATCGACCAGAACTTTTTATAAAACCTTTAGTATTTACATATAAACTCGATAATAAGTGTTTATAAAAAATTGATATTTAAAAAAAATTTATAATTAGTAACAAAAACTTTAAAAGCTACCTAAAAACTTAATACTATTTGTATAAACTAAAACAAACTTTTAATAAAGTTTTCCAATTTCTTATAAAAAATAAATAACATAACAAACTTGTTAATAAAAACTTCCAAAGCTTTCCTTCTTTCTTCAATGAAAGATTCGTCATAAATTCCGTTCTTTTTACCGAAAAATTGAGAAAATTGAAGTTTCAGCGCTTTGCCAGGCAGCGGGGGAACTACTATCTGTAATGAAAAAATTAAGTTTAGTACAATAATATTTGAATATAAAAAAAAATATAACTATCTGTTATAATAAGTTAAAGTTTTAATATGATAATATTTAAATATTGTAACACAACTAATAAATTACATAATAAATATATTTACAACTATCTGTTATCATAAAATGTTAATACAAAAAAATTATATTTACAACTGTCTGTAATAAATGAAATTTATAACATGCGACTTATATAACTTTATTGAGATATCAAACGTATGACAGTTTTCATAAAATTGCTAGTAATAGAGGATAACTACTATCTGTTAAAAACGTATAAATTTGTTTAATATATAACGGTGATGCCAAATAGATGGATCACAAGGTAAGAAATAAATCAATATCGTTTTGGGAAGATATTATGGTTCGCATAACCTTTGTAAGTTTTCCTGGTATTTAACTACTTTCTTTAAAATAATAAAAAAATCAACTAAACTTGAGGTTCAGGTGTCATAACAGGAAATATATTTATCTAAACAATATGACATTAAAAGCACAACTCTCATAATTTAACCTTGTAGAGATGTTTTAGTTGTAATAATGATTATCAACTTAAGTTTTACTGATGTTCTAAAATTAAAGCAGAATTTTCAGTAGCTATTGCTAAATACAAAGTATTAAGTTGTAGTGTAATTTTGTTGCTACTTTTTTCAGCAAAAAAATCCAACTTGATTGACAAAAACTTTCCTAAGTTAGTCAAACTAGAGGCTTATTGTTATAAAGTTTATCATAAGTAGCAAGAGAAAAAAATAAAATACTTAAGATTACAAGCTTGAAAACTTAAAGTATCATAGCATTAACAAAATTACATAATACTTGAAAAAATATAACTTTTGAGGAAAAAAAAATACTTTTAATTCATGATATCTAGCTAGATTTCTGAATAAAATCCAAAACAATCATGTACCTATATAAGATAAATAAGCACACATATTTATAAATAAATACAAATAATATACCTTGCTGTCTCTGTCCAGTTCATCTACGAGCCATTCGAATTCGCTGTATCTCCTGCGAACCGATGAATCCTTCATTTTGAAAACGGGTAGGTTGGTCTGTAAATAAAATAACATAAGCACAACATCATATCTGTAATATATGTTATCTCTTGTGGTATAACTTATCAGTTCGTAGAAGATACAAATTTATATATTATTAATTTTATATCTCCTGCGAACTGAAGAATCTTTCATCTTAAAAACGGGTAAGTTGGTCTGTTGAAATGATAAAATAAGATAAGTACAACATCATATCTGTATAAATGTTATCCCCTATGGTATAACTTATATTATTAACTTTGTATCTCCTGCAAACTTAAAAAAAAAATTCAAGTTCGATATAATGTATCACATACAGTACCTGTAATAAATTCAACCAAATATATGAGATAAACTTAATAAATTATGCTACTCGGACAGGTGAATCTAAGAGTCTTTGATTTTGAAAACGGGTAATTTGGTTTGTTATAAACAACATGAAATTATTTTTAAATAAGTTATTTACATCAGTCAAGTTATTTTGTTATAAAACATATCTGTTAACTAATTGAACAATTTCCTTTGAAGAATATTTCATCTTGAATAAAGGTAAGTTGGTCTGTGTAAAATACTGCATTGTCTATAACAAATTTATATATTTACATTGCTGCTTTTATTCTATGCTAAATTACTTTTATCATAAGTTTATCGAACGATAAAAAAAAAGACGCTCAAAACATTTGGTCTAAGGACCTGGTGCACAAAAAAATCTTTAGGTTATCGAGTCGTGAACCACTTGGATACCTTTAAAGTATTGTCTTGATCAGAACAAGATTCCTGATTACTATCAGTTAATTAATTCACACAACTTTATTGTTAATGTTTAGCTTACGTTAACTGTTCTTTATTTTTTCTTTTATTAATTACTCTATTTAGTATTGTTAACTGACTGTGGTTTAAAATAAACTTCTAAACACTAAACACTGGTCTATATAAAAAAAATTTAATCGTAAATATAAATTTGATTTAAACATCTTAAAATAACATTTTCATGAAATAACGTAGGATATATATATTTTTTCGATTTCAATGCTTTGGTACAAACACATAAATGTTTTTAACTGCAATTCAAAGTTTATGAAAAGTTATAATTAATTTTTTTTTTCAAATACAAAACGAATATTTTTTAAGCTAAGTTTAACTTCATTTTATTTAACGTAAAACTTATCTTTCTTCTAAATGCATAGCACCTTGTCTATTTCCTCATTAAATTGTAGTTTATACTGTTAAGCAAAAATAGGAAAAACTATTCAAAGGAAATTTAAAAATACCAGTATATAACTTTGAGAAGTATTGTAGCTTTTAGGTAAATTATTTTTAAGTGTAGTGAAGTTAGACAAAAAAAAAATTATTGGAAAAAAAAAAACAAACTAATGATGTCAAACTTTTTTGCATTACAACTATTTCATGCGTGTAATGAACGATTTTTTGTTTGATAACTTCCGGATAACTTTTATTGCTAATTTGTTTATAACAAAACTTAATTAGAAAGCTTATCTGGTTATATAAAATAGTATCATCTCTAAATAAAAGTTAAATTTATAAAAAATATATTACTTACACGCTTTAAAAGTAATTAAAAAAAAAATTGATAAGATGATTAAAAATTTATTAATAATAAAAATGTTCATACTTCTAAACAGGTTATCTAAAACTTATTACGTAAAAAATTAGTTTGTTATCAATAATGTAGATATTTGGGTAATCTATTGAAACTATTTTTAAGAGAAAAATAAAATTTTAAAAGTTTTAAAATAAACGGATTTTGATAAAAACCTTAATCTTTATTAAAAACAATTTAAACACAAACATTGTATATAGTTAAAAATATAGTACATTAGTATATTATCATTAAAAAAATTTGCATACTGGTTAAAATAAAAAATGAACTTAAAAGACATAAATGTAGAGTAAAATACTTAAATCAGTTAACTTACTTTTGTTACAATTCAAAATATGATAACAAAAAATGTTTAACTAAAAGATTTTAACATTCTATTTTTTAGAAATACAACACCTTTTTAAAATAAAAGTATTTTTCATAGTTGACATAAACTAAAATCATATATTTATTCTTTCAAAAATTTATTTTACAAACTAAGTTTCGGTCAAAGACCTCTTCAGTGCTTAAATAAATCTTATTCAAATAGAAATGATTCTATTTGAATAAGATTTATTTAAGCACTGAAGAGGTCTTTGACCGAAACTTAGTTTGTAAAATAAATTTTTGAAAGAATAAATATATTACTTCTCCTCCAGCAGTTGAGATCTCTCTATTTGTTTTCTTAAAACCAAAACATATTATATAAACTAAAATCAGTAAAACGTGATAATTATAAAAATAATGTTTGTATACACGCTTTATTTATTTTTATTTAGCAGCATTTAAGTTGGATATAAATATAAAACACATTTTTTTCATTGATTTAGGATAAGAAAATCAATGAATTGAAATCAATAGTAAAGCAAAAAGTTTATGCCAAAACATGTCGAAAGTTTTAGTAAAACTTTTATCAAACTTGTGTATTTCATATTTGTAAAAGATTATTTATTCAAACTTTAAGTGAGAACTGTTTTTATTTACTGAACTAAAATAATGCATTTTAAATTACAAATTATACTTGGAAACTGTGTTTGTGTATAAAATTGGGAAAATTTCTACATAACTGATTCTTTCTCAGAAATAAGATAAAAAAACTAATGGAAAACAAAATTATAGCTTATGCTTAAAGCATTTAAGGCCATAGGGGGGTAGGCCATGTTTTTTACAAGTTGATCTTATTTTATAGAGTTTTTACTAAGCTTCAAGTTGCTTTTTACCGTTTTTAAAAATTCGAATTAGTTTTTGAGATATGACCGGCCAAAGTCGGGCCGCATAACAGGTTCCTTATGGGAAAGGAAAAACTAAAACAGCAAAAAAAGACTAATGCATTCAAAATCTATCTCCTCCTTCATTTTTTAAGCAATCCTCTTCAAACTTTCACAGTTTATTCTTTATACAATAACAAAAAAAACGTTATTTGTAACTTTAAAAAATTTCAAGTAAAAAT
Organism: Thalia democratica; assembly: GCF_965202585.1. NCBI lineage: Eukaryota > Metazoa > Chordata > Thaliacea > Salpida > Salpidae > Thalia > Thalia democratica. The sequence goes on along the minus strand of NC_139171.1, from coordinate 5,423,319 downwards.
ACCTTTTTTTTTGAAAAAAAAAAATTTTTTTTGATAAAAAATCACTTTTTTATTTTTATTTTTGTCATAAAATTATTTTTTTTTTTAATTATTAAAATTTACAAATAACGTTTTTTTCTCATAATGTAAGGAACATTTCCTGAGAATTTGAAGAAGATTGCTTGAAAAATGAAGGAGAAGATAGATTTTAAAGCCCGTTTTTAAAAACTTGAGAAAAACGGCTTTAAAGTTACCCTTTATATACCCTTTATAAAGACAACCCTTTATATAACCGGTCATAAAAAAAAAGTTACTTAATATTTCTAAAATCTAAAAAAAGCATCTGAAAGATTATGAAATTTACTATAATATAAGTCTATATGTTATTTTTGGTCAAAAAATGGCTTCTACCCCCCCCCCTATGGCCTTAAATAAGGGAGTTAAAACTTATTATAATTACTTGGACCTACCCTTTTGGTTTCAATTTTATTTTAGTACAACTTTTAAAATTATTATCAAAATGAAAACAGCTACACAGTGGGTTAAATAGGATCAAACGGCCATTGACTAAAAAACAATTTTTCTGAATAGAAAATCTAAAAGTTAAACATACTTAGAAAGAACTTGATTTCTCTGTTTCAAAATTGGTTTTGTTAGTATTTTGCTTCAAGTGTTTCAAAGGTAAAGAAAGTTTAAATACAACAAGTTTTTGCCTTTTACAGTAAAAAACTACACAAAATAAATCAAATTTAGTCAAAAATTTGCTTGCATAAAATTAAAAAAAAAACGTGAAATATATTATTAAAAATATTTTTCTTAAAAATGGTATAATGAATATCGAAAAGTAAAATGAGCTATTTAAAATCTAAAAACTTAAAGACTTAAAAATTTTTATAATTTAACTCAAAATTTTCTATATTGCCCAAAAAACACCAAAAAAAATCAGAAAGCATAGTAGTTTTTTAAATAAGAAGTTTTGCACTTTTGTTTAAATGTTAAAATATTGTCAACTTTTTTTTAATCAACACTAAACCGCAGAAAAGGAAAAACTTAAAAGTACTAAAGCTTTTAAGGTACTTATAGTAGTTGCTGTGAGCATTAATTTTGGTATTGTTTTAGGATTCTACAAAGTATTTATAAACTTTGAAACAAGATAAACTTGCTACATTTAAGCTTACATAACTTTTAAAATAATTAAAGCAAAATAGAACCAAGCCCAGTTTTTAAAGAAGCCCAGCTCTAAACAATTAAATAAAAAAACTATTAGTTAATTTTGAAGTCACTAAAATGATCAATGGCCCACTGTGAGCTAATCCTGTGAAATTAAGTACTTGATTAACAAATTCCTCATTATATTTTTCTTTAAACTATATCAAATTGACTTTACTTAAAACATTCTTAATGACGCTATAGCTTATAAAATAGTAATTACCAATAAAACTTAAAACAATGCAGTATAAACTTTACTTATTTGTTTAGCTTTTATTATTTATTTTCACATAGTTAAGCACATTATTTCAAACTAAACACAAAATCAAAACCTAATTTTAATATCTAAAGAATCTTTAATTTAAGATCAATAACTTATAAATAAGTTAACTAATATGTTAAAAATATGCATTTTCTTGTGTACTACGATAAGAAAAAATCATTTGTAACTTATTGTATATAGATTACTCATTTTATTTTATATTTTATTTCAAAAGTTTTTCAAAACTATACTCGTTTCATTGTCAAGTGGTAAATGTTAAATGAAGTTTAACATTTTTTGTTTATTATTATTCTAAACTCTGAAATTTTTATTTAAATTAATTTATTCATACGTCATAATTTGAACTTATTTTTAACTGTTTAACTAACAAAAAATTTATCAACTTCATTTAACTTTTACCACTTGACAATTAAGGCCATAGGGGGGTTAAGCCATTTTTTACAAGTTAATCTTATTTTATAGACTTTTTTCTAAGCTTTAAGATGCTTTTTATGGTTTTTAAAAATTCAAATTAATTTTGAGATATGATCAGTCAAAGTTAGGCCGCATAACAGGTTCCCTATGGAAAGGGAAAACTGAAACAGCAAAGAAAAATATTTTATTTAAAATCTATCTCCTCCTACATTTTTCGAGTAATCTTCTTCAAACTTTCAGAGTCAAATCTTACAGTACAATAACAAAAAAATGTTACTTCGGAATTTAAAAAAAAAATTTGTAAAAATGTTATTTTTTTGAAAATTAAAACACTTTTGTTTATAATTTTTATGATATTTTTTTTTTTTTTTTTACATGATCAAAACTCGAAAGTAACGTTTTTTCCTTTTAATGTAAGGAACATTTCCTAAAAATTTGAAGAAGATTGCTAGAAAAATGAAGAAGGAGATAGATTTTTAGTGAATTTTTAAATTTCCAAGAAAATTGACCTCAAAAAATTTACGGTCCATAAGCTTGTATCAGAAACTTTTTACAAAAAAAAATATATCTCAAAAGTTAAATGATATTTTTGAATTCTATAAAAACAGGCTCGTAGTTTGTATTTAAAGCTTTCATAAAAAAGACAAAGTTAATTTTTGTAAAAAAATATGTTGGACCTCCTCTATAGCTTTAAATAAGTATACTTTTGAAAAGCTTTGTGAAATAAAATATAAATTAAGCAATCTGTTTATTATTAATTGCAATCAGTATATAAATGCTAATTTCTAATGTTAAAAATACACAAATAAAATACCAATTGTGATTTAATTAAAATTAAGTTTATTAAACTCACTTTCATGAATTAACTAATTAAATAAATAGTAAATAAAGTTTAAATGACATATGCATAGAAAAAGTACTTTTTTAATTTAAGTTTTACTAAAAATTTAATAAAATACACATATACTTCAAGTAAATTAAAATATAAACAACAGTGATAAATAAATATATTAATATAAAGACTTAACTATCTTAATTATCAGCATAAGATTAAACAAATAAATCAACTAATTATCCCTTTTAAGAAATGGGGTGCAAGACTATTCTAGTTCGGACATTCAAATTCTTATAATAAAAATTGAAAGGGCCACAATCAAAAAAGTAATGTATATTTGTCTAATATAAAAAATACATATGTAGGTCATATTAATATACACAATGTATTTTTTCTTTTTGCAAAACATTAAATATTTTTTTAGATATAGCTTAAATAAGGTAAAAAATATAGTTATTTTTAGTATTTTTAAACTGTCTTGAAAAATGTTTAAGGTTTTTCAAAAAAGATAAAGGTGGCCTGTAGATATTAATAAGATCAACATATATTTTTTTCTAATTTATATTACTTATTGAGATATAGTCTTTTGAAATTTTTTTTAAGAATTTGAATTGTTGGAATTTGAGTTGTCCAAATTCGAATTGTCATGTAACCTAAGAAATGTATATATTTTACCTGCACTACAACTTAATAGTTAGAATATACCACAGATGTTCTTGTGCTAAAACTTTATTTCAACTAACGGCGTTTCACTGCTCTCAAATAAATTTAAGAACAGATCTACGGAGTCTATAAAATGTTAACACACATTAGAAAAAAAAAGCAGAAAAAAGCATGTATAATTATGTATAGTATTTATCTAGGTAGTAACTATAAATGGACTTTATGGTTTAAAAACAAAGTTTGGGATAAAAGCATAAAATTATAAAATTGTCTACAAAAAAAACAAATTTAATAAAAGTAGGCACTAACCTCAAAAAGCTCTAAGAATAGGCAAGTTTTAAAAATGAAAATTAAATTGAGTTGTGCAGAAATGTTACGTCATAATAATTTTAACAAATTGTTCAATAATTTATACAGCTTAAAAACATGAAGTATTAAACTTGCAAGTATATGTGAGTTTTGTGAAATAAATTAGTACATAAATAGACAGAGTTATTTAAAGTAGAATCGTCGGTTATGGGGACAGATATTCGATAAATCTTGCCGCTTATTCAGAAGTAGGTCTTTATCTTCTGCTGCAATTACTGCTCTTTCTGTATTGCAAGTTGGGCAAATTCTACTTACTCCGTTGGATGCATGTTTGATCTTTGAAACAATACTCCACTCAGGATCTCAGGCCAAACATGGAGTGGAGTATTGTTTCAAAGATCAAACATGCATCCAACGGAGTAAGTAGAATTTGCCCAACTTGCAATACAGAAAGAGCAGTAATTGCAGCAGAAGATAAAGACCTACTTCTGAATAAGCGGCAAAATTTATCGAATATCTGTCCCCATAACTAACGATTCTACTTTAAATAACTCTGTCTATTTATGTACTAATTTATTTCACAAAACTCACATATACTTGCAAGTTTAATACTTCATGTTTTTAAGCTGTATAACTTATTGAACAATTTGTTAAAATTATTATGACGTAACATTTCTGCACAACTCAATTTAATTTTCATTTTTAAAACTTGCCTATTCTTAGAGCTTTTTGAGGTTAGTGCCTACTTTTATTAAATTTGTTTTTTTTGTAGACAATTTTATAATTTTATGCTTTTATCCCAAACTTTGTTTTTAAACCATAAAGTCCATTTATAGTTACTACCTAGATAAATACTATACATAATTATACATGCTTTTTTCTGCTTTTTTTTTCTAATGTGTGTTAACATTTTATAGACTCCATAGATCTGTTCTTAAATTTATTTGAGAGCAGTGAAACGCCGTTAGTTGAAATAAAGTTTTAGCACAAGAACATCTGTGGTATACATTCCGATAAGCTTAGCTTATCAGGATCTCCAGGATTTAACGCCTTATAAAGTTACATCTTATATGTAGAATATATATAAAATAAACATTAATGAATACTTATTTTATAAAAAAACATACATTTTATCAACCTTGACAATAACTTCATAATCAGTGAACCTTCAAGTAATATAAATATATATCACATAACCAATATTGATTTTTTTTTAATATTTGCTGGAAATAAATTAATATCCAACCTTGACAACAACTTCATAGTCAGTATATCTGCCAGTGTTTCCAATCCCGTGAGTGATCGGGTTTACAACTTCAATTTCCAGGAAGTTGGCTGGGCAACTGTATGCATCTGACAGGTCTTGGTGGGGGGCGTCCAATCTCTTTGTATTAAGATCACCGTTCATATTTTTATACTGTTATTAATTAAGTCTGGAAATTTGTTATAATATGTTACAAATATTGGAAAAATTTTTTTTTTTGAAGAAGATAGTCGTTCTTATTTATTTTTTATTTAAAATTTTACCTGGAAGGTAATTATGTTTAGATATACTAGATATTGATAGGGAGTGTATAAAATATAAACTATCAGACCACCATTTAAAATATTTATTAGTAACTAACACTGGAGATTTATCAGAACATTGGTATGTTATATACTATTGTAGCATATACATGACAAAGTATACAATATGTGAAGTTAACATAAAAAAATTCAATGGATAAATAAAAAACATATCTATTATAATTTAAAGTGTCAAAATTTCAGACATCTTAGTAATAACTTTTTTAGTGAAAATCTATCTCCTCCTACGTTTTTGACATAACTACTTTAAATTTTCAGGAAATGTTCCTTGAAAAATATAGAAAATTTAGTCTGAATAAAATTTTTAAAATTAAAAAATTGTTATAAAAAAACAAAAAAAGAACTTTTTTTTTGCAAATTTTTTATATAAATTTTTATTTTTTAATTCTTTTAAATCTTTCTGAGAGAATTTTCTAAATGTATCAAAAAACACTTCCTGAAATTTTTAAGTATTTATCACAAAAAACGTAGGAAAAGATAGATTTTAAATGAAATAGTCTATTTTTGCTGTTTTAGTGTGCACCTTCCACATGAAACCTATTGTTGCCTCCAACTTTGACTGGCTATATCTCAAATATTAATATTTTCAAAATTTGTAAAAAGCATCTTGTGGCTTAGTAAAAACTATATAAAATAGGATGAAATTGTGAAAAATGTGTTTTACCCCCATGTTTTAAAACCATGTAGAAATTAGTTTGTAAAAAGTGTCTAGTTATTTGTTTATAGTTTTAGTGTGATTCATAATTCACAACTATAATAAATTCCTATGGATAAAAATATTAAAAAAATTAAATAAATAAAACGAATTACAAACTTATCTAAAAAATATGAAAAATACTTTTTAACTATGGCAATAAGAGGAGAAACCGATTACTTAACAAAGTTGTCTTGTTTTTAAAATTTTGAATTTAGGGTGTAGGGAGGAGGGGTAAAACACTTTTTTCACAATTTTATCTTATTTTATATTGTTTTTACTAAGCTACAAGATGCTTTTTACAGATTTTAAAATTTCAAAATAACTTTTGAGATATAGCTGGTCAAAGTCAGAGGCAACAATACGATCCTTATGGAAGGCGCTAACTAAAACAGCAAATAATTATAAATTACTAAAAATCTATCTTTTCTTACGTTTTTTGAGATAACTCTAAATTCAAATTCTAAATACAGTATACTACTTTCTGATTTAATTACAATAATTAATTTTAATTTTTAATTTAACTAATAATTTAATTTCAATGATTAATATTTCAAAATATGTAATAAAAAATTAATATAAAATTAAACACTTAAAGCACCATATAGAACTTAATACTATGTCTAATTTCACTGACTAAGCAAAATATAAAATATAATTTCAATCAGATATGTTATGTTAAGTTTGTAATTTTATTATCCTTATAAGTAAATTATTATAAGTTACCTTCTCTCAGTTTTAATTTAATTGTGTGGATTTAGTGCAAACTTCATATAACATAGAAAACATTTTTATATACTATATTTTTATATACAGCTTCCAAATAGAAAAGTGTTTAAGTTACTTGTTTAAGTAAAATATTCTAACATTGTGTACTTAAATTCTTCTAAAAACAACAACTGTCAAAATTTTACTTTTTTCTGAAAGTTCAGTGAGCATTAAAAGTCAAATGCTTGTGTTGTAAATTATATATTTGTGTTTTTAGTTTTTAAATTTAACTTGGAACTTTTATGGATATCCAAGATTTTTGCAAAACTTATATTAAAAGTTTTGCTATTTTATGACATTTAAATTTTTTTTAATAAGCAAAATTATTCAACATATTCAGTAAACACATAATATCTGGTAACAGGGTGGCCACAGATTTTTTTGAAATTTCTTCCAGGTTTATTAAGTTACAATATCTTTTTTCTTTTTATGCTATAAAATTTGATAAAAGAGTAGTTGATAAACATGTTTTGAAAAACTTTCCTTTACAAAAAAAGTATTTAGTAAATGTGTATTTGTTGACATTTTTTATTTAAATTTTGTACCCCAATAAAGTTATTTAATTATATTTGAGTTATTTCTGGTGCATTCCAGATTTCAAAATTTCATATCTAAAAATATTTAAAATTTTAGGTTTTTGAAGACTTTGTAAAAAACTTAAGTTTTTCTAAATTTTTTTAAGTAGTTTCAGATTTTTTTGCCTTAATTTTCAAAATTCTAGTTTTAATAAGGTAAAATTGCCATCTTGTTGATAATTTTATAATTTGTGAAATAAAGTTGTCAAAAGTAAATATAAAACACCACTTTATTCAGATTAAATTGGTGGCAGGCATTTGATAAACATTCACAATGTAATAATAGAAACACAAGAAAAGTACTCATATAAAACAAAAAACAAATAAAACTTAGAAAAAATTAATGATTTATAAATAATGACAAATTTCACAAAAATTTACATGGCAGGTTAGCACTTTTTCAATACAATAAGTTATAAGCAGATAACCATTTTAACCTTTAAGTTTTTAATTGAAAAATAAGTATTTTCTCTTACCTCTTCAACAACAAGCGTCAAGCAAGCAAATTTCATCTTGGCTATTTAATTATTAACAACTATTGATCTAAAAACAGTTTAAGAAAAAGCTGTTTTCAAATAAAAATATTTATGAATTATTTGGATAATACTCACAAAGCTTAAACCTAAACATTAAAAGCATCAAATTGTGGGATACCCTGAAAAATTGTTTAGGAATTAACATTTAATTTATAAAAAATAAGATACATCAACTATATAAATTTAAAACGATTTACAAATAAATGGACTTCAATCAAACCAATTTTAGTAAGTATTTATTCAGTTCCTGTAATATTATCAATTAAACCATTTATTGCCAACATATTATTGGTTTTTATAAATAAACAAATAATCCCTTACTAGGGAAAAAATATTAGACGTTATGTCTTTTAACTAATCTGTTTCAGGTTGGGTGTGTAAAATATATAAAACTTTAAAGAAAACTTTTACAGAATTCTTTTTAAATAAAAAACATTGTTTTATTTCTTCTCTGAAGAAAAGATCTTTGTTAAAAAAGATGTTTTAAAAGAAATAAACATATTATAAAATGCTTACAACAATTGTGGAAAACTATATAATTCACTTGAGACGCATACAATTTGTTTTAAAAATATATTCTAAATATTAAACTTTGTGAAAGCAACAAAAATTTTTTAGAAAGTTTATTCTTTTAACTACTCACACTTGTTTTATAAAAAAAAATGACGTTTTTTTTATTTTTCTTGTTTAAAAAAAGTCCAAACATTTATTGAATTTTAGAGTTTTAAAACTACATGAAACTGAAAATTTAAAGACTGATTTATAATTAAGATCGAGTGTGATTTTTAATCTAATCAAGATAATAATTAAACATTTTGTTTTTCAAAAAAAAAAAATAACTGTTTTATGAAACTCTAGATGTCATTTAAATATTAAAACTTAATAATAAAAATAATAACTAATTTAATTTTTTACCTGAAATTCTCATTAACAAAGACTTGCAGGGTAGCCATAGCTTTCTGCAAAATACTGTTTTTGAGTTTGTTTAAAATAGTTGTTATAAATAATAAAAGATTTTACAGTCCTTATCAGCATGTGCTTAGTCTTGTCGACTTAAGAGCACAAAAAATATTACTTTAGACTTTAGAGCCGCTAATTTACAAAAGCATCGTTTATAACCACACTGCTTTAAAACAAAAAGTAAAAAAGTTTACTAATATTGACAATAACATTTTATCTTTTAAGTATTCAAGTAAAATCTTTTGTACTACTATTTTTAGAGTAACCTAAAAACTTTTTTTTTTAAATATTTAAGTAAGTAAATAAACTTATACAGTGAGTTTAATTTAGTTTAGATTCTTTAGTAAAATGTAACATTTTTTAACAACTATTTGTTTCTTTAAATGACGAATGAGTTATTGAAAGCTTTTAGACCCAATTTGGCAGAAAATAATTTAACGTACAAGTTTGCCGAATTGTTCATTGCTGATTCTAATCCGGGATACTCTGACCATACTTATGCGCTTAGCGGTGATGTTTTAGATATAGCATTATATTCAACTGCCCGAGCAGTTCGTCGAACGTTTAATAAACTTTCTTTATTAATAAACGGCCACTTAAACCAACGGTAATAGTCAAGTTGTTTTATGTTACAAAACAAATTTAGAGAGTCTTCAAAATCCGTCGCACTAATTCTCTCGTATGGATAGTTGTAGTTTTGTATGTGTCCTAAAAGTTTAATGAAAAGTTTTATCATCTTTCCATTTTAATATTTGACTTGATATATTACAAACAATTGTATGCACCTTACTGCTTATTTTTGTAAACTTAGTCCGCTGGTAAAATTTTTTATTTTTTGATGTGGAATAAGCATTTTTGTTACGACATGACTTAACATTTCATCTTTTTTCTATACTCTATTACTTGGTTTGACATTGTTTATAAATTCGTTCAATAACTCCTATAATAATAATATACTGCTGATTTTACCTCTTTAAATATGTTTTGTTGAAAAAAAAGTTTTAGTGAAATTGTTTGTAAACTATTACACAGCTTTAATAAACGTTAACTACAAATTAATGTTAATGCTGATATAACTGATACCTTATTAAAAATAAAATTAGCTATATATCTTTTCAAATAATTCTAAACTTGTTACAGTCAAACTAACCAGACTCAAATAGCAATTAGTTGTAATTATATTACATATTTACAGTTTTATTTTAAAATCTTAACATTTTTAAGTTTCTTATAAGCAAACAACTTAAGTTCTAGTTAAAAATTCATAAATATTTAGTTTAGTATTTTAAACTTAGATTTCTATTACTAAGTAGTTATAATTTTATATAAAGAGCCTTTAGAACGAATTTTAATAAAAGCAACTAACCTTTGAACTAAATATGATTTTACATCAATTATCGTTAAAAACTAAGGTTGCTAAAATTAACCAAATTTTGTAATAATAAAACAAACATTTTTAACAATACATTTGTAGCTTTATTTATATATAAAAAATATTTAATAGACTTTTTAACTAAATACTTTTTATCGTCATTTATTATTATTTTTTCAGATCAGTATGTTTGTATTAGAAACTTATGAAAAGTTTTGAAACTTATCTATAAATAGTTTATATTCTACTACAAAGTTACTTAATGTTTATCAAAAAACTAACTTATCAGTTTTAAATTTTTAAAAGTTATGTTTTATAAACTTATATTTACACTGCATAAAGAAAAAAAATATATATTAACTCTTTGCTGAATAATAAAAAAAGGTTTTAAAGTTTGTTCTAAGGACCTAGTTAACTAAAAAAAAATTGATTATCAAGTTAAATTATAGTCTTTTCAGACCGGGTTTCCAAAGTGAGCCACAAGCCCTTCAGGGGTCACTACAGAAATCTAGGGGCCACATGGGAGCTATGAGTAGTAAAGGGGCCTTAAGGAGCAATGAAGGCATAATTACAAACTAATACATAAATTTCTAAAGTTGACGGTGAAGAGCAAATAATAATTTTTAGGTTTATTTTAGGGTAATTATTGAACTTGTATTAAATATTCTCGAAAAATTTAAGAATTTTGGGTTTACTCACGTTTTCAAAAAATATAAATTACCCAATGCTGCGACTTAATTTATTTAAAAGAAACAAGAAAAAAAAACTGTAATATAATAAAAGCTATTCAAAACTCTTAAAAAAATTTCAAAAACCGATAAAATACATTTAAAAAAATTTCTTCTCCAAAAGTATTACTTCAAATTTCACAACTTTTCATATATTTTAACTTATATAAAAGTATTCTCTTGTTCTTAGTAAGTATTTTTTAGTGTTACATCATATTTTGCAATTAGTAGTGTTCGAAAGTTTTAAATTAAAAAAAAAATTATCTTAACTTAAGGTTTTAAAAATCTGTTTAAATTGACAAAATTAAACACTTAAGACACTATATTATCAATACAGTACAATATCAAATGTTACTCATTTTTATAAATCTGTAGTGCATTTAAACGAAGTATTTTATTTTTAAGGGTTTACTTGTTTGTTTAGTTTTTGAAATTAAAACTTACACCTTATGAATACATATGTTTAGTTTTCTGCTTTTAACACTTTTTAAATTGTTACAAAATTTTAATAGTCATTATACAAATTTTGAATATGTACTTTTGCAAGATATTAAAGTGATATAGTTTTGAGATTAAAAGATATAAAAGTTTATAAGCCATATTATTTTTTTTTTAATTATTACTCTATATGTGCTTTTGTAAACATGATAAATTGACAAAGTTAGTTGATTAGTGCTGCTAAATATATTAAGCTACAAAATTAATAAAGGTTGCAAGTAGTAAAAGCTTACATCCACTAAATATGTATCACTATTCAAGTTTCTTGATGAAGTTTAGAAAAAAATACCTGTTTTGTATTTGTAACTTCTTTTTTAAGCAGATATCTAATTTATCTATTTAATTTTTGAACAACTGATTTATAAAATGAACAATAGTTAAATTTTTTTCTAAATTTAAAAAATTAACAAATTCAGTAAACTTGTAATTAAAGTTAAGGTTTGTAAATATCTATAAAATTCATAAATAATTATAGATAAGTAAAACTTAAATTTTTCAAAAAAGGTATAAGTGTAACTAACATCTGCATACCATGGTCATATTTGATATTTTGGTTATTTTATACGCTAATAATGCTCCAAAAGTATTGTCACCAAGAGGTGTTAATCAAGACCTTCCTGAGGATCGAAAAATTATGACTGGATTTGAAGAAAGTACGAGATTAGATGATAAAGTGAGAAGTATGTACGAAACCTATCTCAATCTGGCAGAAAACAATTTAACGTACAAGTGCACCAAATTGTACGTAACTAAATCTTATCCAGAAATTTCAGACAGTTTATTTGCGGTTGGCAGTGGTTATGTAGAAATTGATCTGAATGCCACTGCCGGAGAAGCTCTTCAAACGTTCAATAGTCAGTTTCCCGGGGAAGACAAGCTCATGGTGATAGTCAAGTTGTTTTACGTTACAAGACAAACTTAGAGAGTCTATTAAACTTCGACGCACTAATTCTTGTCGTTTGTATAATTGCAGTACTTTGTGTGTATTCAAATTTTGAAAATTTATATCTTATTTCCATTTTTCATATCTTGTATTAATATATTGTAAACAGTTTTATGCACATTACTGCTCATTTATAAAAATATAGTCTGCTGGTATACGTTTTTAGTTTATAAAAAAACCTTTTTGTTATGCAACTTTTCTCATTTTTTATACATTACTACTTAGTTTGACTTCCTTTATAAATTTGTACAATAAATTTTCAATAAATAATAAGCAGCTGTTAATTGTTAAATATGTTATCGTTAAACTCTACTTATAGTAATCGTGAATGATATCAAAGCTTACACAAATGTTGAAATTACAAGAGTAAATTGTTTTACTAATAAAGAATAGTATAGAATAATCTGATGTTTATATCAATCTAATGATTCAACTGATAATGGTTACTTTAGTATGCAGTTTAATAGCTTCTAAAAATAATATAGTTCAAAGAACTTATGACTCAACATCGCAATTCTGATTATATGTATTCATATAATATGTACAGCAAAAGAATGTACAAAAACATAAAGCCAATTACTTAATCAGTTCACTTGAAGTGATTTTGTTATCTTGAGAGAAATGTTCAAAATGCACGTTTGAATAATAAACTATATTGTAGATAAAAATTATATAAATTTTACGTATTACAGGATATTTAATGTTTTATAAAGAATGTAAAATTAATAAAATAAAATTTGTAGTTATACAAATATTTTGTTCTACTTTATTTAATACAAAGTTCAAAAAAAAGTGTCAGCTATTTATAAAATAGTTTATCTTGAGTTAAAAATTTTTGTCTAGCTTAAACTTATTATTTTATAAAATCAGTTTTCAGTTTTACTGTTAATTAACATAAACAATTTTATTTTTGCTTTTTGCATAAAACTTTTAAATAAAGTTTTTAGGAATAGTAGTTTTAATAACAAAATAGCATGATCAGTTTTGTTTTAAACTTGGAGTCCTTAACTTTAAAATCAAAGATAAAATTAAGGTCAAAAATGTATTTTTTTTTTCATCTATTTCAGTGTATTAGTAAGTGATTTAAATCTACGTTAATTTTAAAGTAATTTAAAAACATTAAATATTAATAGGTTTTTACGGAAATAATTGTATATCAATCCAATTTTTTATTCTTCATACATTTACAGTCTACTTAAAATCAAAAAAAAGCTCAAAGTTAAAACTTTATTTAAAATCAGTTTAGCTTAATGATATTAGTATCTAATGCAATAGTTAATTTATTTACCTCAAACATAAAACTGTTAATTAATTTTTAAGTCTTAATTATATCTTTAGTTGTTTAGTAAACTTATTCTAAAAGACAAGTGAACTTTATTTCAAATTTTTTTATTTTATTTTTAGCATAGAAACACAAAAATAATATCATGGTGTAGTAAATGCTTTTCAATTGATAGAAAACTCATATAGAATGGTTTTGAAAAACTGTGATAAAATTTGTTATAAAAAAAACTTAAAACAGTCAAAACTGTCAGTCAAACTATTCAAATGTATACATTGTAACTAGTCAAGGTTGAAAAACACTTAATTAAACCTATTCAAAGTTAACAGTTTTTTTCTTTTATATTAATTACTTTTTTAATTTTCATTTCGTTATTCTAAGATATAAGTAAATAAAAAACCATAAACAAATTGTTAAAAAAATTGTAATATTACAAAAATAAACAAAAAACTAAACATTTATAACTTTTATTAATTTTACTATCACACATACAAACTTCAAGTAAACTGTCAAAATTTTTGTAACCTGCTAAAATACTTCCTCAATTGTAAACATTCAGGTAAAACTGACAATATGATTTTAACGCTTTTTCCTTTTGACATTCTCATGAAAGTAGCATTGTCATTCTTAAGTTTATTTTTAGACTGTTTTAAACTAGTCGATAATAAAATTACACTGATGCTAAACTTATTTTTGTATTCGGCAACTAAGTTATTTTAGAATTTTAATTTAATACTTATACCAGTTAAGCTTATTTTTATTTAAAGTTATACAATACTTTTGTAAATAAAAGTTGTATGATTGTTTTCTGTAAAAAAAAACAGTGATCTAAACAGTGCAATGTTTTTTATATAAGCTATTATCATTAATACTTTTTATTATTGTAAAATCTTGTCTAATTTTTGGGTCAGCATATGTCTGAAGTGTTCATTCTTTTTAACTTTTGCGGGTAAAATGTGTTTTGATACACATTGGATGTTATAAAACTAGTTTTAAATTGTTTTTGTAGTAACATTTAAAGATAAAAGTACGATAAAGCTTCTTTAGTTAAATTTAAAATAACTTCATGTTTTTTTACTGTTCTTTTAACAATGCACCTTGGTAAGTTGCGTGTTTAGAAATAAAGTTAATTTTGAAAACTTTTACAATAATGTGTAAGTATTGTTACGAAAATTTAAAAAACTTTTCTAATGCTTTTTATACTTCTTATCAGTTTTAATTTGCTACACTCGGGAAAAAACAAATCTAAAATCTAGTGATGTTATTTTATTAATAAAACTTACTTATAATTTAATTTAATTACATAATTTTTTTTATTTTACGAAGCAGTGATACAATACAAACTTCAAAGGTATTTTGTTAACGATCGTTCAAAAAATTCATTTAACCGTACAAATGCCCATGAATAAAAATATACCCTAAAAAGTTTCCCTAATTATTTTTACAATAAAATGTTGTGAAATTAAATAACTTAAAATAAACATTTTAATAAAGTTATTTGAAACTCAACAAAAGTTATTTTAAAAACTACAAACTCTGTTTATCATAATGTACTAAGGTATAAAATAAAGTTTCCACTTATGTTTCCAATTTTTAAAATTATATTAAAAGCTAGATTTGCGTAAATTAGTTTTTTATATAAATCAAGAACAAAACTATTTATTTTGCGATAAAGTTTCGTTCAAATACCTATGTATGATACTTAACTAAAGATATTATTTTACTTAATAAGTAATAAAATTTATCCAAAATATTTAGTTTCAAAATAAAAATCTAGTTTTATTTGTTTTTAAAGTAACATCTTGCATACAAATGCTTACAACTCCCTAAAAGTAACAATAATTAAGTAATAATACTTATCCAAATTATTCATTTTCAAAATAAAAATATGTTTTTAACTAATTATAACCATACAACATAAGTTGGGACTAGAGTAACTTAAGTTCAAACAACTAAATCTAATAAATTGAGTTTATACAAAAACATACACTTTACAAGATCCAATATACAAATCAATTTAAAAAAGCTATTTGTCAGAAAGTTGTAGTGATTAAATTCTATAAGTATTTCAAATTGTTACCAACGAACAAAAATTTTAAACCTGCAAATCGTTATAGTATTTAAATCTTTTTCTTAAAGCTTAACTGTTTGTAGTGTGTTTACAAAAAATATCGTTTTATCTTTTACATACTTATACTGTTTGTTTTTTATTCTTAGTTTCATCATTTTAGTAACTTTTTAGAGCGGATTTAATGACTTCTTAAGCAGAAAGAGTAGTATTTGCTAACAAACCATAATATAATTTATTTTTTATGTATTTATAATCTATTTTTTTAAATGTTTTATTTACATTGCATAACAAATTTTTTTATATTAACTGTTTATTGAATAATAAAAAAGCGCTTTTAAAGTTTGTTCTAAGGACCTAGTACACGAAAAATCCTTCGGTTATCAAGTCAAATTGTAGTTTTTTTAGACCAGGGTTTCTAAAGTGAGCCACAAGCCCTTCAGGGTCATTAGAGAAATCTAAGGGCCACAGGGGAGCTATGAGTAGTAAAGGGGCCATTAGAGAAATCTAAGGGCCACAAGGAGTCATGAAGCCATAATTTTAAACCAACACTTAAAACTCGGAAATTGACGGTGAAGAGCAAAAAATAATTTATAGGTGTATTTTAGGATAATTATTGAACTTGTATTAGATATTATTGAAAAACCTAAAAAGTTTAGGTTTATTCACGTTTTCAGAAAATATAAATTTCCCAATGCTGTGACTTAGTAGCTTGTTTATTTATTTTTTGAAATTAAAACTTACACCTTATGAAATACATATGTTTTGTTTTGTGTTTGTAACACTTTTTAAACTGTTACAAAACTTTAATAGTCATTATTAAAATTTTGAATATGTACTTTTGTAAGATATTAAAGCGATATAGTTTTGAGATTGAAGGATATAAAAGTTTTAAAACCATATTAACACTTTTTAACTATTACTCTATATGTGCTTTTGTAAACATGATAAATTGACAAAGTTAGTTGATTAGTGTTGCTAAATATATTAAGCTACAAAATTAGTAAAGGTTGCAAGTAGTATAACTTATATCCATTATATATTTATCACTATTCAAGTTTAGAAATAAGTATCTGTTTTGTATTAGTAACTTCTTTTTTATGCAAATATTAAATTTATCTATTTAATTTACAAACAAATGATTTATAAAATGTAAGACTGTTAAATTTGTTTTTTCAGTTTTAAAAAATTAATAAATTCAGTAAACTAGTAATTAAAGTTAGTGTTTGTAAATATCTATAAAATTCATAAATATTGATAGATAAGTAAAACTTTAACTTTTTCAAAAAGGTACAAGTGTCACTAACATCTGCATACCATGGTCATATTTGATGTTTTGGTTATTTTATACGTTAATAATGCTCCGAAAAGATTGTCACCAAGAGGTGTTGCTGAACACCTTCCTGAGGATAGCAAAATTATGTTTGCATCTGGAGAAAGTACGAGATTAGATGAAAAAGCCAGAAATATGCACGAAGGCAATCTCAGTGTGGCAGAAAACAATTTAACGTACAAGAGCACCAAATTGTACGTAACTTTTTCTGGTCCAGGACTTTCAGACAATTATTTTGCGGTCGCCAGTAATGTCGTAGAAATTGATCTGAATGCCACTGCCGGAGAAGCTCTTCAAACGTTCAATAGTCAGTTTCCCGGGGAAGATAAGCTCATGGTAATAGTCAAGTTGTTTTACGATTCAAGTCAAACTCAGACAGTCTTTCAAGCTTCGACGCACTAATTCTTGTCGTATTTTGTATAGTTGCAGTATTTTGTGTGTTCACAGAGTTTCAAAATTTATATCTTATTTCCATTTTTTATATCTTGTATTAATATATTGCATACAGTTGTATATTACTGCTCATTTATATAAATGTAGTCCGCTGGTATATGTTTTTAGTTTAATATTGTAAAAGCTTTTTGTTACGCGACTTTTCTCATTTCTTTATACTTTACTACTTTGTTTGAAATCCTTTATAAGCTTGCATAATAAATTTTCAATAAACAATAAGCAGCTGTTAATTATTAAACATGTTATCGTTAAACTCTACTTGTAACAATCGTGAATAATTTTGAAGCTCCTACAAATGTTGAATTGTTAAGAGTATATTTATTATAGTTCAAAAGTAGTATGGTATACACAGTAGAAGTCTTAAATGATTTTGACATGAAAGTAAGGTTACTTTTGTGTGCAGTTTAAAAGCTTCTAAAAATAATATAAATAGAAGAGTTTATGACTCACAATTGCAATTCTGATTATGTATTTATAATTATGTACAGCAAAAGAATGTTTAATAACAGTAAGCTACTTACTTAATCAGTTTACTAAGTAACTTTTCATCTCGAGAGAAAAAATGTGCAAAATGCACGTTTAAAAATAAGTTATATTATAGATGAAAATTATATAAATTTTACGTATTACAGGACATTTAATGCTCTATAAAGAATGTAAACTTATTAAGAGAAAATTTGTAGTTGTACAAATATTTTGTTTATTTAAATTAAAACAAAGTTCAATTTAAAAAAAAGTCAGCTATTTATAAAATAGTTTATCTCAGTTATTAATTATTGTCTAACATGAACTTTAAGTTAAATAGTATCTGTTTTCAGTTTTAAATTTATTGTTAATAAGTTAAATGTTAATTTTTACTTTTTACATAAAATTTTAAATAACATATTTAAAAATAGTTGTTTTAATAATAATTTAACATGATCAGTTTTGTTTTAAATTTGAAGTCCTTAAAACCGTATTTTTTTATCTTTTTCAGTATATATGTAATTGAATAAAATCTATGTTGATGTTAAAGTAAATTAAAAACATTGAATATTACTAGTTTTTTACAAAAATCTTTGTATATCAATTCAATTTTTTTATTTTTCATACCATTACAGTCTACTTAAAATTAGTTAAAGCTCAATGTTAAAACTTGTTCTAATATCAGTTTAGCTAAATGATAATAATATCTAATGTAATAGGTAATTTATTTACTTTATACATAAAAGCTGTTATTCAATTTTTAAGTCTTAATTGTGTCTTTTAAGTTGTTTGTTAAACTTATTCTAAAAAACAAGTGGGCTTTTTCCAATTTTTTTGTTTTATTTTTGTGTATAAACACAAAAATAGTGTTATGGTTTAGTATATGCTTTTCAATTGATAGAAAACTCCTATAGAATGGTTTTGAAAAACTGTGATAAAATTGTTATAAAAACTTGAAACAGTCAAAACTATTAGTCAAACTATTCAAATGTATACATTGTAACTAGTCAAGATTAAAAAACATTTTAATAAACTTACTCAAAACTAACAATTTTATCTTTTTTATCAATTATTTTTTTAATCTTTACTTGGTAATTTGAAGATAAAATAAATAAAGAATTATTAAGCTTTTCCAAAATTAACAAACTTATTTTTCTTATAAATTCCTGTTGTAATCTTCATTTAGTTAGTTTAAGATATAAATAAAATAAAAAGTTATATATAAAGATAAAAAAATGTTAAAAATTTGTAACTTTACAAAATTTAACAAAATACTAAACACCCATTACTCTCATAAATTGTATTTCACACTTACACACTTCAACTAAATAGTCAAAACATTTGTAACCTGTTAAAATAGTTTATCAATTGCGATCATTTAAGTAAAATTAAAAATATAACATTAACGCTTTTTTCTTTTGACATTCTCGTAAAAGTAGCATTATCATTCTTAGTTTATTCTTATACTACTTCAACTAGTCGATAATAAAATTACACATATGCTAAACTTACTTTTGTACTCGCCAACTAAGTTATTATAGAATTTTAATCTAATACTTATACCACTTAAGCTTGCTTTTATTTTAAGTCGATTTATTTTAAGTTATACAAAACTTTTGTAAATAAAAGTTCATTTTGTTAATTTTTGGTTGAAAAAAAAGTGTTTCAATACAGATAGTTTGTTATACAACTAGTTTTAGTTGTTTTCTTTGTGACAAATAAAATTAAAGTCTAACAAATATTATTGTTTATTGAGTAAAAAATCGCTCAAAATATTTGATCCTATGACCTGGTTAAAACTTTTCGGTTATTGCGTCGCACACCACGGGTACCTTTTAACGTCTTGTACAGGACATTAATGCTCGTTTAGTTATATTTAAATTTACTTCAACAATTTTTGTTATTTAAACTTTCCCTTGTTATTTTCACAATAAAATGTTGCGAAATTAAATAGCTTGAAATTTATATTTCAATAAAGTTATTTGAAATTCAATAGAAGTTTGTTTAAAAAACACCGTTTATCTTAATGTATTAAGTTATGA
Source organism: Thalia democratica (assembly GCF_965202585.1). Taxonomy (NCBI): domain Eukaryota; kingdom Metazoa; phylum Chordata; class Thaliacea; order Salpida; family Salpidae; genus Thalia; species Thalia democratica. Next base: position 5,403,323 of record NC_139171.1, on the reverse strand, counting down.
AATAAGGTGTCCATTTATGATTTAAGTTTTTACAATTATATTCTAAACTAAATTTGTGTATATTAGTTTTGTATTTAAATAAAGACTATATTAAACTCTGAAAACTTTCGCTCAAATACGTATATGATACTAAAATAAATATATTAGTTTGGTCATTACGTATTTACTCATTAAGTGTTAAAATTTATCCAAAATATTTATTTTCAAAAAAAAAAAAAAAGTTTTATATGTTTAAAAAGTAATATCTTGCATACAAATGTTTGTAACTCCTTAAAACTACTAATGTTTTAAGATAGTTATAATCATAAACATAAGTTGGGATAAGAATAACTTAAGTTCAAACAGATAAACATAATAAATTGAGTTTATACAAAATCATTTCTTTTTTACAACATCCTATATACAAATCAATTGAAAAAAGCTGTTGATCAAAAAATTTTAGTAATAAAATAATATACTATTACAAATTGTTACCAATGGAAATAACTTATAAACCAGCTATTCCTTATAATATTTAAATTTTTTCTTATAGCTTAACTGTTTGTAGTGTGTTTACAAAAAATATGGTTTAATCTTTTACATACTTATACTGTTTGTTTTTTTCATTCTTATATTTCTAATTTAGTAACAATTTTATATCTGATTTAATGACTTGTCAAGAACAAAGAGCTGGCTAACAAAGCAAAAATACAATTTAATTTTTTATGTTTTTATAATCGTTATGTTTTGTAAATCTTATATTTACATTGCATAAATGATTTTTTTATATTAACTGTTCACTGAATAATAAAAAAAGCGCTTTTAAAGTTTGTTCTAAGGAACTAGTATACGAAAAATCTTTCGGTTATCAGTTAAATTATAGTCTTTTTAGACCAGGGTTTCCAAAGTGAGCCATAAGCCCTTTAGGGGCCATTAGAGATATCTAATAGCCACAAGGAGTCATGAAGCCATAATTTTAAACCAACACTTAAAATTTGGAAGTTGACGGTGAAGAGCAAAAAATATTTTCTAGGTGTATTTTAAGGTAATTATTGAACTTGTGTTTGATATTATGTAAAAATTTAAGAAGTTTAGGCTCATTCACGTTTTCAGAAAATATAAATTTCCCAATGCTGTGACTTAATTTATTTAAAAGCAACAAAAAAAAACTGTAATATAAAAAAAGCTATTTAAAATTCTTAAAATAAATTTAAATACAGATATGACACTTTTGAAAAACACTTTTTTCTCCAAAAGCATTAATTTAAATTTCACAACTTTTCATATATTTTAACTTATATAAAAGTTTTCTCTTGTTCTTAGTAGGTATTTTTTAGTGTTTCATCATATTTTGCAATTAGTAGTGTTCGAAAATGCCGTTTTAAGTTTTGAAAGAAATTTATCTTAAATTAGGTTTCAAAAATTTGTTTAAATTGACAAAATTAAACACTTCAGACACTATATTATCAATACAGTACAATTTAAAATGTTACTCATTTTTATAAATCTGTAGTGCATTTAAACGAAGTATTTTATTTTTAAGGGTTTACTTGTTTGTTTAGTTTTTAAAATTAAAACTTACACCTTATAATATACATATGTTTTGTTTTCTGTTTTTAACATTTTTTAAATTGTTACAAAATTTCAATTAGATTTAGACAAATTTTGAATATGTACTTTTGTAAAATATTAAAGTGATATAGTTTTGAGTTTAAAAGATATAAAAGTTATTTAGCCATATTAATATTTTTTAAATATTACATTTTATGTGCTTTTGTAAACATGATAAATTGACAAAGTCAGTTGATTAGTTCTGCTAAATATATTAAGCTACAAAATTAATAAAGGTTGCAAGTAGCATAATTTACATTTACTAAATATGTATCACTATTCAAGTTTCTTAATAAAGTTTAGAAATAAATACCTGTTTTGTATCAGTAACTTCTTTTTTATGCAAATATTTAATTCATCTATTTAATTTTCAAACAAATTATTTATAAAATGTAAGACTGTTAAATTTGTTTTGTCAATTTTGAAAAAAAATAATAAATTAAGAAAACTTCTAATTAAAGTTAATGTTTGTAAATAACTACAAAACAAACAAATATTATTAGATAAGTAAAACTTTAACTTTTTCAAAAAGGTATAAGTTTAACTAACCTCTGCATACCATTGTCATATTTGATGTTTTGGTTATTTTATACGTTAATAATGCTCCAAAAAGATTGTCACCAAGAGGTGTTGCTGAACACCTTCCTGAGGATAGCAAAATTATGTTTGCATCTGGAGAAAGTACGAGATTAGATGAAAAAGCCAGAAATATGCACGAAGCCAATCTCAGTGTGGTAGAAAACAATTTAACGTACAAGAGCACCAAGTTGTACGTAACTTTTTCTGGTCCGGGACTTTCAGACAATCATTTTGCGGTCGCCAGTAATGTCGTAGAAATTGATCTGAATTCAACTGCCGGAGAAGCTCTTCAAACGTTCAATAGTCAGTTTCCCGGGGAAGATAACCTCATGGTGATAGTCAAGTTGTTCTATGTTACAAGACAAACTTAGAGAGTCTTTCAAACTTCGACGCACTAATTCTTGTTGTATGCTTAGTTGCAGTACTTTGTGTGTATAGAAATTTTGATAATTTATATCTTATTTCAATTTTTTTATCTTGTATTAATATATTGTAAACAGTTTTATGCACATTACTGCTCATTTATATAAATGTAGTCTGCTGGTATATTTATTTAGTTTATTATAAAAACTTTTTTGTTACGCAACTTTTCTCATTTTTTATACATTACTATTTAGTTTGACTTCGTTTATAAATTTCTACAATAAATAATAAGCGGCTGTTAATTGTTTAATATGTTATCGTTCAACTTTACTTTCAATAATCGTGAAAGATTTCGAAGAGTACACCAATGTTGAAATGTTAAGAGTATATTTATTATAATTAAAGAGTAGTATGGTATACGCTGATGTATGAATCTTAATGATTTTAACTTGAAAGTAAGGCTAATTTTGTATGCAGTTTAATAGATTCTAAAAATATTATAGAGTTTCTATCTTAAAATTGCAATTTATTCTGATTATATGTATTTTATGTACAGCAAAAGAGTATACAAAAACAGTAAGCTACATACTTAATCAGTTCACAAAGTAACTTTTTATCTTGAGAGAAAAAATGTGCAAAATACACGTTTAAAAATAAGTTCAATTGTAGATGAAAATTATATAAATTTTACGTATTACAGGACATTTAATGCTCTATAAAGAATATAAATTTAATAAAATAAAACTTTGTAGTTATACAAATATTTTTTTTTTTACTTTAAGTAAATACAAGGCTCAGTCTTAAAAAGTATCAGCTTTTTATAAAACTTTTTGTCTTAAGTCTTAAATTTTTGTCTAACATGAACTTTCAGTCATGTCACATTTGTTTTCAGTTTTATTGCTAACATAAAAATTGTTTATTTTTACTTTTTACTTAAAACTTTTTAAATGGCATACTTAAGAATAATAGTTTTAATAATAAATTCACATGATCATTTTTGTTTTTAATTTGGAGTTCTTAAAACCTTGAAATCAAAAAAAAAATTAAGGTCAAAAAGTTTTTTTTTTCACATATTTTAGTATATTAGTAATTTAATAATATCTATGTTAATGTTAAAGTAAATTAAAAACTTTGAATATTACTAGTTTTTTACAAAAATCTTTGTATATCAATACAAGATTTATTTTTCATTGATTTACAGTCTACTTAAAATTAAAAAAGCTCAAGTTAAAACTTAATCTAATATCAGTTTAGCTAAATGATATTAGTATCTAGTGCAATAGGTAACTTATTTACTTTATACATAAAAACTGTTAATTAATTTTTAAGTTATAATTATGTCTTTTAAGTTGTTTAGTAATCTTGTTCTAAAAAACTAGTGAATTTTTTTCCAAACTTCTTTATTTTATTTTTAGTGTAGGAAGGCAAAAATAATATTATAATTTAGTATATGCTCTTCAAATGATAAAAAACTCCTTTAGAATGGTTTTGAAAAACTTGATAAAATTTGTTACAAAAAAAAAATTGAAACAGTCAAAACTGTTAGTCAAACTATTCAAGTGTATACATTGTAACTAGTCAAAATTGAAAAACACTTTAATAAACTTATTCAAGATTAACAAACTTATGTTTCTTATAAATTCTTTTAGTAATCTTCACTTGGTTACTTTAAAGTATAAATAAATAAAAAGAAGTTATAAATAAAGACAAAAAGTTGTTAAAAAATTTGTAACTTTACAAAAATCAACAAAAAAACTAAACACCTATTACAACAATTATACTATCACACATTCAAACTTCAAGTAAACTATAAAAACTGTTATAACCTGTTATAATACTTCCTCAATTCTGAACATATAGGTAAAATGGAAAATATGAATTTAATGCTTTATTCTTTTGACATTCTCATAAAAGTAGCATCGTCATTTTAAAATTTATTTTTAAACTATTTTAAACTAATTTCACTGACGCTAAACTTACTTTTGTATTCGCAAACTAAGTTATTTTAGAAGTTAATCTAATACTTACATCACTTAAGTTTATTTTAAACTATTTTAAACTAATTTCACTGACGCTAAACTTACTTTTGTATTCGCCAACTAAGTTATTATAGAAGTTAATCTAATACTTACAACACTTAAGTTAGTTTTTATTCAAAGTTGTACAATACTTTTGTAAATAAAAGTTGTATACTTGTTTTCTGTAAAAAAAAACATGATCTAAACAGTACAATGTTTTTTTTTAATATAAGCTATTATTATTAATTTAACATTATTAATTTATTTATATAAGCTAATTTTTGGGTAATCATATGTCTGCACATCTCATTTTTCTTAATTTTTGGTTGAATAAAAGTGTTTCAATACAGATAGTATGTTATACAACTAGTTTTAGTTGTTTTCTTTGTAACAAATAAAATTAAAGTACAACAAATATTATTGTTTTTTGAACTAAAAAGCGCTCAAAATAATTTTCTCTTATGACTTCGGGCACGGAAAAACCTTTAGGTTATCGAGTCACACACCACGGATACCTTTTAACGTCTTTTACAGGACATTAATGCTCGTTAAATTATATTTTAATTTACTTTAAAATTTTGTTTTACTATTTTCTAAACAACACACTTTGTACAGTTGCGTGTATAGAAATAAAACTAATTTGAAAATTTTAACAAAAATGTGTGAAAAATGTTATGAAAACTTAAAAAGCTTTTCTAGTTTTTCTTTAAATTTTTTATTTTTTTTCACTCGGGAAAAAACAAATTAAAAACCTAGTGATGTTATTAAAAAAAAACTTACTTACAACCTAGCTTAATTACCTAAGATATTTTTAAATTTTACGAACCACTAAAATACAAAAAAAATTTTTAAAGGTGTTTTGTTAACAATCGTTCGGAAAGTTTACCCAACCGTATAAATACCCATGAATTAAAATATACCCTAAAAGGTTTCCCTAATTATTGTTACAATAAAACGATGCAAAAAATTTTAATAAAGTTATTTGAAACTTAATAAAAGTGTTTTAAAAACTTCAACCCCTCGTTTAATGTATTAAGTTATAAATTAAAGTCTCCACTTATGATTTCAAATTTTAAAAGCAAGATTTGCGTAAGTTAGTTTTCTGTATAAAATAAGAACAAATTATTTCTGAAAAAGTTTCGTTCAAGTACCTATATATGATACTTAGTTAAAGATATGATTTCACTCAATAAGTAAAAAAATTTATTCAAAATTATTAGTTTCAAAATAAAAATCTAGTTTTATATGTTTTAAAAGTACTATCTTGCATGTTTGTTTACAACTCCCTAAAACTACTAATGTTTTAAACTAGTTATAATCATATAACATAAGTTTGGATTAGAGTAACTTAAGTTAAACAACTAAATATAATAAATTGAGTTTATTCAAAAATATACGTTTTACAACATCCTATATACGAATCAATTGAAAAAAGCTGTTGATCAGAAAATTTACTAACATAAATTTTTACCAATGAAAAAAACTTTTACGCCTGCTATTCCTTATAATATTTCAATTCTTTTCTTAAAGCTTAACTGTTTGTAGTGTGTTTATGAAAAAGTATCGTTTATACTTTGTGAATATATTTTAAATACTTATACTGTTTGTTTTTTTATTCTTAATTTTTTTATTTAGTAACATGTTTATAGCTGATTTAGTAACTTGTTAAAAAGATAGTAATACAATTAAACTTAGAATATATTTTATTATACTTTTAGCAGAAAATAAAAAAAAACTTCTAAATCTACATGAATGAAGACGAATAATAAGAAATTACTTAAAACGTAATACACTTTATTTAATCTTTATAATAAATATTTTTTTAAATACTCATACTTATAATTTTAATATTTAATTTCAAAATCTTTTTAGTAAAATTAGTTTAAAAAATTGTAAACAGTGTATAAGGTTTATTTTAGATTTAAAGAATTAATTATATAATGTAATGTCAAACTGTACTAGTAATCCGTTTAGTGTTCTATTTAAGAAAAAAGTTTGACATTTAGTTTTGCAAATTTTAGTAAACATCTACTAAGGTTTTATAACAAAAATCTAAATTATTTATCAATTTTAAACTGTTGTCATATATTTTAGTTATTTTTATTGTAATATCTGGTTGTCATTTAAACCTTGAATAGTGATAATAGCTTGAACCTTAATAGTGATAATAACTAAACTAGTTTTTTACTTATGTTTCTTTAACAAAGACTGGCAGGATAGTTGAAGTTTTCTCAACAATACTTTTCTTTTTGAGTTTGTTAAGTATAGCTGTTATATACACTATAAATTATTACAGTGATATTGCCATGTGCTAAGTCTTGTCAACTCAATAGCTTTAGAGCCGCTAGATTTAAAAAGCATTGTTTTCAACCACAATGCTTGAAAAACAAAAAGTTAAAAAGTTTACCTATATTGATAATAACATTTTGTTTTATAAATATTCAAGTAAAATTTGTTGTACCATGTTTTTAGATTAATATGAGGCATTTTTTTCAGTTTTTTAAACATTTAAGTAAGTAAACAAACTTTCATAGTGAGTTTAATTTAGATTATTTTTTAAAGTGTAGTATATATTTTTAACAATTCTTTGTTTCTTTAAATGTCGAATGAGTTATTTTAGCTTCAGGTAGTTTTATTTTCAATTTAGTATACACTCAATCTGAAAAATATAACTGAAAAACAAATTTAAGTTGTCAATCTCAATACTGTTTAAAAGACTAAAACAGTGTGATTTATATATAGTTTTTTTAGATTTTTGTCTTAAAGTTTCAATACGTGTATATTGTTTTGTTAATTCTCACAAAAACTAAAGTTTAAACAAATCGAAAAAGTAACAATCAAATCAAAGCTACATAGTTCAAGTATACTTTTAAGTATAAAAATCCGAAACTTTCCTTTTTTAATTTGATAAAATTTACAAAAACTTTCAATATGGAGTTTGTACAAAAGTTACAATTTGATTTTGATAAAAATTATAGTTTCCTGATAACTTTACCTTAGCTTGGTAGAAACACTAAAAATTGTTTTATAATAAAAAAAAATTAATTTTAATTTTACGTTTTTATGGGAATTTCGAATAGATGTTCTTTTATGCTCGAAAATGCGCCTAGCTATACAAAAGCAAACCCAATATTTTTCCAAAACGTCTATGTTCGAAATAAAAGTTATAATTAGTAGGAAGGTTACTGCAGAGGAAGAACTGAAACGTTTTGGATAGTTTTTATAATATTTAAGTGTAAGAACTACTCCAAAGCCCCAGTTATCTTATTTGTGACCACTTTTTACAACTGATAAATATAATAAATTTACAGAAATGTAATGATTTTTTTTTATTAAAAATATTGAAAGTATTAAAATATCAAGATAAAATAGTATAAAAATGTATATGCTTCTAACTTGCTGATAAAAAGTTGAAGTGATTAAACTCTTTGATTTTATAATAAAAAAATACATAAATTTACAAAGTTTATTTGAATTTTATGTGATTTAATTAAATATTTCAACATATGTTGGTGAAACTTAGCATATAAATCATGTATGTTAAACAGTTTGTAAAGCATTTAGAAAAGGTTTTTCTGTATAAAGTTTGTTAATGTTCGTCTAACATAACATCTACAGATTTCACATTTTTTAGATAAAAGTAAGATAATTACAGATTGTTACAAATTAATTACAAAGATTACAATTTGACAAATTTTGTGGTAAAAAGTAAACAACTTTTATAAAGCGTCAAATAAGTTTGTAAAAACTATCTAATTCAAAAATAGTACTTTAAGTTTCTCCTGTTTATAAGTTACCTTAATACTGAAAGATTTCATCCTAGAAACAATAAGGGAAAGTTTTTGGGGTATTATTTGTTTATTTATGAGCATTTATATGCGTAAATAAACTTTAAAGACTTCTTAAATAGACTTAAGGTTATTGACTGTATAAGTCGGTCGTTTTGAACATTTAAAATTCTTTTATAGTTGGTAGTTTATCTAAAATGAATTTATATACATAATACATTTTATTTATAGTTTTTAACTTTACTTGCTACTAACTAGAAAAAGTTTTTAAAAAATATCAAAAAAGATGTTCGCTTTTAAAAAATGTGACAAAAAGAACATATTTTTTAAAATTTTCATTACTTATAAATTGTTTTGTGGACTTTTAGTAAATTTGTAAACATTCAACTGTGAGAAATACATAACTATAAACTTAACAGAGTTGATAAAAATTATTAAATTGTTTCAAAAAGTTATTGTAATTGCTTTGTTGTAATTCTTTTATTATACTTTATAACATTAGTACTTTGAAACTAATAAAATAATTAAAGAGTTTTTCTTTTAATTTTCTACCTTATAATAAACTAAAGAAAAAACTATGACGACATATGCTTATCCAAAACCTTGGCTAGAAAATATTGTAAGAATTAAAATATCAAAAAAAAAAAAAGTTTTTTTTTAATTATTTGAAAAACAATTAAAGTAGTTCTATTTACAGACAACATTTGAACCACCCACTATTATATATAAAATACTGCAATAGTTAAGTTTTAACATAAGTTGAATTTAGAGTAATACAAAAATTAAATTAAATAGCTAAAACAATTTAGTTGACATTATTTGGTTTAATATCACTGATTTTTTCTCATTAACTTTTTTAAAAGTAGTTGAAAAAAAAGGTTATTAGAGAAAATCTTGAAATAATAAACACAAAGTTCTGACTTCATTTCAAAAAACTGTTTATTAATTCACTGTTTATTTCCAAAGCTCTAACATTCTAACACAGCTGCAGTGAAACCCTCATCCGCAATCGGCAGCCTTCTACCCTCAGTAACTTCCTCACGACCCAGGTTGAAAACTTCAACGCTTCTTGTAAAATGATCGGTGCAACTCAACACCATCCTTTGCAACTTGGAGGCAGTGAGCTGAACGTGTTTACCAGAACTTTTACCGTCAGCTTTAGTGTCATCTTCTAGTTCTTCATCGCTCGAAAGATCTCGATAGTTTTCAAAAACGTCTCCTCCCAGAACGTAGACGTCCGAGCCAACTTTGCACAGTGCTGGGCAGTTTCTTCCAATAAGCAGTCTGGATCCAATAACTGTAACTTCACCCGTCTTTACGTTGAACCTCTCTATTGAGCTGTCCATTTTTTGGTAAACGTTCTGCCCTCCGAAAATATAAATAAACTCTTTGTGAGCAACGGCTCGCGGGTCGTACCTGCCTGTTTTTAGATTTGCCGCCAGCTTTTGCCACGTTTTTTCTTTCGGGTTGTACTTTTCAATTGAAGTTGCGACTTCGTTCGTCATGCCGCCAAGTGCGAAAACTTTCCCCAGACAGTTCACTAACACCAGCCCGTATTTGTCTTCGTTTAAGTCACCTATTTTTCTGATGCTATTGAGCTTAATGTTGTATATGAAACTTGTTTTCGTTCTTCTACCTTTAACGAGCCCGCCTGCTACAATCATGTGTTCTTTGTTGAACAATGAAAATCCAAACTGGCTTCTGTCTGTTTCCATTGACTGAACAGTGAGAAAAGATTTCGTTTGAACATCATATTTGTCTATATTTCTGTTTCCCACCCCTCCTACTAAGTACAAGTTGCTATTGACAACGACCGAGCCATGATACCACCTATTAGAAGGTAAATCCCCTAACCTAGTCCATTGTTGAGTTTTTGTTGAAAATGATAGCAGGGACCTTTTGTAAGTTTTTCCTCCGACAAGCAAGATATCTGTTTGAAAAACTTGCTTATAAGAGTAGGTATTTTTTAAGTAAAAATAACAATCTTTTTATAAACGTTAACTTATATTTTGTTATTTAAATGATAACTTAAAGTTGTAATTGATTTAATTTTGATTGCATTAAGTCTAATTTTCAAAAGACATTTCTTTAATTTTAAAAAACTTAAAATTGTTTTTATTATTAGTTTTACAAAATATAGAATTCATGTAAATCATCATGTATTTAAAACACATACTAACGTTTAAAAGTTTTTTCTTCGCATTCATAGTTTTGCCGAGCAAATTCCTTTTTTTGTAAACTTTCTGAAAGTCTTCTAACTTCTGATTTTAACTTTATATTTTCTGCTTCCAATTCTTCCTTATCTAACTGTTCTTTTGGTCTATTCTCATCGGAAACTAAAAATAAAATAAACATATTGAGTTAATAAACTTTTGTTATAATTTTTATTAAAAGAATTTTAGTGTTTGTTTATTTACTACTTATAAGATAAATTTTAAGTATACTAATGACAAAACATTATTTTTTATCTTTGTAGCTAAAATCTATGAAAATTTATAACGGTCGGCAAACTGCGGACTAAAAGCCAAATAAGGTCCGCGACATGTAAAGAAAATGTAGAAGAAGCAAATTAAATCTTTTTTTTTAAGTTACATATTTGCTCCTTTTTTTCCTTTCGAGTAAGCTATCTCTTTTTTATTTTAATACTCGTTTGACACATTAAATAATTTTCAAATAACGTTGCCTGCAAGGAACATTGTTCTTAGTAAAACTTAATAAAAGGCTGCTGGCCCCGGACTCTAGGGTTGTCTAAGTTATACCAATATTTTGATCGGGTAATTCCCTTAACTAAAATAACGAGTTTATAAAACTAACCTGATACGACTTTACGTTATTATTACTTAGTTTACCATGGCATGTTTTATTTTTGATACATACTTTAAGAAAAGGTTAGAAAATATAAAAAATTACTTTGACTCAAAAGTAAATACAGGTGAAACATCAGTAACTATAAAAAACAAGATACTCAATTAAGAGATACAACTAAGTATATATAATAACACTGACTTCAAAAAAAATTAAGAACATATATTAAATATTAGCATCTACTACCAACTAAACTCGTGAAACTGGTTAAGCGAAATCTGCGGTACAAAAGTATCAAGATTCAAGCTAACGTTATGGTTACAAAGTGTATTGTGTTCTGAACTAAGAAAAATAAAATTTAAACCTCTGAAAGCTAAAGCTTTTTACATAAAAAATTGTAAAAAAATGTCACGATCCTTGTGTGGCTGTTTAGCAGTTGGTCTGAATAAATTATATCTAATAAAGGTTAACGTATCTTTTTTAACCTGCGTTTTTGTAGTTTAGTTCTTTTATTTTGCTTTTGTCTTTCATGGAAACTCCGTTTATATTAGATTCTCCAATAAACATGTTCAAACTTAACTTTCTACAAAAAATATGGTATTTATTTTGTAGCTTTTCTCCATAAAAATTATTTAATACTAATAACTATAAAGTACTACTAATAAAATTTTTTGGATATATTTTTACTATAAAATTAGCTTTTAGCTGTTATTAAATTTAGCAAAGTTTACTTTTTTTATTTAGTCTGAAGAATTTTAATAGAAAGTACATCAAAACTCACATTGCTTCATCGGATTTAGAGTTTGAACCCATTGCAAATAATAAAAATATGAATTGAAAACTTTTAAACTAGAAAAAGATATTAATGTTAGTAGTGCTAAAAATGTTTTATTATAAATAGCAGTTTAAATAGATATAAAAATAAACGTAAAACCGTAAAACTTTTTTAAACTGTTCAAATAAAGGTGGAAAAAGATATCCTAAATTTTTGGGATGAATTTATTGAAGATTATTTCAGTATGGATAAACTTTTGTTTGCTTGAATTAACTTGCATAGAAGTAACTTGATCATCTCTAGAGAAAAACGTTTAAAAAGCACGTTTGAATGTTAAGTGGCATTTAAAATTGAGATTATATTAATTTTACGTAATACGGCATATTTAATGCTCTATAGAGGATGTAAATTTAATAAAATAAAACTTTGTAGTTATACAAATATTTTTTTTCTATAATTAAAACAAAGTTCAGTTTAAAAAAATGTCAGCTAAATATAAAATAGTTTATCTTAAGTCATAAATTTTTGTTTAACTTGAATTTTTAGTCATATAACATCGATTTTCAGCTTTATTGTTAGTTAACATAAAACTTTTATATTTGATTGTACATAAAACTTTAAATAGCATATTTAAGGAAAGTTGTTGTAAAAATAACTCAACATTAGCAGTTTTGTTTTAAATTTGAAGTTATTAAAACATTGAAATAACAGAAAATAAGCAAAGGTCAAAAAAAAGTAATCGTTTAAGTAAAGTATTTCAGTACTAAAGTAACTAAGTCAAAATTATGTTAATGTAAAATTAAATTATCAAAGCTAAAAATGTTAAAAACTTTAAATATTACTATTTTTTTACCAAAATTTTTGTATATCAGTTCAAGTATTTGTTTTTGCATATATCTAAAGTCTACTTAAAATTAAAAAAGGTCAATGTTAAATCTTTATCTAACAATAGTTAAACTTTATGACACTGTAATACAAAAATTTATTTTTTTTATACATAAAAATAATTGTAACTCATTTTTGTTGGTCATAATAATAATTTTCAAGGTTTTGACTCAGTAAACTTATTTTGTAAGTCAAGTAAACTTTTTCACAATTTTTTTTGTTTTATATTTAATTAAGAATAAAACAAAAATAATATAGCTTAGTATATGCTTATTAATTTATAGCAAACTCCTATAGTTTGAAAAACCAGTCAAATTATTCAAAAACATACATTATACCTAGTCCAGATAAATAAAATATTAAACTTTTTCAAAATTAACAAAATTATCCTTCTTATAATATTTTTTGTATTCTTCACTAAAAATATAAGCAAATAAACGCAAGTTGTAAATAAAAATGGTGAAAAATTTTGTAACTTTACAAAAATTATCAAAAAAAAAACAAAATACTTATAACTTTTTATTAATTTTACTATCACAAATATAAACTTCAACTAAACTGTCAAAAATGTTGTTACTTGTTAACATACTTCCTTAATTGCGATCATTTAAGTAAAATTAAAAAGATAACAATAACGCTTTTTTCTTTTGACATTCTCATAAAAGTAGCATTGTCATTCTTAAACTATTGTAAACTAGTCGATATAAAATTACACAAATGCTAAACTTACTTTTATATTCGCCAAGTTAGTTATTTTAGAATTTTAATTTAATTTTTAAACCACTCAAACTTTTTATAATTTTTAAATTGTTTTTTTTATAAATCTTTTAATATTTTTGTAAATAAAAGTTGTGCAATTCTTTTCTGCAGAAAAACAATGATCTAAACAATGCAATCTTTTGTTTTTTATATAAGCTGTTGTTATTAATACTTTTTATTATCGTAAAATCTTGTCAAACTTTTGGGTCAGCATATGTCTGAAAAGCTCATTTTTTTCAACTTTTGCGGAAAAAAGGTGTTTTGATACAGATTGTTTGTTATAAAACTAGTTTTAAATAATAAGATAAAAGTACATAAAGCTTCTTTTATTAAATTTAAAATAACTTGATATTGTTTTACTGTTCTTTAAACAATGTCCCTTGGTACAGTTGCGTGTTTAGAAATAAAGTTAATTTTGAAAACTTTAACAAAAATATATGAGTACTGTTATGAAAATTAAAAAAACTTTTTTAATGTTTCTTATACTTCTTAAAAAATTTAATGTGCTTCACTCGGGAAAAAAAAAACAAATTAAAAACCTAGTGGTGTTACCTAAAAAAAAAACTTACTTATAATTTAGTTTAATTACATAAGTTTTTTTTTTAATTTTACGAACCGCTGAAATACAATATAAATTTTTCAATGGTATTTTGTTAACAATTGTTCAAAAGATTTATTCAACCATATAAATGCTCATGAAAAAAATACCCTGAAAATTTTCCCTAATTATTTTTACAATAAAATGTTGCGAAATTAATCAGCTTGAACAAACATTTTGATAAAAATTATTTTAAGTTCAATAGAAGTTATTTAAATCTACAAATACTGTATATAATAAGTTGTTAAATAAAGTCTCAACTTATAAATAAAAGTTATATTCTAGGCTAAATTTGTGTAAGTTATTAACCTCTTTAAATTAAGAACTAAACTAATTGCATTCTGAAAAAGTTTCGCTCAAATACGTATATATTACACTAAATCAAAGATATTGGTTTAATTAAGTAATAAAATTTATCCAAAGTATTCAGTTTCAAAATAAAAGTAAAGTTTTATTTGTTTTTTACAACTCCTTTAAAATACAAACTTTTTAAACTAGTTATAATCATATAAATTTAGTTGGATAAAATTAACTTAAATTTAAACAACTAAGTTTAACAAATTGAGTTTTTACAAAAACATACACTTTTTTACAACATGTTGTATACAAACCAATTTAAAAAAGCTCTTTATCAGAAAATTTTGGTGATAAAATAATATATTATTAAAAATTGTTAGCAATGAACAAAACTTATAAACCAGCTATTCAGTATATAAAAAAATTGAATAGTTTTATAGGAAGGTTTTTAAGCGTTTTTATATACCATTTGCAACTTATAATTAACAGATTAATAATTTGTTTTATATTTTATTTCACAAAGCTATTTCAAAAATTGGTTTTAAGTCCCTTAGGTCCTAATTTAAAAACGCAAATAGCATTAAACGGAAAAGCAAAAATATTAAAAATCTATTAATAAACAAACCTTTACTTTAGTTTTACTTGCTAAATCTCAAAACTTTGTATTTATTCTAATTTATTTATACTTCATAATTAAAAAATGTTTTTTGAGCTGTTCACTAACCAAAACTTTACAAATTGCATTGAACATTTATCACTTGAGAATGATACTCGTATAATTTCAAAAAACTTTGTGAAATAAAGTATAAAACAAAATGAGTAATCTGTTAATAATAATTTGAAAATGGTATATAAATTTTTCTTAAAGCTTAGGTTTTTGTAGTGCGTTTATAAAAAAAATATTGTTAATCTGTTGTAAATAACCTTTACATACATTTTAATTGTGTGTTTTTTTTTTTTTTTTTACTTTAGTAATATTCTTATAGCTGATCTAGTGATTTGTTAAAAAGAAAGAGCTGGCCAACAAAGCATAATACAATTAAATTTAGATTTTTTTACTTTTAAGTAAAATCGAAAAATATTACTAAATATACAGAAATGAAGACCAATAATAAAAGTTATTTAACATGTTATACACTTTACCTATTTTTATAATACACATATTTATTTATGTTTACTATAAAAATTAGATTTTATATTATTCTACTTTTAACTAAAAACATAAAATACTTCTAAATCAATGAAGCGAATTATAAAAAAATACTTAACATGTAATACACTTTGTCTAATTTTTACAATACTAATGCTTTTTTTTTTATATAAATTCTAAGCAAAATTTGTTTAAAAATATTAAACATTGTACAAGTTTTAATCTAGATTTAAACAATTAATTAAATAATCTAATGTTGAACTGTACTAGTAACCCGTGTTTTATTCACGAAATTAGTTAAATATTTTGTTCTACACATTTTAGTAAATATATACCAAGGTTTTACAACAAAAATCTAAAGTATATATTAATTTTAAACCGTTGTCATAAGTTTTAGTTTTTTATTAAGTACTTGTTAGTCAACAAATATACAAAAAAAAACACACATTGAAAACTTCGACATTTTAAACTTGCTAATGTTATTTTTAAAAACTCAAAAATTACAGTTAAAACTTGTATTAAATGAAAAAAAAATTCAAAGCTAAATTATTAATCAAAAAACTAAACTTAATGGCAGACATATATTTTTACAGAAAATATAAAACTTTCACAAAACATGTTGTAATTACAAAACACAGTTTAAGTTAGTTAGGAAAGTTACAAGTAAATATCGCAGATATTGTATAATTTGTACACAGCTAATGTTTTTATTCAAAAAATCATCTAGTCTACAGTTGAAATTTATTTTTTAAAGTTAAAATGTTCAAATATTAAAAAGCACAGTGTTGATGTCAAAAAAGGTAATATTACAAAGAGAATTGAGTTAAAATTTTCACAGTTAAAAACAATATAAAAAACATTTCTTGACAGTTTTGTTTTAAAAAAATCCATTCAAGCTCACAGTTAGCTTTTTGATAAAATTAATCTTGTTTGTACTTTCGTTATTTGAAATTAAAATAACAACACATTGCCATAACAAAAATGCTTACAAATCATATAAAATTATTTTAACCAAATCTTAATGAATTTTTTTTTAATTTATCTACAAACAACAAATAAAAATTAACAATTAAAAAATTAACAAGTTTGATAAGCATCTTAAATTATTAACAATTCATTGAAGTAAAGTATTGCTAAAAGTTTTTTGAGGATTAAAAATTCAATTAAAATTATTTTAGCTCTTTTATTCATTAAAAACTGATCCGATAAATTTCAGTCAATCAAATAATATCCAAAGATAAGCAAAGTTGGTAATATAATTACTATTTTTTTTTCATAAATATTGGCCAACCTTACAAAGGATTTAGATAAAATTATTTTTATTAGTTTAACTTGAAAATATTAAAACTATATTACCACAGTGTTACTAATACAATGTGTAATAGAATTTTGTCACTGTAAAATGTTTTATGTCAGTATTTTTTAACCCGCTTGAGTTGTAAACTTTCCTAAAACAATGAGTTGAAAACATGTACCACTAAATAAACTTATTTCTCGAGATTTTTAAACTTATCAGTCGAAAATAAATGCGTCCATTGGCATTAAAAGTTTATAAAAATAAAGTAAAAGTTAACTTAAAAATACACAAATAAAACATTTTTTTACACATTTTATCGTGGTCCGATGGACGAACTTAAATTCAAAGATTTTTCAAAAGAAGTGAATTTGTTGGTTCCGATAAATAACATAAAACTCCACACAGAAATAAAACAAAAAAAATATCAAAAACTAAATAATAGTTATTTTTCAAAGAATTGTTTTTAACAAATTTTCTAGTTATTAAGGTCCAGAAAATAAACACAAAATTACACACAAAAGTAAAATAAAAAAAAAACTAAAGAACAGTTATTTTTTATCAAAAAGTTTCAAACCATTCCTCAGTTATCAAGGTCCAGACTATCAAAACTAATCAAAATTTAAAAATATTTATGAAAATAAATTTTCCATTGGCAGAAAGCCTTAATATTGTAATGAATTTATAGATTAAGTAAATTAAAAAAACACAAAAACAAGTCAGAAAAATAAAACTTTTTTTCAACCACCCCTCAGTTGTCGAGGTCGAGACTGTCGAGTTCGTGCTTCATGTGGTCGACGAACATGCTGATCTCGTGGACCCGGTCCCTGTTCCTTTCCACCTCTCGCTTGTGGGTGCTGCCCACCAGGTTTGCTACGAAGTTCTTCATGGAGGTCAGCATCCGGTCCTCCTGGTTGTCGATGTGGACCAGGTGGACGTCGTGGGAGGCGCTCACCGCGTTCACCACCGTGTCCTTGTCCACGAACATCTGTTTCAACATGGGGGATTTTATTTTTTGTTTAGAGATAGTCACGTGTACTTATGCTTGTTTATTATTGTTTAATTATTCTCAAGTGAGACATAGTTACCGTCACTGGTCCGTGTCAACATCTGTTTCAATACAGGGGATTTTACTGTTTGTAGTATAAGGATGCTAAAAATACTGATTTGTTTATTTTATGTTGGGAGCAGATACCACGTTGACTAGGAACATCGATAAAAGTTTTGGGGACGTGTTCAAAATCCACCCAGTCAAACTCGAGAACCGCTTACCGATCGAGAGTAAGGGGTAACAGTGAAAGTGAAAATATTTTTTTTTAAACGCAAAAAATATACAAAATGAATTTAAAATAAAAGAAGTATTAAAAAAAACTTGAAAATTTGATAGTATACCACGTTTCGTTAGACGGGATTTTACTGCTTGTAATAAAAACAGATGATTACTACTTTATTAAACAAAAGTAGAAGTATTAAACTTAAACACTTATTTATTGTAAAATAAAAACAACAGGTTACAATCGTTTTTTATTTGTTCTACTTTGATCAAAAAGTATTAAGCACCACAAAAAGTACGTATAACTTTTAATTTGTGTAAAAGTTAAACTAAAAGCCTGATAAGACACAGTTTACGAGATTTTAACCAAATCAATTTTAAAAACTTTTATAAACTACAACATACCTTATGAAGGTCGTCTGTGAGCGTGATGTCTTCATTTTTGACAACTTTTTCCAACGTAGCAATTGCTGTTTCAAGTAAATGCTCGTTGAAATTGTTCTGAAGGTCTCTCAATTGTCCTACCCTGTTATTTGTTATTATATGTCGTTAGATACAAACACTACTAGAATATTTTAGTCGCTAACTGTTTCGTAATAAATGAAAATTTTGAAAATCAGCAAATAGTTGACCTTATAAAAATATAACTATGTTGTTCAAATATTAGTCTGTTAACATTTTTTTGTAGTATATCCTGTCAGTTAGTATTACCTTTATAAAGGTAACAATAAACAAATTGAAAATAACTATGACACATTACTTTTTATTGGTTTAAAAAGTTCGAACTATTTTTTGAGATATGACCAGTCAAAGTCGGGCCGCACAATAGGTTCCTTATGGGAAGGGAAAACTAAAACAGCGAAAAAAGACTATTTTATTTAAAATCTATCTCCTCCTACACTTTTCAAGCAATCTTCTTCAAACTTTCACAGTCTAATCTTTATACAATAACAAAAAAACGTTACTTTGGAATTAAAAAAAAAAACACTTTTTTTTTAATTTTTGTGATTAGATTTTTATTTTTAAATTACTAAAGTTCTAAAGTAGCGTTTTTTCCTTTTGTTATAAGGAATGTTTCCTGAAAATTTGAAGAAGATTGCTTGAAAAATGTAGGAGGAGATAGATTTTTAGTGAATTTTAAAATTTCCGAGAAAAATTGACCCCAAAAAATTTTCGGTCCATACGTTTATATTGGAAATTTTTTTTAAAAAATTGAATATCTCAAAAGTTAAATGATATATTTGAATTTTATAAAAACTGGCTTGTAGTTTGTACTTAAAGCTTTCATAGAAAAGCCAAAGTTAATTTTGTAAAAAAAATGTTGAACCCCCTATGGCCTTAAATATTATACATTATTTTAAATAACTGAAACTTACTATTTTTATTTGCTTCAACGTAAAACTATTTAATATATATTTATAAGTCTTTTAAGTTTTTATTTTAAAACAAATAAAACCCAACTGACAACTCCTGTACTTTTTCAACGAACACGGATACGAAATCTTGCAAACTTCTCTCGAAACTCATGATAATTTCTTCTAACTGATCCACAAGTCTCATCTCATACCCCATCAGATGATCCCACAAGTCGGTTACTTTGTTGTTATACTTCTCAGTCTTTAAATAAAATATTTGATTTATTGTTATTATACCATATGAGAGTCCCATAAGACAGTTACTTTATTGTTGTACTTCTCAGCCTTAAAATAAAATATTTGTTTGTTATTGTTATACCATATGATAGTCCCATTACACAGTCACTTTATTATACCCAATGATCTGATATTTTATACTTCTGTCTGTAAATGAAACATAGTTGTTTTATTGTGTTACTTTATTGCTAGTAAATTAGTAACTTAATCGTTATTATGTCTCGAAAAAACATAAATTTATGCTTTGTTATTTACATAGTTGAAATATATTAGTGCGAAAGTTCAAAAAAACTTTGATTAGTATAATTAAAACTTTCAAGAAATTATCAAAACACATAAATGTTGTGTTTGATTGTTTAAATTGTTGAAATATGTTTGAGCGAAAATTCAAAGAAAAAGATTTGTTTAGTAAAAGTAAAAATTTCAAGAAATTATCAAAACTCACCATTTCATCTTGCAAGTCGCTGTCAGTTGCTAGAAGCAGGTCTTTGAATGTCTGTAAAGCGTTAAGATCTAGTTTAAGTTATTGACTTTATTCTATTACTTGTAAATTTTACATGAACTTTACTAGATTGTTGTTAGACCTAAGAGCTATTACCTCACACAAGTTATTTGTGGTATAAAGTTAAGATATTTTCAAAAAAACAAGAAACTATTCAAACTAATCAGCCAAACAAACAAACATATTCTGATAAAAGAGGAATCGTTCCACTTGGTCGATTCCCATCAACTTATTTTAATTCATAAAATGAAAAAATAATTAATTTAATATAGCAAATTTCTAACAGTTTTCTGGTAAACGAGAAACTTTTCCACTTGGTCGATTCCCATCAACTTGTTTTCATGCTTGGCTTCCTCCAGACACGTGACGAACGTTTCAACCTCCTCGTCACGCTTCGCCGACTGCTCCATTCCGAAATCGAATATCATCTTGCAAACGTCGACGAACTGCACCCTGTACTCCTGAAACGATTGTGACGTCATAAACCGACTTCAATTAAATTATCAGGTGATTATTTGACAAAAATATATTTATTACTTGAAAATACTATTAGTACTTTGCGAACATTTACAGATTTACTATTCACTTCTATTATCGATGTATCAGTTATGCATGTTATAAAAACTTCAGTCAAAAGGTTGTATTTTGGTGATGTAAATGGAAAATAAAATGTTATAGGGTTGACGCTTTTTGAGGCGAAAAAGTCAGCCTGAGTGACCAAAAACTTGCCTGATATGGCCTGAGCATAAAATAGCTGAAAAATGTAATTGATATGAGCCAAAATCTGAAAAATAAACTAACAACCAAGCTTAAACACTTAAAAGTATAAAAACATTAACAAATGGACTTTAAAAACGCAATTTAAACAAAAAATAATCAAAAAAATACAATTTGAAATTTAAGATAAATATTCAAACCAGCCTGAGTTTTTTAAAATACACTATTTGCATTATTTGGAGTATAATGCACTATTTTACTAAGATAAAACTTAAATGTTAGAATAAATTTAATTAAAAACTAACTTCGATTTCTTTTATAACTCCCGGAAGGTAGGCAAGTTTATTTCCTTCGGGGTCTTCGTTGAACATCTTTTCAAACAAGTAATTTGTATTTAGTCTCTCCACAAACGCTTTCTGTAAAGTTTAAAAGTTGTTTTATATTTCAAACAAGTAATTTGTATTCAGTCTCTCCACAAATGCTTTCTGTAAAGTTTAAAAATTGTTTTATATTTCAAACAAGTAATTTGTATTTAGTCTCTCCACAAATGCTTTCTGTAAAGTTTAAAAGTTGTTTTATATTTCAAACAAGTAATTTGTATTTAGTCTCTCCACAAACGCTTTCTGTAAAGTTTAAAAGTTGTTTTATATTTCAAACAAGTAATTTGTATTTAGTCTCTCCACAAATGCTTTCTGTAAAAATAAAAATAATGTTTCAAACAAGTAATTTGTATTTAGTTTCTCCACAAATGCTTTCTGTAAAGTTTAAAAGTTGTTTTATATTTCAAACAAGCAATTTGTATTTAGTTTCTCCACAAACGCTTTCTGTAAAAATAAAAATAATGTTTCAAACAAGTAATTTGTATTTAGTTTCTCCACAAATGCTTTCTGTAAAGTTTAAAAGTTGTTTTATATTTCAAACAAGTAATTTGTATTTAGTCTCTCCACAAACGCTTTCTGTAAAAATAAAAATAATGTTTCAAACAAGTAATTTGTATTTAGTTTCTCCACAAATGCTTTCTGTAAAGTTTAAAAGTTGTTTTATATTTCAAACAAGCAATTTGTATTTAGTTTCTCCACAAACGCTTTCTGTAAAGTTTAAAAGTTGTTTTATGTTTCAAACAAGTAGTTTGTATTCAGTCTCTCCACAAATGCTTTCTGTAAAGTTTAAAAGTTGTTTTATATTTCAAACAACTAATTTGTGTTTAGTCTCTCCACAAATGCTTTCTGTAAAGTTTAAAAGTTGTTTTATATTTCAAACAAGTAGTTTGTATTTAGTCTCTCCACAAATGCTTTCTGTAAAGTTTAAAAGTTGTTTTATATTTCAAACAACTAATTTGTATTTAGTCTCTCCACAAATGCTTTCTGTAAAGTTTAAAAGTTGTTTTATATTTCAAACAAGTAGTTTGTATTTAGTCTCTCCACAAATGCTTTCTGTAAAGTTTAAAAGTTGTTTTATATTTCAAACAACTAATTTGTATTTAGTCTCTCCACAAATGCTTTCTGTTAAAATATAAATAATATTTCAAATAAAATACTTGTATTAAGTCTCTTCACAAATGCTTTCTGTTAAAAGTATAAGTTTTAATAACGAGTTTAACAGCAAATACATACTTTCTCGATGTAGATTCACAATATTTTTCTGATTTGACGTTAATTATAAAAGTTATCCAAGCTTTCAAAACGTATTATTTGATGAAAATTGCGAAGTTAATATAGTATAATTTTAAAAATAAAAAAATTACAATAAAGACAAAAATGATTCAGTGTATCATCAGCAGAAATACACTAAAAAGTATAACATACAGCAAGATAAATATTTAAAGAAGTTTCAATGAACTTTTCAATGCCACAAACCGTCGTTTTAACTTGATATGCTTTTATCTGAATGTACAAATTAAAACACCCGTTACTTAGCAAAATAAATATTTTTTTTTTTAATTATTAAAACATAACTTTTTTTAAACTTAATCATTACAAGTAAAACTTCTAACCTCATGCAGTTTAAACAATTCTTCCTCCTTTTCTTCCAACTTCTTTGCAGCTTTTTCTTTGCTTTCCGAATCCAACAATTCTGCTAATTTCAAATCGTATTTTGTGTTCGCCTTGTTTCTCTGTTTGTTAAATTTATTTTGTAAACGATTTTAATTATCAAAAGTAAAAATAAACTGATATAATAAAAAAACTCAAGAAAAAAATGTTATCAGCTCATATTTAGTGTAAATTGAAAATATCAAACACAAATACTTAAATCATAATTTTATTCAGAATAAACTTTACCTAACACAAAAAAATTTCTAAATAAAATAACACTTTACATTATTAAGAAAAAAGCTAAATTTCATAAACAGCACTAGGGTGGTATTTTGATTGAATAAGTTAGATTACACAGAATGTCATGTATATCTTGTTTCATTATTTCAAAAATGTAAATAATCCTACTAATATTTATCATACAACATAAGTAGAGTACTTAAGGTAATCTTTTGAGTAAAACTAGCTTCACCATATTTTTTTTTTTGGATTTAAAGTTTCGAAATATATTTTATATGTAGTAATATTATAAGACAAAACTATAATTATATATCTGACTATTTTTAAAACAAAAGATCACACAAACTAAATTTAAATTTAACTATTTTAAAAAATTAAACATTTTATAAAAAGTACTTAAACTTGTAAAAAACCAGCATTTGCTAGTCTAAAATTAAAATAAAAAAAAATTAATTAAAATAAAGTTTTAATAAACTAACAAAGTCAGCGTCTACAAGTCTGAAATCTAAGTACACTAGATGTGGTAGATACGCAAATAGAAAACATTTAATTAAAAAAAGTTAAATTGAACTAACAAAATCAGCATCAACAAGTCTGAAATCTAAGTACACTAGATGTGGTAGATACGCGATTGCAAACAACTTGTAATCCTGGTGCTCACAAATTGGGTTTCCCGATGCGTTCAGCGTCCTCAACTTTTCAAACTTTCTCATGTACACAAGCTGTAAGAAAAAATTGTAAAACCTTGCATAAACAACTAGCTTTAAATTGTATCAACATGAACTTCTTACAACACATTCTTATGAAAGAGATTATGATTTACTAAAGTATTGAGATTTCTCAAATTTATTTATGCATATTAAGTATAGAAATAACAAACTTTTCACAAACTTTACTTATTATTAACTTTAATTTAAGTAAAACTTATAATTTTGTATTTCTATAAGAATATAAAACTTAAAGAGTTAATACTTTATCAAAATTCTTCGTGTTAACAGACTGAATCAAAATATTTCCATAATGTAAATGAAAACATTTAAAAAAATTAATTAGAATTTTACTATAGTTTGTATATGTGCTTTAATGACTTTTTTTTACTTGAGTTATTTAAGTTTAAAATTTACTTGTTCTAATTCTTCTATACAATTGTTGCCAATTGAAAATATATGTAAGTCCTTTAAGGCTTCCAAGTTTTCAATTTTTGTTATTCTGTTGTTGTAAAGACTCAAGTCTGTCAGTTTTGTCAAACTGTCAAGTCCCTCAATGAACTCAATGTTATTGAATGATAAGTCTGTTAAAAATGTTATTTATAAGAAAACAATACAGTATTATTTGCAAGTTAAAAAAAAGTTACTAATTAAGTTATGACTGTAGCACAACAACTTAGAAACATTTTTACTACATTAAAAATTGTCTGCAATGAATAAGCTTTAACAAACTATATTGTTTGCTATATTGTTCCTAGATATTTTGTACCATTTTTCTAAAAACATTTATTTTTATTCGTAAAACCAATTAGAAACCTAGTTTTTAATAAAAAATAAACGCATAGAAAAAAAAGGACTATAAAATTTAAATTAACAAAGTTTTTAACTTAAAAAGTTTTTTAAAAACATCAAAATTAATTTTATGTAATTTTATACTGCAAAAAAACTGTTATATATACAAACCACTACTTTAGAAAACTTTAGTATATTTATTTTTTTATGTACAAACAGTTTTTTAATTTATATTTTTTAATCAACTTTTTTTTTTGTTTCAATATCTAACACAGAAACTCTTTAATTCACAAATTTCTTAAAAACTTGGGGTCTTAAATCTAAAAATAACAAAAAGGATAAATTTCAGTGATTTTTGAAAATTGCAATAAAATTGACAACAAAAAATTTTGGTCCACATATTTTTATAAAAAATTGTAATAACATAGCTATACCTAAAAGCTTACACTTAAAGTTTTTACATATAATGGTAACTTCATCTTTCAAATTCTAATTTCAAAAAGTGTCCCCCTTTATGCTTGGGAGAAACAAATAGAATAAGTAAAAAAGTTGCTCTAATATAGGTGACTTAAAAACTGAGCTGATAAGATATGATTTGTGCGCTTTGATAGGAAAAAGTTTTAGTAATAAACAATCCAACATTTATGAAAAAAAGTTTATTTCTTACTAAACATTAGGGTGCACCTGTTTCCCTCAAAAGTTAAAAATTTAGCATTTTGCTTAGTCCATTTTTTTTTGTAGGGGAAATCACATAAATAGACGGTACAAAAAAAAGCTTCCTAGCTTTTACCACTTTCACGCTATTTACATTTTTCTGAAAACAAACTCTATGTAAATTGTAAGGGACCTTAAAATTTTGACCTTAAAGTTTTTGACTGAAATTATTTTTACATGTAGTAATTATCACAAAAACACATTCTACGCGTTTTCAGACCATTTGAAGCAGGTTTCATTTAGGTATTTTTAGATTTTCTTTATTTTTTTATCATTTTTCATTATTTTCAAGATTTTTTTGAAGAACCAAAGAAACTTATTCAACAAACTTTTTATCAAATTGTCTGAAAACGCTCAGAATGTGTTTTTGTGAAAATTACTATGTATAAAAAAAATTCAGCCAAAAACTCAAAAGTTGGAATTTTAAAATCCCATTTAATTTACATAGGGGTTGTTGTTAGAAAATTTTAAATAGCGTGACGGTGGTAAAAATTAGAAAGCAATTTTTTTTTGTTTTGTTATTTTAAGTGATTTGCCACGCACAAAAAGTTAGACTAAGCTCAACTCTAAGGTTGGGGTAACAGATGCACCCTACTGAACATCAACTCCTACAGCCACCACTATTTATTTGTTAGAAACTATTCATATTTAATCAGATAAATTAGTAAATACTTCAAGCCAGCATAAATTTTCAACTAAGCTTTGAAGAGACTCAATAACAACAAATAAGGAAGACTAGCTTAAACCAACCTAACCATTCCAAGTTAACAAGCATTTCAAGACCTTCAATTTTCTCAATGATGTTGTTGTCTAGCTGTAACTTTACAAGGTTTGTAAATTCCCACATGTTGTCTATTTTCAGTATATCTGTAGAGAAATTAGTGGTTATCTAGAAAATAAAAACTGATATAACATCTTTTAATTCTTTTTTTGATTATAATTCTAAACTTATTTTTAAGTAAATATATTCAATAAATTTTTTACAACAGTCAGAAGTTTTATTGATAATTTTGCATACTGAACAATCCAGAAAATTAAACTAAAATAAATTGAAAAATACAAACCAATAAAATTTTACAAAAAATTATACCAGGGTTTACAAAACTCATTTTCATACTCACTCATTTTCAAAAACTCAAAAACAAATTTCTTATTCAACATAAAACCAAGAACATATAGTGTAAATTACTTATAAAAATATTAAGTAATTTTTGAGATATAAGCCTTCAAAGTCAGTGACCTGAATGGGTTCCTTATAAAAGGTTCAAAGAAAAAACACAAAGACTATTTCATTATAAATTTATCTTCTCCTTCATTTTTTAACCAATGTTCTTCAAATTTTTACACAAACTCCATTATCAACTTTTACAAAGTTTAAATTTAAGAACTTTCTTAGTTATAAAAAATAAAATTTAAACCAATAAAAAACCACCTGTTATTTTTGTTTTTTTTTATCTAAAGTTTTTATTATTGAATACTTTAAATTTGCAAGATCAAAAGTCTTTTTAACTATAAAGTTTAAAAAGTTTGAGGTCTTTAGCTCAAAAAATAGTGTAGAAGAAAGATTTTTAGTGATTTTTAACTTCTGAGAAAATTGACTCAAAACTTTTTTTTATCATATGTTTGGTATTGGACACTTTTCACAAAAATTACAATATCTCAAAAGTTAAGAAGGATTTAATAATTCTATGAACACTGGCTTGTAGTTTTTACTTTAAGCTTTCATATAAAAGCCTATGCTACTTTTAGTAAAATAAAATGTTGGACCCCTTGAAAATATTTTTACATCTGAAATTTGTGTGACCTTTATTTTAACCATTAAAATTGTGCTAAATTTTTGTTGTTTTAAATTTTTTTTAAATAATGTTAAAATAAATCTTTATTTACGCAAAGGTTATAAAAATTCACTTTTTGTAATCAAGCCTAATTTAAAAATATAAATTTTGTCAATATTAATTTAACAATTATTTGGTATTTAATAATAAAATAAACTTGAACAAACTTCTGTAATCCAGCCTCAATTTAGTGATGTCAATGTAATTAAGTCCTTCTTCTTTAGCAATGCTTTCAGCATGCTCTTTTGGTCCTTGCTCGTGGACGGCTTCTCTCAACATCTCTTCATTTATTACAGAAGGCTCTATTGTGTCATACAATCGACTCATTTTTGTGATTGTTGTATTTTATAAAATTTACTGTTTGCAAAGCTGCAAAAAAATAATTGTTTTAATTTTAAAGGTTGGATGTTATTATGTTTAATGTAGTAAAAGAAGATTGTTTTAAATCTTACTTGATGTTGCTCAATATACAAAAAAAAAAGTTACAAAAGAAAAACATAGTTTATACGTTTAGCTTACATATACAAAAGAATATAAGTTTTTGTAAAAAAAAGTTTGTTACCCATCAAAATACCCTTAATATTACTTGTGAGTAATTAATACTATATAAGATGACAAAATTAGCTTCTCCTTTAATTTTTTTGTTCTCAAAGCCGTGAGTTATTAAAGAAAAAGGTAAAAATTTAAAAAAGAGTTTAAATTATTTCATCAAACAACATAAATAATAATGATATTGAATGAGGAAAAGTAAACATAAGAATTGTAAATTGAACAGTAATTAGAAATATTTCAAATATTTTTTAGATAGATGTTTTGAGATAATGAAAGAATAAAAAACGTGAATGAAAGAATAAAAACCTATTGTCATTGTAAAGTGGTTTTGAGATTTATTATTGAATATGAAGTTATGTATCTCAAAAGCTCAAAGTTTAAATATGATATATATGTATAATTTTATTACTCTCTTGAAATTGAACCATTAAAACTGTTTAACTATACTTTACTATTTCAATCTTTTAAAGTTTTGCAAAACTTTTCAGAAAGACAAATAAGCTTAAGAGGTTATTAAGTAAGTTTTTAGCTTGAAGCCCATTCCTAACATGAAAAAACAACAAAAAAACAAAATGTAATTATTTATTTATTTTAATTTCAAGTTTATTTTATAATTTGAATAAAACTTATGTGGCCCAATGTTGTATTAATCCTAAAATTTTTATTGAAAACTCCAATAATTGAGTGTTGATTGATCAAATCCACTTGTAAACAGAAATACAAAAATCATCAAAAAGAAACTAATATTTTTTCACTATTTTATTTTGTACTATATTGTTATTTTGAGGTTAATTTGCGCAAAAACATTATTAATTAATTTATTTAAGGCTTAATAAAAACATTTTTTAAGTGAGTTCCGTAGTAATAATATTTTATAAGTATATTGCAGTAAACCTTTTGTTTTTGTCTTTTTTGCTAAACTTATGAAATTTTTACAACTTAGCATTTGTAAAAGTTTCCATAGTTTTGTCAAAAATGGTTTTATACAGTTCTACATCCATTCACGTCCGCTTAATTAGCTATAGTACTACTGATTTAAAATTAAGACTGTAAAAAAAGTTTGTATTTAAAAAATTATTAAAGTAAGTATATATATTTCAACAATAATCAACGTGTTCAAACTATTTTTTTTATCAGCTACAGAGCAGTTAGTTAATCAAACGTCAATTTAAAAAGTAAAAGTATAATAGTAAAATATACTAACTAATAAAATTCGACTAATTGTTTTTGTAATTAACCTTCGTAAACAATGATAACGTTATATTTCATAAAGTGAAAGTATAAGCATTTTAGTTATTATTTCTTTCTGAAAAATTTCAAAGTAAACTCAGTACCAACTTTAAGCTTCTTTATGGCAAAGTTTATTGATTAAGTATGCATAAACAAAAATAATAAATTCATATACAAATTAAGTTCATTGTTACTAATACTTTAAGTCTATATCTGCATACAAGTATAACTATCTAATGAGTATACTGTATATTAAACGACAAAATTAAAAACTTTCAAAATATTTTTCTGTGGACCAGGTGCACGAAAAAACCTTTCGGTTATTCAAAATTTGTTTTTTTCTAAACTAATGTTTCGAAACTGATATGAATTTAAAAAATGTACTATGGTGGCATTTATTGTTTTTTTTAAAAAAGCTGGAAACTAAAGTTAACTTTAAAAATGAAAATAAAAACATTAAACCAAGAATTGCCTGAATAATTTTTTTTAACGTCTTTAATTGTGCGAATTAATAACTGGCTAGGCCACCTGTAAAAAAAATCGGCTAAAAATTTTAATGTTGAATTTTTTGGGTCTCATACAGTTTGCATTTGGGTTGTTATCAAAAAACCTAAAATAGCCTTTACATTCGCTACTTTAAGCCAGCTGAAATTCAAAAGTCACAAATTTTATAAGCACCCTAATAAAGTGAACATATATTGTCAAAAGTTCGCCTTACAAAAAGTTCTAATCATACTAAACGTATAGTATGTCTAAAGCTTTGAGATAATTTTCGTACCTAATAAAAATAGAAACAAGATAAAAAGGCGATTATTGGTTAAGTTTTGTTCTAAAGCTTTAGATTGAAAATTAAATTAAGCTTGAAATAAATTCATTTGCATTTTAAATAAACTTAATACAATAAAATACAAGATGTAACGTTATAAGGCGTTAAATCCTGGAGATCCTGATAAGCTAAGCTTATCGGAATGTATATCACAGATGTTCTTGTGCTAAAACTTTATTTCAACTAACGGCGTTTCACTGCTCTCAAATAAATTTAAGAACAGATCTACGGAGTCTCAAAATTCTTAGAGCTTTTTGAGACTCCGTAGATCTGTTCTTAAATTTATTTGAGAGCAGTGAAACGCCGTTAGTTGAAATAAAGTTTTAGCACAAGAACATCTGTGATACAATAAAATACTTAAAAAGTGTTAAATATTTAATTACAAACCACTTAGCCAGTACAAACAAGCAAGTTATTTAAAGTAGGGATTATTTTAGTGACAGAAATAGGACAAGACAAATTTTTTTCATAATTTTTTATACCACTTCTTTATACTTAAAGTCAAAAACACGAACTAAAAAAAATGCATCATAGTGTTTATGCGGATAAACAGTATCAAATATTATATAGAAAAAAAAATATATAGTCGTATCTATGTAGTAGATTAAATTTTTAAAGTGTCCAACAAAGATTTGTTTGTTTTAAAAAAGTATTGTTTAAAATTTATCAGAAGTGTTTTTTACTGTTGCTAAATAATGTTAAGTTTTAAAAGTTGTTTTTGTAGCTTGTATTTTGTTGGACTAACTAATAACTCATAGTTTCAATAAATAAACTAAACTTAAACATTTGTAAATAGTTTATTCGATAACTTTGGTTTTTAACTAGACAAAAGTTAAAAAGTATATATATTATACTTGAAAGTTTAAGCAAATATTGGTAAAAAAATATATTTGAGCTACATAACTTTTTTTTAAGGTTGTATTTAAGAAAATATTTGAGCTAACTATTGATTTCTATTAACTACATTAGTACTAATGTTCTTATAACTATAAAAGTTGATTTCAACTTCACTAAAACCAATTTAAAACTGTAATACACTTGACTGTAGACCAGCTATTTTTTAAGTGTGTATAGTTATGTGTAAATTATATGTTTCTTATAAAATATGACTGTTTTAAAATATTTGTTGTATTTAGCTCATTAATACCAAATAATTTAATTTACTACTAATAGATGAAATAGTATGTTTTTGTGAGGAAAGTTTAAGCTTCAAAAAGAGTATGTACATCACTACTTTTCACTAATTTAAATTAAACGGTGAAAAATTGTTCTTTTTTTTTTGAAATTTAATAGTATATTAATATAAATTGCGTTGGGTAACTAATTCAAAAGTAATATGATATAACTTCATTTGGTAAATTATACTGATTTAGTGGCATGGTATGTTTATAGAAAGTAAATATTATATATGTAATATGGAAGAAACGAGTAATAAAATCGAATTAAATATTTAGTTATAAAATACAGCACACGCATCAAAAAGAAACACAAACTTATACTAATTTTTAAAATAAATGATAAAAACTTTAATGTTTTCAAAATCTTTAAAATTAAAATTTGTTGTGCTAAAAATATACAAGTTCATTACTAAAGAAAAATGTAAGATTTGTACTAATTTAAAAAAAAATATTTAAGTATTAGAATTGTAAAATTGTACTTATTATAGAACTCATCAATATAAAACTTTAATTACTTTAGTGTAACTAAACTTAATCTTTTAAGTAGTTTTTTAGGAGCTTTAAAGAAATTACTAAAAATATAACTATTAAATTTTATTTTTTAAGTTCGGATACTGTTAATCTAACTAAAAATTTTAAAAAAGCGACTGCATAAAATGTTATTTAATAATATTAATCCGCATAAAACACTTATTTCAAAGTAGAACGTTAGTTTTGCGTACAAACACAAAAACAAAATTAAAAAAAAACAAGTTTAAAACTTTCAAAAAAAGCTTTAAAACAATATATAGTTATAACAAAATTTCGTCAAAAATGTGCAATATTAAAATTTATTAAATTTACAAAATAAATTTTGAAAAATAGAACGAATTCACTTATTTTGAACTCAAAGTTTTTTATTATTTTTGATAAAATACTAAAATTCAAAGATAGGTTTCATTGTAAACAATACAAATTTATTTAAACTAACATATTTCATAGTAGTATTTCAAAAACACTTTTTCTGAGTATTTTTTAAAACATATATACATTTATATAACATTGATTAGTATTGTGATAAATAAATTATTTGATTAATACAAGGCTTGAAATGCTAAAAAAGAAATGAGGCAAACGTTAGATATATCAGTCGCTTAATTCAACTTAAAATTTTTTTTTAGGATGTACTCCTATCATTAAAATTAGATAATAATTAAATCATTAGTACAGGGATCAGCAAACTGCAGCCAACAAATCCAAAATCTGCGACCCGGCAAGTATTATTTAGCGTAAAACTACATTTTTGAAACAATTGAAAAATAAGTTTCTATTTCTAAGAACATACAATTGGGCTCTTTATTTAATATTGGATTTTCAATAATTATCTTTTTTTGCATTTGTTATAAGATTTTTGGTTTGTGATTTATATTTCTGTTATGATTTTTTATTTTATTATAACATTCAATAACTTTGAAATATGCTCATACAACTCTTCTAAATTTAAAAAAACTTTAAAAAGCTTTATACAAACGATATTTTCTTTACGTAGTCTACTAGTTTCTTTTGTTTATACCTACTTGACCAAAAGCAAAATAGTTAGCTTTAATTAGAAAAAATAAATGAGTATAATTAGTTTTCAATTTTCAATATGAATAGTAGTGATTTTGCATGTTTGTTTTGACTGAAGAGCACGAGTAGCAATACCACGGTGAGTTTTAGTTTTAACATAAAATTAGACTCACTGATACGTTTTACAAAACGATTTTACAAGATTATACCGATTATTACGTCACATAATTTGGGTATTACGTCACATATGTGTTAATTATAGTTCCGGTAGGAATTTTTATGTCTACTATTTTATGGGCAGTATTTTATGTGTAGAATTGCTGCAATCAATTCTGCCTATAATTTGATGTGATGTCATTAACATTATGTGTAGTATTTACATGTTGCTGCAATTAAGTTGCTGCAATTAAATGAAAAATAAAATACTGTCCAGGCCTTATATAAATATTATGGATGGTTTTTGAGTTTTAAATTTATTAAAAAAAAGAAATAAAATAACTTAAATACACATAAACCAATAGTTTGATTTATTTGTACATTTATTTAAATTATATTTTGTAAACTAACAGAAGTAGTGGCTAGACTTATTAAAAGATTATGGATATTTTCTTTTTTAGATTAAATAAAAAAAAAAACTTGAATACAATAAAACCAATTGTTTGATATAAAAATATTTAAGTAATTTATATTTTTTATATTAACAGAAGCAATGGCTTGGCATATTATAAATATTTTTAAATTTTTACTTATTTTGGTTTTATAAACAAAAAAAAAATTGAACACACATAAATCAATTGTTTGATTTGTAGTTGTATATATGTAATTTATATTTAGTAAACTTATAAAAGTAGTGGTTTGCTCTTATGTGTACTATTTTATGGGCACTATTTTATGTGTATAATTGCTTCAATCAATTATATTCAATGGGTAGTATTTAGATGTTACTGCAACTAAATGAAAAATAAAATACTTTCTAAGCCTTATATAAATATTATGGATAGTTTTTGTAGTTTTAAATTTATAAACAAACAAATAAAAAAAAAACTTGAATACACATAAACCAATAGTTTGATTTATTTGTACATTTATTTGAATTGTATTTTGTAAACTAACAGAAGTAGTGGATAGACTTATTAAAAGATTATGGATAGTTTTTTATGTAATATTTAATAAAAAAAAAGCTTGAATACACTTAAACCAATTGTTTGATTTAAAAGTATACAATATCTTATTTTTACTTAATTGCAGCAACATCTTAATACTACCCATAGTTTTAATGAAATCACATAAGTTAATTGAAGCAATTATACACATAAAAGAGTGCCCATAAAATAGTACACATAAGTCCAAACAACTACTTCTATAAGTTTACTAAATGTAAATTACATATATACAACTATAAATCAAACAATTGGTTTATGCTTGTTAAATTTTAATTGTGTTTATAAAATCTTAAATAAAGAAATATCCAAAATATTTATAATATGCCAAGCCATTACTTCTGGTAGTATAAAAAATATAAATTACATAAATATACTTTTAAATCAAACAATTGGTTTAAGTCTATTTAAGTTTTTTTTTCTTTATTAAATCTTAAATGAAAAAAATATCCATAATCTTTTAATAAGTCTAGCCACTACTTCTGTTAGTTTACAAAATACAATTTAAATAAATGTACAAATAAATCAAACTATTAGTTTATGTGTATTCAAGTTATTTTTTATTTGTTTGTTTATAAATTTAAAACTACAAAAACTATCCATAATATTTATATAAGGCCTGGACAGTATTTTATTTTTCATTTAATTGCAGCAACTTAATTGCAGCAACATGTAAATACTACACATAATGTTAATGACATCACATCAAATTATAGGCAGAATTGATTGCAGCAATTCTACACATGAAATAGTGCCCATAAAATACTACCCATAAAAAGACTCGGTATTTTAAACTACGTCCCACAAGTCAGACAGGTCCAGTAATCAAAATTAAGTTTTATAAAACTTGTGTTAAGTTTAAAATTATTGTTTAAGAAAAACTGAAAAATACTAAAAACTAGTTTCATAGACAAACTATTTGTTTAACTGCGAAAAATAAAAAGCTTACATTTTTTATAGCATAACTTTCGTGCAAAAGTTAAAAACATTACATCTAATGTATATTCATATATAAAATTTGCCAACAAATAATTTAAAGTTTGGTGTTTAAAGGCTAAAGAACCTTGGGTCATACTTGAAAAAAAATATGTATTAAGTGCTATTTGTTTGAACAAAAGTAATTTACGCCCAAAAATTGCAAAACAAACACCATAAGCGTTTATGTTTTTATATCTATGACCATCAAGGAAAACACCGCTTAGTTTAATTATTTTATTCGTTAAATAATTAGCTTATTATGGCTAAAACTGTTATTAAGTTTAATATACAAGTACACACATCCACATTAAGTTGAAATATATTAACTCAACATAGAAAACATTAGTGCACATGGAACTATAAAACTTTAAAATACGTTTTAAGTGTTTGATGATGTCATAATTAGGCTAGACTAATTTGAATACTTCAAAGTTACTGTGACTAAAAGTCAGACAAACTTATAAACTTCTCACTACTTATTCGCTTTTCCGTAAATATTATTTGTTTACTTGGTAAACACAAATTTAGAGAAGTTAGTTTTTATTTGTAAATATAGAAACATGTTTAGAATATTGTGCAGTGAAACTTAGGAAGTTTTAAAGTAAAATTTGTTTGTAGAATTAAAATGCAACTTTAAAAAAACATTTTGTTAAAGTATTAAGCACGAAGTAAAATAAAAAGAGAAATATAATTAATATTCTTTTAGTTAAGACTTTTAGATTCTAAACTTATTTAGCAAAAAAAATCAAACCAATATTAAATTGAATTATAAATGTAAAACACAAGTTTTTCCTTTTAGTTTTAAGAAATCCAAGCAAGTATAAAGCCAACGAGTATTTTTAGTAACATATGTTTTCTAGACCGCTATGTGTTTGCGATTTTACAAAAACTATCTGTTGCAAGTCAGCTAAATAGTAATACGTCGAAACTTGCTTGGCTATTGCTACAAAACCTTGTTGAAACTCAATGCTGTTTTATACAACTTTTTAAAAGATATGGTACTGCAACTCAAATATACTTACAATTATAAGTTATCAATAAATTATACCGGCAATTCAGTCTTACTTTTACAAAATTAGCTTTTACTTAAAATAAAAACTACTCCATTAGGTTTTAAGCCATTTAACTTCTTTACGAATGCAATTAATTATAATACTACTAAAATGTAGATTGTCAAGTTTATACATCATTTCTTTATCATGTTAGAAATTAACTTCTATAAAAAAGTATATAAAAGCTTATTTATTTTGATCTAAAACCACCAATAAAAAAAGTATAATTGCTATAACTAATTGCTTGATTTTTCTATAACCAAAATATATAAAAACTAACATAAGTTTTGAAGTTTCATTATTCATTCAAAAATACTAACTAAATTTCATAAATTAGAAATCACTATCAAAAGTTAGCAAAAGCTGTTCTGTAATAAGTTGTACAAAGTTATTGGGTGTTCTATTAATATTTTAACTGAGTAATAAAAGCTAATATACTTTAATTTTATCAATAAACTTATTTAGTAATTGTTTATAAACTGTTAGTTTTGGCACAACGTTTTGATGTCTGACTAATTTACAAGGTATAGGTAAAAAAAAGTTTTTTTAAAATCATTTCTTTTTAATTTATAATATATATTCAAGTTAGTTGTAGATGAAAAATATAAGTTTTTTTTCTCAAAAGATAAAATCTTACAAGTGGTGTAGTCTAGACTTAATATAAAAAGTATTATTATTTAACACCAGCCTTACTAAAAATAACATATTTGAAATATGGTTAAAGTTAAAGATACGATAGCAGACTTTTTAGTTATTTGTAACAAAAACATTTCAAAAATTTTAAGTTTATCTTTTTTAAGCTGTTTATAAAGTATTTTTATCTAAAGTGTATGTTAGACTTTATTTTATAAGTTTATTGACGACAAAACTTAACATTTGTTACAATTTAACTAACTAACGTAACTGGTTTCATTTTTTTGCAGTTTATTAAACTAATTTTTCGCTATGGTTAGTGAGTTTTGTAAATATTGAACTTTGATTTGCGTTACTAATTAATTAACGCTACAAGACACGATATTTAAAATAATGATAATAAATAAATATTTTAGAATGCTTTTTTATGTAACTAAATAACTTCAATATTCTAAAAAGTTATTATACCAGAGAGAATCTAGCTATTTTTTACGTATGTACGTTTTAGCCTGACAGTAATGACTATTATGAATTTAAAATTTCAAGTTTACTCAAATTTAGACGTCATATAAATCATTTTGTGCTTGTGTACTATCAAGGGGTTATACAATATGATATTTGTGATAAAAACCAACCGAAAATATTAAAATACGGTTTCATAACGTTAGTGAACAAAATATTACGGATATACTTGCTGTAATAAATTTAATTTATATTAAAACTTGGTTGTAAAACATTCATTGAATCACTTTTGCTAACCTATGTAAAAGTTTAAAAAAAGTTAAAAAGCTGTTCTAAAACTTTTCTGGTGAAACTTATAAGTATAAATTTTTTGCTGTATTACTAATAAACGTATTTTTTTTGAAATTTTTAAAGTATATTTTATAACTAAGTAAAAAAGTTAAAAAACTAACAAAAATTGTTCAGCATTTTTTATAAGAAACACTTCATTTTACCAAAAAAGTATTTTTCTAAATATGAAAGAAGTTCTTAAAAAAAATTATCAGGAGTTATGCTAAACATGTTGTAATTGTGAAAATAGTATAAACAATGAATATGAATAATTTTCATGAAAATTTTGTGCTAAAATAGTTTCAGAAGTTAAAGTTTTTTGAAAACTTGTTCAATATGTTTGTCTGTTTATGCTTAAACAAAAAAAGTTTAAGCTAAACAACTTTTTTATTGATTTTAAATTACTATCTCCAGTAAATAATTATAAATAGTAGAATCCTAAAAGCCTAATTGCAATTACGTAAATTACGTAAGTTGATTTAACTAAAACTATTAAAAATCTATTAGGAATATTTGTAAAAATTTACAGCCGTAATAGTTTAAAAACAAATTGGAACAAAAAAAAAAGTTATTAACAACTTTTTTATTGATTTTAAATTACTATCTCCAGTAAATAATTATAAATAGTAGAATCCTCAAAGACTAATTGCAATTACGTAAATTACGTAAGTTAATTTAACAAAAACTATTAAAAATATAACAGGGACTTTTGTAAACAAAAAAAAAGAAAAGTTATTAATTAAGTTAAAATAAGCTTTTAATAAATTTCAAGTTTAAAATTTTTTTCTACATTTAAGCCTAATTACTCTATTACAACTTTCTCTAAGTGTTTTTATATATTTCAAACTAAAAACTTATAATGATTGTTATAAGAATAATTGTTATTTTGGAAAGTATGTATTTTTCCATTTAATCATTATGCAAAAGTTTGTTTAACTACTTAAGCTTTTGATAAAATATAGTTAATAATACTTTATCTTTAATCAAAATGTTAAAAGTTAAAAATAATTTATAGAAAAACTATTACATATTTCAATAAAAATTAATAAAAGTTTTAACTTAATAAGAAGCTTCAATATATGTTTGTGTTGTATTTTACTGGTTGGATACCTGAATAAATAAAGAAATATTTTACCTTGAGTAATAAGTTTCAGAATTAAAAAGTAAAATACACAGAAACTTTAGTATTAGTAAAGTTTTTAAAGTAAAGCACTTTATGTAACGTAACTGCGTAAAATTATAAGCTAATACTTGTTTCAAGCAGTCATAAGTAAGAATCGTAAGAACAAAGTTTTAAATTTGTAACTGCGTCATATAACAATCATAAGCGCCTTAAAACTTGCGGTTTTCCAAGAATATATTTGTAAGTAAGAGAGCTTTACGTTAGAATGTATTTCTCTTAACGTTTGAATAATGAACATTTTGTTGTAAACTTTTCAACTATTAGCAATAGAAAAAATAACTTTGATTAAATAAAAAGCGTTAATTTACAATTTTACATTCATTTTTTGCAACTTCAAAACAAAGTTTCAAAAACTAAAACACAAATCACATAAGATTTTTTTATTATGTACAAAACTTAAGTTAATATACAATAAAATATATTATGCTCTTAAATAAATAATTTTACGTAAAAAGATGAAATAATAAAGCTAAGTACAGGAAGTTAGTAAAAAATAAAAAAATAAACGAAAAAAAAGGAAAAAACAATAAGTTTTATCTACAGGAAGTGAGTAAATAAAAGAAATAAAAAAATTAGCCAAGTCATTTCACCCATCATCCAACAACGTCAATTTAATGTTTTTGTTAATGATAAGGGTATTACGAAATGAAAACAAAATACCATGAAACGCATTTACATGTTTGTGTAAAAGCTTAAACTAAATTGGTGTTTTTTAGTTTATTAAATTTAATTTAAGGTGCTAAATATATTTTTTGTCTAAAACTGTACTTTAACTTTTTAAAGTTCTTACGCAAGCTTTTCAAACACCTTTTTAAACTACAACTCGATCGCAATAGAACATATTTATACCCGTAAATATTAAAAAAGGCGTCTTACATACGAATGTTCATATATTTTCTAAACACACACATTCAGATAAGCTGCACGCAATTACAGTAAAAATCATAATATGGCATTTCGGGTAGGAGTGGACTAAACTGGCGTTTTCGTGATTAGCAAACGAAATGAGGGGCGTGCTTACGTCAGCGGATTTTATCGAGACAGCGATGCACGCGACTTAAATTAAAGAGAAAAGTTTTGCAAATCCTTACTGCGTTTGAAAAAAAAGATGTTCGCTGCAGTATATAAGAAGGTGTTTCGGTTTTGAAGACCAGAAATCAAAAAATCGCCTTGCAAAAAGTAAACTTGCAGAATGATTGTGACGAGTGAGAAGAAATTAAAAGTGCTGTTCCTGTTGGCTTTGTATATACTCTACTGCTGCAACAAAACGTCAGGTAAAAACAAGTTTTTAGATAAAAGGGTAAAACTTTTATTTTATATCTTTTTAAATGGCAAGGCTGGTTGTTTTTAAGTTAACAGCAAGTTATTTTTTAATAACCACGACTTTTACAAATAAAACATTACAAATTAGCTTTAATCTAAAAACACAAGCCAAAGGTACTTTAAACAAAACGACATATACAAATTTTTAAAGATTATTTTTGTGCGTTTTTAGAAAACAACTTCTATTCTAACATTAATAAAAAAATAAAAATGGTCACCTGAAAACTTTAGGAATATTTAATATATAAAACAGATTAAATCAGAATATTATTGTAGCATACAGACTACGGAGGAGACAGAACAAGCAGCCAGGGAAGATCAACTGCAGGTTACACGTGTGTGCCAGAGACGTCAGGGGAAATTATTTGTACAACTGCGACAAATTGCAGCAATATAAAGGTAAGTTGTTTTATTGTAATTATTATTATTTGTACAACTGCGACAAATTACAACAGTATAAAGGTAAGTTGTTTTATTTTATTTTAATTATTATTTGTATAACTGCGACAAACTTCAACAATATAAAGGTATGTTGTTTTATTTTGATTATTACTATTTGTACAACTGCGACAAACTTCAACAATATAAAGGTAATATTTTTGTTTATTGTATTTATATAAATTTATTATTTGTATAACTGCGACAAATTACAACAGTATAAAGGTATGTTGTTTTATTTTGATTATTACTATTTGTACAACTGCGACAAACTTCAACAATATAAAGGTAAGTTGTTTTATTTTAATTATTATTATTTGTACAACTGCGACAAACTTCAACAATATAAAGGTTTGTGTTGTGATTGTATAAATATTTTTATTTGTACAACTGCGACAAATTGCAGCAATATAAAGGTAAGCTGTTTTATTTTAATTATTATAATTTGTACAACTGCGACAAATTGCAGCAATATAAAGGTAAGTGTTTTGTATTGTAATTGTATAAATATTGTTATTTGTACAACTGCGACAAATTACAACAATATAAAGGTAAGTGTTTTTAGTTTAATTATTATTATTTGTACAACTGCGACAAATTGCAACAGTATAAAGGTTTGTATTGTAATTGTATAAATATTATTATTTGTATAACTGTGAGAAATTGCAACAGTATAAAGGTAAGTTGTTTTATTTTAATTAATATTATTTGTGCAACTGTGACAGGTAAAAGTTTGCATTGTAATTATAAAAAATGTTATTTTTTGTACGATTGCGAAAATTAACAAAAGTATAAAAGTATTGTTATTGTTTATTGTATTTATATAAATATTTTTGTTGATATATTTGTCCATTTTGGAAAATTATAACAATTAGAAGGCTAACATTTTCATTGTAGTTATTATTATTTGAACAACTGTTAAAAATTACAACAGTGTAAAGGTATTATTACTATTGTATCTATATTTACTATTATTTGTATGGTTGTGACAAATTACAAAAACATAGAGGTACTGTTATTATAATTATATTTACTATTATTTGTACAACTGCAACAAATTATAACAACATAAAGGTAAACATTCTCTTTATTTTCGCTATTTTAATTTCGGTTTTCTTTTGTTTTGTTGGTCTTCTTAAACTCGCACGTCTATAAGTTGAATTTAAAAACGTTTTTATCATTTTGTAAAAATGAGTATCAGATGCATAACATATACACTTAAATTCTAAACTTACTCTGAAAATAATTTTCGAGCCAAATTCTATATCTTCTAGTTATAATTATTCTAAATGTGTAACTCAAACGCTGTTAAATTAATAAACTTTAAAATATTCAAGAAAAACTGCGCTTGATTAAACTTTTATAACAAATGGTAAAAAATTAAATCAGAATAAGTTTATT
This sequence comes from Thalia democratica, assembly GCF_965202585.1. Lineage (NCBI taxonomy): Eukaryota > Metazoa > Chordata > Thaliacea > Salpida > Salpidae > Thalia > Thalia democratica. The sequence continues at coordinate 5,361,663 of NC_139171.1, read as the reverse complement.
GTCAAAAATTTTTTTACAGTATTTCTTTAAACTAAAAATCTTTAATACTGTCTATTTAATTATTGGCATGCAACGACATATAAACGACATTTTAAACGGAAATGCACAAAAATATTTTCCGTTTTGTTTACTCTTTAATAATTCAAGTGCAGATAGTTTGGGATGGTTCTAAAAAAATTAAACTTTCAAACTAGGCTAACATAATGTATTATATCATACAATTATGAAAGGGTCATAGTTTTTTTCATTGTAAAAATATTTAAAGTAATTTTTAATTGGAACTAGTTAAAAACGCATTTTAACATATTCTACAGTACAAAGTAAAACTAAAAGTCAAATAGGTATAATTTAACTTGAGTTTTTTTTTTTAATATTTTAGTAGAAAAATTAGAAATAGAATTACTTCATTGTCTTTTATAAACATCTAAGACAAGCTTTATGTTAATGTTTGTACAATAAGTTATTTCAAGAACTTTATATTAATTTTTGTTAATACTTCTCTTAATTGTGCTTGTTTTTATTATTGATTAGTACATTTTTTTAATATTTATTTTATTTTTATAAAATCCAAATTATTTTATTTTTATTTTGTGCAGCAGCCTGCTTCATATGCCGAGTCGTTTTGCAAACGTGCGGTTCCGACACTTTCAACTTCAACTAGCTGTTGTGACGTCATACACGAGTTCCAATCTTCTGACGTCACTGATGGACATTTTCTCGCAACTTGGAACAAGGCTGCCTGGCAATTTGTCAATTTTTCTATCTAATAAACATTCCAAATAAAAGCTGTATTTTTGTTTTGATTTAAAGAAATACACAATACTTATAGTTTTTTTGTAAATCATTTGTTTTATGTGTTTGAACTTGTCAATAGACAGGTGCTTAAAATTCATTTTCAGAGATAAAAATGCTATCAGCAAAAAAATTAATATTTTTTTTTATTGTTTGAAAATTGTTGTTTTCTACAAAACTGTAAAAGTTTGAACATTCATTGTAACTTAAACAAACCAAACCGTTACTGTTTTAAACAATTTTTGTAGGCATTTTTATCGTGCTAATAAAATGTAGTTGGGTCTCAAGTAGTAAAAGTATTTGTAATGCTGTTATAAAACTATTACATTAGCTTTATTTTTGTAATGAATATTTGATGTTAAGGTAACTTTAGTGAAGATTTTTAGCTATCTGAATAAAAATAATCGAGTACATTTTTTTTTTGCTTTTCATTGAATTTTAGGTAATAGGTTGTAAAATTTAAAAGTTAAAGTTTTCTTACAGCTTAACTTAAAAACCAGCATTATATCAACGTTTTAACATAGCATCGACGACTTTTAAGGTACTTAATATGCTTTTGGGTAACTTTTTTTTGATGGAGGTCCTAACTCTGGAAAAAAGGTATTTCACAGACCGGACTAGACAAGTTTTTGTTAGCTAAGTTACTTTAAAATCTTTTGATGGGAGATTTTTTTTCAAACAATAATGTAATAAGCATGTAATAAGTACGTTTTAAAGTAGTTGTCATAAAAAGTCTAAACTTATGTTGTTTTGCAAAAGTAGTTTTCAAGCTAAAAATACGTCGTGAATTAGAAATCTATGCTTTATAAACCAACCTAACTTAACGTTTTAAACTTTTAAAAAATATCTGCGATCAATTAAACATAGATATATAAGTTGGTTGTTAAGTTTTAACTTGAGTAGTCTACTACTAAAAGTTCAAGCTGTTATAAAACTTTCATTAAAGTCTTAAAGTTCTAATAAAAATCAGCTCAAACACGTTTTTAAAGTACTTTAGAAAAAGCGCCACCAAATATTGAAAAACAGTTAAATACAGTAAAGTATGTTTATAAACGTTTTCAGCACATAAAAGGTTTTAAAAATATTTTTTATTAAACTTTGACCGAAACGACTCGAAATTACTAAATTGTTACGTAAATTTAAAAGTATTAGCTCATATTTTTCGCAAAAATGATCCCATTAAAGCAAATGATAAAATCAATGCTTTTAAGAATCTTGTTTATTTGTATACTTCTAAGCACATTTTATGATTTATACTTTTTCAAAGTTGTTATTTTAAACGGCGTATGTGACTGTTTATTAGAAATTTTACACGTCATTTTGCAACTTATAGCATTAAAAAAAAATCTAAAAGTTTCCTATATTGCTGCGAAATTCGATTAGTTGAGTCGGATTGTCTATAAAATACTCAACAAAATTTTCAGCTTACTTACAAATCTATAATAAAGACAACAACATCTATGGTTATTACTTTTTAAAATGTACTTGTGTATTGTGAAAGTGCAAAAAAAACAGTTTAAAAAAATTTTTGAAATTTACACACAAAAGCTTTATGACGAAGCTAGAATAAAGCCAAAACTTTAAAGCTAGTTTCTAATCAAGAAACAGTTTACCAAATTAAAAAGCTGGTTTTAAAAGTTTTTATAACCGTTTTTCAAACTTATTTAAAACGACGTTTTCTAAAACAAAATACTACATGATTTATTTATTAAGTTTAACATTTTGTTAGAAGGGTTTTAATATATTTCAAATTAAACTTACTATTAAAAAAAAAGTTAAATTTATAAGCTATTACTGTGTTATTTTAAAACTGAAATCAAAAATTTGGATAATCTTAATTTAATTCTAAGAAGAAAAGTATTTCTTTGTTGTTGTTTCCAGTTTTTGCTTGACTTATTTAAATTTACTATACGTAATATTGAAAAATAATTAATTTTTAATATAAAGTAATAAAATTATTCAACTAATTATTCCTAACTTAATTTATTTTAATTAAAGTAAAGAACGGTATCATGAATCGCTTGAAGAAAAATTCCGTCATGCGTTCAAAAATAAAAGTTTTTTTTGGATCTTTTGGATGTCAATTTATATATTTAAACAAGAACAACTAGAACCTAGAATTTTATTATCAAACTAAAGAAAGATTTTTGAGAAATATTTGTTAAGGTCACCCTAAATTTAATTAATAGACAAAATATTAAAAATACATATCAGTTAAATTAAAGCTAGTTTTACTAGTTTGATATGCATGTTTATGAATATCAACAAAATTACAGAAAAATTTCTCACAAACTGTAGTTAAGCCTTAAGAAGTAAAATAAAGATTTTTAACTTCAAAACTTTTTTCTTGAATTCTAACGTAAGTCGTTTTAAAAGATAAAAAGTCAAGCGAACACTAAGCTAAGCTTAGCTAAAATCACCAAAAAGTTACTAAACAAGCAAGCATTTAAGTAAAAATTGAAGTAACTTTTATTATCTTGACAGCTACATTACGCGCTTAGTCTGGTGAAGAAAGCTTATCTACTATTTACCTTGTTTGACTTTGGTACAAGAAAAAATAAAAAGTTCAAATGAACGAATAACCTTTATTACAAACGCGATATCGATTTTCGAATCTTTGAAAATTTGTGCGTTGAAAGAGTCCAGTTTTTTTTTTCGGCCGTTAATGAGAATGATATCATTTTTATCTTGTAAATATATGGACGTATTTCGTAATTTTTTGTCTTAGCAGTGTATTAATGTAAAAGATATATTTTAAGTTTTGCTTTCGTGGATTTGTAAGTAAAATAAAAGACGTGTGTTTAAACTCTAAATAGTTTAGCCATTAGCAACTTTATAGCGCATTGAAACATTACGATGACTTTAACAAAGTTTTTTATTACTTTTTAAGGTGATTATTTAGCATGCTATACGTTTATAGTATATAATTTAGCGGATTATTTTTCTTTTACAGTTTTTGTTTTTGAGATTTTTTTTTTATTCTGACTTCAAAAGACGATTTACTAAAAGGTTTTAAGTTAATGAACATTTGCTAAAATAATCAAACCAAAAATTAATTAAAAAATTTACGATTAATATTAAAAGTTAACAAGGTAACCTTATCATAATTTCACCTATTGGTCAGCTTGATATACATACATTAACATATTTTTTTTTATAAAATAAAACCCTAGGTTAAGAAATATTTACATACTCTTAGTTAGATAATGCACGTTTCTATCTAATACAATCAACTAAAAACTAAAATTTCTGTATTTATTTGTTTTAACAAGTTTTGCCTTTATTAAACAATATTTAAATTAATGAAGATAGTTTGAACATAATTTTTTAACTTTTATTGTAAGTTCGTAACTTTTTTGTTGCTATGTCACCATATAAAGTTAATTTTGTTAGTAGTTTTAAAATTAATGCAATTTGGCCATCTCCGAGGCTCATATGAAGTTAATTTTATGAAAAAATACTACGATTGTTTATTTTAAAACGTAGACAAAATCCTTTTTTGTATTTGACCTTCACGTTTCAATAAATTCACTTTTCTTAGTATTTTTACATGCACAATACTCACTCAAATTTCGGAAACACAAAATTACTATTTACATTTTTGACGCCCGGATTAGTGAAAAGTGAAACTTTGGTTTTGCTTGCTGATTCAAAAGAAAAGGTTGATGTTGTGAGATGAAATTGTTCTATTTTGAAAAGAAAACAAAAAATAATGTGCAATTTTAAACTAGCTACTATAAAGTACAAACTTGAAAAATATTTTTAGCAACTATCAAAAAACTGGAAGAAAATAAAATCATTTTAAATAAGTCTACAATCAATCTCAAAACTTTATTTGTTGCCGCTTATAGAACATATTCTATTTATATCGTTTTGACTACTGTAATCTAAACTAATTAAAGTTGACTTCCAACAATTTAATGAAACCTTTGTGATTACGTTTTTTAAACTTTCTATTTGTTTTACATAAAACTGTTTTTCGCTTTAAAATTGATAGCTGAAAAATTCTTGCTATAAACATGTATAAAAATACTCAAAGTTTTGTTGTAATCGTTTTTGATCATTTTGATACAATACCATTTGAAAACTAATTATACGGGATATATAAATAGATTTTATAGTTGATTAGCTACTTAGTAAAAGCACTGGATTTATACAACATGTTCAATATACATATGTTTTATTAATTAAGTAAATTAAACCGACTATAATTAATTTAACTGTTTCAGTCTGAAGAGCTTTAGCAGTTCAAGCATTTTTATTAAAGTTTTTGTAAACAGGCTATCAATTTAGTGGTAAAACTAATTATTTCATAGACTCATTTATAGTATTAAAACTGCAGATAAATTACAAACAAACATTTTATTAGCCATATGTTTTTTAGCTGCCATGTAATAAATCCTTTTAAGATTAACTTTCTATTTGTACGCAGTAAATTTTTATCTGATCAAGGCAAAAACTTAAAGTCTGTCGTTCAGGTATTTTTTAGTTTAAATTTCATTTTTTTAAAGAACTAATGAATCAAAGAATTATTGTTCAAACTTTTATTTTTTATATTTTGAATTTAAATTTTGCTAGTACTGAACTTTTATAACATCAAACAAATTTGATTATGATGTTAAAGCATTAAATTTATAGTGGTCACCTTACTTTATTATACAAAAAGTTAGACTAAAACATATTGTAAATGATTTATTAAAAAAAAAAATTATAGTTTTCTTTTAAAGATAAAAACTTAAACATTTAAAAAGTTTTTGCTGAAAATATGTCACACAAAAAAGGATCATAAAAATTAAATTAAACTTTGTAAAAATCAATCACTTTAATTTTTAAACAGTTTAATTTTTTTTTTGTAAACAATTTTTTAATATCAAAAACTGCTTAAAATCTACATATACAATTACAATGTTTCGTTTTTTATTTAAAATAAGTAAATTGTTTAAACCGGTCTTTGAAATTCTAGTTCAACCTGTGCAAATATTTTCAGATAACTAAGAAAATCAAACTCTTAGTACTTAATATTTACATAGCTACGATTTATCTGGAAGTTATACACCAGTTATTATGTATATTCTAATACAAAAAACTTGAAATTTATTTTAAACTGAAAACTAAACTGTTTGGTACGAAGTATGTTTTTCAATTATTACCTTCAACGGTTTTTAATTAACTTACAATTTCAAAGTATTATATTGCAGCATTACATACAAAACTAATGAAGACACTTAAATACAAAACAGTACATTTTAAAACTTTAGATTAAAACCAGTTTTAGATTTTTTTAACAAAGTTTTAACAACTTGAAAAATTTGTTCAACTTTAATTTGTAAATCATTAAGATGTGTTACTAAATGAAAATGCAAATAGGCTTGGAGATTTTTATGCAAAATCCATGTTTGTTTTATGACGTCACACACTTTATGAAACTGAAGATGGCGGTTCCATCAATGGATGAACAAATTGATTAATAATTAACAAATCAACACGAATTAATCAGTAAAGATAAGTATGTAAATGTCAATAAACACAATATTAGGCTGTTATTTTCAGCAATAACAAGTGAACACGTTTTTTCGCGTATTAAATTTATATTAAATAGTATAATTTTAATTAAGTACTATTATGATTTAGATATCGCTTTGCGTCAGAAATCGGTAAAAACAATAACAAATAACATTGAAAATTATAAAAGCGTATGTTAGAGTCTTTTTGTTTACACAAATGAAATAATCTTAATGCAGTGGTATTACTTTTAATAGAAACTAAACTTTCTTTAAAAATCTGCGACCAAATAAACATGCTAAGGTTTAAGTAAAAAAAAAAGTTTATTTTAGCTAAATGAATATTGTACAAAATACGACAGAGCTGATTAAAAAAAAGCGTTTATGTTAGTTCTAATTTGTTTATTAATCTAACTATCTTCTTTTTTTTTGGTAATATTTTGGTAGTTTTTTCTCTTCAAATATGAAAATAACAATGAATAACTTAATTTATACTACCTTTTATAAGCTAAATTCTAAAAGTAGATTTCTGTATTTTTGTTATATATTTTATATTTTTTTCAAAACCACTTCAGTTAAGCTAATAAAATTTTTCTCAGAGCTTAAAAACAATTTGCTAAATATTTAGTTGTCTTATTTATTTATAACCAATTATCACACCTAACAATTATTTTTTTAACTTTTAGTATAAATGTAGCCACAGGTTTCAGAATTTTATTGCAACTGATGATTACTGGTATTGTTTCTATTGTAAAACGTAAATCACTAGTAAATCAATTTTAAAATCGTAAAAATCATTGTTCAGAATATAAACTTTGCTATAAATCAGCTTTCTGAATTCTTAGTTTAAAAGCTGAGACACTAAGTATGATTAAATTTTGTGTGAACTGAATATTATTTTTATGCAACCAGATTGCATCAATAATTGCAATGATTGTTGTGTGTCTGCAAAAATGTTTTAAAATAAATAAGCTTGTTAATCTTTTATTATTGATTTATAAATCTGTATTGAAAAAAAACTTTTTATTTTACAAAAACAAGTAGTTTTAGTTTTCAATCGTTTAATTTTAAGTTTTATGACGAAAGATTTAGAAATTTATTGAAAAAAACTTTGTAGTTTTTTCGAAGTATTTTTAGTAATTTTTCTTTTCAAACTAAGTTTATTTTGAAATGTGGAAAAACAAAAAATTAAAGTTAAGAAAAACATGCTCGTTTAAAGTTTTGTTTTGTTAAAAGCATGAAATATTTAAAAATTTCTAAATGCAGTTAAAACTTCGAAAGGTTTTGATTTTAAGTTAAGATAAAGTTATAAGTAATGACAGTTAGTTAAACTTTGGTTTACGAGAAGTTCTAACGTTTTTGTGTTTATTTTCTTCGTAAAACATTATTTCTAAAATTCTTTTAAAAAACAATTAAAAAAAACTTGAGTATAAAAACAGTCTAGTTTTTTTATCGTCTAACATGTTTTAATGTATAAACACAGAAAGTGCTTTGAATTTAATAGATAAATTGTAATAAGTTTTACATTTGTGTGTATAATACCAAAAATACTTTAATGATTTCTTGATTTTTTACAGTGTTATAGATTCTAAAACAGATCTTTAAACAAACTTAAATTATCTTATATTAAATTTTTATAAGTTTTTTTATACACAGGTATAGCTATGATAAATTATCAAAGAAGTATGTTTCTAAACAAAAAGTTTGTAATCTTGACCAATAAATAGACTTGGTTAAATATTAGATAACTTTATTTTTTATAGCATTATCGTTTAAATAGTTTTATATTCCTTGGTCTATAAACTTGAACATGAAGCGATGATAGAAAGCGAAACAAGTGTTTGTAGCAAAATTGATTTTGAAATTCTTTTCTGAAGTTTGACTGATTTCAAGGTCATTCTATTGACAAGTGTAGTATCGATAACTTTTGCATAATTAATCATTAGTGTTAAAGCTTTTTTTTTATATTAGGATTGCTGTTTCTAAGATTTTGTAATGTTATAAAAAAAAATTTTAAAAAAGTTTTTAGAATTTCTTTTGTTTTTTAAGTACTCCAAAAAAAAACGGGTTTTGATTTTAAAAAACATAACATTACTTAATGCAGTAGTACATTAGAAAACAAGAAATAACTTTTGGTAAAATAAAAATTTAGTTTCAAAAATCTCATTTTGAATTAGCTGATTAGCATAACTTTTGCATAACTAATCATAAATTATAAAGTTATTTATTATTAAAGTTTTTTGTATATTATGATTGCTTTTTCAATATTTTTTTAATATTATAAGAATTTTTTATTAAAGTTTATATACTTCTTTTTGATTTCCAAAGTACGCCAAATAAGAAAACGGGTTTTAATTCTAATAGAAAAAACTATTGATTAATGACGTTTTAGTTTGATAAGTTTTCATTTAGAACTAGCTGATTAATGCAAACAAACATTAAAGTAAACAAACATCTTTTTCAAAACACGAAAAGGAATATAAACTGGATGTTAAAATTACACAATGAATATAAAATCAACAGGAATTTTTCTAATAATAAAAAAAAAGTTAAATTTTGACTTGAACGTTAGTTTACTTAATTACGATAAAGTAAAGTAATTTACGCTCAGCTAATTGGTGAAGCTCCAAATAAAAAGTGTTTTTTTTATATCTTCAAATACTAAAGGAAACTAGATATTATGAAAATACAACATGTAAAAAGTATGTAAAGTGTTTAAATTTAAAGATATTAGTGATGTTTTTTATCAGATGATTAAAACTTTTTTTTTCAAACTAATTTAGTTATATTTCTTTGTTAGCACATTGCAAAGTCAGTATTTGTAGTGATATTTGATTTTTTAATATTTTTTATCAAACCTGATTTCAGTTGACAGCAAGCTAATAAATTGTTGGTCACTAGGCTAATTAAAACTTGTTTACTAAAATATCACATGACTATAAGTAGTAAAATTAAAACTTTTCTCCCGTAACTTACTTTAGACATCAGCGTAGAAACAAAATTAAAAAGAGTAATATATTAGTTGTTGAATTTACATAACAAACCGGAATTTTTTTTCTCAAAATAATAACGGCTACTTGGTATGCATATTTAAAAATATACACAAACTGTTTAACTATGATTGCTATTACTTCTTAAACATTATGTCGTTAATTAATATTAAAACATTTTGAATCAGTTAAAAAAAACAATAGAAAATGTAGGTTACTGTAGGTAATATAGTTTTTTGTAAACTTATGTATTTTTTTGTAGGAAAAAACCTTTTTTTTCTCAAACTATTTATAAAGTAAAACAATATTTTTATTAGAATATTAATTTGAGTAAGGGTAATAAATACCTCTTTTAACAGTTTTTAAACTTTGAAGGTTTTATTAACTGTCTAACTCTAAATTTGATAAAATTTTTATAACAAGTACTTTAATCAAGTTTTTTAAAGAAAATTGCTTGTATAGCTTTTCCTGTTTTTTTTAAACCTTCAAAAACAATAATATTGAAACACCAGTTTTTATACAAGCTTTTTAAAACAAAATAAAGTTAAAGAGAAACACTAACTTATATTTAACTACTCTAGCGATAGATATTTTGTTAATTGTGATAACTTAAATATTAAATACTCACTAAAAGTTTATAATAAAAGTATTTATTATAATTTATAATACAATTTATAATAATATAGTTTTACAACAGTACTGATACAACAGTTTGATAGTGCTGTTACATCTTTTTTTAAAACAAATTTATTTAAACGGAATATTTATTGCTTAAAGGTTTTAGTTTTTAAGCTAAGGCTTTATTTATTAAATATGTTTTTTATAAACGTGTAGCGTCTCATATAGATATATATTTGTTACAAAAAAGGATAGCTATTGTTCACTGCAGTTTTTATACGTTTAGTATATCATAAGAACCATAACAAAGTTTTTCAGCAATTTTATAATGATTAACAAAAGTACAATCTTGTATAAATATCTTTTAAAATCAATTTTTCCACAAATTAATTCATGTTTTGTTTTGATTTTTTATTTTCTTGTTTAATGCTATTTTTTTAATATATATTTTGATTATAAAGAAAGGGTAGCTATCTTTCGTTTATTTTGTTTAATAGCTATTCTTTTTAAATTTATTAAATTTTGTATTTTTCTAAGTTACATAAATAACATACGTAGTTTGATAATTCAATGCTATGTTTATCTATACACATATATATATATATACATATATATACATAAGTCCGAATCCGAAACCGGGTCCGAATCTAAATATTTTAATCATTTGAATCCGAAAAAATTAATCTGCTTGATATTTAGTTACAATATAGCTACGTATTATATTATCATTTATTTCTTAAAAAGTTCTGAACAATATTTTTAACAAGTTAAAAAATAAATACATTTTTACTTTAAAAGCAAACAAAAAAACGAATGTCTTGCTAAAAAAAGCAAGCTATATACACAAAGCTTAGTTTCAATATTTTTATGTCCATGCAAGCAACACTAACAATTAAGTTGTAATTTTTTTATGCAAAGAAATAATATAAAAGACTTTAATAAATGAATACAGCAGAAAACAGATCACAAAAAAAATTAAAACATTTTATGTTTAATTTAAGAGTTTTAGTACTTATTGTGAACAAAAACGAATTAAAACATAGACTTTAGAAGTGTTCATAATTAAAAAACAAAATGTATTTAACTAAACATGGAGCCGTAATTAATTGAAATATAACCACCTGTAGTAAAGGCCTAAAACGAATAGGAATTACACTTGTAATAAAAAGTTTAAAATTTCACTTGGAATTACACTTTTACAATAACAAAAATAAATATAGATTAACTTTAGCAACTGTTTAAAAATATAAAACCGACTACAATAGATAACGATGTCTCTGTTATACTACAAAAGATTATTCTTGGTTTTTCAAGTTGTGGTAAAGAAATAAAAAAGTTTCGCCGGTCTTTGGAAGCAATCGATTGCGCTTTTGCTCGTATAAATTACCAGCTTCAGAAAATAATCTTTCAGATTACACAGAAGACGATATTTCAGACATTGCAAAACTGGCAAGATGTGGGTATTTTGTCTTGTTCAAGTTCCACCAGTTAAAGACTTCGTCCTCTTCAATTTCTACATTTAAATTTTCTGTAGCAAAAAAACCCTTTATTTCTGCTTCAATTTCATCATCAATAGAATCCTGTTGCACATCCTCCTGTGAAGCTGTGTTTAATTCTGGTGGCAATATATAAAAATCACCTTTTTGATTAGCCTCGAAACAGATATGCTTTTCAACATATAGTTTTAGATTTTCTAAAATTTAAAAATACCCTGCGTTTACTTGAGTAACCAAAGTGTTTGGCAACCCTTGATTTCTATAATTGATAAAAGCTAACAAAAAAATTATTTTGAAATATGTGGTTTTTGTAAATTTTACTTCTGCACTAAAAACAGTGTAAAATTAGTCAAATTATATATTTAAAGCTGTTGTCTTTATGATATATGCAAAATAAATGTCTCTAGTTTCCACTTATTGCTAAAGACAGGGTGGTCAAACGTTTTCGGCTAATTTCTTTAGGTTTTCAAAAATTCCTCTCGGTTTTTAAAAGTACACATCATTAGGTATATTTTTAATTTAAAGTTTAGTTTCATTTTACTACTTAACATGTAAAAGTTATATAAACTTCCATGTTTTTTAGTAAATTTCTTCAAAGTTCCAGGTTTTTTTTCAAACTTTCTAAATTTCAAGATTTTTCCAGGTTTTTTGGTCTAAATTGTCAAATTCCGGAGTTCCAGATTTTTTGACATTAAAGAGAATGAAATAACTACATTAATTTAATGACTTTGTTTTCATAACAATATTTCGCTGCAAAAAATAAAACATCAAAAAAAAAAAAATTTTAATTTAAAAGCTATGTATGTTGGTGGGCCAACATCCAAAGTCTCAATTGGGTCTAGTTAACTTTCTGTGGGTAGATTGTCAACCTGAACTTTTTGCCCATACTTTTCTTGCAGACGGGGTGACTTTCTTGCACATTTGTGCTTAGGACTCCTGCGGGCATCTTGGTATTTGTATTTTCTAAATTGAACATAATAAATATATAGTGCTTTTATACTTACTTATTATAATGTGTTAGTGAATTTTATTTATCAAAACTTAAGACTATTCTAGACTACGCTATATAAATTAGACAACATAGTTTGAGTGATGTATCTTATATACAAAAGAACCACACAACAGTATTACAAATTTCTTTTTCAATAAATATAAGCTGCTTTTAAAACTTTTATAAATCAATAGGCAAAAATTATTGATTTTATCATTAACTGTTAGATTTGAAATAGTTCTTACTTTAATGGCTCTGCTTTAAAAGCAATCGAAATTGTAACAACTGGTTCATATGACTCGAATAACTTAATTCAACTAAACAACATACCTATAAATAAAAAAAAATTCGTAGCTTTTTCATTACAGACTTTTTTTATTACAACGAACTTTTTTGTTAGTATGTAATGTAGTTATAAACTATGTATTGTAAAGTATAAGTATATTTGAATGATTCATGTTTTTTATACATTTAGTTATTTTATGAATTCAAAATATAATAAAAATAATGAATTGTAAGGTTTGCTTATTTAACCAACTACATTACTTAATAAGTTTTGTACTTTTATGTCACTTCTATTCCTATTTAGTCTTCAGAAAGCTAAACAAAAACGTTGTTGACTCACAGCAAAAATAGTAGCAGCATGGGGAATTTCTTATTAACTTGCACTTTTAGTAAGCTGTCTTTATAAAATTTAAAAAAAGATAAAAATAAGGGAAAATATAGATATTTCAAACTTGAACTTGACTAACTTAAAACATCAGTTAATGGACCAGAAAAATAATTATCCACAGTCATTTGTTTTTAATTGTGCTTCAAATTGTAAATTAAACACTTCATTTAGACATTTCCTTCTACCTTTAAAAAAAAAATAAATTTCAAAAGACTAGGCTTTATAAATAGGTGTTTTTTCTGCTTTGAATAAGGTTTCACAATTAAATTTTTACTCAAACTATGACTGTAAGAGGTTGTTCAACTTTTCATTTGAGTTTTTCAGTTTAATAGTATTTCAAAGCAGCAGCACTAGAATACTTATAAACGAAAGAAAATTAAGAAAAAAATATTATTTTTTTAAAAAGGTAGGACCTCTAACATAAGTTTTAAAACTTGGTGTGTGTTAACTTCAAAACTTAAAGTAAATACAAATAACACTTATAACATTACTTGTAACATAATAATTTTTCCATAATTTTGAAATATGTTTTTAAAATTATTAAATGTTTATCCTTGACCCCAGAAAACTGTATCCCAGAAAATGTTTATTGTTGTAAAAGGTAGAGTTTAAAACTGTTTTTTTTTTGCCATATAGTACAAAAAAAAGACATTAACAGTATGAATTATCTAGACATTATTAACAACAAAAAAGTTATTTTTATAGAAGAAAATGAGTTCTGTAAAAAGAAAGTTATCTTTTTTGAACAACTGCTGCTGCTTTAAGTTTCAGCAACCAAAACCACCCTAAGAAAATACTCAACATTGAATGTGAAGATAGCTTACACTATTTTAGGCTATTTGTATTTGTAACTAAAGTTTAAGTTTGTTAAATACAAAAACAAAAATATCAAAAAAAAAAGGTCTTAGGACTTGGTGTACAAAATTACTTGTTAGTTATCGAATCATACACCGCAAGTGTGCAAGAAAAATAAACATTCTTAAAGCTATGACTACTTGAGGTGTGCACTAACTTGTATTTCTTTATAAACAAGTTGTATACTTTCAGGCAGTTTATATTAACAATGTGTATTCTTTAGTATAAGCAAATAACTTTATGGTATAACCAAAAAATATTTTTAAATAGAACATATTACCAAGAAATTTAGAAAGACCTTGAGTAATTCTCTTAACTGAGGAATTCTCTTAGAAAATAATCTGTTAAACCTTGGAATTATCAAAAAAATCATCAACAAACCTGGACTTTGAAACAACTTTATGTTTAAAATAGTGAAACTTCAGTTAGATTAAAAAACTATTACAAAAATTGGTAGGAGTATTGTTCCTTTTAAGTTACTTATATAAGAGTAAAACATATTTTCAGCAATTTTATAAAACTAAAATTATTGTTTTACCATAATAATTTAATACAAAAAAGAACCACAAAATATGTATGTTGAAAAACTTGGAAGAAAATCAGAAAAGCTGGAAAAGTTTTATTAAAAACTAGTGGCCACCCTGATTAAAAAAGTACAAAGAACTTAATACACAGAAAAATTCACTTTTTTATAATTTTGTGATAAATATTTAAATCAAATATTCACTTACAACCGAATAAATGAAACTTACTTTACATGTACTTTCTGAAAAATTGCTAAACTTAAAATTTTTATTAACATTCAATACTTAAATTTTTAGATATATTATTATCATTTTTTAATTTAGTTTTTAGTTGTTTTTTGGAACTAAAACAAAATCAAAATAAGTATCGAATGTTGTTTTTTTTGCATATAGATACTTGTAAATTTTGAATATAAGTAACTTAACAGGGTTGCCACTTTACCTGATAATTTGGAAAAACCTGAAATTTGACAACGTAAGCAAAAAAAACCATGAAAAACTTTGAATTTTAAACAATATTTACATGTTAAGTAGAAAAATTTTAATTTCACACAAAAAATCTACCATAAAAATATTTTTTTTTGTCATCATCAAATTTTTGATAATGAAAAAACACATTTGAAGTACTTTCACATTATCTTTTCAGTGTTTTTATACTATTTAAAACTTTTTTTACCTTAAACTTATCTTTAAACTAAACATAGACCCAAAAATGTGTATTTTTAAAAACCTTAAAATTTTTTAAAATGAGTGGCAACCTTGAACTTTATTTTTATTTCAAAGTGTATTTATATAAAAAATTTATGAATTAGTTACCTCCCAACTAGTTAGACTTGTAATTATATATAATATTCTTATAATCATTAAACAATTCTAACATATTTTTGTAAAAGATAATATTTTTCTTTACAACTACAAAGTCAACTTTAAGAACGATACTTTTATAAAATATGAAAAAGTCAATTATGTTTTGAGATATGGTTAGGTTTGTAACATTTTTGAAAGTTTAGTAAACATATATACTGTTTGTTATTTTTTGAGCTCAAGACTACGATTTTTTAAAATAAACTCAAAATGATGTCAATAAAAAAAAAGTGTTCAATACTCTCATAAAAGGTATCTCTTTTGAAAAAAAAGATCTGAATATTTTAAAATATGATTTGAAAAATAAGTTTAGACAAACTATAATAGTTAAGAAAAAACTGGTTAAAAAGAAAGGATGATATGGACTTTGAGTAAAATAATTAGTTGAGTCTTTTTAGCTTAAAAATTTCATAAAAAACCTATTTAGGGCATAGGGATGAAATCACCTTTTTCAGAATTTAGTCTTTTTATTGAACTTAAAATGAGTTACAAGTTGCTTCTTACAGAATTTTTAGAGTAAAAATAATTTTTAAGATTTAGCCTGTCAAAATCAAAGACTACAATAGGTTCCTTATGGGAGATGCAAACTAAAATAGCAAATAACTAGAAATCACCAAAAGTAAATCTTCTATGTTTTTTGAGATAACTCACTTAAATTTTCAGGGAATGTTCCTTGCAATATTTAGGAAAACTTTTTTACAAATGAACAAAAAAAAACTTTTACTGTTTATTTTATAAAATATTGTATTATAATTTTTAAAATTTCCTTTGACAGAGTTTTCTAAATATTGCAAGGAACATTTTCAAATAGTGTGAAGTATTTATCTCAAAAAACGTAAGAGTAGATGTACTTTTAGTGAAATAGTCATTTTTGCAGTTTTAGTTTGATGTTTCCATAAGGAACCTATAGTTGCCTCAGAGGTTGACCTGCTATATCTCAAAAATTGTTTTGAATTTTTTGAAAATGTAAAAAGCATATTGTAGCCTACTTAAGGGCATAGGGGGGTGAACACCTTTTTTGGTTTTAGATCTTATTTTATATAGTTTTTGGTAACTTACAAGATGCTTTTTACAGATTTTAAAAAATTCAAAACAATTTTTGAGATATAGTAGGTCAACGTCTGAGGCAACTATAGGTTCCTTATGGAAACCTCAAACTAAAACTGCAAAAACAGACTATTTCTATAAAAATCTATCTCCTCCTACGTTTTTTGAGATAACTACCTCAAATTTTCAGGAAATATTACTTGATATATTTAGAAAATTCTGTTGGAAAGAATTTTAAAAAAATAAAAAAACAAAAAAAAAACAGTTTTTTTTATTTTTAGTTATAAAATTTTTGTTTTTAAATTTTTATAAAGTCTGTTCCAACAGAATTTTTTAAAATATTGCAAGCAACATTTCCTAAAAATTTAAGGTAGTTATCTCAAAAAAAGTAAATCTTCTCAAAATTCTCAAAATTTTCTCAAAATAATAGATTTTTAGTGATTTCTAGTTATTTGCCGTTTTAGTTTGCGCTTCCCATAAAGTTCCTATTAATTGCCTCCGACTTTGACTGGCTATATCTCAAAAGCTATTTTGAATTTTTTAAATCTGTAAAAAGCATCTTGTAGCTTAGTAAAAACTGTATAAAATAAGATAAAAAACCAAAAAAGGGTGTTTATCCCCTCTATTATGCCCTTAAGCTCTATAAAATAAGATAAAAATGTGAAAAAGTGATTCACTACCTTATACCCTTAAACTATTTAAAAATTTGAATTCTTATCTATAAATGTACCTTAACTTTTTAAAAACAATAAAGGTATTAATTAGCTAAATTAGATAAGGTAGAAACTAATATGAAAAGTATTTACTTTTTATGATCTCATGTTTTATAATTTATTATCTTGCTACTTTAAAGTTTTAAAGTTGATTAAAAAAAATATATATATAATGTATAATAAATGAATATATATGATACATGTTTTGTTTGTATACCTATAAAGATAATTTATATCTTTTATAAAGTATACTTTCTTTATATAAATAAAGTTTAAAATAGAATAAATATTTTAACAGGTTGTAAATAAAATGTCAGTAGTTACTTATTTGAAACAAGCCCCAAAGTAAGTTTTTTTAAATAATTAATTGTAAAATTATTAAATTATTTTTTACTTGAAGGCAAAATGGCATTTTTGAAAAAAAAATCGCAGTTTTCATAATATATAATTTTTGTTTTTATAATAATAAGTTAGTTTTATTTTATAAAAAATCAATAATTGAAGTGTTCTCAAATCTTTTGATTTTGAATAAATTGATGGTGCTTTTTATTTTATTGTAATAAATTTCAAGATTTTTTAAGTATTATTGCGAACAAGTAAAACCATTTTAAATTAACTTTTTTCTTATATAAATTATTAAAAAAACTATATTTATATGGAAAATGATTCTTTTTTAAATGTAAATACTTAAAATAAATTTCTTAAAGTTTCTAATACTAAATTTCAAGATTAAAACTGGTTTTGAAAAAAATAGTAGTAGTAGGATTTTTCCTTTTCAAATTTAGGGTGGTCTTGTCACATTATGCTTAAAGTACATAATAGATTTTTCTTTTAAATTAGAGATGAAAAACAAATTAAAATTTAATTTTCTTTTAAATAAGTTGTTGAAGTTATACCTACTTATAAAGTAGAAATATTTTTGTTCAAAAACTAAAAGCTATTTCAACAACACAAATATATTTCAACAATTTTCTTCAGTGTGATTACAATTGTAACAAGGTAAAACAAATTTTAAACTTATATAGCCTTTTTAATTATATGAGAAATTATCAATCAATTAGCAAAAAAAACCCTAAACTATAACAAAAAAATTAAAAACAACAAGGAAAACATAATTAACTGTAACAATTTAAAACAAAACAAAATTAGTCTAATTTAAACAAGGATAATGAGTAATCAAACTCTCTTTGTTTGCATAATTCTGGCTTGTCCAAATGAATATAAATAGCTTCTATTTATTAAATCAAAAATGTTCGTGCAACTTCTTAAAACTTTGAACTTTGTCTCACTGTAATTATTACCACATTTAGGATTTTTTACTAAGTGCTCTGAAATTGATGATCTTTTTGTTGCGTTTAAGGTTGCAATACTAGTTTTCTTCGGTTGATTTTTGATATGGTCTTTCACGCACTTAGGTACGTGCTCTTTTATTCTTGTTTCTAAATGCCTAGAAGTTTGTCCTATATAGCTGTTTGCGCAACAGCATTTATACGTGTATACCACGCAACTTTTGTGTTTGTAGGATATTAGATCTTTACCTCTAGGATTTAGGAACAAGAATAAAAGAGCACGTACCTAAGTGCGTGAAAGACCATATCAAAAATCAACCGAAGAAAATGAGTATTGCAACCTTAAACGCAACAAAAAGATCATCAATTTCAGAGCACTTAGTAAAAAATCCTAAATGTGGTAATAAACCAAGAGTAATTTTTCTAAACCAAGAGTAATTTTTACATCTGCTGCTATCCTAAATCCTAGAGGTAAAGATCTAATATCCTACAAACACAAAAGTTGCGTGGTATACACGTATAAATGCTGTTGCGCAAACAGCTATATAGGACAAACTTCTAGGCATTTAGAAACAAGAATAAAAGAGCACGTACCTAAGTGCGTGAAAGACCATATCAAAAATCAACCGAAGAAAATGAGTATTGCAACCTTAAACGCAACAAAAAGATCATCAATTTCAGAGCACTTAGTAAAAAATCCTAAATGTGGTAATAATTACAGTGAGACAAAGTTCAAAGTTTTAAGAAGTTGCACGAACATTTTTGATTTAATTAAAATAGAAGCTATTTATATTCATTTGGACAAGCCAGAATTATGCAAACAAAGAGAGTTTGATTACTCATTATCCTTGTTTAAATTAGACTAATTTTGTTTTGTTTTAAATTGTTACAGTTAATTATGTTTTCCTTATTGTTTTTAATTTTTTTGTTATAGTTTAGGGTTTTTTTTTGCTAATTGATTGATAATTTCTCATATAATTAAAAAGGCTATATAAGTTTAAAATTTGTTTTACCTTGTTACAATTGTAATCACACTGAAGAAAATTGTTGAAATATATTTGTGTTGTTGAAAAAGACTTGTTTTATGTATAAAAATTAAAATTAGCAGACATATGTTTAAAATTTTAAAAGCTATTTGTTATTAAACTAAACTTGTAGTTATTTAACTATTTTATGTAATGAAAATAGGAAATGAAATGCATTTTCAGTTGGTTTGTATTTAGTAAACAATTATATTTTTTATTTCTATAAAGTCACGACACCTTTTGTCATGGAATTTATAGTTGTTTTTTTTTTATGTAATATGAATGTTCAATTTCTGCAGAATTTTTAAAATAACTATTTTAGCAAAGTTTACATAAATAAGGCCTAAGGGTAAGGAAAGGTACTTTTTTACCAGTTGATCTTATTTTAAAGTTTTTGAACTTAGTTATCGGTTGCATACTATTTAAACATTCAAATTAGTTTTTGATATATAAGAGTACAAACGTTGAGAGTTTAACCTGTTTTTTATGAAAAACCCAAAATGAAATTTTAAAAATATTTTATATAAAATGAATTTATTCTTCAGATTTTAATAAGTGTTTAATTAAGTTTTTCACTGTGTTCTTCACTTGAAAATATATAATTTTAATGTAAAACCATTTTTAATTTGACCGAAAATATCTTTTTTGCTAAAAAAAATAGGTTATTAGTTTTTCCTTTAAAATCAAAAGCAAGGTTGTTAATTGTTATCATTTCCCAAGCACATGAATGGCAGTTTAGCTTATAAACTTTGAATTAAAAATTTTTGTATTGAAATTAAATAAAAATCATAGACATTGTTTTAAATCTAAATTGTATTTAGTTTATTTTACATTTCTATAAGTTTTTGGTCCTTTTAAGTTTTCAACTTATAAATTTTAATATCTAAAGTTGAGTAGATAATATTGTTAGACTTTTGAATGTAAATTACTTATGAAGGTCGTAAAGGCTTATTCTATGATGGCGTAAATTCTCAGCTTTCCTGATATACTAGTTATAATATTTATGTATAAATATCTACATACTAATATTAATGGCCTCCGTAGCTGGTGGTACTGTTAAAAGCATTCTGATAACTATTTATTTATAAACATTTACAGACTGATATTGAAGGCATCAGTGGTGGGTGGTATTTTCTACGCAACTTACAAGAACGAGGTATGGAATTTTGACAATGAAGCTACTGTAGATAGATGCAATTATCTTGCAAGTCATCCACACATGCCATTTCATCCATCTGTAAGTTATTTGGTATTATTGTGCATGCCTTCAAACAACTCAAATTATAATATTTAACTTTATTCTTATTTAAATTTATTCTTATAACTTCTCTATCAGTAAGTTATTTTTCCAACGTTTTTTAATACTTTTATTACCTTATTAATAATCTACATAATTGCCTTTTATTTTTGCTAAATTTATATAATTTTTGATATATTTTTTATTAACTTTTTAACAATTTTTTAATTTTTTTTTCTCTTCACAATAATAATCTAATTAATTAAACCTACATGAGCATTTTTTTCAAATATATATTATTTTTTGAAATGTGGCTTTTTAAAATAGAATTCAAGAATTTGAATTATCATAAAAGTATAAATAGTAATCAAGCATAAAGTCATAAAATATATATATTGTAGATAGGTGTAATTATATTACATGCTTTTTTAATGATAATTGATAAAATTACATCTGCCTAATTTTTCAAAATTGGAATGATAAAAAAACATCTATCAATTATTTGTTTTGTTTTTTTGACTGAGACTTTAAAATAATTCTTTTAGGAAATAATTCTTAAATGAGAACTTAAAGAATTAAAAACTTTCTTACTAGAAAATTGAAAAACATTGTTTGTTGTAAAATTTTATATTAGTAACAAAAATTTTATTGGTGAGTTTTTAATGGACTATGAACAGCAAAAAACATAAAGAAGATTAAATAATAAAGGAATATACTGGCTTCAACTTAAATACAGTGCTTATTCACTTACCCGAACATTTTGGGCAAGGTTTTCTGTAAACATGTCCGGATAAGCATTTTTCCGGATAAGTTCAAAAAACAATTTTTTCCTAAAATAATATAAGTGCTGTATATTATGCAATGCATAATAAATAATAAAAGCTCAGCTCCTCTTTTTCTGTTTTAAACTTTTCTTCACTTTTCAAAAATGATGTACAAAGTCGACCTGTCTATGCTAAACTGCTCCATAAAAAAAATTGGAACATTGTTTTTCCCATTGTACAAACTTCTAGTTTATTTTTAATGGTTAGTGCAACTCGTTTTCGTTTTTGATGTCTTGTCTATATCTAAAACTGTTAAGTCTGTCAAACTTATATAACTAACAAATAAAAACAAAATAAAATTGTCTTGTGCCTTTAATTTTAACAAAAAGTGTTTTAGCTAACAATTTTCGTAATATAAATTGAATCAAAAATCGAACATAAAAAAACTTTTATACATTTGTTTTCTAAAAATGCTTAGAATTTAATCAACAAGTAAAAAAACTCAAAAAGTTTTAATAAAAAACTTTAAATACAGAGGTTTATAATAACTAAACTAGTTTCCAACAAATATTGAATTTAAGCTTTAGTAGTATTATAACTTGAACTTGAACCATGAAATCTTAAATTTTGTATCACATATGCTTTTTTCAAAGAACTGTTGTTTTGGAATGTATAATTGGAGATTGGTGGCTTTGGAATTGTTGAATATTTTGGTTGTGAAAGTTTGAGTTTTTTCAGTTTGTGCCTTGTATAAGTGTAATGTTTGTTTTTACACTGTAATTTGTTTTTCCTTTCTATGTTAGTGTCTTTCAGTTTAAGTGGCTTAGGTTTTAATGCCTAGGTCCTTCGTTTGACAATAAACTTCAAATAAATAAATAAAATTAAACTTTTGTTTGGTATTAATTTTTTTCTAACTTTTTTCTTGACTATAACTGTCCGAATAAGTGAAGTCCGGATAAGTGAATAAGCACTGTAGTCTTTTTTGTGTTTTTTTATAAGAATAGTACAAAATTAAAAACAAGTTCAATAATTACTTTTGAAAATTTAAAGTTACTGTGCTAAGAAACTGCTTACAACTTTGTTATTGAAGCTGAATAATATTAAGCACTTAATCAGAAATAGTGCTAAAGCTATTTTCTGCATTGTAAAAGTAAATTATTTTGTGTTTGTCCATGTTTAGATCTTTGTAGATAATCCGATACCGCAGGATTTCCACCAAACTTTTGAGTTTGTTTTTTTTCAAGTAAGCAAGGTAGAATATGAAGCAAATAAGGTCAGATTCTTTTATTAAGATTTTATTAGCACTTAATTGTAACTTTCATTACAAAACCATGTCAGTCTAGTTTCTTCCATTGCAATTATACCGTTTGCTTGGTTTGCGCTCATAAGCTGTACCAAGTTGGGTGTTCTCAGAACAGGCCCATTTTACGAAAGTTTGTTTCCTTTTAGTTGTTTATGATCCATAGTATCTATTGTAGAGTTACTTTTCTTAGGGTACCTAAGGAATTTATTATTTAGTTTTATTCAGCATAAAAAACTTATAGTTGAAATTCAAGTGTAACGAAAAACAGTTGTTACCAAAGTATGATAAGATAATACTAAGTTTTATATTTTTGTAATACTCAGTTGAAAATAAAGTTATCACAAAAGTGATTAAGATACAAAAAAGTTAGCAAAATTAAATTAAGCAAAAAAAATTAAATAATGAATTATTTTTTTTGCTAATTTTTTTCTTTGAAAATTAAAAGTAACTAATAAAATTTACAGTAAGTAGTACTTTGAAAAATGTATGTCTTAATTTAATGATTGTAAAGTATACCACGTGCGAAATTATTTGTCAATTTATATGGTAATTGTAGTTTATAGATTATTAACATAAATATATTTGTCATCTCACAGCTTATTTTCTTTCTTCAAAAAAACAGGGTTGCCACTTTACCTGGAAAAACCTTGAATTTTGTACAAAAATTACTAAAAAACCTGGAAAAACATGGAATTTTAAACAGTTTTTACATGTTAAGAAGAAAATTTTCGAAATGGCACAAAATATTTATCATATAGATAATTGTTTTGATCAAAAAAATTTCATTCAAAAACACATTTAAAGTAGTTTTCAAGTATCTTTTCATTGTTTTTATACTATTTGACTCAGTTTTTTTACCCTAAACTTAACTTTAAAATAAAAATAGACCCAAAAACGTTTACTTTTAAAAGCCTGGAGAAAATTTTGAAAACCTGAAAAATTTTTGAAAAAACGAGTAGCAACCCTGAAAAAAACAAGCAGTAGCATAAGTAAGACAATAAAATTTGCGTAGTGAACAGCATGCAACATATGTTTAATAATTTTAAATATAATAGTGTTTATTTATCTTTCTCACGGCTCAACTTCTTATCATCAAAACAATGTCATCAACTTGGAACAACATTAATACACCAATATCATTTAAATAATGCTCAATGAAGATATGTCAGTTTAACAATGTTTTGACATATTTATCCTTGTAACAGTTGAGCTTTTAAAATTCACTATCTCATAAACTTGGAACAACATTAATACACCGATATCATTTAAATAATTTTCAATAAAGATATGTTCAATTAACAATGTTTTGACATGTTTATCCTTGTAACAGTTTAGTTGCCACCTTTTAAAATTCACTATCTGATCAAGTTGGAACATCACTATACTTTTGTTAAACATTTTTATTGTGTAGTTAACATTTATGTTTAGTTACCAAGATTTTGAAATTTTAATCTTTCTGACAGCTCAATTTCCTACCTTCGAAATTGTCACAAGTACTTGGAACATCATTAATATCAGTAACATTTAAATAACTTTACAGTTAAGATATCAACATTATATAGAGTTTTGATGAATTTATGTTATTTATTTTACCAACAGCTCAATTTCCTCCCATCAAAACAATCAGTCAGTTCGACATGGAACAGCATTAATATACCAATAACATTTAAATAGTTTACAGTTAAGAGAAAATAATATTTATTTTCTAACAGCTTACTACCATCAAAGTCTACAATCAGTCAACACTTACTTAAGTAACGATAAATAATAAATTATTTTACTTAACAGTTGAATTTCCTACTATTATTACAAGCAATCAGTTCGACTTGTAGTAGTCAATAAAAATATGATTACAAAGTTTAATCTTATTCTGAATAAACATCTACTTAAGCTACATTAAATAATTAATTTTTCCAACAACTCAATTTTCTCCTATCAAAACAATCAATCAGTTCAACATGGAACAACAATATATCAATATCATTTAATTAACTTTCAATAAAGATATGTTCATTTTACAATGTTTTGACATGTTTATCCTTGTAACAGCTCAATAACTTGAATTTAATCAGTACAATAGTAGATAATAAAATATTTTATTTCTTTCCAGCTCAACTTTCTCCCATCAAAACAATCCATCTCATCAACATGGAACAGCGGAGTGACAAAAGTGTTCGACGCCGTCGTTGAAGCGCCCACTAGCGTAAAGAATTTCGTCACACCAAAACAAGAATGAGAACTGTGTTGTTAGCTAGTTGAATTATGTGACTTGTATTTATTTCTTTTCATGCATGAACAATTTCGTTATATTTCTCATTAATAAAAGCTGTTAAAATGTTTGTTGGTTTCTTTTTATTAATTACAATTTTTTGAAATATTTACTTATTTATTGTTTAATACTTTTAAGTAAGTGTATGCAAGCTAAAATATATTTAGTTAATACCATTTTATGTCATGAATGTTCTTTGATATATTTTATAAAAGTTTAATATTGTTTGTTTTTTAAATTTCAAGGTCAATGTTTGCCTAATAGTTTTTCTTATACTCGAAAAGTCGTTTTAATAATAACTAGTATTAGTAAATAAAATAAATAAGTTATATTTATCTTATTCATTGCTAACAAAAAGCGTTGTTTGTTTTAATAAAAGTAAGATAACAACTTTACTTTATCTATAAACGAAATAAACTCAATTAAGTTATAAAATACATAAATAAAAACAAAAAGTATATTAAGTTTGTATAAAATTATTCTTACCTTAATCAATTACATAAAATTTTTATTATTTACTAAAGCATGATTATTTATAAAAATATAGTCAAAGGCTTAATCCATATACCCAATATATTCATGGCTGTTAAACTATAGATTTAATGGAAAAGATACCTGCTTTAAATATTTCTTGTAAAATTTGTTTTGAAGTTTTTTCAATTGAAATCTGACTGAATTTAACTTTTATTGTTTACTTTAACTTTCATGTGTTTATTTTGAATATTCACAACAGTTTGAACATGATTTAGGTATACTAAAAAGATGTGTTTATGAAAATAAGTTTTTAAGAACAGGAAATAATTGCCACATTATAAAAAAGTCTCACATTTGTGAAGTAAATTTTGTTTCACTAATATTATAATGCTGAAGTTAAACTTTAGTTATGTACCAGTATAAAATGGGTTTAGGTGCACCTTCTTTACAGTTTGTAAAACAAAAAATTTTAATTTTTGAATATGACAAAATTATACAGTTTTGTTTTTAAATAGCTTTTCGTTATCAACAAAATGTTTTGACCTCAAATGGTTTTAGTAAATAAAAATAAAAATCGTCAGTCATTTTACTTTTAAGTTTATGCCGTTTAAAATTTTTTTAACCTAATATCTCTTACACTTATTAAGTAGTACTGGTTTAAAAGTTTTGGTTCATAAACTTAAAAAGAGAAAGAAGTTACTATATGAATATGAAGTTACTTTTGTGTCTCGTAAAATATACATTTTAAATACATCATTTTTTTTTAGGGTTTTTAAAATGAAAATTTAATTAGTTATGCTCTATAATTTTTCGAAGTAATTTTTGAAGAAATTTTAACTTATTTGTCTAGTTGAATTCTAGTTGTATTATATTAAGAAAAAGTTTTGTTTTAAACTTCTAAACTTTTTTTTTAATTTATACTATTGTTGAATCGCTTTATCGATAAAAGCATGTCACAACCTTTTTTATGCTGATAATTAAACCGAAGCATAATACTGTGCCATATTGTTTGACCGTATCTGCAACGTTTTAATTTAAATAGTATTAAATAAAAACTTTAATTAAATTTATTTTAAATTTGATAAAAAGTAAGATTATTTAAACAAATCAACTTAAATACATTACATTTGTACAGAATAATTCAACCTAAGTCCCTGCTATTTAAGTTTATTTGCTAACAATTAAAATACATTAAATAAATTACTAGTAAGCACTTAGTCAAGTTTTCAGCTAGTAAAAAATTATATAGGGGTACAGCTTAGGTTTTAATCTATAGCACAACAGTTGGCTTAATAGGTTTACGTATATAGTTTTTACGTGATCGAATAACTTGAGTTATTTTATAAATCTAATTGAAGTTTATGTTGAGTTCAGCGTAATAAATACAATCTCCATTAAATATATTGAGAATTTCGTTTTCAAACATAAAATGAAAAATTTGTTTATAAGTACGTAACTTAGTTTTCAAGATAACTTTTAAAACTAATTAACTTGATTTTTTTATTGTTAAACAATTCTATTATATAAAATTATCCTCAAGTTAATCTAAAGTTAGTACTATTAAAGTAAAGTATTCAGGGTTAGTGCGCGTCAGACTAAGTCAGGCTAAATCAGTTTTTTTGAAAAAAGTTCAAAAACGTCAGGCTAAATCAGTTTTTTTATTTAAACATTTGAAAATAGTTTTTCTCAGGTCAAATGCTTCAAAATTTTTGATTAAAAAAAGTTGAGAAATCTTTTTAAGATCAAATTGAGATGTGAATTTATTTCTAAATAATGATTTAGTTATTAAAGACAACATCAGTCAGTACTTGTAAAAATAAATGCTTAAAACCTTTTGTTGAATCTTTAAAAAAATATAAGAATCTTCATTATTTTGTTTTGAGTAGATTATATACGTCATAACTATGTATATACATTTATGAAATACAGTTTAAAAATTACAGTTTAGTTCAACAATTTAGCTGTTTGTTTAAATTTTAATACTTGTGTAAGCGTTTAATTTTAAGTTTTAATAAAACACGACAATGCAAGTTCTTTTATTATAAATCTTTTTGTTATAATGATTTTACTTAGTGCTTAATTAAATTGAACAATTGTGTTTAGTAAGATATAACTAATTTTTACACTAGTAATAGATTAGATATAACACTTATTTTGAAACTTATCACTGAATTTGTTATGTTAAGGGCATAGGGGGGTCAATCACCTTTTTCACAATTTAGTCTTATTTTATTGAGTTGTAAGCAAGCTATGAGTTGTTTTTTGCAGATTTTTAAAGCTCTAAATATTTTTGAAATAAAGCTAGTTGAAGTCGGAGACTACAATAATACTAATTAAGACCCTCCAATATCTAAAATGACTTTTTAAGGGGATTTTCCTTACTTTGAAAAAATGTCAGGCTAAATTGGTCCCAGTCTGGCTAAATGAAAAAAATTTCGCGCACGAACCCTGAGTATTGTCTAAAGTTCGTATCTTTTTGGAGTAGCTTATCTGAGTAAAATAATCTAATTAATCATGAGATGTTTTTTATCTTTACAGCTAACATAGTTAAACTCTCTTTGTTCTATGAATCGAAGCAGATTTTCATTTTTTTGTTAGTCTTGAAAA
Organism: Thalia democratica; assembly: GCF_965202585.1. Classification (NCBI taxonomy): domain Eukaryota; kingdom Metazoa; phylum Chordata; class Thaliacea; order Salpida; family Salpidae; genus Thalia; species Thalia democratica. The sequence continues at coordinate 5,333,631 of NC_139171.1, read as the reverse complement.
CCTCTCTGTGAATATTTTTTTGAAATCATAAAACTAATCTAGATAGTTACCTGTTTAAAGTGTCTGCAGATGGGTAGCTGTCAAATTTGCACGAGGAGACTAAATTGCACGAGGAGACTAAATTGCACGAGGACAAATTACACAAGCAAACAATTTTGCACGGGTTGAATTGTTATTCTATTTTTTTATTAACTTTATTTTTTTTTACTATCACTGTCACCCCTAATCCTTACCCTCGGTCAGTAACTTTTTTTTCTTATTGGTCTTAATGAAATTTTGTCCCCTTGTGCGAATGTGTCTTCGAGCAATAGTATCATCTTGCAGTTTTGTACCCTCGTGCAGTTTTGACCCCTCGTGCAATTTTGACCCGTTCCCCTGCAGATAACTTGTTAAAATGTTATTTTTTAGCTTGTTCAAGCAGCATAAAATTTCATTTTTACGGTGTTTTTATTTCAGCGTTGGTTAGTATTTTAATTTAGTTGATGGTTATTAAACTTGTTTCAGATGTTTGTAAAAAACTGTCATTGAAGACTTTTACAAACATTTTTCAATTACTTTTTAGTTTAAGGATCAAACACATTTTTGCACTTTGATTCATAAATTAGTTTTGTTATTTAACTCTAATCAGCTGTAAAGTACGTTTTATTTTTCTTTTTTTAATTATTTGGTTTTTTATTGCTTTAAAACAGTTCGTTTTTTCTATTTTTAAATATGTGTGTTTGAATTAATATTTTTTAAGTTTGTTTGAAAGTTTTATGATTTTTTTTCTCAATTATTTTATTCTCTACTAGTTAAATGAAACTAGTTTTGAAATTTTGAACAACTAGATCAGGGTTTCCCAAACTTTTTTGCAATTGGCCCCTTTTAAAGAAATTGAAAAAGCAATAGCCCCTTCAACAAATTACTCATAAACTACGATAAAAAACCCCGGAGACCTTTTTTTTTTGCTTTTCGTCTGCGACGCAAGAATATCTAGTGTAAGTTTCAAGTTATGGCCTCATGCCCTCCTGTAGCTCCTTTACTGCTCATGGCCCCCTCTCTTCCCCCTTTGCTGCTCATGGCCCCCTGAGTATCTGTCATGGCCCCCTAGGGGGCCACTTTGCCTACTTTGGGAAACCCTGAACTAGACAAATCTAACCAGCAGAGTTTAAAGAGTTTAGAGCCTTCTCGCAACAAAAATGACTTTTTTTAAATAAAATGTACCAAAACTATTCAATCACTGTTTTGGTTTAAGTTTATTTATACATTAGTATACTATGAAAGGAATATGTGGTTTGTTTATAAACTTTTAAAACTTAAATTTTGAATATAGTTCACTTTTTAATTTTAATTTCATGGACTTGTTTATTTAGCTGTAACATTTCCAGTTTCTGATAGCTGGATTAAATATATATTTTTAAATGTTTTATAATTTTTAGACTTAATTTATTTCTTTTGGTAAAGTAGAAATTCTGACTTTATTTTCTTATATAAATCTATAGATTAAGATATGTTATTATCTTGTATGTGATTTCAATTTCTTTGTTTTCAACGAGTTTTTAGTTAATCCAGATTTTTTTCGGTTTATTTTGTTATTCTTTTTTTTAGTTTGAAAAAATCGAAGAGTTTTTAATTAACAATACAAATATTTTAGACATGAGTTTTTATTTGGTTTTGTTACATACAAAGATACGAGAAAGCTTTTAACACTAAAGAGTTTTTATTTACACCAGTAATATATTAGAATTTCTTTTATTATTCTGCATTATTAGTCCACAAAAATCTTGCGAACAATTATTTTTATTTAACCAATGCGCGTTTTTTTAGAATTATTATATTTTCACCATATTAAAAGTTAACAAGATGCCAAATGATAATTCAGATTCAATGTACTCGTAGTTTCAGGTTTCAATTTTAGATATTTTTACACAAAAATGCCAAATGATGATTCAAACGACTCACGGCCTGATGAAAGGGTCGACAATTTGTTAAGGTTGGAAAAATTATTACTTTAAATATTAATAAATTAAAAATGGTTACACTTGGTTTGGTAACGAATGAAATATTTATCAGTTGAATAGTATTATAAAGTTCACATTACATTTAATAAATGTTAAGTTCTTAGGATCATATAATGTTTCTTTATATTGGATTAATTAACATTTTTTTTGTGAGTAAAGTTTGTTAATACATGTACTATTCAGTAAGCATGTTTATTTTGCATACTAAATTAACGATCAAAACTACTTGGTGTTCTTACCAGATTGGCTTCAGTCAATTATTTAAAATGATCAAATTGTAAAAAAACAATGTGCTAATTTAATTAACAACGTGCTAATTAATATGCGTCATACTAATTAAATGTTTTATATGTGATTGACCGCGGCAAAGAGCTGAAAATAACCCAGAAATGGACAACATCGCCTCTAGATAATTGAATCAGCAACTTGTTAGTTTTTTATTACTTCAATTTATTTTTTAAAGACAAATTTTCGATTACTTACTATTACTAAGAAAATTGAACCAGGAATTCGTTAGTTTGATAAGTTTTTTTTTTATCTTTTATTCTGAGACATGTAAATTCAGAACTTCTTGTTTAACTAAATGATCTTAATTATTACTCTTGAACCTATCTATGTACTTATTTTTAAAAGTTTTACAAGCAGAAGTAGAATTATATTTCAATACAATAGTTGTTATTTAAAAAATGCATAAAAATACCAGTAAACTTAAATTATAAATATCAACCCAACATACCATACAGGTTCGTGGAATGACGAGATTTTTCGGATTTACAGTCGTCTACGTTGACGACCACCATTCCTGTGGTTACCAGGACAACACCCCTGACATGGTAACTAAGCAACACAAGGTCACCAGGGGTAGGGGGTCTTTCAGTGTGAAATTAAAAGGCTTTTGGAGGGAACTAGTTGTGAGAGTTCGGACAAATTGGCAAAAATCAATCTTGATGACTCTTCTGAGCTTGATAAGGTAGCGTGAAAAAGAACTAGCCAAATCAGTAAAACCAAATCAACAGAATTTAAACCTGAGAAAACGGCGGGAAAATGTTCTGAAAAAATGGCGGGAATTACTTGCGACAAAATGGCTTTTTTCGATTCTAACACGTGCTCGGTGTATCTGTAAACATACGGGGAGGTACTAAATGATGATTTGCACATTGTTGTTAACGAATGCGGTCACCTGTATTGTTGCAAGAGTGCTGATACATTGATTGATAAAAGAATTAGTTGTCCCAGGTGTAAGAGAGATGTCATACTGATTTGTTTAAATTGATGGTGTTTGGACTGGATTATGGGATGGATGATAGAAAAGAAAAAGTTTATTTGCGACAGTTTTTTAAGAGGTCTTAGAGTCAGTAAAGCTCGTGTTATGATTTTTAATTTTTTGCTGTAATTTAAAAGTTTTGTTAATTCTTATAAATATATGTTCAACTACCGGGTTGATGATAAGAATAGAAAGTTTTATTCGTGATTATTTTTGTTTAGTCAGTTTCAGACAGTTATTCATTTTAAACTTTAGAACGTTTCTTATTTAAGTTTAGGTTGTTTTTAAATTTTTTAATATTATTTTTAATATTTTTAAACTTTCTACAAGGGGCATAAAAACAAGATGGTTTATTTGTAAAGGTTTTTGTTTTTGAGACGTTTTACAAACTTCGAACTGTTATCAGAACTAATATCAATATAATTTCTTTGATTGTTTTCAGTATTAGTTTATTTTTAAACGTTTTACACAATGTTTTTAAAAGCTAATTGTATATATAAAGTCAAAAAAAAATTCTTTGTTAAGTTAACTTCAATATTTTTTGTAAATAAAAATCTAAACAGTAAGCTTATATTTTTGTTTTTTTGAATACTTAAATTTTGACTACATATAATCAATTATTAAATGACAAATATTTTTTTGTTGTTTATTCTTAGCTTAAGCATCTATTTTGTATTTACAATTTACTTTAATGCATAAATAACAAAAAAAAAATTGCACATTACTTTTTGACTGTAAAGTTGGTTTCAGTATAATTATAAGTTTTATTGTAACCAGTTTTTGTTAATATTTGAACTTAAGTACATTGAAGCATAAATACTTTTTTATCCAAGTTATGTATTTTAAAAAATTGACTTTTTAAAGTATTTCTACAGCTAGTTTTACCAGTTTATCAGATATTTGTTTTTTTCTAGATTTTTCTTTCATTTTAGTTGTAAAAGCAATATAAGTTTTGTCAGTTGAATAATGCTTATTTACTCTGATAATTACATGAAAGTATTTTTTATTTTGTATGATATAGGTAGAAGACCATATTTGATTATAAATTTTCACTGTTTTTTATGAAATGTATTATTTTTATTTTAGTGATATTAGTTGAACACTTCTTCAACCTTAAAATCTTAAGCTTTTTATTACATACCGATGATTATATTTAAACTTTAATTGTTTCGTTTGTATTTATTTTAGCTACATTAAAAATAAGTTTTTCGTTTGTAGTTCTTTAAGGCACAAACTTGAAATTATTTATGCTTTATTTTTATACATTGTTTCGTTTAGTATAAGTATGTTACTTACAAAAGATCCTTCTTTACCTTTTTGAAGTAGAATGCTACTTATGACTATGCAAAGTGAAAACAATTTTGTTTAAAGTAGTTATGTATTTTGTATTTAAAGTAATTTATACTTAAATTCTATGTTAATGTTAAAGTTTCTAACTTTGTTTTATATTATCATTATTAAAGCTGTTAATTAATATGCAATACTTTTTGTATAAATGAAATAATGTTCAATACACTTAGTTGTTTTGTCAAATAATTAAACGTTTTGATTGGTCTTGTTTACATTTTTACTTACTTGTAATTTAAAGTGTAATAAAGCTTTATTTAAAGTTACGATAAACGACCTACTTTGACAAATATTTTTTTAAACTTGCGACGAATTAAGTATTTCCTTAGTTCTGTTTAATAATTAAATGATGTAATTAGAAGGTTTATTGTTTATGACAAAAAGACTAAGATACTATTTTTATACACTATAATGTTTATGTAAGTTTCGTATTTACTGCAGTATAAGCTTTTTTATTAAAAAGCAAACGTGTAAAAAAACTACGCACTATTTTGTTGGAAATACATTTACGTAGTTAAAAAAGTTCTTTACTATGTAAAACAGTTTCAATTAATAATTAAACATATCATAGAGTTTTAGAACTTTGAAACTGACAACGTAAAATTAATTATCTAAATTAGTTGATCAACATATTTTTTTGAGTATAATTTAAAAGCTATAGCTTTAAAATTATTGAGTGCCTCATTATTTTGCACAGTTTCGTTAGATAAGTTATCACATTCAACAGGTTAAACATTAACAGTAAAAGTTAAAGTTTAAAGTATTAAAAATAAAACAGTTCGCGCAAGTCTTAAAACAGTAACATAAAAAGGATATAATCAAGTTATAGAAATAATGTAATAAGCTATTTTTGTACGACTGTAAAGTTTACTGACTAAACACTGCTAAATAATAAAAAATAAAGTCTGAAAGCTGATAATTTAAATTATTTTATAAATCACTTACTGCATATAAGGTGATTCAAAAAATTCAAATTTAATCTATCTTGAACACTATTAAAAGCAGTATATTGGATAGTAATGTTAATAGTTTATAGTTTTTATAGTTTAAATATATAAACAAAAATACTTCTTTGTCTTTTAACTTAGTTTATACTAATCAATATACTAAAAAAGTTTATGGCATTTAGTACATTAATTTAATTTTTTTTATGTGTTTTTACTCAATTTAAAATTATGTTATATACCTTAGACAATATGAAGCTTTAAAGTATGTATGGTATAGCTATAATAAAATTGTTAAAGTTAATGTTTTCTAAAAAAATGAAATAAAAAATTGTTAAATAATTTTAAACTTTTATTATTTAGAGAAAAATTTAATGTGGTACTGGTAAATTTTATTGTTTGATTTTATAATGAGTTATTATTGCAACAAGGACAATAATTTTAATAACTTAAAACAAAAATTTTGAAATTTACTTTTGTTTTTAAACATGTTTACGTAACGTATTAAAAGCATTACATAAAATATTATTTAATTTAAGTTACTGTTTCAATTAATTGATGGTTTTTAGTATTAAGAAGTTTTATTGTTTAGAAAATTTAGAGCAAATTTTTATAAAATACAAAATATTTGTATAAAACTTAATTTAAACCATTTTATTTTTCAAACAATGACTTACTATAGTTCTTGTTGCAATTATAACACTTTTAAATGTTTTAAAATTTAATCTTCTCCTTTTTTGAAAAGACTCCTTTTAAAATTTTATATGCGATTATTTCTTCAATTTTATTATATACTTTTTGATATTAGTTTTAAATTTAATTTCAAACAGATTAACACCAATCACCTTGCGCAAATTGTAAAAATCCAAAATGTCCTTTTTCAAACCGTATTCAAATATTTCTTTGTACCAAGTCAACAACTTCTCATCGTCGGGGAGTTTTTGGGTGACAGGTCTCCCGCTAAAAATGTATTCATTGCTCACATAAAACCCCAAAAGGGCCGACATTGGGTTCATGTAAACGTAATCGAACCTAGTATTTCCACAATATTCGAAATAACTACTAACGATATTTTGGTATATACTCTTACGTAGTTTAGTGGGCTCCAAATATCTGACAGAATTTAAAAGAGAAAGGTAAACAATGTTTTTGTTGTTTAAGTTTCTGAAATGAATTACATCAAAAGCGAAAAACATTATTTCTTTGTTGTCAATGGTAGCAAAAGCGGCTATCAGCTTTTTAGTACAAGAATGTGTTTTTTTATAATTAAACAAATTACTTAAAAATTCTTCAAACTTGTAAATACAACTTTTGCTACTCAGACAACGAACTGTTATTTCTGTTGGCTTTTTATCAAATTCGCACTTTTTTAAGTATTCGTTTAGCTTACTTTCTATATGTTGACATTGTTGGTCAGATTTTAAGTTCTTTGAACCAATTTTTTGCTCAGTAATTAACTTTTGCCTATTATTTTTTACAGATTGTAATTCTAACTGCCTTCTGTCTAAGACTTTAGTGTGTAATGATGTATTTACTATATCAATATTTTTTTTGTTTTCCATTTTCAAAGAATAAAACTTAAATTTGTATGATTCCAAAACATTTCAATTTTCTTATTCATTATTTATACTTTTTTTGAAATTTACCAATAAACAAACAAGTTATAATCCAACAAAGTTTCTAAAGACATGTAAAAGTACAAAGACTTTATTTATTGTTAAATGTTAATGTCATAATTAAGTTATGTTACTTTTATAATTTTTTTAAGCGTCTAAAAAAGCTAATAATTAGTTCATGAAGCATAGTTTTTTTAAATTAGTATTTATTCCTAAATAAGCATCGAAAAACAAAAGCATTTTATATTTTTTCTGCTTTAACTTTGAGCCAACGTATGATTAATTTAAAAAAATGGAGATACTTGATTTACTTTAACCTGATTTACTTTTTTAGAATGGAAATTAATAGTTTACCTTGAGTATCTTACAATTTAAGTTTTTAAACACTTGTAAGTTTTATAACACAGTTTCATAAATCTGTTGAGATGATGATAATTAAAGTTTCAGCTAGTTATTGTTATGTTAATACTGATATTTTTGGTATAATTTACTAATTATACTAAATATGTATCAAAACATTTACAGTGCAAAGTTTTGAACCTTAAAAAAAAATTTAAAAATTTTATCAATTAATTAGATATTGGAATTTTTAGAATTTAAAAACAACTAATTTATTAAAAAAATAGAAAATTCCCAAAAAAATGTCTTAGGACTTGGTGTACGAGAAGAGAACGGGTAGGAAAAGCAGGGCATCACTTTAGCACAGAGTGTAACTTTAGCACAGAGTGACATTTTAGTACGGAGTGACACTTTTGCACTGAGTGATACTTTAGCACTAAGTGACACTTTAGTACGGAGTGACACTTTAGTACGGAGTGACATTTTAGCACGAAGTGACATTTTAGCACGAAGTATATTTTTAACACGGCGCCACTTTAGCACCGAGTGAAATTTTTGCACAGAGTGACACTTTAGTACGGAGTTGTAACAAACACTAACCCTGACTTGCGGATTTTGTGTTTGTTATGAAACATGAACATTTCACGTGGCAACCTTAGTGCAGTCAAGCGTGACTAGTAGACAAATACATTGTATTTAGTGTTAGTATATATGTTGTTTTTCCTAACAAAATATATATATTCTGATTGCTTTTTCAGTATCAGCTGCATTATTGAATTGTGATTGGCAGCTTATAATTCTTTAGTAAAATTAACTTAGTTAATCTATTGTGTTTTAGATAAACTATTCTATAAAGAGTTATACATTATAGTCTGACTCTTGTATTTTGTATTTGGTTTTTCAAGTAGTTTAAATTATTGGGTGTTTATAAACATATTAACTACTTGTTCAGTTTGACACCTTCCAGGTGTTTTGTTAGTAAGTATATTTTTAAATAGTGTCGCAGTATTATTTGTGTGTTTTTATTTTGTATAAAAATAGTACCATTTTCAACTTCCTGTCTGTTCTTATATTAAATAATTATGAGTAAAAATAACCTAAGCAGTAATAACGAGCCCCTTGTTAAGCTATCCCCCAAGCGCAAGCGGACTAGGGCCTCTGCACGTTTACAGCAGGTGCATGAGGAAAAAGATCAGGTTGTCAATACGCCCTCTGGCGGTCAACCTGACCTCTCTGAACCTTTGGGCCATGAGGCACCAACATCCACTGCTTACAGAGTGACACTTTAATAGGAATATATTTTTAGCAAGGCGCCACTTTAGCACCGAGTGAAATTTTGCACAGAGTGACACTTTAGTAGGGAGTGACACTTTAGCAAAGAGTGAAACTTTAGCACGGAGTGACACTTTAGCACAGAGTAAAACTTTAGCACAGAGTGACACTTTAGCAAGGAGTGACACTTAAGCACAGAGTGAAACTTCAGAATAAAGAATAACTCCTCGTCAATTTAGTTTAATAATTTATTAACAATGTAACATCTAACAAGAAAACAAGTATAAACATAATCACTAAAATGAGCTATAGTCTAATTATCCTACATCCCCTCCAGCTCATTAAAGATAATTACAAGTTTAAGGCAATGACATAGCTCGTCAAGAGGGGATTTAAACAAGTAACAAAAATATTTTACTAAGATGAAACTAAATTTTATGCAATAAGAAAAACTCAATTGACTTAAATAAAAAAAATCTTTAAACAAGGGATTTATTTGAAGAAAATCAAAACTGCAATAAAACGCACTAAATAAATCCAAAACAATACAAATTCATGCTATTCCACGCTGAATCCTTCCTGGCTCAGCAATCATCACTATCAGCATCAATTGAACACTCAGCACTAACTTTTGTATAAACAGGAACAAACAGACTTCACTTACGGTGATTTCTACTTTGGAGTACTCCACTTTCAAGCCTCCCTGGCGCATTGAAGTCTTCCAACCTACGCAAAGCAAGCGGCACCTTTTTTTTTTTGTGAACTATAGGAGCAGGAATGTACTCTTCCTCAACCTCTTCATGATCCGCTTCAACCTCATTGGTTTTACCACTATTGGCACTGTTGGAATCCTCTGTAATCTTTACAGAAGAATCAGGACGTTGAGGACCAACATTGCACTCATGTGAGCTTGGTAGATTACTGCTCCAACCATGGGAAGTTTTTGCTTCAATGCTTGTTGAGGCTGGGTTGTACATCCTTAAAAATTTTCTGTTCCTCCGAGTAAGTCTCCGTGAACCATCAACTCTGACTACATACTGATCATGTGGAAGCACCTCCATTATCACTCCGCTTCTGTCCCATTTACGTGGATGAGTGCCACTCTGGTTCTGTAGTAAACACCTACTGCCAACATAGAGAGGCCGCAAATCCCTGGCTCTTTGGTTAAGTACTTCAGAATTCTTAACAAATCTTGTACGGAGCGCCTCTTCTTTAAGCTTCCATGCTTTTCTCCACATGGGTCGCACATTAGGATTGGAGAATTTGTCAAGTTTGTTCAAGAATGAGAAACTATCTCGCAGCTGACGTCCATATATGATCTCGGCTGGAGACACTTGACAATCGCTATCAGGAGTATTTCTCAGATGGAGCAACGCACTTAAAAACTTGTCATTGTCCAGACTTCCTGAAGCATCAACATTTGATCTTAGCAACCTTTTTACCTGTTTGACGGCTACTTCCGCTCTGCCGTTTGATTTTGGATAGTAAGCTGAAGATATTCGATGCGTGACATCCCAGGTTTTAAGGAATTCCTTTGTTGCACTGGACGTAAATTCCGGTCCACCATCACTCGATATTTCTTCGGGTACTCCAAACCTGGAAAACAAAACTCGGAGGCACTTAATTAACCCACGCGAACCTGCCTGAGAGGTTCCGCTGGGTGTGGAAAATATTTCCGACCAACCCGACAACCTGTCACCGACTACCAAAAAATTGTTTCCGGCAAACTGGAAAAAATCTGCGAATATTTTTTCAAAAGGGTTTGTAGGAGGATCAGATGCTTCTTGTGGCAATGATGGTTGAGAAGGTGAATTGCGGTTGCAGCTTTGACAATTGGCCCGAATTGCTTCAATGTCTTGTGTAATACCAGGCCAGAAGACAATCTGTTGGGCACGACTATGCATTGATGTGACTCCTTGGTGCGCCGAGTGTAACTTGTTGAGGACCCGATATCGTAAACTGACGGGGATTACTACTCTGTCCTTGTAAAGTATAGCCCCATCACTTAAGTACAATGCATCATCGTATCTAAAATACGCTGACAAAGATTCATCATGTTTCAAGCTTCGACCTTCCTCAATACACCTGGATACTCTTGAAAGATCTTTGTCATTTAGTGTCTCTTCTACAATTTCTTCCCAAGTGATTGCCATTGAATGGCATACTTCATTACTCAATGAAGCAATTAGAAGTGATTCGTTAGTCAAATCATTATCATGTGAATTAACTTCATTAATCGAGCTTGGATAACGCGATGCAGCATCTGCCGCTAGATTAGTTTTACCTGGCATGTAATACACTTGAAAAAGCCATGGCAAAGTACGTTGTTTGAGCCTAAAATGCGCGTGTTGTGAATTTCGTTTAAGGTACGATCACCAAAAATCTTTACCAGTGGTTTATGATCCGTAACAACCACAAGATCTTTGCAGCTCTTAGTGAAATACTTTGTCTGTTCTAATGACCAAGCAATAGCAAGCGACTCCCCTTCTATGGCAGCATAATTCTTTTCTGCCCCATTCAGAAACCTTGAACCTGCAAGCGTCACTTTCCAGCCAGTTGTGCACCAATCTGGTAACCGGCTATTGCATTTGCAGTGTTTCTGCATAAGGAAGTAGCCCAATCCTTGCTTTGACCAGTCTGGTCTAAGACAAGTCAGTTTCCCAAGATCAAAAATTTGAACACCGCTTTTTATTGCGTCAATGATTATCTCTTTTGATTCATTAAATGATTGGTTAAATTTTTCTGTCCACATAAACTTACATTTTGGACTGAGAAAATCTCTAAACGGTGCCATGACTTTACGAAGTTTGGCATAATTTGCGACTTGATTTATCAGACCAAACCAGCTACGTATATCTGTGGCAGACTTTGGGGTTGGGAAATTGCGAATGGAATCCAGATATTTGGGCAGAGGTTCTATACGTTCATCAGAAATTCTAAATCCGGCAAAATCAACGGACTTTTTACAAAACTGGAACTTCTTTGGATTTAGAATGATGCCTGCATTGCCAACTTTTGACAGAAAATCTATTGTTCGCCACCAGTGACACTCTATTTCTGAATCAAAAAATATGGTGTCATCAACACACCTCTCCTTTCTTTCAAAATCAGATAAAATAGCTGCAAATCGTCGATTGTAACCATCACCAGATGATACAAAGCCTTGAGGTGCTCTAGTATATCGGAACCTGTCAAACGGAGTGATAAATGTAGTGAGGTGTTTATCACTTTCTCTCAGTGGAACTCCATGATACCCGTTCCATGCATCTGTTACAGTCTTGAACGTTCCCTTTGGAATTCTGCGCGCTAGTTTAAACGGAGAATCTGTAGCGCACGTCTCTCTCTTACAATACTTGTTAAGTGGTGAGAGAACTACTGTCCTCCTAGGTGACCCATCCTGTTTCCTGGTGATCACCATGCGGTGACACCAGCTTACAGGTTCACCAAATGGGACACGTTCTAAGACACCCAACCTCACATCTCGGATGAGATCTGCTTCAACCTGTTTCTGCCAATGAATTGGCACGTGAGCTGGTGTATGACAAGCACGTGGTTTAGCATCATTCTCCAAATGTATCTCAAGTGGAGGCCCACTCATTTGCTCGAGTAATTTATGTGGACATACATTAAACGTTGAAGCTGCGTACCTTTGTAAGAGCCAATCACGCATTTTGCTCACGTTTGTATTTGTTGCCTCAAACGGATGTTTGTTTAGTCGGTCTGGCACTCTACTCCTTGGCGGGCAATCACAGGTCACATCTTTATGCGAGTCCAGTCTATTCGGATTACTTTCATTTGAACTTACAGCAACTTCAGAATGCTGATGAGGCAGTTGAGATCCAATGGTGGGAAAACCCTTATTAATAATCAGGAGGTCAACCATGGTTTCATAGGAGAGAAAGAATCCGGTCACTGAATCGCTTACATAAACAATTCCATCACATCTGATAACCTCCTTCTTTGGAGACATTCCGCTGAAAGTCGCTTTAAAAGCCCCTAGAATGTTAATAGGAATTTTATTGGCAGCCCGAATTGTGATGGATACAGGCATTAAATCCTTCTTACAAAAACCAGCCTCCTGAAAGTTTTTCTACCCCTAAAGGTTCGACTGTGCTCCAGTATCAGCTAAAGCACTTACCCATGCAAACTTGTTTGTGCCATGTCTAGCAATCTTGACTGATGCACGAGATGATCAGTCGTTGCCTTGGCTTTACGCAAGGACTTCTTGCTGAATATGGTGTTATTCAACATGATTCTTTTACTTACGTGTAGTGACATTATTTGGGTATCTTGTTGCATAAAATCAGAACGATCAGCTTGGATTTGAACAGCATTAACCCTTTTTGATCGACTACGCCAACAAGATAGACAATATCTGAAAGGCTTTTTATTTTGGTTACCTTTTTCGTTGAAAGGATAGAAAAGTCTTTTACAGTTCTGGCACGGAACATGTTGGGACTTATCTCCTGTATTAACACGTCCCTTCTTCTGACGTTGAAAAGAAGAGACTGCAGATATGGTCCGCAAATTCTCAGTTGCATGGCGTCCCATTTCTTTACTTTCAATAAAGGAAATTATATCAAATGATGACCTGGATAAGATATCTTCAGTACTGAGAACTTCTCTTCTTATGTCATCATCCCCAACGCCAGCGAGCATCACGTCTTTTATTGCTTCTTCTGTGTAGCTCGTCACATTGCTTTTCCCACAGTCACACTCACTGACTGTAGTGAAATTGCAGGTTTCTGCTTTGCTTCGTACACGTGTGGCAAACGTTCTAAACGGTTTATCATGGTCCTGATGTAGGTTCATAAGTTCTGCTCTCTTTACACCAATTGCAACTTTTATGACTGCAATCGACTCCATCAGTTTAGCAACGTAACTTTCTGATTTGGCCATCAGTCGAGGATCACTTGCTAACATAAGATCGCCAAGCTTGTCCTGCGCACACTGAAAAAGCTGTATGCTTGCGTTTTGGTTGCTTATATTCGAACCAATCTTGAATGCCTCCCACCTCCGAATGAAAGCAAGCCATGTCTCTTGGCTGATCCCCCGGTCAACCCTTGGTCGAATCAATTGAGGTGCATTTGGCATTACTCCATTATTGGATAACTCAGAATTTTGCTGATGCTCCACTTTGTGGAGGTTGAGAAGGCTACTCACAACATCACCGGATAGATCTGGCGTCTGGAACTCGCATCCACGAATTGGGCACTTTACTATGACCATTTCACTTTTCTCAGATTGTTGATAAGATGTTACATGAAGAATAACTCCTCGTCAATTTAGTTTAATAATTTATTAACAATGTAACATCTAAAAAGAAAACAAGTATAAACATAAACACTAAAATGAGCTATAGTCTAATTATCCTACACAGAACAGAGTAACACTTTAGCACGGAGTGACACTTTAGTACGGAGTGACATTTTAGCATGTAGTGACACTTTAGCACGGAGTAATACTTTAGCACGAAAGTAATTTTTTCTCGGTTCTTTTTCTTTGGTTTTATAATATATTTGTACAACAATTTTTAAAAGTATAAACACGACCTTTGCAAGTTACAATTTAAAAGTTAACAAGCTTCAAATGTGCTACAAGTTTAAATTTTAACTAAAAGTTTGTGTTAAAATGCTACATCAGTAATTACTAAAACAAACATTAAGTTTTTACTATCAAGATAACAGTAAACTAAAAACCTTTTAATTCATTTCTGTATAAAGCTTAAACGAAATTAAACGTTTTGAAATTTTTATTTTTATATTTTCAACATAAAACTATACATATATAAACCTAGCGATATTTACGAGCCCTAGGTTCCCTAAAATTTTTTAAATCAGCGTAAATTAGTTTTGATAAATTAAAAATTAAGGGTAAATTTTAAATAAAAGGTCGGAGAATTAAATTTTTAGATGTATTATAAGACAATTATTAGTAATTCTTTTTTATATGAATTAATATAATATAAAATTTATTAATATTTAGTTAAGTTTATAGTAGTTTAACTACTATTTAAAAGTATTCTTTATTTATAGTACTTATTTATTTAGGAAGTAAAGTTCTTCTCTAAAAGTAAAGCCTACATAGGGTATTTTCTAACTTATTGCCACCTGCGAGTGATTTATTTTAGTATAATTGGTTATTTACTAAATAGGCTGCCTAGATTAGTCATACAATCTCTCCTTTACTTAATTATAACTTTAAGTTGAATAAAGTTGTATTCTTCTTTTTAAGTTCGCACTTTGAAGTTCCTAAAATGCGTTATTAACAGGATGCAGGTTGTTTTAAGTTTAATTTAAAAAAAAGTTTATTTAAAATTATTTATTGTTTAACTCAAAAACTCTTCGATCGAGCTTCAGTGTCACTCCGTGTTAAAGTGTCACTGTGTTTTTGTCACCCGCTTCTTCCCGTTCTGAGACTTACCCGTACGAAAATCATCTCGATCATCGAGTCGTACTCCACAATTTGATATTATTTCTTTTTTTTTCTATTTTAGAAATATAAACTGAAACGAAACAATTATAACGTATTGTGTAAAATTATTAAGTTGGTCAAAATCAAAACTTATTCTGTAGACTTTGCATGACAGTTCAATAACAAACAACAATAACTTATATAATGTTACACGATTACTCTACATTAGAAAGCATGAAAACAAAGCTTTTTTTGCTGACGCGGAAGTTTTTTAACCCAGACTTACCCTATAATTTAGATTTTGTATACTTTTTCGAATAAAAATTATTTTAACAAAATAAAAAAAAGAATCACTCATAATATTATATAAAATATATAATAAACTAATACGGTTCTAGTAGATTTCAATTTTAGATTTTCTGCATCATATTTAAGATAATATTCTAAATATTTAGATTTATATGAGAGGTTTGCAATCTAATTACCCAACTATTACAAACTAAAGTAAAACAAAATTCATTCAGTATTCAGAAATATTTGTTTGTGGAATCCTGGTAACTGTTCATTCTAACATAAATTTTTATATTGAGCGTTTTTTGTTTCTTAAATCCTACTTTTTTGTAAGAATTTATATAGTTATTAGCTTTTCATAACTACAGCAAAAGTCCTGTTAAAATTAGTTAAATTAAATAATATTATTAAAAAAGATAAACATATTAATTATTATCTAGCTTTAACAAAAAACTACTAATATTTTATTTATTTATTTAAAATAAAAGAATTTTGTTAATATAACCGAAATAGAAAAATATTAATTTCAAAAGTAAAGCTTATACATAAAAAATATTAAATTTCCTTCTGTCATAAACAAATTTATTTGATATTATTTTAAAAAGCCAATTTTGCTTGTAAATAGAAAAAAAATCTAGAATGCAATAAGTAATGCCTGAATTATATGTGAATAAGTTGTTCTGAAAATTTAAAGTTGTTAATACAATGTTTTTAATGAAAACAAGTATGGCTAAAACTTTTGTAGTTTTGAGTGTTTTACAGTTTTTATAAAGTTTCAAATATTGACATTTTAGAAATTATTAAATAACTATTCAAAATCTGTCTGTCACTTAGTTGAGATTTGATAATTAGTTTGTTATTAAAAGTTTTGTTTTATTTTTATGTTTTTACTCTATAAGTAAAAATCTTATATACTAAAATATTTTATGAAGATAATTTTTTCTAAGATTTATTAGCTTAACAGTTATAACTAAAAAATAATAATCAAGCATCTAGATTTAAGTTGAAAAAGTTAATGGAATTGCACTGTTTGTTGTAATGGAAAATAAATATAGATATATTAAATTAGTATTTAATTGTTGTCAATTGGACTAATTTTATTTTTGTTTATAAAGTAAAAGTTTGTACTGATTTTCTGGTCTGTGTCATTAAAACTTAAGCATAAGAATATTATAATGATGTCAAGTTATATGGTAGCATGAACAAACCTTTTGATTAGGACTCTAATGAATATTGAAAGACTACTTTTGCTGTGCAGTAGTCTTTTTTTATAATAACCAACCTAGGTAAGTATTTTGTCAAGTTAAGCTTAATAATCTGCGAAATTATGTTTTTAATTGAAATTTTAGTATAAGAATAAAAGTTTTTACAACTATAAAATAAACAGGTATAAATTTTTTTTCCCAGTTTTTGCAAGCAAACATGTGTGCCTATAAGTCATGTGTTTCCTTATTATAAAAGAAAATAATTTTAAAAATTATCTTATCAATTCTATTATTTAGTTTTTACTAATAAAGGTAAAATCATTTTGGTTTTAAATTTTTTAAATAGTTAACTTAATGACATAACTCAAAAAATAACTAACACATTCCAAATTTTATCAAGTTTTGTTTTGATTAAAATTGTTTTTAACAAATATGATGTATTATATTTAGAATTAGAAAACATTTTTTTAAACTATTTTTATGTTAACTTTAAAAGTAATAATAATTATAAAAGCATTTGAGTTAAGTAATTTTTTGATAAAAATATTATTATTAGTTTTTTTAATGCTTGTAAATTTTTTTAATAATAAATAAAAAAAAATAAGTAATAATATAGATAACATAGCCTAGGATTGCCACACACTTTGACTACTTGGAATAGTTTAGCAAAACTCAGACTAGCTTGAAAACTTTTCTTTAAACTCACTTTAACTTGTTAACCCTTTTTGTTTGTTTCTTAGAAAGTTTTTATTTTTAGTTTAGTATTTTAGCATACTTAGGATTGGTTAATAACAGTTTTAGTTTAGTTTTTGTGTCTAAACATTTTGTTTTAAAATTTTTTAATCATTTTATAATTCTAATTAACTCGGGCTATAATCTTTAATCTCAGGCTAGTTTTTGAACTATTTTTAAAATTCTCTTATATTAATATTCTTTGATGTTTTTTAGTTATATGATCATTTTTAATAATATGTTTGAAGTTTTTACTCACATTTAATGATTATTGAGTTTTTAAATTTCCTCAAGCTAGTTTAATATAACTTAAATAGTTTTCAGTTATCTTGGAAATATTTTATCTTCACAGAGATCTAGCTGTGAAAGATTACTAAAAGATAAACTTTTTGCACTCATAAGACAAAAATGTCTTTATATATACTTATTTGTTTTGTATTGAATACAACTATTTTTTGGTTTATATTTTTTTTAGTTCTAAAGTAGTTCTTATACAAATTCAACAAAGTTAAGTGATATTTTATAACCAACAATCAAAGTATTAATTCAATATTGATTTCTTATGCAACATAGCAAAGTTGGAAATGTGGCGATAAATACGTGGAAAAAAATTACTGAAGCATGAAATTTAAGTTATAACAAACAAAAGTTTTTTTAAATTTATACATGTTATAATTATGAAATAACTTTTAGTTGTTTTTCTATTTTAGTTTTCTTGAAAAAAGCTTCTTTAAATATATTTTTTGAGTATCATAATCCAATAATATATCATTTAATATTCAGCCCTAAAAAAATTTCTTGGAAGTCTAGTCCACACACTGAATAACTTGTTTTTCCCTTAATTACCCTGATATATAACAATTTAAGATAATATGAAATACTTTTTAAAAAAATTAGCATTTTTAGAACTATTAGTTGTGACAACGAGCGTGAACTTGAATTGAATGGCTATTTTTGTATTTTTTTTAAACCAAACTTTAAAACCAATCATTTTCAAATTTTTTAATGCTAACTTGGAGCTTTATTTGTCATTCTAAAGAACGTTCTTTTGCTTTTCTTTTTACTATAACTTTCATCGAATTGGAATTTGCCTTTTGTAGTGGGGCCTCTTTAAAAATTTTGAGATTTTTTCTATTATTTTAACTTTACAAGTTTTTCTCTAAAAAATGTTATTTTTTTTTTAATTTGTTCTAAAATATTTATTAAACTAATTTTAAAACTGTCCAATTTTTTTATACCATAAGCCTAAATAATTTTTTCAGAAAATTTCCATTTTTGCACGATTTTCGATTTTTAGGTTTACAGACCTGTATGCAAAAATATTTTTTTTTCAATAAGTTTTATTTTTAACAGACTTATATAGTTAAGTTTCAAGATGTAATTATATATTTTTTCCAATTAATTATAGTTTTTAGAATATATTACCCATAAACGTTTTACCTAAATTGTTAGCAAAGGTATATGAAGGATTTCTTACTAAAGTGCTAAGAGTCTAGATAAAACTTGTACGGGTCATATATTTATAAAACAATAATTAATTGGGTAAGAAATTTAATTACATTATAAAATTTAACTATACAAGTCTGTTAAAAGTAAAACTTATTGAAAAAAAAATATTTTTGCATATAGGTCTGTAAACCTAAAAATCGAAAATCGTGCAAAATTGGAAATGTTCTGAAAAATTTATTTAGGCTCATGGTATAAAAATATTGGAAAGCTCTTTTGAAAAGCAGGCAAAAGAAATTTCTTTAGAATAAAAAAAAAGTTAGCGTTTAAGAACTTGAAAATAACTCGTTTTGAAGTTTAGTTAAAAAGAAAAATTACAAAAAAAGTCTTTCGAGCCAAGTTTACGCTCGTGATGTAATATTTTACTTTGAATTGCTTATTGCTAAAATCTTAGATAATAACTGAATGTTGTTTAAATAGAATTTTGTTGTTTTTGTTACAAATATGCTTATTATACTAAAATATTTTCCTTTTATAATTTTAAATCTCTTAAATTGATCTTAAGTAGATAAGATAACTACTAAACTTATGTCTTAAATGTTTTAATTTCACGTTTTATTTATTTAATGCTTTTTTTTTTTGATTACAGTAAATAAACTGGTAACTGAATCGTAATACCTAGTTTAAGTAAACAAAATAAGCTAAATTTTCATTTAGTTTATTAACACAGCTAATATTCTATATTTTTAGATTACAACCTTAAAGTAAAATATGCAAAATAATAATCTATCACGTAATAAAGTTCCACCAATTCAAAATGTATCTTATAAAAGAGACTTACAGAAAACAAAGATTAATAGTATGAAACAAAATGGTTCAACTTGTACAGCTACTACTAATCCGGATTATGTCAAATCATGCAGAGAAAATGTCATAGCTAGCTCCCAAATTGATAAAACAGGTTAGAATTATAGTAAATTATTTTTTGTGATATGCTTATCTAAAACTTAAAGAAAGTTATTTAAGCATACTTCTACATTTTTAATGTTATTTAAACTCACGTATTGCAAAATCAGACTGACGTGTTTTATCTTATTTTGTTAAAATTTATTTTGGAAAATCTTAACTAAAATATTTTATTTATAATTTAAAGATACTATTTTAAACCAACCAGTTAGCTTATTTACTTTAAATTTTTAATTACAAATCTTGAGGTTGTCTTTATTATCAATACTTTGAATTTTACAGAAAACCTGATTATGGACGAGGAGAAACTCATACGATCAATGAAAGCTAACAGTATTTTATTGGACGAAGTTAAAGAAGGTAAAATATGCAAGTTTATAAAAGCAAGGTTAAAAGTAAACAGTTGTGTTGTTTGTAACTACTCATTCAGTATTTTTAAGCTCAAAACTTCGCGTGAGGAATTGATGCGCTTTATTGAACGATTTTTTGCAATTGTTGCAGAGTCTAAAGATTTTTCAGAACTTGACTTTGTCTCACTTGTGAAGATACTTTCAAGCAATGGCTTAAACATTGACTCAGAACTGCAAGTATTCAATGCAGCAGTTATCTGGTTGTGTCATGACGTATCTCAACGTAGGAAGTATGCAAAAGATCTTTTGTTGGCGGTTAGACTTCCGCTTTTATCAGTTTATGCATTAGAACAAATTTTAGAAAAAGTGTCATCTTTCAGTATTGATGATGAGTGTGTTAGCATTATGAAAACGATTATCATGAACAAAAAACTGTTAAACTCGACAAGTTGCAACATTGAACGTAGGTACTGCAACCAAACAAATTTTCACGTATTAGTTTGTGGAGGTAGAAAATTAAACAAATATACCTCTATCACTGATGTAAAATACTTTGATGCAAACAACTTTTGTAAAGCAAACTTCTTGCCGCAAATGGGAACCGCTCGAACATGTTGCGAAGTGGTTTGTAACAAAAGTGATGTTTACGTGTTTGGTGGTTTCGATAATGAACTTGATTGTGTAAAGTCAATTGAAAAGTTTTCACTTTCTACTAAAACTTGGAAAACTATATCCTGCATGCCTATTGGTTGTGAGTTTTCTACTTCGTCTTTTATGGACAGCATCTATATTATGGGCGGTCAAATCAAAAGGCGATTCACATCTAGTTGTTTCGAGTTTTGTACAAAAAGTCATAAACTAAACAAAATATCAAGCATGAACGAAGCAAGGAGCCTTGCAGCTTCTTCAGTGTTCGAAGGAAGGATCGTCTTGTCTGGTGGGTTAAATAGAAATGGAGGAGTTGTTAATGAAGCATTAAACATTGTTGAAGCGTATGACAGTGCGGCTGATACATGGTCTAAAATGCCAGACATGACAGAAGTTAGATACAGTCACAAATCAGTTGCGGTAAAAAACAAACTGTTTGTAGTTGGTGGATATGGGTTTGATACAAATAACTGTGAAGTGTTCGATTCTATTACAAATAAGTTTACTTTCTTGAAACTTTCTCAGTTTTATACTATGCGACGTTTGTGTAACATTAAAAAAGTGATTGCAATTGGTAGCAAGCTGTTTATTTTTCGAGATTTTCGTAAGGTGGTAGTTTACGACTTTGATAAAGATGAATGGTCAGAAAAACCCTGTGGAGCAACAAAAAATTTAGCAGAGTATTCTTGTGTTAGAATGCCTATAAATTTATAACAAGAATTGATAGAACTCAGGAAGAAATTAAGATTTTTTTTTTATTTAACGATATCTATGGGTCAATGTCAGTAAAGCAAAGCGTCACTATAGCACGACGTTACTTTAGCACGGAGTGATATTTCAGCACCGCATAATGTTAGATGATTTAAATTTTTCATTTACTTGATGTTTAACTACTTAATAGTTATTACAAAATAATAAAATAAAAAGCAAAAATTACTTCTAAAAAGTATCGCCTTAAAAATTATAAACAAAGTTTTTACTAATAGCACTTTATATTAAGCTGTTTCTTGTAGTTTTAAAAACATAAAAAAGCTAAAACGGGTAAAAACTGTTAAAACAAACTATAAACCCGTTTTTTAGTCTGTATATAATTTTTATGTTACATAGATAATTATAATATAAAAAAGTTACGAGACTCGTGCATGGGGAAATAGGAGGAAATTAACAAATTTGTTTGTTATATTACTTAAACCTATATGTATTTTTAAAATAAATGAAAAAAAAATTAATAGGTTAAGAAGTTATCAGGGTTTGTAAAAACAAAGGTAAACTGATTAACTAACTTCGAATATTTACTTATATTAATTTATATCGCCTTATATTTTAATATTAATATCAAAGTTTAACATTATTAAAATTGATTTGATGTATATTGCTAGGTTTAAAAAAATAAAGTTGTGTCGAAAATATGAAGACAAAGTACCAAAATATTTAAAAATAAAAGAAGTTGGCAAAGTGTGTAATTTCAACTTTATTTTATTTTTAGTTAAAACTTAAAATTGTAATATTTAGCTTTTTAATTTTTAGTTTACATGTTGCATAGTTCTTTTTTGATTTTTAAATATAGTAATACAAATGTTGCTTAAGCATAGAAAAGACATTGTAAAATAAGTTCTGTGCTAAATAGATGCCGTGCTAAAGTGTCAATCCGTGCTAAATTGTCACACTGTGCTAAAGTGTCACTCCATGCTTTTCTGAACCTTTCCCATATCTATAATTTGAATATATAGCTTAAAAGTATAAACTGTAAAGAATTCTGAAAAACCGTCTTTAGCAACATTATAATAAAATTTTCTTCAAGACTTCTAAAAATAAAATAACTTGATATATTTAATGTTTTAGCATTTAAATCTCAACAAATAACTTTTTTGTAAAATTTATCACAAAGTAAAAGGAATCTCTTAATTTATTTTATATAAAATTTCTTTCTCTTTTTACAAAAACTATCTTATTGTGATGATGTTATTTGAATTTATTTTATACAACATTAAACGCATCTATTCGAACAAAAATTGTTTTTTTTTTACTAACTGCATTTTATAAAAAAGGTAAATTTCTAAAGTCTGTTTTACAGTATAAAGTAACTTTCACAAAGAACATTCTTAAAAATACTTAAAAATAAATTATAAAACACATTAGTTTACAAAGTAAGCTTGTTTATAAACTTATTACGTGTTTTTGTTTAGTGTATTTAGTATTAATATTGTTTAATTAGGTGTGCGTAACATAAATATTTTAGCTCAACCATGATTACATATATTTTCATTTTTGTAAATAACTTTGCAGCAAAAAAATATTAGAAAACTAAGACAAATTGTTTATAACAAAATAAGTTTATTGTAAATTTATAGCAAAATACATTACATAAAAAATATTTAATATATATAAAAGTTCGCAAGGTACAACTTGCAAAAACAACTGCGTTGAAATATAAATACTTAAAAATTCAATACTTATACACATTTTCAAAATGTAAATTTTAATCAAGCCATATCGTATGACAATTTTAAATTTTTTAAATATATACATCATATAATATAAGTAAAATTTATCTAAGCGAGTTTTAGCAAATAAAATCAAAAACCATTCGGCAGGTTCGTAATAATCGATAACTTCAAGCTACAGTTTAAAAATATTTTTTAATAGAATTTGTTGTAATTTAATGTATAACTTTGTTTATTTGTTTTGTAAACTAATACAAGCCGTTTTTATGTTACAGTTTATTTTATGTGTGTACTAACTAATAGTATTATTTATAAAATCAGAAATGTTGGCTGTAAGTAAATTTAAACTAAACAAAAACAACTATATTTTATTATAATAAAAAGTCTAATTAGCAATATTTAATTAACAAAAATAAATAGTAATGTTTAGCTAGTTAATTAGTTTAAGGGTAGACAGTTTTATAATTATATGCTAGTCATTTTCCCTTACTACACTAGGAATTTTAGCTTGTACGAAAACTTATTATAAGACTATATTTATACACAAACTTAATAAACTTTTTCCAAAAAACATAAACAATACAGTTAGTTATAGTTTAGATTTAAGTTCGGATTTCATAATGAAAAAATATTGCCTATTTTCAGTCAGTAGTATAATAAATATCTTAAATAGAATCTTAAAAATTTCAATTTTAATCAAGTCTACTCGAAGTATTATTTTGTTATTTTTTGTAGAAGTACAACTCATAGTGCTTTCTTAAAACAATGCGTTTTGTTTATTGTATGTAGTTTATAAACTTTTAGTTAATTCTATAGTTTGCGGAAAGTTTAAGATATTTAACTTAAATTTTTGAGTTTGCCGATGTTGATATTCATTTCGACAGAGAATTTACTTAATTTAAAATAAACAACTGTAATTTTTCACTGGAACATAGAAACTTCACTAAGAAGATTTATTTTGTTCTATACAGGAGTAGTACTGTATATTCTGGGATAAAACTGAAAATTTTATTCGATCTTTACAAACTTATGCCTATATTTCTTCTTATTATTATTGTTTTTAAATCCTTTGTTTATTAAGTAAACAGTTTTTTTTTTATTTTAAAAGGTAATGTTACTATTAGAATATGTTATAGCTTTTTAAAACTTGATTTTTAAAGTTAGACTTACTTGTATAAAGTAAGCCAGCTAACACAAACTAACTTGAAAGGATATAAGTATAAACTAAAAATACATAATAGGTTGTTTTTGATTGAAAGTGAGCTTTACTTGGTAAAACAAATAAGTAATAATTACATTTAATTTGAAATTATTTTATTATCTGTTTACTACCTAAGAGTGAACATTTAAAGTATTTTTTAGTATAGTTTAAGCAACGTTGAAAGGATAAATTTATATATTAAAAAAACTTTATAAAACTACTGTTTTATTGTTTGAATAAAGGATCAAAAGTATTTCTTAGTCTGTCAAACTATGTTTATAATTGAATAGATGTAATAAACAAAACATGTTATATGTTATAATACAATTAAATTGCATATTATGTATTTTTACAAACTTCTACAACTATGTACTAACAAGTTTTTAGTATTAAGTTGTTAAAAACCTTCGTATGTAATTACACTTTTTTATCCTAATTGTTATTTATCTAAATAAATTAAGACTAAAAACTTTTACGCTTTTTATTATTTAAGATTTTGTTTATTCATAAAAAAACCTGTAGTACGGATAGATTTTTATAAGACAATTTTATAGCGACTTATTCGCGTAAAAATAAAAATAAGTTCGAGTTTTTATTTGTTTACATAACGTCTTAAAAGTGAAGCAAAGTTCTTAATTTATTTATTTTAACTTTGTTAAATGCTTGTTTGTCTAAACTTTTTTAATGTTTAAAGTATGGTTGCTAAAAATAATTTACAAACTAGTTTAAATAATCGCCAACTTGGCAGGAACTGAACAATTTATCGCTTTTATGTAGTTAAAACTTAAATTGCCATTTTTTTATCTTAGAAAAAAGTCAGTTAGAGTTCAGATATCTAAATACTGAAAACAAAAGGTAATATATAAGTCAAAACTTTGATTTCAAAGTATTTAAAAACTGGCAAATTTTTGTCACCATACACAAAATAAATTAAACGAATACTTAAAAAAGTGCAAATTTGATTAACAGCCAACAGAAATAACAGCTCGTTGTTTGAGTAGCAAAAGTTGTAATTACAATTTTGAAGATTTTTAAGTAACTTCTTTAATGATAAATATACACATTCTTGTGCTAAAAAGCTGATAGCCGCTTTTGCTCTTATTGAAAACTAAGGTATAAACTTTTTGCATTTAATGTAGTTTAAATTAGAAATTTAAACAACTAAAAAGCTAGTTATTGTTTACTTTTAGACTCGCTCAGATATTTGGAACCCACTAAATTGCGTAAGAAAACTTACCAAAACATTGTTAGTAGTTATTTTGAATATTGTGGATATAAGTTATACTTATAGAAAATTTTTTAAGGAAAACTAAGATAGAAAATCGCTAAAAGTAATTTCAAACATGTACAGTAACTTCTTGCTTATTTACGCACATTGTGTCCACAGAAAAAGTGCGTAAAGATATGAGAGATCGTAAAGATACGAGAGGTACCAAATATACTTACTATAATGGCTGTTTTTTGATATTGCTTCTAATTATAATCAGACTGGAGACTTCTCCACTTTTGAAAATTTGTTTACTTTATTTATAAATATGAAAATAAAAGATAAAACTATACATATACTAAAAAAAGGATTTAAATTTAAATAAAATAATAATACTTGTTTAAAAGTTTTACTAATTTTAATAATAATAATAATAAACAACTGAGATTTTTGTTAATTGTAAGCTCTATATTTATTAAGTATCACTGCTACCTTTTGCTAGGAAGTTTTATTAGATTTCTTTTTTAGATGTTTATTCAAATATAGGGCAAAACTGCTGTATTATTTATTTGTGTTTTAAACTCTCATTATTTCATTATACTTTCATTATTTTACAAAGTCATATTTTTTTAAGAATTTTAATTTGCTCTTGTTGTTAACAAAATTTCTGATATACTGAGGTATTATAAATGTTTATTAGTTAGTCAAGGAACATAATTTTACAAAGTCTAAAGATATATAGAGGTGAGTTAGCATTTAAAAACATATTTTTAGTTAAAAGTATACAATAAACCTAATTTGTGAAATTTTAAAGCAAATTAGAATTTTATTATAAATTTTTTTTAGAATTATAAAGTGCGTAACTAAACGAGAGTGCGTAACGTCATGAGTGCGTAAAGATGCGAGAGGTTACTGTACATGTATAACTCTTTTTTTTTTTAATTTTTGTTTACGTGTAACTAAAATTTCACCAATCGTTTAAAGTAAACTGAAAAATTATTAAAAACTGACAAATTATGTCAACACATAGAACTGGGGTCGGCAAACTGCGGCCCGCGGGCCAAACGTGGCCCTCAAAGCCGAAATCTGCAGCCCGCGAGGGATTTTATATATAAAAACAAACGTTTTAAAAACATAAAAATAAAAGAGTTTGCAATAAACTTACAACTACAACTTAACTTACAACTAGGCTTTAAGTTTTATAAATACTCTTTAAAGATGAAATTTTGTTTTGTTATATGAAAGGTTTAAAATAGTATTTTTCTACTACTTATTTTTACTATTTTTAAATCACTGCGGCCCTAGAAGACTTTTTTTTAATTTGTGCGGCCCACGAGCAGATTTTTCTGAGAAAATTATCCCGCGAGTTAGAAAAGGCAGCCGACCCCTGACATAGAAGGTAAGCTAAACGAATAATTATAAAATGCGAATTTGATAAAAATCCAACAGAAATAACAGTTTGTTGTCTGAGTAACAAAAGTTGTAATTACAAGCTCAAATTTTTAAAAGTAATTTCGTTAATGATAAAAAACACAATCTTGTACTAAAAAGTTAATAGCCATTTTCGCTTCTATCGAAAACAAAGAAATAATGTTTTTCGCTTTTTATGTAATTTATTTCAGAAATATAAACTTTAAAAACAAAGACATAATTTACCTTTCTTTTTCAGACTCTGTAAGATTTTTGAAGCTTACTAAACTACGTAAGAATATAATTCAAACTTTGTTAGTAGTTATTTTGATATTGTGGAAATATTGGGTTTGATTACGTTTACATAAACCAATGTCAGCTTTTATGGGCATTTTGTGTGAGCAACAAGTACATCTTTAGTGGGAGAATTACCACAAAAAAAGTTCCTGAAGACGAAAAATTATTGATCTTGCACAAGGAAACTTTGAAAACTGTTTGAAGAGGACATTTTAGATTTTTACAAATTGCACGATGTGATTGGTCTTAAATTATTTGAAATCAAATTGAAAACCGGAAACAAGATTGAAAATAATAAAGTTTAAGAAAGAATCGCATATAAAAGTTCAAACGGAGTCAGTGAGGTTCGTTTATAAAAATTTGTTTATCAAAAAAGGAATAAATTAAATTTCAAAACAATGGACAGCGCTGTTATTGCAACAAGAACTTTAATAAGTCATTCGTTAAAAAATAAAATGGTTTATTTAAAGTTTCGATTAATTCAATTCTTTTAAATGCATTAAAATTTTTAAATCTATTCTATGTTTTTTTAGCAAATATAATTAAACATTAAAAATTTTAGTCAAACAAGCATTTGACAAAGTTAAAATAAATAAATTAAGAATTTTGCTACGGTTTTAAGAGGTTATGTAAACTAATAAAAATTTGAAGTTAGTTTATTTTTATGCGAATAATTCGCTATAAAATTGTTTTATTAAAATCTATCTGTACTTCATGTGTTTTTATAAATAAACAAAATTTTAAATTATAAAAAGCTTAAAGATTTTAGTCTTAATATATATAGAAAAATAACAATTAGGATAAAAAAGTTTAATTACATACGAAGGTTTATACAACTTAATACTAAAAACTTGTAAGTACATAGTTGTAGAAGTTTATAAAAATACAAATATGCAACTTAATTGTATTATAACAAATAACATGAATTAGGTTTTACATCAGTTTATTTATTAACCAAATTTAACAGATTAAGAAATTCTTTTGATCTATTATGTAAATAATAAAACTTTAGTTTGGTAAAGTTTTTTAATACATAGTTTTAACCTTTCAACGTTGCGTATATTATACTAAAAATTACTTTTATTCTTCACTCTTAGGCGTTAAATCAGGGGTCGGCAGGCAGTTGGTGCTCGCGGGCCAAATTTCAAGTTTACAAAATTTTCGCGGGCCGCAGTTTTAGTTTTAGTGACATTGGAATAATCTTTTGATTTTAAATTTAGTCACATTAAAGAAAATTTTACTTTTGATCACTTTATTAATTTTAATGATATTTAGCCACACATAGAATGCCTATTTTAATAGTAAATACTTATCGGAGAAAAAATTACATTGACAAATATACTTAAGTCTTAATTAGCTGTGTACTTTTTTAACATAATTAATGCTCTAATACACTAATAAATAACCTTATTAGTAATTAATTAGCATTTAACATGATTTCCACTTTTAAAAAAAGTGCAAAAAGCTTGCAATTAATGAAGCTCAGATACCTAACTAAAATATCATTTGTTTATTATGTTATTTATTCAGTATAAAAAATAGACGATGTATAAGTAGAACATAAAAAGTTACAATTCGTAAACTACACTACAATCATAAAAACTGTTCTGAGAATTCGAAGAATTGTTTAAAGTGTTTGAAATAAAAGTTTACCTGTGTTTCTTTTAAATGTCTCAAACAGGTTTAACTTAGTTTGAACTTTTTAAATTTTTAAACTAGAATGTATGATTGGCTACCCTTTTTAAATTTAAGTCACAAAATAAAAAAATAACGAATTTATTAACAGTAAATTGAATATATAGCAAAAATAATATCATAAGTCAGCTTGAATGGACAATTACGTTTCTTAAACATTTTTAACAAAATAAAAAAAGTTTATTAAGCCATTAGTAAAATAGAAAAACTTAACTTTTGATCGAAAAGTATAGCAATTCTTTTTCTGCAATAAAGATGTTGTATTTAAAGAGTAAATATGAAATATAAGACGAGCTATAAAAATTAGAAAACGTTAGTTAGGAGTTATTGCGAGAAAAAAAAAATAGCTATAGTTAGTTTCAACAAAGCAAATGGTTATGTTCAGTAACTACAGACTGATCAGAAAAAATTGTTGAGGCAAGTTATAAAGTAGCAAAAAAAATTACTAAAAAGAAGATACTGTTTAGAATTAAAAAAATTTTTATGAATATATTTTGGCGGTAGTAAAATATTTTTCTTTATTCTTTAATGACAAAAAGAAGTCGTGTTTAGTAAATCTATGAAAATTATAAAGAAGCATAAATCAAATAAGAACTTAAATCAATCTGTTAAGATGAGAGAACTGGTACAATAAATATTGCTCATCTGAGATTATTATTAGAGGTGTTTTTACTGACTTTTATTTTTTTAGAAAAGTTTCTAGGTTTAGTTCCTATGCACAACAATAGGTAAATGCGTTTTAAAAGCAAAGAAGCAATGAACTTACATAAAGTTTTTGAAAGTATAGTTTTCTGCTTCTTTTTTAGGTATAAAATTAAATTACATGTAATAAAAAACTGTCTTTAGTAATTTAGCAATACTAAATAGATACTGTTAAGCGACTTTTAATGTGTTTAAAAAAAGTATCTATATAGTAAATTATTTGTGTCAAAACAAAATTTCATTACTTTACACGTAAAAATTGTTTAAAATTCTAGTTTTTTCACAAGTTCTCAAGTTCAAGGTTTTTCCAGAACTTTTCAGCACAAATTTTCAAATTACAAGCTTTTCCGGGATTTAAGTTTTTTAGCAACACTAATTGTTCACATCTATATGTATACAATTATATAAATAATATTTCAAATTTTATTAGCTGCAAGACTTAAAGTTTAACATACATTATAATTTAAACCAACACTCTAAATTGAACAAAACATACGACATAAGTTTAATTTGCAACTCATAAAGCAAAAAAGCCTGCCTAAATGACCAAAAACTAGCCTAATACTTTAGTATACAAATATTTATTTTTACCAAAAACTGAAAAAATTATCAAATTGACTTGAGGTTTGAAATCTACAGAGAGTCATAGTTTAAGTGTGTGGCGATGTTTAGTTGCTTATTTGCTTGAATTTTAACTTTTTTGATTAACAATATACAAACCTTATAAATTTACCATCCCTAGATTTAGTTTGTATTAAAGAGATAGTTCGAAAAAACAGCAACTGTGTATATTAGTGCATAAAAATTTACTTAGTTTGTCAAAAAAATTTTGTTATTTTAATCAAAATGTATACCTTTAAAAAAATATTTTAATTTATATCATGTATTGTTTTAAATGTGTCTTTACACACCTAGAAACTACATGTATAAACAATAATTTTCGAAAATTATTAATTAACCAAACTTAATCTAATTTAAGTATTGAATAAAACATGGTTTAACATGGGAACCGCTCATTTGCTACCCGATCAAATCCGAGAACCGCTTACCAACCAAAGGTAAGGGGTAACAGGGGTAGTAAAAAATAATTTAATAATAAATAAAAATAAACAAAATATATTAGAAAATAAAGGAGTAGATAAATAAAGTTAAATATATTTTCGAGTGGGAATTGTGCTCGGGTTGGATTTGATCGGATTATTATAAGAATTTTCAGTATAACGATTAAAATATGAGCATTATTGTACATTTGTGTGCATAGGTATTAATTTAAAGTGCTAAAAAAACTTATAAAAAAATTTAAAAAAGTAAAAATCAAAATAAACCACACTTTATTTCTTACTAATATGTTATTTTTAATGTTTTTGTGCACACTTAATATAACTTTTAGTAATAAAACATCTATAAAAGAAACTTGTTTTTAAAAATCATGAAAAAAACCTAAACTTGCTGTTGTATGAAGAAAGTTATGATAAAACTGAGAAAAAACCTAGTGGAATGCTAATATGTCTTTTTCACAATTTTAAGCTGACACTGTAAAGTTTTTTAGTTTTTTTAAAATGTTAAACAGAGACTTTAAACGAAATTAATAAAGTTAAACATAAAACCAAAATAAGTTTATCTCAAAATTTTTTTTTGCTCAGCGGGCCACATTTACATGCTCGCGGGCCACAAAATTTTCTTCCGCGGGCCGTTTTCCATTTAAAAGATAAACGTGCTCGCGGGCCGCAGATTTACCCTTCGAGGGCCGCATTTGGCCCGCGGGCCGCAGTTTGCCGACCCCTGCGTTAAATAAATAATAAAATAGTTTCAAACTAATTGAAATTATTACTTTTTTCACCAAGTAAAGTTCAATCAAAAGCCACCTATTATGCATTTTTGATTTTTACTTGTATCCTTTCAAGTTAGTTTGTGTAATACTTGTAAAAGCTGATTTACTTTGTACAAGTAAGTCTAACTTTAAAAATTTAAGTTTTAACAATCTATAACATATTCCAATATTAACATTACTTTTTATGATAGATAAAATATTGACTTGATAAACAAAAGTTTTATAAACAATTATAATAACAAGAAACACAGGCATTATTATAAATTTACTAAAGTTTGTTAAAATCGAATAAAATTTTCAGTTATATCCCATTGTATACCTTACAATTCCAATATAAAATAAATATTCTTAGTGAAGCGTCTATGTTTAGTAATTTCAGTGAATAACAACAGTTGGTTGTTCGTAATTGAGTAATTTTCATGTTGAAATGAATATCAAGCTCGGCAAGCTTAAAACTTTAAGTTAAATATCTTAAACTTTCCGCAGACTATAAAGAATTAGTTAAAACTTGTAAACGACAAATTGAAATTTTTAAGAAACTACTATGAGTCTTTTTTCTACGAAAGATAACAATATAAAAGTTTGTATTTGAGTTACTTATTATATTACTAACTGAAAAAGGGCTAATATTTTTCCATTTGAGAAATCCGCATTTTAAACTAAGCTACAATTAACTCAATTTTTTGAGTTTTTTCCGGAAAACTGAGTTAAGTTTATGTATAAGTCTTGTCTTATAATTATTTTGCTTTGAGTCAAAATTAATAGTGTAGTAAAGAATTTTTACATACATATCATTATAAAACTGTCTACTACTAATCTAACTGGCTAAATATTACTAACAGTTTTTTTTTATACTTTTTTAATACTGTTAGATGTATATTTTATAGTAATATAATATTAGATTATTTTTATTTAAATTATAAAATTAATCAAAGCTAACATTTTTATTTTTTATTGCTGATACTATTAGTTAGTAAACACATAAAATAAACTGTAACATAAAAATGGCTTGTTTTAGTTTACAACACATAAACAAAATTATCCATGAAATAACAACAAGTTCTATTAAAAGCTATTATAAAACTGTACTTTTAAGCTATCTACAATTACGAATCTGCAGAAAAATTTTTAATTTTATTTACTTCAACTCGCTTAGATAAATATTACTTAACATTATATGATATACCACAGATGTTTTTGTGTCAAAACTTTATTCCGACTAACGGCGTTTCACTGCTCTCAAATAAATTCAAGAACAGATCTATGGAGTCTCAAAAAAGCTTAATATATATATTAAAAAACAAACCTAAACTAGTATACACCTTGGCTAAAATAAAATGTAAACATTGAAAAAGTTTGTATTAACCTTATTTATTTTTAGTTCAAAAAAGTTATTTTTGTAGGTGGTACGTTGCCCACTTTTAATTTATAATATAAAATTACAATAAAATGTATTTTAAATCAATAAATAGTATCACTTTTATAATTATTTGTTTTCTATAAAAATTTTTCACAAAAAATTGAAACATAAATAAATACGGTTGATCTAAAACAGGGGTCGGCAGGCAGTTGGTGCTCGCAGGCCAAATTTTAAATTTCTAAAGTCTTCGCGGGCCGCAGTTTTAGTCTTAGTGATATTTGGATAATATTTTGGTTATAGTCACACTAGAGAAACTTTGTTATTTTAAATGACTTTTAGCTACACTTAAATGCCTATTTAAATTATAAAAACTTATTAGAATAAAATTTACATTGACTCAAATACTTTGTACTAAGGACTTCATAAGTTAAAATAAATATTTTTGTAATTCTTATACAAAACTCCTACTCCTACTTTTCTATAAAAACCGAGCTTGAAAAGTATTTATGGATCACTTTTATACATTTTTTATAATATTAACCCTTTTTTCATATTTCTAAAAATGTTTAATTTTAAAAACAATTTTGCGTCATATTTAGTACAAATAACACTCTTTAAAAAACTCAGTAATGGTTAATTGAGTAAAATTGATACCTACTTTAATTGTAGAAAGCTAAAACAAATTTTTTGACATAAATAAATCTCGAATACTTTAATAAAATAATTTTTTAGTAACTAGTTAGTATTTTACAAAGTTGCCACTTTAAAAGCGAAAACGTCTGAGTTATTTCAAACAAGCCTAATAGTATTAAAAATTGAATAGCTAAAAACTTGCTGTTTAGCTAAGCTAAATTCCTAATTAAAGTATCATCATAATAAAAAACTTCACAATATAAAAGACATGGACCTACAAGAGTTAGTTTCAATTAGGGTCGGCAAGTCGAAAAAGGAACATTTTTATGTATATTAAAAAAAAAGATGTAAAGATAATTAAAAAAAACATTTAGGCGATAGATTATCCTTAAAAGATAACACTAAAAATTTATTTTTGTTTTAACAAGAACATTGTTATACTACACTA
The DNA here is from genome assembly GCF_965202585.1 of Thalia democratica. Lineage (NCBI taxonomy): Eukaryota > Metazoa > Chordata > Thaliacea > Salpida > Salpidae > Thalia > Thalia democratica. The sequence continues at coordinate 5,299,569 of NC_139171.1, read as the reverse complement.
GTTGAGAAAGAAAATATAATGCGGCCCGCGGGCCGCAGTATGCCGACCCCTAATCTAAAACATTTAAGTTATTCACACTCAATTAAAAAATAAATAAAATAATTTTAAAACTAAATACACTAAATAAAACAATAGAATAAGTTTATAAATTAGCTTCATTTGAAACTAATGTATATAACTAATCTTGTTTTAAGTAATTTTTAGATTATTTTTTGTAAACGTTATTTTGTACTTTAAAACAGACTTAAGAAATTTACTTTAACTACAACATGCAATAAGTAAAAAAACAACTTTTGTACGAATAAATGCACTTAATATTGTATTTTATAAATTTAAATAAATTAATCACAATATTGCAGTTTTTGTATAAAGAGAAATAACTTTTTTATATAAAATAATTTTACACATTTTTTTAAATTACTCGTTAAAGTTGACAAAAAAATTATTGTTTTTAATTGAAATTTTAAAACGTTAAGTATATTAAAGAAACTTTTTTATTAAAAGCTTCAAAAAAAAACTTTATTAAAGTCTTGCTTAAAACTCTTTTTAAAAACTTTTTAATTTAATTTATACTTTTAAGCTTTATATTTAAACTATAGATATAGGAACGGGTCAGAAAAGCATAGAGTGATACTTTAACAGAGTGTCACTTTAGCACGGATTTTTTTTTGAAATGTTTTTTATATGTACTTAAATAACATTTGTACTATTATGTTGATAAATCTAAAACCAAAATACGCAACATGTAAACTAAAGGTTAACATGATTTAAATGTGTTGCAAGTTTAAGTTTTAGTTAAAACTAAAATAAAAGTAAAATTACACAATTTATCAACTTGTTTTAGTATATAATTTTTAAATTTTTTCATACTGTCTTTTTCATATGTTACGACATAGACTTTTTTTTTAACCTAACAAAATATGAAAGCTCTAAGTTTCTTAAAACTTTTTTCGAAGCTTTTAATAATTTTATTCAGGTTAAATTTTAAACGTAAACTTAAACAAAAGATGATATACATTTAGGTTATTAAATATTGATGAACTGTTTACCTATGTTTTTTTACATACTAGGACAACTTTATAGCTAACTAAAAATTTATTTGTTTCATTTAAAAAAGCTCTTACTATACTTATACATAGAACTCTTATTATTATAACAAACAAAATGTTAAGTTCATCCTGTTTTTACATGCACGCGTCTCGTAATTCTTTTTTAATTATCTATGTGTTGTTAAAATTTGTATATAGACTATCACAAAGGTTAAAAACTTGTTTTAACATTTTTTTACCCGTTTTAGCTTTTTCATTATTTTAAAACTTTAAGAAACAGCTTAATTGAAATTGCTACTAGTAAAAAAATTATTTGTAGTTATTTAAGGCGATACTTTTAAAAGTGTTTGAACTAATTTTTGCTTTTATTTTATTTGTTAATAATAATTAACTAATTAAAGATCAAGTAAATGAACAATTCAAAATATCTAACAATATCCGGTGCTGAAATATCACTCCGTGCTAAAGTGACGCTTTGCATTTCTGACATCGACCCATAATTATTGTAAAATAAAATAAAAGGTTCTAATTTTTCCCTGAGTTCTTTCAATGCTTATTATAAATGAATAACGGGTAACCTAACACAAGAATAATCTGCTAATTTTTTTTTGCTCCACAGGGTTTTTGTGACCATTCATCTTTATCAAAGTCGTAAACTAATACATTACGAAAATTGCGAATAACAAACAGCTTGCTGCCAATTGCAATCACTTCGTTAACGCCACACAGATCATCTGTAGTATCAAGCTGAGGTTGTTTTAACAAAGTAAACTTATTTGTAATAGAATCGAACACTTCACAGTTATTTCTATTAGACCCATATCCACCAACTACAAACAGTTTGTTTTTTACCGCAACTGATTTGTGACTGTATCTACTGCCGATCATGTTTGGCATTTTAGACCATGTATCAGCTACACTGTCGTACGCTTCAACAATATTTAATGCTTCACTAACAATTCCACCATTTCTATTTAATCCACCACATACGACAATTCTTCCTTCAAATACAGCAGTAGCTGCTTTGATTTTTGCTTCGTTCATGCTTGATATTTTGTTCAACTTATGACTTTTTGTACAAAACCTGAAACAGGTAGATGTGAATCGCCTTTCGATTTGACCGCCCATAATGTATACAGTGTCCATGAAAGACAAAGAAGAATAAAGCTCAGAATCATCAGGCATGCAGGATATAGTTCTCCAAGTTTTAGTAGAAAGTGAAAACTTCTCAATTGACTTTACAAAACTACCGTTTTCATCAAAACCACCAAACACGTAAACTTCACCTTTGTTACAAACCACTTTGCAACCTCTTCGAGCGGTTCCCATTTGCGGCAAGAAGTTTGCTTTACAAAAGTTGTTTGCATCAAAGTATTTTACATCAGTGACAGGTTTAAATGTTCCTTTTTTTCTACCTCCACAAACTAGTACGTGAACATTTGTTTGGTTGCAGTATCTCCGTTCAATGTTGCAACTTGTCGAGTTTAACTGTTTTTTGTTCATGAGAATCGTTTTCATAATGCTAACAAACTCATCATCAATGCTTAAAGATGACACTTTTTCTAAAATTTGTTCTAAAGCATGAACTGATAAAAGCGGAAGTCTAACCGTCAACAAAAGATCTTTTGCAAACTTCCTACGTTCAGTTATGTCATGACACAACCAGCTATGAAATGCATCAAATACTTGCAGTTCTGAGTCAATGTTTAAACCATTGCTTGAAAGTATTTTTACAAGTGAGACAAAGTCCAGTTCTTGAAAATCTTTAGACTCTGCAACAATTGGAAAACATCGTTCAATAAAGCGCATCGATTCCTTACGCGAGGTTGTGAGCTTGAAAATACCAGACGAGTAGTTACAAACAACACAATTGTTTAATTCCAACCTTGTATTTATAAACTTGCATATTTTACCTTCCTCAACTTCGTCCAATAAAATACTGTTAGCTTTCATTGATCGTATGAGTTTTTCCTCGTCCATAACCAGGTTTTCTGTAAAATTCAAAGTATTGGTAATAAAGACCACCTCATGATTTGTAATTAAAAATTAAAAGTAAATTAAGCTAACTGGTGGGTTTAAAATATTATTTTTAAGAGTTATAAATAAAATATTTTAGTTAAGATTTTTCAAAAAAAATTTTAACCAAATAAGATAAAACTAGTCAGTTTGATTTTGCAATACGTGAGTTTAAATAACATTAAAAATGTAGAAGTATGCTTTAATAACTATCTTTAAGTTTTAGATAAGCATTTCACAAAAAATAATTTACTATAATTCTAACCTGTTTTATCAATTTGGTAGCTAGCTATGACATTCTCTCTGCATGATTTGACATAATCCGAATTAGTAGTAGCTGTACAAGTTGATCCATTTTCTTTCATATTACCAGTCTTTGTTTTATGTATGTCAGTTTTATAAGGTGCTTTTCCAAGTGGTGAAACTTTATTACGTGATAGATTATTATTTTGCATATTTTTACTTTACGGTCGTAATCTAAAATTTATGAACATTAGCTGTGTTAATTAACTAAATGAAAATTTAGGTTATTTTGTTTACTTAAACTAGGTATTACGATTCAGTTACCAGTTTCTTTACTGTAATCAAAAAAAAAGCATTAAATAAATAAAACGTGAAATCAAAAAATTTAAGACATAAGTTTAGTAGTTATTTACTTAAGATCAATTTAGGAGTTTTAAAATTATAAAATTAAAATATTTTAGTATAATAAGCATATTTATTACAAAAACAACAAAAATCTATTTAAACAACATTCAGTTATCATCTACGACTTAAGTAAAAAGCAATTCAAAGTAAAATCTCACAACACGAGCGTGAACTTGGCTTGAATGATTTTTTTTTGTAATTTTTCTTTTTAACTAAACTTCAAAACGAGTTATTTTCAAGTTCTTAAACGCTAACTTTTTTTTTATTCTAAAAAAATTTCTTTTGCCTGCTTTTCACAAGAACTTTCCAATATTTTTATACCATGAGCCTAAATAAATTTTTCAGAACATTTCCATTTTTGCACGATTTTCGATTTTTAGGTTTACAGACCTGTATGCAAAAATTTTTTTTTTCAATAAGTTTTACTTTTAATAGACTTGTATAGTTAAATTTTATAATGTAAATATATTTCTTACCCAATTATTTATTGTTTTATAAATATATGACCCATACAAGTTTTACCTAGACTCTTAGCACTTGAGCAAGAAATCCCTCATATACCTCTGCTAACAATATAGGTGAAACTTTATATGTCAAATATTCAAAATACAATAATAAATTGGGAAAAAAATATAATTACATCTTGAAACTTAACTATATAAGTCTATTTAATATAAAACTTAATAAAAATAAAAAAAAATGCATACAGGTCTGTGAACCTAAAAATCGAAAATCGTGCAAAAATGGAAATTTTCTAAAAAATTAATTTAGGCTTATGGTATAAAAAAATATTGGACAGTTCTAAACTTAGTTTAATAAATATTTTAGAACAAATTAAAAAAAAATAACATTATTTAGAAAAAAAACTTGTAAAGTTAAAATAATAGAAAATATCTCAAAATTTTTAAAGAGCCCCCTACAAAAGTCAAACTCCAATTCGATGAAAACTATTGTAAAAAGCAAAGCAAAAGAATTTTTTTTAGAATATAAATTAAAGCTCCAAGTTAGCATTAAAAAATTTAAAAATGATTGGTTTTAAAGTTTGGTTAAAAAAAAAACAATACAAAAATAGCCATTTAATTCAAGTTCACGCTCGTTGTCACAACTAATAGTTCTAAAAATCCTAATTTTTTTTAACTAAAACATTTCAAGTTATGTAAATTGTTATATATCAGTGCAATTAACGGAAAAACAAGTTATTCAGTGTGCGGACTTGACTCACAGGAAAGTTTTTTTAGGGCTGATTTTTTAATGATATATTATTGGATTATGATACTCAAAAAATATATTTAAAGAAGCTTTTTTCAATGAAAACTAAATAGAAAAACAACCAAATCTTATTTCAGAATTTCAACATGTTTAACTTTTTTTTTTTTTTACTTTGTATAACTTAAATTTCATGCTTCAGTAATTTTCTACCGCGTATTTATCGCCACATTTCCAACTTTGCTATGGTGCATAAGAAATCAATATTGAGTTAAAGCTTTTATTGTTAGTTATAAATTAGTACTTAACTTTGTTTAATTTGTATAAGAACTACATTACAACTAAAATAATATAAACAAAGCTGTATTCAATACAATACAAATAAGTATACATAAAGACATTTTTGTTTTATGAGTACAACTAGTTTATGACTTAATAATCTTTCACAGTCAGGTCTCTGTGAAGATAAAATCCTTCCAAAATAACCGAAAACTATTTAAGTTTCATTAAACTAGCTTGAGAAAATTTAAAACTAAATAAACATTAAATGTGAGTAAAAACCTAAAACATATTATTAAAAAAGATCATATAACTGAGAAACAATATTTTTAAAGAATATTAATATAAAAACAAATCTAAAAAGTTTTCAAAAACTAGCCTGAGATTAAAGATTATAGCCTGATTTAATCAGAATTATAAAATGATTAAAAAGTGTTTAGATACAAAAACTAAACTAAAACTATTATTAACCAATCCTAAGTTATTAAAATACTAAAATAAAAATAAAAACTTTCTAAGAAACAAACAAAAAGGGTTAACAAGTTAAAGTTAGTTTGAAGAAAAGTTTTCAAGCTAGCCTGAGTTTTTCTAAACTATCCTGTGTAGTCAAAGTGTGTGGCAATCCTAGGCCATATTATCAATATAATGAAAAAAAAATTACAAGAATTTAAAATTTTATTATAATATTTTTATCAAGAAACTACTTTACTCAAATGATTTTATAATTGTTATTATTTTCAAAGTTAACATAAAAAAAGTTTTAAACAATGCTTTCTAATTCTAAATATAATACATCATATCAGTTAAAAAAAGTTTTAATCAAAACAAAACTTGATAAAATTTGGAATGTCTTAGTTATTTCTTTGAGTTTTGTTATTAAGATAACTATTTTAAAAACATTAAAACTAAAATAGTTTTACCTTTATAGGAGAAAGTTAAAAATTAGAATTGATAAAGTAATTTAAAAAGCTTTTTTATATACATAATAAGGAAACACATGACTTATAGGCACACATATTTGCTTGCCAAAACTGGGAAAAAATACTTATACCTGTTTACTTTATAGTTGTAAAATCTTTTAATCTAATTCTAAAATTTAAAACTGTATAACATAATTTCAAAGATTATTAAGCTTAACTTGACAAAATACTTACCTAGAATGGTTAAAATAAAAAAGACTACTGCACACCAAAAAGTGTCTTTTAATAATTATTAAAGTCCAAATCAAAAGGTCTGTTTTATACTACTTACCTTATAACTTGACATTGTTATAATATTCTCATGCTTAAAATTTAACAAAAAAAACCAGAAAATACTTTTAAATTACAAACAAAATATAAAAATGATCCAATTTACAATAATAAAAACTTATATAAGTATCTTTTTTTTTTCTTTACAACAAACAGTACAATTCAATTTAATTAATTTTAATTAAGTTTAGTTAGGTTGATAAATTTTTTTTAAATTAAATTGTTAAACTAATAAACTTTAGAAAGAAAATATCTTGATATAACACTTAAGTATACAACATTCTTACCAATAGAGTAAAAAGATGAAAATAAATTTTATAAACCTTAAAAAACAAACTAATTATTGAAATTGATTAAAGACGGAATTAAAATAATATTTATTTAGTTTCTAAAATGTCTATATCTAAAACTTTATAAAAACTATAAAACACTTAAAACTACAAAATTTTTAGCCACACTTGTTTTCATTAAGAACTATGTATTAATGATTTTTCATTTTCAGAACAATTTATTCACATATAATTCAGGCATTCCCAAGTGAATTCTAGAGTTTTTTTTTTCTATCTAAAAGCAAAATTGGCTTTTTAAAATAATTTCAAATAAGTATTTTTATAACAGAAAGAAATTAAATCTTTTATATGTAAAAGCTCTACTTTTGAAAATAAGATTTTTCATATTTCGATTAGATTAACAAATTTCTTTCATTTTAAATAAATAGCTGAAGTATTAGTATTCTTTTGTTACAGCTAGATGATTAATTTATATTTTTTAATAAATAATACAAATAAACTATTTTTAACAGGATTTTCGATGTCATTATTAAAAGCTAATAGCTATATTAATCCTTACAAAAAAGTAGAACTTAAAAAATAAAAAATAAGAAAATTTATGTTAAAATGATCGGTTACCGGGATTCAACAAACCAATATTTCTGAATACTGAATGAACTTTGTTTTAAAATGTAACGCTCGGGTAAATAGATTGCGAAGCTCTCATATAATTCTAAATATCAAGAATATTATCTTAAATATGATGCAGAAATTCTAAAATTGAAATCTACTAGAACCGTATTAGTTTATTATACATTTTATATAATATTATGATTGAATCTTTTTTTATTTTGTTAAAATAATTTTTATTCGAAAAATTATATAAAATCTGAGTCATAGGGTAAGTCTTGGTTGAAAAATTTCCGAGTCAGCAAAAAAAACTTTGTTTTCACGCTTTCACTCACAATGTAGAGTAATCGTGTTATATTACGTAAGTTATTGTTATTTGTTATTGAATTGTCATGCAAAGTCTACAGAACAAATTTTGATTTTGACAAATTCAAAATTTAACACAAAATGTTATAATTGTTTTGTTTCAATTTATATTTCTAAAATAGAAAAAAAATAATATCAAATTGTGGAGTACGACTCGATGACCGAGATGATTTTCGTACGGGTAAATTTGAGAACGGGAAGAAACGGGTGACAAAACACAGCGTCACTTTGGAACGGAGTGAAACTGAAGCTCGATCGTCAAGTTTTTGAGTCAAACAATAAATTATTTTAAACAAACTTTTTAAAATTAAACTTAAAGCAACCTGCATCCTGTTAAGCATTTTAGCAACTTCAAAGTGTGAACTTAAGAAGAAATTATTTACCAAAATTTATTCAATTTAAAATTATAGTTTTAAGGAGGAATATTATGACTAAGCTTGGCAGCCTATTTAGTAAATAACCATTTATACTAAAATAAATCACTCGCAGGTAGTTAGAAACATCCTTTGTAGGCTTTACTTTTAGAGAAAAACTTTACTTCATAAATAAATAGTACTATAAATAAAGAATACTTTCAAATAGTAGTTAAACTACTATAAACTTAACTAAATATTAAAAATTTTATATTATTTTAATTCTATTTGAATTCTAATTTGAATTACTAATAATTGTCTTATAATACATCTAAAAATTTAATTCTCCGACTTATTTTTTAAATTTACCCTAAAATTTAAACTTATCAAAACTAATCTACGCTGATTTAAAAAAATTGGGAAACTTATAGCTCGTAAATATCGGTAGGTTTATACATATATAGTTTTATGTTGAAAATATAAAAGTAAAAATTTAAAACGTTTAATTTCGTTAAAGCTTTATACTGAGTTGAATTAAAAGGTTTTCAGTTTTCTGTTATCTTGATAGTAAAAACTTATTGTTTGTTTTAGTAATTACTGTTAGTACCATTTTAACACGAACTTTTAGTTAAAGCCTAAACTTGTAGTACATTAAAAGCTGACTTTTAAATTATAACTTGCTAAGCTCGTGTTTATACATTTAAAAAATTATTGTACAAATATTATAAAAGCAAAGAAAAAGAACCGAGAAAAATTACTCTGTGCTAAAATGTTACTCCGCGCAAAAGTGTCACTTTGTGCAAAAATTTCACTTGGTGCTAAAGTCTCAATCCGTGCTAAAGTTTCACTCCGTACTAAAGTGTCACTCCGTGCTAAAGTGTCACTCCGTGCTAAGTGTCACTGTGTGCTAAAGTGTCACTCCGTGCTAAAGTTTCACTCTGTGCTTAAGTTTCACTCTGTGCTAAAGTGTCACTCTGTGCTAAAGTACTCTGTGCTAAAGTTCCACTCCGTGCTAAAATGTCACTCTGTGCTAAAGTGTCACTCCGTACTAAAATGTCACTATGTGCTAAAATTTAACTTTGTGCTAAAGTTTCACTCCGTACTAAAGTTTCACTCTGTGCTAAAGTTTCACTCCGTACCAATGTTTTTAAACTTAAAGTAATTAATTTCCAAAGTGATAAACTTTAGGTAATAAAAAACAACTCAATGTTTTTAACAGTGTTTAAATTTAAACTAAAGTTATATTAGTTTTAGTCGTCTCATCATTAGTGAATATTCCATAGAAAAATTTCATTCATATTTTTTATTCTAGTTTAAAATGTTATTTTGTTTAGTTAAGTGTAATTTTACTTTTATTTTAGTTTTAACTAAAACTGAAACTTGTAACACATTTAAAGCATGTTAAACTTTAGTTTACATGTTGCGTATTTTGTTTTTAGATTTATCAACATAATAGTACAAATGTTATTTAAGTACATATAAAATAACATTTCAAAAAAAAATCCGTGCTAAAGTGACGCTCTCTGCTAAAGTGTCCCTCCATGCTAGAGTGTCACTCTCTGCTTAAGTGTCCCTCCATGCTAGAGTGTCACTCTCTGCTAAAGTGTCCCTCCATGCTAGAGTGTCACTCTCTGCTTAAGTGTCCCTCCATGCTAGAGTGTCACTCTCTGCTTAAGTGTCCCTCCATGCTAGAGTGTCACTCTCTGCTAAAGTGTCCCTCCATGCTAGAGTGTCACTCTCTGCTAAAGTGTCCCTCCATGCTAGAGTGTCACTCTCTGCTAAAGTGTCCCTCCATGCTAGAGTGTCACTCTCTGCTAAAGTGTCCCTCCATGCTAGAGTGTCACTCTCTGCTAAAGTGGCCCTCCATGCTAGAGTGTCACTCTCTGCTTAAGTGTCCCTCCATGCTAGAGTGTCACTCTCTGCTTAAGTGTCCCTCCATGCTAGAGTGTCACTCTCTGCTAAAGTGTCCCTCCATGCTAGAGTGTCACTCTCTGCTAAATATCACTTCGTGCTTTTCTGACCCGTTCCTATATCTATAGTTTAAATATAAAGCCTAAAAGTATAAATTAAATTAAAAAGTTTTTCAAAAAAGTTTTATTTTGAAGCTTTTAATAGAAAAGTTTTTTTAATATACTTAACGTTTTAGAATTTCAATTAAGAACAATAATTTTTTTGTCAACTTTAATGAGTAATTTAAAAAAATGTGAAAAAATTATTTTATATAAAAAATTTAATTCTCTTTCTACAAAAAAAAGTAATATTTTTATGATGTTATTTGAACTTATTTACAACATTAAACGCATTTATTCGTACAAAAGTTGTTTTTTTTTTACTGAATTGCATGTTGTAGTTAAAGTAAATTTCTTAAGTCTGTTTTAAAGTACATAGTAACGTTTACAAAAAATAAACTAAAAATTACTTAAAACAAACTTAGTTGTATACATTAGTTTCAAATAAAGCTAATTTATAAACTTATTCTATTGTTTTATTTAGTGTATTTAGTTTTAAAATTATTTTATTTATTTTTAATTGAGTGTGAATAACTTATATGTTTTAGATTAACCGTAATTATATATGTTTCAATTTTTAGTAAATAACTTTTACAGAAAACAAATGATAATAAAAGTGATGCTATTTATTGATAAAAAATACATTTTACTGTAGTTTTATATTATAAATTAAAAGTGGGCAACGTACCACCTACAAAAAAAACTTTTTTGAACTAAAAATAAATAAGGTTAATACAAACTTTTTCAAAGTTTACATTTTATTTTACTCAAAGTGTATACCAGTTTAGGTTTTTTTTTAAATATATAAATTAAGCTTTTTTGAGACTCCGTAGATTTGTTCTTAAATTTATTTGAGAGCAGTGAAACGCCGTTAGTCGGAATAAAGTTTTGACACAAAAACATCTGTGGTATATCATATAATGTTAAGTAATACTTTTCTAGGCGAGTTGAAGTAAATAAAATTAAAACTTGTTCGGCAGATCCTTAATTGTAGAGAGCTTGAAACTACAGTTTTATAAAAGCTTTTAATAGAACTTGTTGTCATTTAATGTATAACTTTGTTTATGTGTTGTGAAATAAAACAAGCCTTTTTTATGTTACAGTTTGATTTATGTGTTTACTAACTAATAATATCATTATTAAAAAATCAGAAATGTTAGCTTTGATTAATTTTATATTCTAAACAAAAATAATCTAATATTACTATAAAATATATAACTAACAATATTGAAAAAAAACTGTTAGTAATATTTAGCCAGTTAGATTAGTAGTAGACAGTTTTATAATCATGAATATATATGTCATTTTTCTTTAATACACTATAAATTTTGACTTGAAGCAAAATTATTTAAGATTTTGATAACTAAAAAAATGTAGTACAGATAGATTTTAATGAAACAGTTCTATAGCGACTTATTCGCGTAAAAATAAAAATAAATTCAAACTATCATTTGTTTACACAACGTCTTAAAAGTGGAGCAAAATTTTTTATTATTTTATTTTAACTTCGTTAAATGCTTGTTTGAATAAACTTTTTAATGTTTAAAGTATGGTTGCTAAAAAAATTTTACAAACTAGTTTTAATAATCGCCTAATTGACAAAAACTAAACAAATTGTCGCATTTCATGTATTTAAAACCTTAATTGCACTTTTTATTTTATCTTAGAAAAAAGTCAGTTAGAATTAATATCTGTAAAAACTGATAAACAAAAGATAATTTCTGAACCATAACTTATCTTATCTTATCAGATCTTATCTTAATAAAAAATATCTGGCAGAAAAACTGACAAGTTATGTTAACACATAGAAGGTAAGCTAAACGAATACTTAAAAAAATGCGACTTTGATAAAAAGCCAACAGAAATAACAATTCGATGTCTGAGTACCAAAAGTTGTAATTACAAGTTCAAAGATTTTTCAAGCAACGTTTTTGTTGATAAAAAGACACATTCTTGTACTAAACAGCTAATAGTCGCTTTTGCCAACATTGAAAACTAAGAAATAATATTTTTTTTGACTTTTGACGTGATTCATTTCAGATACTTAACTAAGAAAGACAAAGACATAATTTACCTTTCACTTTTAGATTCTGTCAGATATTTGGAGCCTACTAAACTGTGTAAGAAAATTTACCAAAACATTGTTAGTAGTTATTTTGAATATTGTGGTAATAAATTATACTTGATAAAAAAAATTTATTCAGGAAAGTTAAGATAGAAAAATTGCTAAAAGTAATTTCAAACATGTAACATGTATATTTCTTTTTTTTTTAACTTTTGTTTATCTCTAACTAAAATTTCATCAATTGTTCAAAGCATTTAAAACTGACAAATTATGTCAACACATAGAACAGGGGTCGTGGCCCTCAAAGCTAAAATCTGCAGCTTGCGAGGTACTTTATAGTTAAATAAACATGGTTAAAATACATATAAATAAAAGAGTTTGCAATAAACACTTACAACTAGGCTTTAAGTTTAATAAATACTCTTTAAATGAGAAATTTCACAGCTTGTTTTGTTATATGAATGATTTAAAATAGTATTTTTCTAGTATTTAAATTACTATTTTTAAATGACTGCGGCCGCCAGAAGACTTTATTCCTAAATTGTGCGGCCCACGAGCAGACTTTTCTGAGAAAATTCGCCGGCGAGTTACAAAAGGCAGATGATCCCTGAGATAGAAGGTAAATAAAAGAAAAACTTAGAAAATCGGGAATTTCATAAAAAGCCAACAGAAATAAAAATTCGTAGCATGAGTATCAAAAGTTGTTACTACAAATATGGAGCATTTTTAAGTAATTTCTTTAATGATAAAAAGACACATTCTTGTACTAAAAAGCTAATAGCCGCTTTTGCTACCATTGACAACAAAGAAATAATGTTTTTCGCTTTTGATGTAATTCATATCAGAAATTTAAACAACAAAAACTAAGCCATAATTTACCTTTTGTTTTTAGACTCTGTAAGATATTTAGAGCTAACTAAACTACGTTAGAATATACATCAAAGTTTTGTTAGTATTTATTTCGAGTACTGTGGATTTATTGGGTTCGATTACATTTACATAAACCCAATGTCCGCTTTTTTTTTGGGTTTTGAGTGAGCAACAAGTACATCTTTAGTGGTAGACCTACCAATAAAAAACTTCCCGAAAACGAAAAATTGTTAACCTTGCACAAGGAATTTTTGAAGACTGTTTGAAGAGGACATTTTAAATTTTTACAAGTTGCACGAAGTGATTGGTCTTAAATTATTTAAAATTAAATTTAAAACCGAAAACAAAATTTAAAATAATAAAGTTAAGGAAAGATTTAACTAACTAGCTAAACATTTCTAATCGTTTTTAATTAACTAAATACTGTTAATTAGATTCTTTATTATAAAAAAAATATCAGCTGTTTTGTTTAGTTTAAAATTACTTTCAGCTAACATTTCTGATATATTAATAATACTATTGGTTAGTAAACACATAAAATAAACTGTAACATAACAACCGCTTGTTTTAGTTTACAACACATAAACAAAATTGTACATTAAATTACAACAAATTCTATTAAAAACTATTATAAAGCTGTAGCTTGAAGTTATCGATTATTACTAATCTGCCGAACAATTTTCGATTTTATTTGCTTCAACTCGCTTAGATAAATATCACTTAACATTATATGATATATATATTTAAAAATAAACTAAATTGATATAAAATATAAAAATATAACTTTTGCTAAAATAAAGTGTACATTTTGAAATACTTAGAAGTATTGATTTTTTTTTAATATCAATAATTTAACGCAGTTGTTTATGCAGGTTGTACCTTGCCAACGTTTAAATATATTATAATTTTATTATGTGATGTATTCTACTATAAATTTACAATAAACTTAATTTGTTATTATTAATTCGTCTAAACTTTATAATTGTTTATTTTTTTGAAGTTATTTACAAAAAAGAAAATATATATAATTACAGTTGATCTAAAATACTTAAGTTACACACAACTAATTAAAAACACAAAAAACAGTATTAATACTAAATATACTAAACAAAAACACATGTAACAAGTTTATAAACAAGCTTACTTTGTAAACTAATGTGTTTTACTAATTTATTTTTAAGTATTTTTAAGAATGTTCTTTGAGAAAGTTACTTTATACTGTAAAACAGACTTTAGAAATCTACCTTTTTTATAAAACGCAGTTAGTAAAAAAAACAAATTTTGTTCAAATAGATGCGTTATATATTGTATAAAATAAATTCAAATAACATCAACACAATAAGACAGCTTTTGTGAAAAGAGAAACAAATTTAATATATAAAATAAATTAAGAGATTTTTTACTTTCTGACAAATTTTACAAAAAAGTTATTTGTTGAGATTTAAATGCTAAAACATTAGATATATCAAGTTATTTTTATTTTTGAAGTCTTGAAGTAAAATTTAATTATAATGTTGCTAAAAACGGTTTTTAAGAATTCTTTACTTTAGTTTATACTTTTAAGCTATGTATTCAAATTATAGATATGGGAAAGGGTCAGAAAAGCATTGAGTGACACTTTAGCACAGTGTGACAATTTAGCACGGAGTGACACTTTAGCACAGAATGTCACTTTAACACGGAGTGACACTTGAGCACGGCATCAAATTAGCACATAACTTATTTTGCAATGTCTTTTCTATGCTTAAGCAACATTTGTACTACTATATCTAAAAATCTAAAAAAGAACTATGCAATATGTAAACTAAACTTTAACAAGCTAAATTTTACAAGTTTAAGTTTTAACTAAAAAAAAAATAATGTTGAAATTACAACCTTTGCCAACTTCTTTTATTTTTAAATAATTTGTTACTTTGTCTTCATATATTCGACAGAATTTTATTTTTTCAAACCTAGCAATATACATTTAATCAATTTTAATAAGGTTAAACTTTAATAGTGATGTTAAAATATAAGGCGATATATATCGAGATAAGTAAATATTCAAAGTTAGTAAATATTGATAATCAGTTTACCTTTGTTTTCACAAACCCTGATAATTTCATAACCTACTTTTTTTTTTTTATTTCGTTATAAATACATATAGGTTTAAATATTTTAACAAACAAATATGTTAAATTCCTCCTATTTCTACATGCACGCGTCTCGTAACTTTTTTTATTTATAATTATCTGTATGATATAAAAATTATATACAGACTAAAAAATAGGTAATAACTTGTCTTAACATTTTTTTACCATTTTTAGCTTTTTCATAATTTTGAAACTTTAAGAAACAGCTTAATTTAAAGCGCTATGTAATAGTAAAAATTTAATTTATAGTTTTTTTAATGCGATTTTTTTAAAAGTGTTAGAAATATTTTTTTTTGTTATTCTTAATAATAATTAAGTAATCGAACATCAAATAAATGAACATTTCAAAATATCTAACATTATGCGGTGCTGAAATATTACTCCGTGCTAAAGTAACGTTGTGCTAAAGTGACATTCCGTATTAAAGTGTCTTTCCGTGCTAAAGTGACGCTTTGCATTTCTGACATCGACCCATAATCATTGTAAAATAAAAAAAAAAGGTTCTAGTTTTTTATTGAGTTCTTTCAATGCTTATTATTAATAAATAACAGGTAATCTGACACAAGAATAATCTGCTAATTTTGTTTTTACTCCACAGGGTTTTTGTGACCATTCATCTTTATCAAAGTCGTAAACTATCACCTTACGAAAGTTGCGAATAACAAACAGCTTGCTGCCAATTGCAATCACTTCGTTAACGTCACACAGATCATCTATAGTATCAAGTTGAGGCTGTTTTAACAAAGTAAACTTGTTTGTAATAGAATCGAACACTTCATAGTTATTTGTATTAAACCCATATCCACCAACTACAAACAATTTGTTTTTTACCGCAATTGATTTGTGACTGTTTCTACTTCCGATCATGTTTGGCATTTTAGACCATGTATCAGCTGCACTGTCGTACGCTTCAACAATATTTAATGTTTCATTAATAAATCCACCATTTCTACTTAATCCACCACATATGACAATTCTTCCTTCAAATACAGCAGTAGCTGCTTTGATTTTTGCTTTGTTCATGCTTGATATTTTGTTTAACTTATGACTTTTTGTACAAAACCTGAAACAGGTAGATGTGAATCGCCTTTCGATTTGACCGCCCATAATGTATACAGTGTCCATGAAAGACAAAGTAGAAAAATTCTCACAGTCTTTTTGCAAGCAGGATATAGTTTTCCAAGTTTTAGTAGAAAGTGAAAACATCTCAATTGACTTTACAAAACTACCGTTTTCATCCAAACCACCAAACACGTAAACTTCACTTTTGTTACAAACTACTTTGCAACCTCTTCGAGCGGTTCCCATTTGCGGCAAGATCTTTGCTTTAGAAACGTTGTTTGCATCAAAGTAATTTACATCAGTGACAGATTTAAATGTTTTTATTTTTCTACCTCCACAAACCAGTACGTGAAAATTTGTTTGGTTGCAATATCTACGTTCAATGTTGCAACTTGTTGAGTTAAACAGTTTTTTGTTCATGAGAATCGTTTTCATAATGCTAACACACTCATCATCAATGCTGAAAGATGACACTTTTTCTAAAATTTGTTCTAATGCAGAAGTTGATAGAAGCGAAAGTCTAACCGTCAACAAAAGTTCTTTTGCAAACTTCCTACGTTCAGTTATGTCATGACACAACCAGCTATGAAATGCATTAAATACTTGCAGTTCCGAGTCAATATTTAAACCACTGCTTGAAAGTATTTTCACAAGTGAGACAAAGTCAAGTTCTAAAAAATCTCTAATCTCAGCAACAATTGGAAAACATCGTTCAATAAAGCGCATCAATTCCTCGCGCGAAGTTGTGAGCTTGAAAATACCAGATGAGTAGTTACAAACAACACAATTGTTTAATTCCAACCTTGTGTTTATAAACTTGCATATTTTACCTTCCGTAACTTCGTCCAATAAAATACTGTTAGCTTTCATTGTTCGTATGAGTTTTTCGTCGTCTATAACCAGGTTTTCTGTAAAATTTAAAGTATTTGTAATAAAGACCACCTCATGATTTGTAATTAAAAATTAAAAGTAAATTAAGCTAACTGGTTTTTTAAAATTATAAATAAAATATTCTAGTTAAGATTTTCCAAAAAAAAATTTTACCAAACAAGATAAAACTAGTCAGTTTGATTTTGCAATACGTGAGGAGTTTAAATAACATTAAAAATGTAGAAATATGCTAAAACAATTTTCTTTAAGTTTTAGATAAGCATTTCACAAATAATAATTTACTATAGTTCTAACCTGTTTTATCAATTTGGTAGCTAGCTATGACATTCTCTCTGCATGATTTGACATAACCCGGATTAGTAGTAGCTGTACAAGTTGAACCATTTTGCTTCATATTACCAGTCTTTGTTTTCTGTATAACACTTTTTAAGGTGCTTTTTCAAGTGGTGAAACTTCATTACGTGATGAATTATTATTTTGCATATTTTACTTAAATGTAGTAATCTAAAATTTAAGAATATTAGCTATATAAGTTCGAAGTTTTATGTGTATGATATAATTCGCTTTTATTAGAGACTTCTTTAGAACTAAATAAAAAAACATAAGCAAAAAAATTGTATTCACAAAACACAGTGACTGTGAAACTTTTTTGTCTTAAGAGTACAAACAGTACTTTACTCAATAATCATACAGAGTTAGATCTCTGTGTAGGTAAAATCCTGCCAAGATACTATAAAAATATTTAAGTTATATAAGACTAGACTAGCCTGAGAAAATTATAAAACTCAAAACTAAATTTGGATAAAAACATAAAAAATTTTATTGACAAAAATTTAATAGCTGAAAAACATTACTTTCAAAATAAATTGGTAAAAGAGAATTCTAAAAAAGTTTAAGCCTGAGATCAAGGATTATAGCCTGATTGAGTCAGAGTTATAAGATGATTAAAAAAAACTTTAAAAAAAATAATTAGACACAAAATCTCAACCAAAACTATTTTAATCCAATCATAAGTCTGTTAAATACTAAACTTTTTTTTTTCTCTAAGAAACAAGTTAATAAATTAGAGTGAAGGTAAAAAAAAATTCTAAGCTAGCCTGAGTTTTGCTAAACTATTCTAAGTAGTCTAAAGGTGTGGCAATCCTAGGCTGTATTATCTATATTATAAAAAAAATAGAAGAATAAAAAATTTAATTATAATATTTTTATCAAGAAATTACTTAACTCAAATGATTTTATAAATGTTATTATTTTAAAGTTAACATAAAAATACTTTAAAACATTTTTTTTTAATTCTAAATATTATACATCACAATAGTTCACAAACTTTTTTTTAATCAAAACAAAACCTAATAAAATTTGGAATGTGTTAAATTATTTCTACTAGTTATTTCATTTAGTAAATTATTTAAAAAAACATTAATATTAAATTAAGTTTATTTGTAAAAATTGAGAATCAGAATTGAAGCTTTTTTATTTATTTATAATAAGGAAGCACATGACTTATAGGGATTAAAATTTACTTGCCAAAACTGGGAAAAAATATTTATATTTGTTTATTTTATACTTGTAAAATCTTTTAATCTAATTATAAAATTTCAATTAAAAACTGTATAACATAATTTCAAAGATTATTAAGCTTAACTTGACAAAATACTTACCTAGAATGGTTAAAATAAAAAAGGCTACTGCACACCAAAAAGTGTCTTTTAATAATTATTAGAGTCCTAATAAAAAGGTTTGTTTTATACTACTTACCTATAACTTAACATCATTATAATATTATTATGCTTAAGTTTTAACAACAGAGACCAGAAAATCAGTACAAACTTTAATATTACAAACAAAATCAAAAATAATCCAATTTACAACAATAAAATACTTATTTAAAGTATGTTCTTTTTTTTGCCTTTACAACAAACAGTACAATTCTATTAACTTTTTTTTAATTAAGTTTAGTTAGGTTGATAGTTTTTTTTTATTAAATTGTTAAACTAATAAACTTAAGAAAGAAAATATCTTGATATAACACTTAAGTATACAACATTCTTACCAATATAGTAAAAATATGAAAATAAATTTAAACCTTAAAAAACAAACTAATTATTGAAATTGATTAAAGTTAAGATACTTTAAATAAGAGACGGAATTAGAATAATAACTATTTAGTTTCCAAAATTTCTATATCTTAAACTTTATAAAAACTATAAAACACTTAAAACTACAAAATTTTTAGCCACACTTGTTTTCATTAAGAACTGTGTATTTATGATTTTTTCATTTTCAGAACAATTTATTCACATATAATTCAGGCATTCCTAAATGAATTCTAGAGTTTATTTTTCTATCTACAAGCAAAATTGGCTTTTTAAAATATTATCAAATAAGTAATTTTATAACAGAAAGAAATTAAATCTTTTATGTGTATAAGCTTTACTTTTGAAAATAAGATTTTTTATATTTCGATAAGATTAACAAAATTCTTTTATTTTAAATAAATAAATTAAATATTATTATTCTATTGTTAAAGCTAGATGATTAATTAATATATTTATAATTTTTAATAAAATAATTCAATTAAACTATTTCTAACAGGAGTTTCGATGTCATTATTAAAAACTAATAGCCATATTAATCCTTACAAAAAAGTAGAATTAAAAAATAAAAAATAAAAATTTATATTAAAATAAACGGTTACCAGGATTCCATAAACCAATATTTCTGAATACTGAATGAACTTTGTTTTAAAATGTAACGCTCGGGTAAATAGATTGCGAAGCTCTCATATAATTCTAAATATCAAGAATATTGTCTTAAATATGATGCAGAAAACCTAAAATTAAAATCTACTTGAACCGTATTAGTTTATTATATAATTTATATAATATTATGATTGAATTTTCTTTTAATTTGTTAAAATAATTTTTATTCGAAAAAGTAAACAAAATCTAAACCATAGGGTAAGTCTGGGTTGAAAAATTTCCGAGTCAGCAAAAAAGCTTTGTTTTCATGCTTTCTAATGTAGAGTAATCGTGTAACATTTTTTAAGTTATTGTTATCTATTATTGAACTGTCATGCAAAGTCTACAGAAGAAATTTTGATTTTGACCAGTTTAATAATTTTACACAAAACGTTATAACTGTTTCGTTTCAATTTATATTTCTAAAATAGAAAGAAATTATATCAAACTGTCGAGTACGACTCGATGACCGAGAAGATTTTTGTTTTTAAAAAGGAATAAAACAATTTTTAAAGTACAAAATAATATTCTTTTGTAACTTTATCTTTTATTCATTCAACTTTATCATACACTGACTATTTCGTTTTTTGTTTAAGTTTTCAAAAAAATTTAATACATAAGTTCTTTAAGGTTTAACAGACTTAAATATTTTAATATCTTTAGAAATTAATTATCAAAATTTAGAAAAAAAACTTTTTTTGAGAAATATTTTAATGTCTTATTTATAGTGAAAAACAAAAAATTTATTTGTGCATGTTTTGTCCCAAAAATGAGTTGTAAATTATAGGCTGTATTTTTCTAAAGAAACAATTGCATAGTATAAATTTGTGGCTGTATAATAAATCAACAATTTTAATGATGAAACTAAAAATATTTTTGTTTAAATTATTTTTGATATTTACATTATAAAAAAACCAATCATTAGAAAAAGTAATAATTTGTGAAAAGAATTTTGTAAATGTTTATTTATATTTGAGATAAAAAAGTCCTACTATCGGAGATTTTCTTAGAGTGATATATTTAATTTGCGACGCTTGTTACTATCTTTGACTCGACTCGAACCTTTACCCTCGATCGGAAAGCGGTTCTCGGATTTGACTTGATTGATCCTGATCGCGGTTGAATTTTGAACGTGTCCCAATAAAATGAAATTGTGACATTTAAATGTTGAATAATTGTGTTTAACACTTTTATTAATTTAACGTCAGGTTAGAAATTTTTTTTTTGTTCAAATATTTGTTATTCGTTAAAGTATACATGGTATAAATCATAAGATCAGTCAAGATAAAAACTTTTCAAATTTCACTAGCAAACCTTAGTAAACAATCCTAATTAAATAAATCGACCTTTTAGTTGTTTTGACGCCGTTCCCAAAACATTTCAGCTTATTTTATCGCCCTAATGTTTTTTTTATTATGACGTTTAGTTTAGAAAACAATTGACCGTTCTGGACATTTTTGTCAACTAATGGTTCCTGAATGATTAGAGTTTGATAAGAGATAACTCAATAAACGTTTAACCTAAAGATCGAACAAGTATAGCTTAACTGAAAAAAAAAGTAACAAGGTTAAATAATTTCATTACAATTTGTACTCACTTTAAATATATAATAAGCTTCTTTAAAAGTTTTATTCATCGAAGCCTTATGCTCTTAACCACTTTTTAATGTTTAATTGTTATGTGTTTAAATCTAAATGCTAAAGTTTTTATGCCATAAGGTAATCATAATTTTATACTTTGATTTTTAATTTTGTACTAACTGAAGGTTTGGTTAATTGAGTGAAAAAAACTTTTAAAACAAAATGGTGACTAAATAATCTAGTAATTATACAAAACTAATTAAATTAAGTTTTAAAAATTCAAGTACATGTATTCTTAGCTCAATTTAAACTGTGGTGCTTACATTTATTTAAACTGATTATTTTAGTTTATTATGATACGTCTTTGATATGATGATAAACCTTTAGTTGTTTTTATATTTAGTTTTAGCTTTTGTTTTTTTATAAACAAGTACTAGAATGCTGCAAAGCCTTGATTTTATGGCCCAGTACCAAGTTGTAAACAATGTTAGTTGATTTTTATATTTTTATTAGATTTTTATTGAATTTTTATTAAGAAAGGACTAATTTTAACATTATTAAAATATATTATTTTTTTTGAAATGCCTTAAACAGTAGGACGCCGGACATCAAAAGTTTCCTGCAGCATAAAAAGGTTAAACAGTTGTTTGAAATGAACGACAGGGATACTATAATATTACAGTATAAAAGTTTGCCTGGAATTTATCAATCAAACATCGGTTAGCTAATAGGAAATGAAATAAATATTTAGCACTAATTTTAGTTTTTAGTTTTTAATGTTATTTTAAAACAAATTATGAAATTGTGTAAACAGTATAATTCGATATAAACGCGGTTTTAATAAAACACTACATACTTTATTATTATAATAGTAGTCAATTACATTTTTTTATGTATAAATAAAAATTTATCAGCTTAAGTCTTTACAGATAAACCAACTAACGTAAAGTTTTGGAGTAGTGTTCCCATTGAGTACAAATAACTTTCAGAGTTGATGATAAAAATGGAAACCATCCCCTTTAGTAACGCTCAAATAGAGCGAGATTTTTCGTTAATGAATAATACAAAAAACAACAGACAATATAATATGAGCAATGAATTACTTAACTCCTTAATGATTATTAGGTAAGCAAAATTTTATTAGTTTTTGACTTTATGTCTTATTGTATTTCTAACTATTTATTTCGAAGCAATGGAACTTTAACGTACAGTTTTAAATTTCACTTTTAATAAACATACTTTTTAATAGCAGACTTATAGGTCCTATCAATAACATTTTTAGTTTTTTGATATAATGTAACTAAAATATGAATGTGTAAGACAATGATTTCTTTTAGATGGTTCTGGTTTATCATCATAAGTTTAAAAAAACATAATAAGTTTTGAAATATTTTTTGTGCTAAACTAATCAGTATATGTTAAGCAAAGTTCGAAAATATGATTAAAGTTATAAGAAATTATGTCACAGACTTAAGCTTAGATATTATTTATTGACAATGAAAAGTCTAATAACACTTTTATTATAAAAAAAACATTGCAGTTTGCTTTTTATTCAAATATGATTTAAACTTTTGTTTTTGGTCGATCAAGTATAGTATATAGTTAATCTAATAGTTTGTTATTTTTGTCATAAATATAATATTGTTTGAATACACAGTTATAGATCTAAATAAAGTTTATAAATTAATCTACTTTTTATATGTTTTTAAAAAAGTTGAAATTACACTTTAAACAATAATTTCCACATACAAACTATTTTGACAAAACTTAATTTATTTCGCTTAGTGTTATTTAAGATAATAATAAAAGCTATTTTTTAGATCATCCTGCAAAGGAATGAATTTATGTTGTGATACATTTCCACTTTCTGAAACTTTGTTGAAAGAAGTTGGTAAAACAAGCTTGTACAAACAAAGAAGCCAAGATGTGAAAGAAACATTGACAAAGGAAGAGTTCAGCCAATTTCAGCCTTCAATTAGGTCGGTGTTTACAGCAAACAACTTAATATAATTTTCAACAAAATTTTTGCTTACAGAAAATTTAAATCATAAACTTTAACAAAAATATGCTTTTCATTAAAAGACGAAATACTTTTAAATTAAATCTGTAGAAACTGAGAAACTTTACTCAATTTTTTTATACTTTTACGTTAACGATTGTCTATGCTTTCTACTGTTTTAAGTAATGTTGATCTTTTTTTATTCAAAAATCTTAATTTTACAAACTTGGTATGGGAAAAAAATCTTAAAGCAAAAGTTTATTTTTACAATTTTTGTAAAGTGCAATAATAATTGAACTTTTTAACTTTAATATTATTTGTAAAAAAAAGTATCAAGCTAAAGTTCTTTTGCCTATTAAACAAAAAAAAATTTGATTTTTGTAGTTTGAATACTTAATGTTATTTATTGAATGTTTATCTAAATTCTAAGCACTTTGTGTTTCTTTTGAATTATTTTAGCTAACTATGTTTACCTCTACTCCATTTACGCTTTAATAAATTTTAAACAGCTGTTATGCTTTATTTCTGAAATTAAAACTTAAATAACAAACTTAACAAATTAGAAAGTTTTTTTTTTGTGAAATTGCCACAGTTATTGCTCCTAGTTATTAAGATTGAAAAAGTTTAAATTATAATCCTGTAAAATGCTCTTATGTTATATACGTGTTCTTTTATTAATAAAAATGTTTAATTTAATCCAAGCTCGTTATCTTTATATCAGAAAAGTATAAAGAGTATTTAGTTGGTAGTAGTATAATTTATTATTGTGTTAAAGGTTTATATAATATTTTATTTTACAATACCTTTTAGTTTACTTTTTTTCACAAACTTTAAAGTTATAATTGAATGAATAGGTATAAAAGTACATAAGTAGTTAAAAATAAAGTTTATTTCAGGCTTGTTATACC
The DNA here is from genome assembly GCF_965202585.1 of Thalia democratica. Taxonomy (NCBI): domain Eukaryota; kingdom Metazoa; phylum Chordata; class Thaliacea; order Salpida; family Salpidae; genus Thalia; species Thalia democratica. The sequence continues at coordinate 5,275,246 of NC_139171.1, read as the reverse complement.
TAAGAACGAAACATTAAAAAAGTTTTAAAACTTAAAAATAAATAAAGTAACTATTAGATTGTTATCTTTAAATTTTTTTCTTCAAGTTAATTTTTTTTAAACTTATTAATTTGTTCGAATAAAAATTCTTTTAAATGTACCATTCGAATCTTTGATTTATTTTATAGGCACTTATATCAATAGAAAGAGTTTATTAACTATATAAAACTTTTAGTTGCGAATTAGTTTGTTTTAGTAACTTTAGATAGTAATAAATGTTATAAACAAGTTTTGTTTTAATCTAGCGCTAAATAATGTTTGTTTACATAAGCATGACAATTAAAATTATCAGCTTTATTATAGCAAACTTTCATTAATTGAAAGTATTAATAAACACATCTTTTTTATTTTAAATGACAGCCTTTCGCAATACAAATTAATTCTTTTTTCAAAAAAACTATAAGTAGTATGTTTAAATGACGTAAAACTATACTTATTTCAATATATCTCTACTAAGAGATTTAAGAATTTTTGTAAAAATGTATTTTTTAACATTTAAAGACTTAAAAAAGTTTTTTCTAAGTCCAAAGTAATTAAACATTTAATAATTTAATACAATATAGATTAAAAAACATTATTTTCGAAATAAATGAAAATATGCAGAAAAAAATTACTTTAGGCTTGTAGTGTTGTTTTAATATTTTTTAAGCTTAAACCTGAAATTAACCATTTCAACAGAACTTTTTTTTTAAATTATGAAGTTATCATTAAAATTATTGTTACTAAATGTTTTTATTTAATAAACAAGGGGTTAAAATAGTTAAGTACATTGTAAATTAAACATTTAAGTAGTTTTAAATTATACAAAAAATGTTAAAGCAACAAAAATAAACAATAAGTTATGAAGTTTAAGAACATGTGAAACAAGAAATTAGAGTTAGTTATAAATTAACAGTTTACATACCATTATGAAAATGTAAAAATAAAGAGAATAATTCAAGCGTAACGTTTATTTTGCTCACTTATTTATTTTTTCTTCTAGTTTTCTCTTGCGCTGAAATCGTGTGTCAATTTGAAAATTTTTAAACAAAGAGAATAACTCGAGCGCTCTCAAACGTGCCACATATATATCACTTTAGTTTCTTTTTTTCTCTAGGTTTCTCTCAATTTACTATAGTGCTTAATAGCACGTGTTTACAAACAAAACAGCTGTAATTAGGGGACGGATTCTAACTCTCGGTTTGAAAACTCACTTTTAAAATAATGCTAAATCATTTGTAAAAATGCAAGCTAGAAATAGCTGCCTGTAGATAAAACATGAGAATCAAAAATATTTACACTTAGTATAGGAAAAAGTGTTGGTATGCTTATATAAAAGCATTTGTATTAAATTTTTACTCATTCTTGTAGTTAATATGGTGATTAAGTGGTAAATGTCACTTTAACTAAACTGCAATAAGTATTGTACTATTGTAAATTTTTCAGTTTGTTTTTGTTTGAATGTACCATTGCAAATATATTCTTAATTTATTTTATATTTTGTATATTTGTTGACCACTGGGTTTTGATCTTGCAAGGTTCAACTCAGAGTCAACAAGACCCCTTCACCATCAGGCCACAAATTTTGAAATTGATTTTAAGAAAAAATGGAATTTTGAAACATGTTAATTATTTAATTCTTATATATTTAGTAAAGTATTCTGGTTAGTTTATTGTAAGAAAAAACAGGTATTTAAATTTTTGTATATCTGTCAACCACTGGTAATCAATGTTGCAATGCTCAAATCAGAAGCTTCATTAAATTTATTGTTAGCACTCTGTTTTAACAGCTAAAATAGTATTGAAATGCTGATATGTTCTTTTGTTGTTAGATAACAACAGCTTATATTTTTTTATTACTCTTTTGTATGTAAATTTAAAAAAAAGTTCCATTTTAATTTTAAGTTTGCAAGTATTCCTTTTATTTTAAAACAGGTTTATTTTTTAATTTTATTTATAATTTTTTTCCAAAATTTTAAAAAAAACAATAATTCTTCATAAATCTATACTAATTTGAATATCCAGCCTATAAAAAATAATATACCTTATTTGTTTATTTTTCAAATAATGATTTTAACTATAGTTAAGCTTTGTTCAAAAAATTTACAATGTATTACATACCATATTTGTTAAAATTGAGATAATAGCTATGTTAATTATTAATTTAAAGAAAAGGTTATTATGTTCATCAACAGTTGATCAGTTTAAGTATTGATGAGAATAAGTTTTAAATTTATATAAATGTTAAAAATATAGATGTATAGATGTTAAAAATTTAAAATTAAAGCCTAAGCCTGGCACTAGTTCTGGTTGTTCTAAACCGACCCTATTAATTGACCGTAAATGTAAACAAGAAGTTTTTTTCTTCTTGTAAAGAAGTTTGAAATAAAGTTACAATTTATACTTTACAAAAGTTTTACTAGCTTTAGTTTATTTTGAGTTTTAAGTGACAATTTTTAATTCTGATTAAATTTGAGTTAATTTTGATATTATTTTTGTTTATTTAATTTTTTTGCTAAAAAGCAGCTGATTATGAAAATAATTTGGTGGGTATTATAAGAAAAATCAGATTGCTTGTAATTATTTACTTTCTGTGTCAGTAAAAAGTTGCTTGGGGATTTGGGCTTAATGACTTTCCCACACTTAGTAATTTTTAATTTTGAAATTTTAACCAAGCAATTATTTACAGAATGACATTCCCACCATGGGACTTTTAGTTAATTTCTTTGGATGAGTTTAATAAAGGAACTTTAAAAAAATATGATGAAGTCTTATTTCTTAAATTAGTTTATATTATTATGAAAAAAACCTTGACAGGTGACATTTTTCAAAAAACAAAATAACTTTAATAATAGAATACAATATTTTATACTTATATATTTTACAGATTTATACAAATTAATTGTAGTATAACACAAATGGAAATGACTAAAACACCAGAGCAACTCTTGGAACACAGAGTATAGACAGCATTTGCCATCTCAATTCGGCAGGGAGCCTATAGAAGCAGATCCTTGACCATCTCTAATGGTCGCTCCTCCTTGTAGCAACAAAATAACTAAAATACAACGGACTGGAGAAGGATAATGTGCTTTCGAATATGCCCAATAAGTACCTGCTAACTGCAGATGGTTAACACATACAGAGGATCAAAAGTAGTTATCTTCATAATTTTATATGTTATCAGCCGTACTATTTTTTTTTATGTAAAATTTTATTTGAAGACTTTATACATCTTAACAATAATAATTGACAATGAAAAAAATTTCAATATGTTGTATTAATTTAAATTTTTAGTTTCACTTATTTATTAATGATATAATAAGTAATTTTCAAAAAAAGTGTATGATAATGATGAATAATATATTAATTTTTTTTTCATGTTGTTTGGCATCAAAAAGTTTAAGATTCATAATTTTGTTTATTTATATTTTATTTTGAAAAATTTACTGAATTGCTTTTTAAATTTGTTTGTATGTTCCGATACTTATCTTTAATCTTAAAAAATATAAGTCTTAGTTTTAAATGAACATATCTACTTTGTTATATTTATTTTTAGCAATGAATCGATTAAAAGATTTTGATTTAAGTGTTCTCTTTTAAAAGTCAAGTTGATGTTTAGTACAATTTCATCAGTTGTTTTTCAAAATTTTTTCTTGGAAATATGTACATTAAAATGTTTTTTAAGAATAAAAAAATTGTTTAGTTATTTTATGAACATTTGAGATTAAATATCAAAATTATTTTATTCATTTTGTGAATATAATTTTATATAACATAATTCATTTTTAAACTTGAAATGCAAGCTTTTTTAACGGTCATACATAAGTCTAACATTTTTTTTATATAAAATAATATTGGTTACAATTTACAAACTTCAACTGCAAACTACCACACATATTTATTTAAGAAAAATATGTTATTTATTTTATTAATACAAGTTACTTTTATTTTTTCAAGTTGTTATGTTTATTTATTTTGTTATGTTGTGTTTGATTTGATCGCTCATATTTCAAAAGTTATTTTGAATTTTCTCAAGCTGTTAAAAACTTCTGGTGCCTATGATAAAACTCTTAAGATATAATAAACCATAAGTGGATTCCCCACCCCTATTGTTTTAATTTATAAAATATAATTCATATTTTAATGGTCACAATTTCAACCTTGTTACATTTTTATGTTAACAAAACCGAATTGTATAATAGACTCAAAAAATTAAAAAAAAATATCAAATATTTTATAAATCCTCAAATAAACTAATTTAAGGACATAGGGGGACTAAAACAGTTATTTCAAATTTTGTCTTACTTTTTACATAATCAGATAAGCTACATCTTACATTTCTTTCTTCTTACATGTTAAATTCAAAGTAACTTTAGAGATATAAGCGATCAAAGTCAGAGCATTCTACTGTTTTCTAATGGGATGCGCAAACTAAAAGAGCATAAATAGACTTTTTTAATGAAAATCTATCTTATTTATTTTTTGAGCAGTTTTTTTAAAAAACTTTCAGAATAATTGTTAAATTTAAAAAAAAAATTGTATGTAACAGGTTTTTATTTATTTTTAAGCAACTTTTTTTTTTTAAATAAAGATTTTTTTTTATTTCAATTTTGGCTATATTTTTTTTAATCACTTTTTTTTAATCCGCTTCCTACAAGTTGTTTCCAATATTGAAAAAAAACATTTCCTAAAATTTTGAATAAATATGCTTTTAAAATTGAGAAGATAGATTTTCAGTATATTTTTTAAATTTCAAGAAAATTTTCCTTAAAACTTTTCAATTCAGTACGGTTGTATCGGAATTATTTTACAAAAATTTTTATACCTCAAAATTTAGTTGATTTTTTTTTTGTTTTCTGTAATACCTATCTTACAGTTTATACTCTATTTTTTCAAATAATAGGGGTGCACGACTATTCAAATTCGGACAACTCTAATTCCGATAATTCAAATTCTCTAAAAAAATTTGAAAGGGACACTACTACAAAAGTAATGTATATTTGTGAAATGTAAAAAATACATATGTAGGTCCTATTAATATCTGCAAGCCATTTTTTCTTTTTGCAGAAAATTAAATACTTTTTAAGATGTGGCTGAAATAAAGCAAAATACATAGTTATTTTAAGTATTTTGTAAATTTTAAAGATTTTAAAAAAAATGAAAAAGTGGCTTGTAGATATTAATAAGATCTACATATAAGAGTATTTCTTTAGATTAATAACCCGGTTGAAGTGTGTTGATAAGTTAACACACAGAAACATATGTTGGTACAATAAAGGAAGAATACTGTATAAGTTGTTTTTTTTTTATATATATTCCAATGAACTTGTTTCACTAGGATCTTTTGTTAGCAAACGATTAAATATACATTTCGAACACTTAAGATCTACATATATGCTTTTTTTATTTTTTCAAATTTATATCAATTATTTAGATAAAGTTTTTCATATATTTTTTTAAGAATTTGAAGTTTTGGAAATTTAGTTGTCCGAATTTGAATTGTCATGTAACCAATAATAGTCACTTTTATTAAATTTTTCTTATGTAAGATCTTTCCTATGCCGTTAACCGTAACATTTTAAATATTAACCTGTTAAGATTAAAATAATGGAAAATAGTAGGTACTGAGGTAGACAAGACACATCTAAAAGAATTATATCTAGTATTTTAAAATACTTTTTACAACTAGTATTACAAATTACAACTTACTATTATAAATTGTTAACTTTTACAAAAAACTAGTTTTTGAAAAAAATAAATACAAAATTTCTACCTTTTCCTATGTAAATCGTTTATCAACCATTGATCTAGATGTAAAAATTTTGAAAGAAAAACCAGTTAAGACTGTAAAAAAATTAAATACTTTTCTTTATATCAAGCTGCAAGCTATAAATTTTAATTTTATGGTTTTCATTCATACGAATAGTATGATGTGTAGAAAGGCTGACCTTAGATTAATATATTTATAGTTATTCATACCATAATTTTAAGTTGTTTAAGTAAAAATTATAAAATTAAATGTAAACAGTGTAATTGTTAACAGTAATTCAAACATTTTTATGTTTTTACTCATACTATGAATAAGTTTATACAAAATCTTTGAAAACAAACTAGAAATTCGTAGGTTTTCAAGTTAAATTAGTCATTATAATGAATTAGCCTAGCTTGTATCTTATATGCTTAGTGTTTTAGGCTGGTTAATAAATAACCTATATAGTTTCAGTTATAGTAAACGTGCTAAGATAGACAAAAAATATTATTTAAAGTTTATTCTAGTAAACTTTAGACCGTAAATGAAATTTTGACGGTTTTTCTTTATTAAATACCAGTTTTATTTAACTAACTTTATAATTTAAAAGAAAATTGTAAACTTTTTTCAGTTGAAACAATTAATAAAAAGAAATTTTATTAATTTATCTTATTAATTAAGGTAAATACCGATAATTATAATTAAAATTTTGTGCTATAACCGACATTAAAATTTTTTAACGTCAATTTCTTTTTTTAATTAAAAGGTTAGTTTTAAGTGAAAAAGTTTGCTTTAGAAGAATTATCGTTGATTTAAATTTAGTTAGACTGTTTTAATTTCAAATTTAAACTTAGAATTATTTTATAAAAATTCGTAATTAGTGATTATTTACAATTAATATTACAATTTATTTGTTTATTATCAATTTAAGTTTAATCAAAAAAATTAGCAAAAAACTTATAAAATAGTTAAAAGTTAATACTTTATTACATTTTTGTAACTACTAATTTATTGATCGAGTTTGTTAACGTCAAATACTTCTTTGGTAAAAAATTAACTTTAAACTATAAAGTTTGCTTAAGAACAATTATCGTTGATTTAAAATTATTAAGACGATTACGACTTTATTTTCTATATCAAAAATATTACTTTAGATTTTATTTTTATTTAGTTTGTATTAAATTAAACTAGTTCTAAAAAATTAACAAAAAAGTTAAAAAATTGTTAAGAGTTAAAATTTTATTATAATTATATAATTATCAATTATTTGATCAATTGCTTAACGATTTATAACACATACCTTGATCAGATAGAAAATACAGTTATTTTATTTTTTGTAGTACTTCTTTTAGTCTATTAATGGTTTGTTTGAAGTTTACTAAAACCTTTACTGCTTGTTTCTGTTTTTAAGCCCTGTTTTTACTGTTCACAACTATCGTTGTGAACAGTGAGTTTTGGTATATGTGAAATATACAAACCGAGGGTTAGAATCCTTCCCGTAATTAGTGCTCTTTAAATTTTACCATGCCTGTTTGATACTACAACATGGTTTAGTCACAACATAAAAAAAATATTCCGACATTCTAAGCTTTAATTTATTAATACGTGTATGCTTTATTGTTTTTATTTAAGGCTACTTACTACTGTATTAACTTTTTCATATCAAATTTCTGTTAGTTATTAAAGACGCTAATATCAATGCATATAAACTGTCCTGTCCTTTTATTTCAAAAACGTTGATCCAAAAAAAAACACTTTTTGCTAGCCAAAAGTTTTTGTTTTCTTTGGTAAAATTGAGTATTTTGTAAAATGCGCTTTAAATCTCCGTTATAAAATATATTTTAAAAGTCAAGGAATAAGTTTAACAATATTCTTTTAAAATACCTTAAATTTTTTTTTGAATTAATTGAAAATTACTGTACTAAAAAACTTTGAAATAAAACAGCTGTACACCACTTAGTTTTGATTTTAAATATCAAATCATAAATTAAAGTAAATAAAATTAAATAGAATTGCTTTATAGATAATTTAAGGCAACTAAAATTGTTGCATAATAGTTACTCTGATCGATATTTTCTCCTTACATTTTAAATAAAGTACAAAATGTTTGATTTAATTTTGAAATTGCATCTAATCAGTGATGGGCCAATCAAATGAAAAGTGAAATTAGCAATGATCAAGTTGGTCATTATATTTAAATCCAGTTGTGCAGAAAATTTTGTTAATAGTCAAAGTTTTGTTGATGTATTATGAGCATTTAATATGTTCAGCTGAATTAAGTTTTGTTTTAAAAACCATATCTCAAATATGATCAATAAATAATATGAAAAAAAAAAATTTCAAAGTGTGTTCAGAAGAGGCTGTTATAGTTTATAATCAAAAACTCATAAACTATTTTGATATTTATCAATGTCAAAATGTACATTTAAAACAACATTATTTTCATTATTTAAAAAAAAAATCTTTTTATGAAGTAGATGTCGAGATACCTTTCTGACTTTAAATTTCTCAGTATTAAAATTTTTGGACTTCCTTTAACTTTTAATAAAACCAAGTAAAACAAACTTTGCAAAAAGGACAAGAATTTTTTTTTGCCAAAAGCTTCACAGGCTCACTTTATTTACTTGGAGTATGGTTAAAAAAACACAAAAAACACACTCTAAATTATAAATAAATTTAGTACCCCCAGAAAACGTTTATCGTTGTAAGGGGTAGAGTTTGAGACTGATGTTTTTTTACCATAAAAAAAATCACTTTTTGACCTTGTAAACTATTTTCAGTCTTCAAGATTTTATTTAAATAAATATTGTGCAAATAAATTCACACTTTGGTTAATAACTAGCCTAATTGCAAGCAACATTAAAAACATTCAGACAAAATACATTAAGTTATAATGTTTTTTATGTTTTCTCCAGAAAGTTTTTCATTCAATAAACCTTATATTTAACACACCAAACATAACATTTACATCTGTTACAGTGATAGCTTTAAAGTCTTCTGATTTTTTTAGGGACAGTGTCATCTGAGAACTATGGAAATCATTTTCTTCTTCAATCTTGCGTGTAATAAAAAAAGATTTGCTGTTATTGTGTGGTTGTTACTAATTTTAACCATTTAAACTTTGAATTTTGTCAAAGTTTAGCATTTATTCCCCCTTATTTTCATATTTTTTCTCTCTGGTTTTAACATTAATGGAGTAGGATTTTTGGTAATTCCCTAGGATGATGTTGCACCAATATCAAAGTGAAAATATATTACATTCAATGTCTTTTTTAACCATAATTATATGCTTTAAGCCTGATATGTTCAATCTAAAAAGATAGTTTGTTTTAAACAAGCTTTATAAATACATAGTAAAAATTAAATTTAATTATGATAAACTAAAATATTTAATTGACCTGTTTTTATGATATTATAATCAATAAAAATTATTGTATTGATATAATCACTTTATAATGTTGAATAAAACTTATTTAAGTTTTATTAGTTTATGATAAATAAGTTTCATTTATACATATCTATAAAAAACAAAGTTTTAGCCGAAAAATATGGTTAAAAAAGACATTGAGTATAATATATTTTACTTTGATATTGGTGCAACAACACCCTATTGAATTACCTGATTTTTTTATTTCCATCAATTTTTTCATGCTATTTTGGCCCCACCATGTGCCTCTTAATTCTTGGTTCAGTTTTAAGATTTCCATGGCAACCTTTTCAACATAATTTTTCTCTAGAACATGTATTATCTTGATTTGTACATTATTTACAACTAATTTAGTCACCTTGATCAAATTGCACACTTGCAACTTTTTCAACCTTTGCAACATCATTTTTCTTCAAAATATGTGTTATCTTGATTAATACATTATTTACAATTAGTTTAGTTACACTGGTTTAATTCTACACTTGCAACTTTTTCTTTCTGAACTTAAGCCAGTTTTTTGCTTAGCAAACATACTTCAAACCATCTCTTTTTTTTTGGTTTCATTATCTTTAAGGACTCTCAACTTGTTTAGAAATTTAACTGATTCTTCTAAGCTATCAATTGAAATAAAACACTTTTTTCATAACTTGATCTTATTTTATATACAGGGTTGCCACTTTACATGGAAAAACCTGGAATTAAAGTAATTTTGAAAAAAACCTCGGAAACCTGGAATTTTGTACAATAATTGTTATACTAGTAAATTTGATTATTACTATTTAAGAGTGCTCGGTTTACAAATGTAAAAAGCTAATAATACAAATAGAGTGCAATAGTTTATTTTGTTTAACAACAGCTGTTTTGAAAGACAGATAGTCAATCTCTTCAGGCTTCAACAAAATTACATGTTACAACAAATAAAAAAACCTGGAATTCTAACAATTTTCACATGTTCAGTAGGAACATTTTGAATTAACTCAAAATATGTATAATAAAAATTTAGAAAATTTGTCATTATCAAAGTTTTTTTATTAAAAAACATATTTAAAGTAGCTTTACAGTATGTTTTTTTTACTTTTTAACACAATTTCTTGCCTTAAACTTATCTCTAAACTAATAATAGACCTGAAAATGTGTACTTTTAAAAACCTGGAAAATTTTTTTTAAACCCTGAAAAAATTCTTACTAAGCTACAAGATGATTTTATAGATTTTAAAAAAAAAAATAATTTTGGAGATATAGCTGGTCAAAGTTGGAGGCAACAACAGGTGCCTTATGGGAGGCGCAACACTAACTAGAAATCACTAAAAATCTATCTCCTATGTTTTTTGAGATAACTACCTCAAATTTTTAGGAAATATTTCTTGCAATATTTAGAAAATTCTGTCAGAGCAAAATTAAAAAAATTAAAAAATAAAAGTTATATAAAAAAAAAACTCTTACTTGATATTCAGCCAAATATTTTCTTTTTTATTCTGAACTTTGAGTTGGGAGTGAGTTATTAAATTTTCTAAACAAAATAGAAGTAATGTGGTCTACTAAGATCTCAAGGTTATTTTTCTTTAACACATTGAGTTGATTGTATAAGATAAAAGTTTCCAACAATATAAAATCTGGCAAAAGTAGCCTGTTTCTTCCCATAATTCCTGACAGGCCTTGGAATATTATTGAACAAATTCTTTTAACAATGGTCTCAGGACCATAAAAAATTTAAGATAATATTCAGATATCCTGTGACAGTGGCCAAAGTTATTATCAAATAAATCTAATATACCATTAATTTGGTACTTTTCACTTAAAATATTTTGCTAGCCCAACCTTTTGAGTATAACACTGTATCTTTTATATATTTGTAATATCTTAAAACTTTGACAGCTGCAAAGTTTTTTTATCCCAGATCATTCTGAGTTGTTATTCCACTGTTATTTTGTTGAATGTTTTGAATTTGGCTGGTTGCACAGCATTTACATCTGCTAGGACTGTTTCCTAGTTTGATCTACTTGCAATGTCCTCAACTTCTCTTGTGTTTTCTCTATCACAGTTTCTTGAGTTTTTGTAATTGGTGGCTATTTTTTTTTTAATTTTCTATGCATGTTTTATTCCATTTTCCAACACAAATTGTATCAGTTTATTTTGGTCGTTTTAAACCATTTCTTGATAATTTTTAAATGGTTTATAGATTGGATCTCTGATCTTAATCTTTCTTAATTGAACATAAATCAAACTTCAATTTGAGTGAAAGCTTTTTGAACATTTTTTAGCAGTTGACAGACTTTGTTTTTGTAAATAAACATCAACATATTGATAAAAGTAGAAGTACAAAAAGTGATGAAGTTCAACCTATTTATTAGCTCTTAAAGCTTGCAATGTTTGCAAAACTTATTAATGTGACTTTGCAGCTTATGACAAAAATATTATATTGCTTCTTATTTTTGTGTGTTGTTTGTCAGCAAAAAATCTTGCTTTATTTGAGCATTACTAAAGGGGATGGTTTGCATTTTTATCATCAACTCTCTAAGTTGTTTGTATTTCATGAAAACACTACTCCAAAATTTTACGTATGTTGGTTTATATGTAAAGGTTTAAGCTGATAACTTATTATTTATAGACAATCAAATGTAAGTGAATACTACTACATAAAAAAATGTAGTATTTTGATAAAACTGAGTTTATGCTGATTTATAATGTTAACACAATAATTTAATTTATTTTACAATAACATTAAAAGTTTTAAAGCATAAATAATACAAAATATTTTTCATTTTACGTTATCTGACCAATACTTGTTTGATAAATTCCAGGCAAACTTTTGTATTGTAGTATGATCGTATCACTGTTGTACACTTCAAACAATTGTTTAACGTTTTGATGTTGTAAAAAACTTTTGATGTCTGGCGTCCTACTTTACGTTCAAACTTACAAATTTTGTAAACGTTTAAATTAGTCCATTATTATTTAAATATTCAAAAAGAGTTATGAGCAAATAAATAAAATTAACTAAGATTGTTTATCGTATTGAGCCATAAAATCAAGGTTCTTCAACATTATATTTTGTAGTTCATTTATAATACTTGTAAAACTTTGTGTAGTCCCAATACTTGTAAAAAATATTGGATCTTTGATCTTATTGATCTTGAACATAAATCCAACTTCAGTCTAAGTGAATGCTTTTTAAACATTTTTTGCAGTTAACAGTTTTGTTTGTGTAATTAGAAATTAACATATTAATGTAAGTAAAAGTACAAAAAGTAATGAAGCTTAAAATATTTCAATTATTCCATTCGGCTTAGCAGCTATTGGCTTAGCAAATGATACCTTGTTAATACTAATGTTTGGAACATTTTCTTAAATTATAGACTATCATCTGCCTGTTTCATTCATTACCTTAATGTTAACTTTACTTAGCTCACTTGACTTGGATTGAGAAATCAATCTCACCTCTTGTTTTGCAGTTAATATTCTTTACCTTGCTATTCTCACAACCTTCAAGACAACTTATAACTGATACTGTGATTACAAAGATGGTAGCACTTAAAATTGTCTCTTTTATTTCTAATTGCAATTACAGCTTTATTACTTTCAATTCGCATTACCAATACTGTGTTTAATAGTTGAAAGTATTCTGGAAAACTCAGGAAGTTTTTATAGCAAAGCATATGTAAAAGTCACTCAGAAATTTCCTATATATCCCTGTTTGTGTTCATAAAAATGTTCTTCATCTGTTTTATAATATGTATACCTTCACCTTTCACATGCTTAAAAGATGCCACTTTCTTAATCATCCAAAAGAACTTAAAAAGTTTTTACTGTTTCTTAATTTTCTCATTGCTTATCTCAATTCTACGATCTTAATGTAAAATAAATAAAGACAATAAAAACTACTCTCAGCTGCATATGCCACTTGTGTTTCAAGTCTGATAATTAGTTTGTAATTCCATCTTCTTTCAACCATGTCAGGTATTGGTGAATACTTTTTGTAAAACCTTTTTGTAAAGATAATGCAAGAGTATATCGTCATTGCTGCAAAACTGTTTCTTTTTTAGTTGATAAACTTAAAATTTTTTTCAATTAAGTTGTTGTTTAGATAAAAACTTGCAAGTATTACTAACGTACAAAAACACAAGCCCCTTCATACTATAGTTCTACATTCTAGAACTCAGTCATTTTTATATACAACGTCTAAAAAGTTTAATTGTACACTTCATGCTAAATAATTTGAAATTTTAACTTCATATTTCCTGCAACCCTAATTACTACATTCATTTTCAAAAATATTTGATGCATTGGCTTACTCTGTTCATTTTTGTTAATGAAGTAGAGATTATCAGTTTTACATTTATTATAACAAATATATTTATTTAATTCTTAATATCAGTAAAAACTTTTATTTGAAACTGTAAACAAATTTTTCTGAATTCAATAGATTTGACAAGTTGATACGGATCATATTCAAAATAATTCATTTCTTTACATTTTTGTGCTGTTTTTTTGTTTGAAATCAATGACAGTATTTGTTATATAAATAAGTAATAGTTACTAAAATCCTAGATAACACTATGCCTTAGATCAAAGTTTCGGAATAAATTTTAAGTTTTTTTCATTAATTGTCTGTCTATAAGTAAACCGACATAAATTGGGATGTTTTCATAGCAAATGAATAAATATTTTAAACTTACCGAGTCTTGGAATAACATCAAAATTAGTTAATCAACTAAAAAAACAAAAAAGTAACTGAAATTATTAACAAACATGAATAAGTACAACAAAAGAGTAACTAGTTAACTAAACAAGGATAATGAATATTCAAGTTATTTCTGGTTAGATAACTTTGGTTTGCTTAATTAAATGTAGACAACTTAAGTCTGACCAATATAGCTCTTTTTGCAAAGCAATTAAACTTGTACACTATACAACTTTTGTCTTGGTCTGGTATCGGATCCTTCAACTGCATTTTTGATAAAGGTTTTGAGAGAAATATGACTCATGGACTAACTAGATTGTAATATATTTTAGTTAAATCTTTTACTTTATTCTCAAATCACGTGATGACTCTCCAATATATGGTAGTTTTAAAACTGCTGGGAACTTCTCCAGTCCGTATATCTTGAGTTGATTTAGGTTATTGTGATGTGATTTTATAACTCTTTTAATCAAATCTGGTGGGTATACATTTTTTATCAACATATCTTAAATTCTCTCCACCTCTAGGTAAAGTAATTCTTTAGAACAAATCTTGTAGGCTCTATGGTAAAGTGTCTTTATTAGATTTACTTCTTGTTTCTTACTACAAAAAGATTGGTAGTATAAGTACCACTGTGCTGTGGTGACTTAATCATGGACAGAAAATGTCTAAAAGTTGTTGTTTTTGCAGTTACATCCTCGGCCTAATCCAACTAAATTGTTTAATAGCCATGAAAATCTCCTTTTTATAAACCAGCTTCTTTAGAAAATCAATAATTAATTTTTCTGTTTTATTTAACTTAAGTATCAAATTCACTGGTCTGTCCCAACTTTACAAATTTCGTTGAATCATTCAAAATTTCATTCATTTTACCCAAGTATTCTGTTTTATCCAATAGAACAACACCCAAGCCTATATCAGGTGTAGCTATAATGCTTTTATCATTCTTTTTGATAGTATTAATTGTGTTTATTATTTCTTTTGTTTTGATGAACTGACTTTTGTCTAGTGATGCACCGGACCCACAATTTCGGGTCCGGTGGGACCCGGATGCGGAACTTTTTTCTAATTAGGATCTGGCTAGACCCAGATTTTAATAAATTTTTCAAATTAGAATCCGGCCGGATCCAGATATCAGACCAAAATGGCAATATCTGGCTGGATCCGGACCCGGACAGTGAGTTGGGTACATCACTAGTTAAACAAAACTTTCATTCAACCAGTGCGCCGTCAGTAGATATGACATATTGGTCTTTGAATTAATCAATATGTCTGTTGTAAAAGAAAAATTTGAAGACTATTCCAGAAGTTTAGAAATATCAGACGTCCAATTTTTGTAAGCCCGTTGAAGCATTACCTTGTTAAAATATTTTCTGCTTTGTATCAAATATCTTGGCTATAAGTGTGCCAAGAGTTCAATAAACCCTTTATCATTTACTATTGAAAAGGGCTGGTTGTCAATAGCAATGATGATTTTCTCTTAACCATAATTGTTTTATGATCATCTTTGCCCATTCATGGTTGATTGCTTCATAGCAGCGAGCTTTATTTTCTGTTTTGCTGAAGGCGAACTAGTGCTGCTTCCTGCCTTTTCTGCTGAAGTTTTTTTTTCTGCTGTGTAAATCACATTGTACGTAGCAGATAAATGTCTATGTAAAGGAGTAGTACTATAACTTTTGGGATTATTACCCCTTTTGATTTTGTTAGTGCAAATTGTGCAAACAGCAAAAGCATTCAATTGGTACTTATAGATTGTTCACATCAATATTTTAAGGTAAGATCAAATATTTTAGTCTTATGTTCTTTTCACTAAATATGAGTGGAACTTCTCTCATTTAAAACATTATCAAGACTTCTTGGTCTTAAGCACATTTTACTTAACATAACATTTAATTTCTTTGTTCCAGTATTTTTCACATATGTAAAAGCTTACACTTGTATCTCTTTTTGACTTCTTTACAAAAAAAAAGTTTCAAATTTACTTTGTTTCTCATATTCAATTTGTTAATGACACCTGGTTTAATCTGCTTCTGTTCTCTTCTTCATCAACTATATATCTTGTTTTCTATGTCTATATTGCTTATCTTCATCAACTATATGTCTCTTTGGAACCTTTTGCACCAGAGCCATGTTGTCACTTAGAGTGGTCACCTGACATGGGAAGACGACTGCTTCAGTTGAAAGAGCATCCTTGATTTCAATTTTCTTTACACTTTTTCTTTGGCAAAATACCTACTGCTGGTATTTGTAAAGTTATAAGCTCATTGGGATAAACTTCAATATCATCTTTAAATAAAGATTCTATGATATCCTGTTTAGTTGTTGAACATTTATTAGTCTTCACACTTTTAGCATTGTTATCACTCCTGTCTTAACAGTTTCTGTTTTGGTCTCCCACACTGTATTAAAATAAGGAGACAAGGTTTGTTGTAATAAAACATACAACACATCTGAGGAGTCTTTTTTTTTGACTGTAGCCATATCAGTGTTTTTGGTATGGTTTACACCTTTACCATACCACCCTGACATGGATTCTTGAAATCCTTCCGCTAAAATGTTTTTATGCAGCTTCCCCGGATGTACTGTGGAATATAGCATCCTATTTCCTCTGTGAAAATAAATTAAATTTCCCACCTGATGCTTGATCTTTTGCTGCTATTGTACGCATTTTGAATAAATGATTATATCTAATTTTAATTCAAAACAACACCAACTACTAATATATCTCCATTATAAATGGTGCATCCAAGTCTTTCCTGGATTCTAACATACTATCCATACTATTTTTTTATAAAATATATTTCCTTAAAAAACACTTGAAAAAAAATTGTAAAAGAGCTGTACTGTACACAACAGGGCTCGTGCGCGTCAGGCTAAATCAGTTTAAGTCAGGCTAAATCAGTTTTTTTGAAAAAAGTTGAAAAACATCAGGCTAAATCAGTTTTTTTATTTAAAAGTTTGAGAATGTCAATTTTTTTCAGTTTAAATGCTTGAAAATTTTTGATTAAAAAAAATCATATAATAGTATAAAGGCCTTTTTAAGTTTTGAATGTATATTTTTGATCATGAAGTTTTGTGCTTTTCATTTCACTGTCTTTAACTGAACAAAAATTTGCATGAATATATTTTCTTGAACACAAACGGTGAGCGGGATCAGTTAACAACAAGGTGGTAATTTTGTTACTGGTTATTTTGTATAGCTGCTTTCTTTCCAGTATGAGGAAAATTGAATATTATTTTACTGATATTCGGAGTTCTTATGCCTTTTAAGCAACTTTGCAAAGTAATTGCATCAACCCTGTCTGCTTGTTTTCTTTCGGATATTTTTTATAGTTAGTTCTATTCCATATTTCTTAAGACAAACAGGTGTTCTGTTATAATTATTTAGTAAAACTAGTTTTCACGTGCAGATATTCAGACTTCCATACTCAAAATTTATATTAGTAATTAGTAACTGACATAAAACTTAAACACATATCAGACTGTTGATAAAATTGATGGTTTTTAATAAATATAGTGAGTATAGTTATTTGCATTCTAAATGTTTTCTAGCTCAATAATTTAATCGTTTTTTATCTCATGTCCAAGACAGTACTAACTCCTTTGTTTAGAGTTTAGACAGTTAACTAATAAATTTTTAGTAAAAGTATAATTATTGTAATAAAACAAAATTCTAATGTCTTTTACCTGAACAAATGCACACTTTTTATTTCACATGTACTTTTGTTTAAAAAAAAACATTTTCAAGTGAGTAAGGCCTTTTTTTCTGGATGAATGAAGAATTTATATATATAAAAACTAATTATACAGTAATCTTCCTTTATAGTACCAACATATGTTTCTGTGTGATCAACACACTTCAACTGGGTTCTGTAAAAAATATAATTACTGTAATATGAGAATAGAAGCATAGAATTAAGTAGGTGTACACATGTTTTCTTTAACATTAAAATAAAATAATTTTCTACAAATTTTTACAGGTTAATTTAAACAATTCTGGTTTGTTTAGAAATATATAAATAGCCTCAAGACAACAAAGTCAAAATACTATTACAATAATTAATTGTTTTAAATCTAGATATATGACACTTCTTAGTACAATCTCTATTAGTTAGTAAATGTTTTGGAATCGAGGATCTTTTAGATGCGTTTTTGATGTTGATGTAATTTCAGATTCTTCTATGTTGCAGGTAAACTTTGATCCTAGTTTTGAAGTTTGTTCGATATAGTTTCTTTCACAGAAGCAGTTGAATTTGTATACCATACAACTTTTGTTTAATTTTGGTATTGGATATTTCAATTGCACTTTTGATACCGGTATTTAGACAAATATAATTCTTCGATTAACTTAATTGTTACTGACATGTCAAAATTGTTTTAGTTTAAAATAAAATAAAATGTTATACTTTTAAAATGCTGTAAGAATGAATTTAAGATGACCTTCAATGATATTTTGCACATTGTCTTTAGTTATTAAAATAAATGAAATAGTTACTGGCTCAACACAATTATTTGACAGTTTAGTATGCATCACCCAAAATAATAGGTCTGTGAAAACTATTTTTCTTTTATTTTGACAGTTGAGGCTTTTTAATTAAGTTGTTAAAACAGAAACTTAAGTCTCAACTTAAAGATTTTACCCTTGTTATTTTCATTTAGTGTTCATCAAACAATAACTTATATTGATACATTATATTTCAAAAAGTTGTAAAATATAAATTTTGATGCTTAAAGTTAATGTTTACTCATCAAAAGTGCATTCTTTTTCGTGATTGGTACAAATTTCCTAGAGTTAGTTGTATTTCTTTAATTTTTTGCCTTTTTTATCAGTTGTGTTCAGATTGTTTTAATCTAAATGGCTTAATTTAATTAAAAAAAAAGTCTTTCAAGTCTTCACAATTTTTTTCTATTTCATTTGTTATGAATTTAATTAGATAACTGTTTCAAAAAAGAAGATCCTTTGTTCTATCTATTTCTAGGTTCTATAGTTCTTCTGACACTAATATTTTGTTTCTGATGAGCAAATGTCTGATCAAGTTTTTCTTCCATGATTGCGGGGTACAAGAGTTAAAATTTAATAGAACATCTGTGTATGACGATTTCTTGTAAATTGAGGTAGTAGATTTGTTCTCTTCCAGTTTAACACTTTAGTCAAGAAATGGAAGTTAAATTGATGTACTTGATTCCATTGTGAAAACAAGATCTTGATGTAGAATATTTAATTTTTGATTGAATTCATTTGTCAATTTTTCATTTGAGAAGATAGTAAAAATGTTGTCTACACACCTCTTGTACATTTTAGGTCGGATTTCATTTAAGAGTCTTGTTTCTAATTTGCTGACGAACCAATTGGCCAAAAGCGGGGCCAATGGCGATCCCATAGATAGTCGATCTATTTGTTTGAATACTTGATTATTGAAGCAGAAAATGCTCTGTGAGCAAGTTTTTAGTTCTTGAACACTGTTTTTGTTTTTTTTGATTTTGTGAATATTGAAAAATTTTCATTTGAATATACGTCGTCTGCTACCATGTTTATTGTTTCCTCTAATGAACACATATAGACTTTTTATTTCAAAGGTACTACAAACATCATTTTTTGTAGATTTATGATGTTTAAAGACTTCATAAATTCAATATTCTAATTAGTTATCAATTTAAATTTTAGTAACGGTTTAACTTGATTTTCAAACCACTTGCACAAACTGTGTTCTGTCGTTCCTATTGCTGATAAGACTGGTCGAAGTGGACAGTCTGTTATATGATTTTTAGCCATTTCAATTGCATGTGTAAATTTCTGCAGCTTTGTTGGTGTATCATATTTTTTATTTATAAAACACTAAAAAATTAACAATATTTTCTCTAGCACCAACAAATATCTGTACAGTATCATATTTGCCAGAACAACAACCAAAAATAAAGAGTTCTATTTATTTTGCTTTTGACAATATGCACTGCCTGTCATTTTAACTTAATTGAGTATTCAAAGATACATATTTTAATGTAAAATGAAATAAACTCAAACAAAACCTACAAAATCATTTAAAAAATAGAGTTTTTAGTATTAACAATACACATATTTACAATAGTTTGTTAGGCTTGTATTTTTAAATTTTTACCATAAACATTTTTGCTGTAGAGCTCTGTTTAACATAGTTTTATTTTCTATAAAAACAAACACACAGCAAAATTTAAACGTAATGTTAGTTGAAGTGAAATGCATAAAGCGGGGCTTGTATTTCGAGAAACTAAACTACAAGGGAGCCACCGAAGTGCATTATTATCCACCAGGTGTAAAGAAAATAATTAAGACTCCCCAAGAGTTCAAAAATCACTTTGGTGAGAACATCAACATGTCTAAAATGGACTTTTATGAAGGTGAAACTATATTTTTAATATTTTACAAATTAAAGCTGTTATTGTTTATTTTTTAATAACATATTTTTGTTTTTATTTTATTAAATTTTGTTCTTACAGAATTTTTAAAGTATTGCAAGGAACACTTCCTGAAAGTTTTGGGTAGCTATCTCAAAAAACGTAGGAGAAGATAGATTATTATAAAGTAGTCTTTTTTTTGCTGTTTTAGTTTTCGCCTCCCATAAGGAAACTATTGTTGCCTCCGAATTTAACCTGCCCTATCTCATATTTTTTTGATCTTTTAAAATATGTAAAATGCATCTGGTAGCTCAGCTAAAACTCTAAAAATTAAAATCAAGTTGCGAAAACAGTGATATACCCCCACCCCTATGCCCTTAAATAAAATTTAACAAATGATTAGGAATTAATTTTTGTTTAATACTTGAAAGCAAACAGGTTTAGTAATTATTATTTTAAGTAGACAACTTTCACTGTTTACATTTCACCTTGAGCAACCTATAAAATTATTAAAGAGTATTGCTACAGAAACTTAACTACCATTTATAATTACACGATACAAAAATTAAAATGGCAGAAAATTGAGTTTATTTGACATTTTTTAAACTGAAATATAAAACCACGCTTACCAAACAGGGAGATGCAAGAAGGTCTACTGCAGGTTGTGCGACTCAACACACCACCCCAAGACAAAGTTCGTTGTCAACGGCAACGTGTACGTGGATTTCCACACCCACCTCACCCTGCACAGGAACACGGTGAAAAGGAAGATGGAGGGCAAGCACAAGGTGGAGGTGAAGAGAAGAAGGAGCGGTGAATCGGCGGGAAACAGCAGCATGGACGTCAAAGTTAAGGAGGAGAAAATTGAGATCAAGGAGGAAGTAGTGGAGATTAAAGAAGAGGTGTTGTAAATATTTGAATAAGTTTTTGTTTTTAAATGCAATATGAGTGTTGGTAACTTTGATTTGTATACTAAAGTTTAAGGTCGGTGTGGTTTATTTGGAAAACTTTTTAAGTTTGTTGTTGAGAAAAAACATTGTCTTATTTAGGTAATCTAAAGTAAACTACATTTTTAAAGTTAAAGTAATTAAAAAAGACTCATGTTTCTAATGTATAATTTATATACCAGACGATTATATCTTCTATTAATGTTACATGTATAGGTTATAAATTAAAAACTTTAAATGAAAATACATTAATAAAAATAGATAAAGGGTTGTTAGTTTTTGAATTTTGTTAAGAAACAGCATATTTTAGATTAAGTAAGGTTTATAGTTTCCCGAATGTATATTAAATACAAAATAATAAATAAATACAATAAATTTAAATTTAATAAATGTAATAAATTAATTAATATTTAAAGTACAAATGAATATTTTTATTCCACCTTTTTATTCCACCTTAATTAATTAGTGTTTATGTAAAAGTAGTGTAAAAGTGTTTATTGTCTAAAGAGATTAAAATTGGTTGTGTAATTTTTTTAAATTTATGTTATTTTTATTTTAAAAGTTTGCTCAAGTTTATTGAAAAGTTTAATTTCTCTTTGAAATACACAAAGGTTTTTTCATTTATTTTTAAATATCATGTTTGACACTTTTTATTAATTTAAATTTTTAAATCAAACACTCGAAATTTTAATTTCTCACACAAAATATTTTAAATTATTTTGTTTAAATATAATGTTTAGCAATTTTTTTAAAGGGTTAAATTTTATAATCAGACGCTTTAAAACTTTCTCACACAAATTATTGACGTTAGAGTATTTTATAATCATTTTGAACGTGATGTTTATTTCTAATTTAAATATTTAATATTTGATTGAATACATACGTATTTGTTGAATATATGTTAATAAAAAATTTATAAAAAAATTTTTTGGTATAAAAAAAAAGTTAATATTTGCGGTACAATTATGTACATATTCGCTTTTTTTTTTTAAACCTGTTTATTTCAAGCTTATAAGCAGCAACTAACATCATTAATCACTTTCTAAAAATTATAAAATTTTAAGTCGTCATTAGTTAAATAAAACCATCGTTTGTCAGTTAAAGTTATTTTTTGTGAAAGTATACATCAATATTTATTTTTACAGCTACTTTTTGATAATGCGTATTTTTGTTTCAACTTAATTTTTTGAACTATTTGTTTTAAATGTACTTTTATACAACAACACAAATTAAGCCTGCCTGAGTTAAAAACGCTAAAAAACAGCAAAATTCAAAGAATATTTAAACCTTATTACACATTAAAGTTTTTTATAGAAGTCTGTAGGGCAAGTACACAAATTTTTTAATTCATCATGGTGTAATTCAAAATTTATTTCTTTAAATTTCTGACTTGTTGTTTTGTTTATAAAAGATTCAATAAAAAAGCTTTTTATTGTACTTGAGTTTTTTTTATGTAAAAATAAGTTCAATTTTTTGTTTGGTTACATTTAAAATGGTTAAATTTAAATACCAAACTGTTTTCAGAAACTAATAAATACATGAACATTCGTAAAATTTTTGTTGAAGTTATGTTGCATTTTTTTACGAAGTATAGAAAGCGAAAAATCGATTTGTGAGAACAAACTTACTTAAATTTTATCAGTTATTTTTACTAGAAACTATAACGTTTCATACATAACTAGCTAATAGCGTTACATAAAATATTTCTTGTGAGCAAAAATTTTGACCTGACTTGCGTTCAAGCAGCTTTTCATAAAAACTTGAAATAGTGATGATTAAGTAAAATTTCAAGTTACAAAAAGTATTTTTCATAAGCAAATATTAATAACTTGACTTATACTTGAGTAGTTTTTCATGAAGAAATAAATAGCATAAAACAAATTATAAGTAATATAATATCTAAGTATATTTTCACGAATACGTGAAATATTTGAAAATTAAGTAAAAATTCAACTTACGCAACATATTTCTTGTAAACATAATAATGAAATACTTGAAATTTTTCTTTGAAATATATGTATAAATTACTATATTAAAAGTATTTTCGATTTTAATTTACGCTTAATTTTTTTTTTTCTTCAAAAATTTATAGTTTTAGTACCTATTTAAATTATTATAATAGTTTTTCAATTAAGTTCTAAAGTTAATTTTATGCGCAAGTTATTAAGTTGCATGAGCATTTCTTAGAACAACTATTTTTGATGTTTATCATACCATGCTTCAACATCTAAATGTTTAAACACATGTTTATTGTGTTTAAATTTATTTTTGAAAATATTTCTACCTGAAGTATAGCATTACCTAAAGTGTTTCATAAAAACTAATTTAGTAATAAATAAATAATTACACACAACTGTTATTTTACATATTTTAGTATAATATTTCGTACACGATAGTAGCAACTCAAATTAGGTGATAACAATAATATACCAATAACAATTATTTCTGTTAGTTTTTAAAAAGTAAGTGAGCAAGAAATTAGTATTTTCCCAAAATAAAGCTGAATGGATTTTTTTTAATAAAATCAGGTGTGAATTTGAGTTTAGGGTCTTTTACTTAGTAACGGGAAAAACCTCCTAGATTGTATAGGAAAAAGTCTTCCGTTATTTAAAACAGTTGTAGTA
Organism: Thalia democratica; assembly: GCF_965202585.1. Taxonomy (NCBI): domain Eukaryota; kingdom Metazoa; phylum Chordata; class Thaliacea; order Salpida; family Salpidae; genus Thalia; species Thalia democratica. The sequence goes on along the minus strand of NC_139171.1, from coordinate 5,251,425 downwards.
ATTGTTGTTTAACTACAATTTAAAAATGAAAATATGATAAAATAAGCTTTGATTAAGGTCTAGCGATTATATAACAGCCTAATTGTAACTAATTATCCCGAAAGATTTTTTTTTAAGTAGAGTTAGAGCTTAAAAATTTTATACTTAAGTGTAAAATAAAGAAACTTAGATTTAATAAAAAGTAGTGATAATAAGTTTTCAATCTGTTATACTAAATATCTATCAACTAAGTTATACTAAAATGCAATAAAGTCAAATTAAACTGACATAAAACTATAAAATCAAGTTAAACAAAGATAAATAAGCGAAACTGTTTTCAAATCAACAACTAAATAACTATACTAAAACCGAAGTTAAGAACATGTTTAAAAATATTAACACAAAAAAATCACTGTTACTTGCTTCACACAACTATTTTTAAGCACAAATTTTGGCCCGCGTAATAACTACTAACTTGACTGGCCGGGTCCTGTCCTTATGTCCATAATGAAGACAAAACTAAAGCAACATATTGAAAAATTATTTTCTCTATTTTTTATTTAGTCGAAGTTTCTTTATTTTACACTTAAAGCTTAAATATAAAATAAATTACGTTATTCTAGTTCAGGGCAGGTTTTAATTTTGCCTCACTAGGATGGTCTTGCAGAGTTCAATATTTTTTAGAAATGCGCTTCTAGTAAACTGAAAGAAATTCAATAAAACTTAAAACTTAAAAAGAACTATATTAAGCATTTAAAACTTTAATTTCTGTCAATTTGATAAACTTAAATGTTAGTTCTGATTTATAATGTAGTTTTAAATTTGAAGAACTATAAGTTTCAAGAACAAACTTACTTAATAAAGTGTTCTACTTTGAATATTTTATCATTTAATTCGGGTAATGGCATATAAATATTACCCTTATAAATAAAGTTTGAACACTTACTTCAGTTTATTCTGTTTTAAACTATTTTTTTGAATTTAGTTATAGTTAGTTAAGTATATTTTAAATATCTAAAACTTTTTAAATGAAGGGATAAGTTAAGACTTATGTTTGTATAAAAAATGAACAGAACTTTAAAGTAAGATTTCATTCTAAACTGTTAGCTATTTCTTTAATCATATTTATAAAACATATTACGGGAACTTTCTATATTTGACTTGTTAAATCTTTCACAAAGTTCAAACAAATATTCAAAAGTAGTTATGGTTTTGATGTTTAACAAACACTGAATCAATCAAAAATTATTCGTTGGTTCGTTTTATTTAAAAAACATTAATATCATAATAATTATAAGATGTAACGTTAAAAGGCGTTAAATCCTGGAGATCCTGATAAGCTAAGCTTATCGGAATAAATACCACAGATGTTCTGGTGCTAAAACTTTATTTCAACTAACGGCGTTTCACTGCTCTCAAATAAATTTAAGAACAGATTTACGGAGTCTTTAATATATTAACACACATTAGAAAAAAAAAGCAGAAAAAGCATGTAAAATTATGTATAGTGTTTATGTAGGTAAATACTTCCGATACAGGTAGTTTAAAGGATATATATGCTAACCATAAACATACTTTTTAAAATATAAATAAAAAACAAAGCACGCGTTTATCGGATTATGTCTGGAGCTTTTTTCACAGGTACGGTAAAAGGCCAAACATGGAGTGGAGTATTGTTTCAAAGATCAAACATGCATCCAACGGAGTAAGTAGAATTTCCCCAACTTGCAATACAGAAAGAGCAGTAATTGCAGCAGAAGATAAAGACCTACTTCTGAATAAGCGGCAAGATTTATCGAATATTTGTCCCCACAACCGACGATTCTACTTTAAATAACTCTGTCTACTTATGTACTAATTTATTTCACAACACTCACATTACAATTACATACACTTGCAAGCTTAATACTTCATGTTTTTAAGCTGTATAAATTATTGACCAATTTGTTAAATTTATTATGACGTAATATTTCTGCACAACTCAATTTTATTTTCATTTTAAAAACTTGCCTATTCTTAGAGCTTTTTGAGGTTAGTGCCAACTTTTATTAAATTTGAACTTTTTGTAGACAATTTTATAATTTTATGTTTTTATCCCAAACTTTGTTTTTAAACCATAAAGTTCATTTATAGTTACTACCTACATAAACACTATACATAATTTTACATGCTTTTTCTGCTTTTTTTTCTAATGTATGTTAATATATTATAGACTCCGTAGATCTGTTCTTAAATTTATTTGAGAGCAGTGAAACGTCGTTAGTTGAAATGAAGTTTTAGCACAAGAAAATCTTTGGTATCATAACAATTATTATTATGTGATTATCATTTCTTTTTAATACTGTAAGCATAAATGATTTTCAATAAAAATAACTTTCATTATGTTTGAAATGGTATGCCATTGCATATAAATAACGAAAATATCTCGAAAAAACATGATTGAAAACTATTGAAAAGTTAAAGTGATCTTAAATTAAATATATATTCAATCTTTAATTAAAAAATTTACTTAGTATGAATAAAACTTTTTTAAATGATAAATGTTTTTTTATAGCACAGCTGTCGAATTTATTATTTATTAATTTTCTGTAAGAGGTTTTGGATAACTCTTATGTCTAATTTTTAGCACATAATAAATAAAAAAGTATATATATCTAATACGATATGAATTCCCCACCAAAAATAACAACCAAATAAAAACGTTGTTCACAAACATCAGCATTCATATTATTTATATTGTTAAGATATTTAAGAATTTAGAGTTGCACAGAATGACAAATTTATAAATACAATGCTGCAAGTGAGATACTCGATTTTTTGTATCTGATGTTTTGTATCTAATTTATTTAAATTAATCAAAACTATAAACGATTAAGAACATGCTTCAATGACGCAAAAATGAAGACAAGCCTACAAAGGAAAAGTAAACTAAAATAAACACATCTAAGGGTGGTGAAGGTGAATTTTTTGTATTATTGTCTTTATAAGTTTTTTTAAATTACCTTTACAGAAAAATACTCAAGAGTGTTCAGATCGTTAACTATAATTAATAGCAGAACATATTTTTTTCTGTATACATCAAAAAAATTTGTAATTGAGTTAAATCAACAGCGGAGCACTTAGGTTATAACAATAATTGTTAAACAAATGAATATATGTTCACCAAGAACATTTGTTTGTTACGTCACTAGAAGATATAAAGAGGTATCAAAACTGTGTATACTTATTTCTGTTAACAAATCAGCAACAAAAACAATGCTCATGTATTTACAATAGGGTTGTCGTGGACAAGACAGTAGATCAGGGTTTACCAAACTTTTTTATCAAATGGTTCCCTTTTAAGTAATTTAAAAAGCTATGGCCCCTTGTACCAACATTACTCAAAAACAACCGTTGAAAACTGTTAAGACCTTGTTTAATTTTGTTTCCTCATCATTATCAACTCAGGAATACCTAGTGTAAGTTTGAAATTATGACCTCATGGCCCTCCCTTTGGCCCCTTTGTTGCTCATGGCCTTCAAAAATTTCTGTCATGGCCCTCAAGGGGTCTAAGACTTGGTTCATGGAAAGCCTTGCAGTAGATTGTATCCTTGGTGTATGGTTCGATAACCGAAAGGTTTTTTTAAGCGGTCCTTAATTTTTTGAGCGCTTACCTTTTTTTGAATTAACAATGTGACCTAGTGTAAATATTTCTGCAAAATAAATTGTGAAGCTATGTTCTGGATAGTAACAACACGTTTCAGTTTATAACTACAGAAAGAGTTCTTTTAACCAATTACAAAGTCTTTGTTAAAGTAATGTATTAGGATGTTATATACTTCAACTAAACAGTAAATTTATTCATACTTGCTTATTTATTTGTTTTTATATATTGTTGTTTATTTGACATTCTAAATATTTTTTAGGAATACAACACTAAGTAAGATTAAAAAGTACAACATAAATGTAAAAGAAAAGAGTAATTGGTACTTGAAACATTAAAGTCTCATTTGTGTAGCTTGTTTTGAGTTATAGTTTATACAATTTAAATAAGCACTTTGTATTTTAAAAATATATTGAAAGCAAGGCTTAATAATATTGTCAAAGTATTTGATTTATAAAAAAGTCTTGAAACTAATTGACTACTTTACACAAAACTCTAGTAAAATAAATCATATCTTATAATTCATTTACTTGTACTTATTGAAAATAATGTACTTATGTGTTAAGTTGTTCGTAGAAGAAAAAGCTGATGCAACCCAACATTTATTTAAACTTTTTATTTAACTAAACTCTATATGTGTTGTTTTCAAAGTTTTGTGACATTTTTTGCGCTACGTAAAAAAGTATTTTAGAGTTCTGCTTGCTTTGAAACTTTGCAAATTAATTGAGAGAGCTAAGTTATAAATAAATTAAAGACGTAATATAAAACAAAGTAAGAACGACATACTACGACTTGCGGGTTAGATCGGGCCCAAGGCGTGTTGTTTAGCTTTTAAACAATTTTTTTCTAAAACAAACATTTACGAGTTCTTTTTAGTTTAATTGTAAGTAATTATTAATGTTTGTATACATACAATTTTGATACAGTTTTTATTTTATACAGTACGAAATCAGTGTATGTTTCAAAATTACAACATCCTCAGTAGACTTTTTGTATTAAAATTAGCATTTTACTAATAAAATAAGTCCTGTAACAAAGCACAAGTTAATTTAAATTTTCACACCAATCTCATCTTGTATCAAAAATTTTATTCATCCAGCTAAATTTATACCTTAATGAAATAGAAACATATTTTAATTTCCTTCTAAAAGTCAATAAAGTTGTTTATGATATAAAACTATGCTTGATTGGAAACGAAGTTTTTCTACAACACTTTGTTTCTAATAAAAAACAACTATTAAGAATAACAACCCTTTTGTTTTATACATATTGTGTACGTTTGCTATTTCAAGATGAACTAGTCCTTAAACCTTTTACCTAAATTTTACACAAAAGTCAATTGATCTTTGTTAATATTTATGTCTTTGTTTGATAAAAAATAGATAAAATTTATGAAACAGATAAAATAAAACTTTCTAACAAATTTATAAACTATGTATTTTATCTGAAGAAAACTTGTTATATATGCATATTCACTTTTTAGTAAGTTTTGTGTGTGCATAATTTTTTTTATTTTAAGTTAAATATTTTTATAAATATATCTAATTTTTTTAAACGCAATAAAAAAAGTTAGTATACTTTCAAAAAATTTATCTTTTATGTTTTAAATTGTTGAGACACTTTATAGTTTTAAATGTAATTAAATTATAAACATAGTAGATTGAGTGAAAGTAAAATTTCTTTATTTTGTTTTACATATTTTTTAAATGATAAATTGTAAAATGACAAAGTAGAACTTTTAAATAATGATGCTTTAACAAAAGGTCTTTATGAAACTTATACAAACCAAAAAAAAACATAAATACACTAGATAAACTAACACTTTCAAGATTTTTGACTAGTTTATTTTTAAGTTATTTAAAGATGTGTGGGTTTAAAGATTGTTTAATAAAAGTAAAACTGATGATTATTAAATTAAAGATCAGATTAATACAGGACTGTTTTATTCATGTATATAAGTCGTTGTAATAGATTACAGACTACATGATAAAACAGTCCAATTTAGAAGAATAAAATTAATAGTTTGACCTAACGTACTAGTTAATACAGGAAGTACTTATAAGCAATTTACTGTAAGAAAGTTATTATTATCAGTAAATATGAATAATATTTTTGGTATGAAAACTTTAATGAAGTATTTGCAAACTTCAAACATACAATTTTTATATCTTTTTCAACTAACAGAAGAAACTAACCATTTGCTAGTTGTTTTTTTTTAATTTTTTAAAGAATCACTGCATCTAAAAATAATTTTAATATTGTTGTTTTAGTTCTATTCATAAGACTTTTAAGGTTAGCACTTAGACAAAATTATTATTAAATTTATACTTAAAGTTTGAAATTGTAGTTAAAAAATCTTTATCTATCTTACAACTTATCTAGTTTGTAGAAATACCTTTATTTAGTATTTATGCTTTTTAATTACAACAGATTAATATATTTCTTCATTAAACTATTAGTAATAAGTTATAAACACCAAAAAATATTAGGCTTGAACTTTGATAATAACTTTTTTAATTGAAGAAATTTAAGCGGATATTTTTTTAAAATTATTCAGACAATTGCAGTTTACCTGTATAAACCTGTTTTATATTAAATGTTTTAAAGTTCAAAATATAAAGAATAAAATGTTAACTTATTTTTATACAAAAGTTAGTTTTTCAATCATTTTCCTTCCAAAACAGCCCTTTTTTGATTAAAATTGCCCCCACTAATTACAAAAAGTATCTAGTGTGAGTTTTGGTAAGTTGACCTTGGGTAAGTTGTGCCTAAAAACTTTTTTTTCTGCTTTCCATTGCAAATTTTAAAACAGTCTAAGTTTCAAATTTCTCGTGAAAAGTATCCCGTTAAAGTACAAAAGTTATAAAGAACAAAATATTAACTTATTTTAATATAAATAGTAAATTTTTTAACTAAAAATGTATGTTTTAAATGTATGTTATGCATTGCTTTGTTAAATAAACATTATTGAACACAACTACTACTAGAGTGTTATGATTATTGAACAGTTAATTCTTATTTGTATTTATAAAATAAAAATTATCCCTTAACCCAGACTACATCGCTACCCCGTAATCGCCTTTTTACTATTCACGCCCCCTCCCCCTTTGCACTTTATCGCCTCCTAGCTTGCTTAGATGGACTCAAAGGAAAAACACTTTAGATGGCCTGATGACACACTTTAGGGAAACCCTGTTATGAATGCAGACTATATACAGGGTTGTCATCTGTTTTTGGCAAGTTTTCAAAATTTCCTCCAGGTTTTTGTGTCTATTTTTAGTTTAAAATCAAGTTTAAAGTAAAAAAATAGTGTTAAATAGTATAAAAACGTTAAAAAGATACCGTAAAGCTACTTTAAAAGTGGTTTAAAAAAAAAAAAATTTTGATGATGACAAATTTAATTAATCTATATGATAGATTTTTTGTGCCAAATCAGAATTCTACTACTTAACATGTTAAAGTAGATAAAACTCTAGGATTTTAGTAATTTTTGTTCAAAATTCCAGGTTTTTTTTTAATTTCTGAAATTCAAGGTTTTTCCATGATTTTTGGAAACCCTGTATGTACAACAAAGAGTGATCAAAATTGTGAATACAACTTATATATAATAACATACTACATAATAAGTTATTATAAGTTGAATTACTTATCTAAATTTGCATTTAATAGTAGTCATTCATTAAAACAAAATACAAGTGAATTATTTTATTTATCAAGCATGCCGTAAAAACATTATAAAAATCAATAACTACAAATAAAAACTCTTAATATTGTTTTCAAAGAAATGAGTTACTATAACCATGAAACCTTATAATAGCAAGCACATAAAATATTTATACATGTACACTGTTAATAAAACTAGTTTAAAAATAAATGTTTAAAAAGCGTATGTAAAAATTATTTTTATTTTTATAAAACTCAGTAAAAGATAGATGAAAAAAAAACTAAAACTTCTTCAAAATTACTAAACCCAATAATTCATGGTATACACAGTCATTTTAATAAAAAATAAAAATTTCAAATGAACAAGTAAATTTGGTCTATTTACAACATTAATATATCAATAAAGAACATAAAAAACCATTTATCTTTCAATTAATAAAGCTTAAATAGAATTTTTTGTAGCACCTGAAGTTTAAATTTATAAATTTAAGTTCAAATTACTACGAAACGAATATTGGTAAAACCAATTTGAAATTAATAAATAGATTAATATTATATATAACGAAGTCTATATAGATTTTAACGCAAAAAAATAAAATGGTTTAACTACCAGAACAGGCATTAAAAAAATAATGTAAACTACAAGAACTTTTGTTCAATAATTGATTTTTTTAGAGTAATTAAGTTTAGTTTACAAAAAAATGAAATATCTTTTAACAATGAAAACATTTTTATTTTCAGTAACAGTTTTGTAATACTACTGAAAATCAATTTTTAATTACAAAAGTTGTAATCATAATTTCAAAATATTTTAAATTTTTTTTTAATGGTTTTTATTATAAAAGTATAACAACTTTGAAAAGTTTGCAAAGCAATTATAAAATTTATTGAATAATGTTTCATCTCATTAAGTCATATTTACTTTTTATTGTCTGATATTTTAAATTTTTAATCAAAAAAGATTTAAAACTGTTTAAAACAATTCCAAAAAATCGTTAAAATTAAATAATTTTACCAACTCATCAACTCAGTAACCCCCACTGGTGGTTACAATTTTGCTCGATTCACTTTCCTCGATGTTCCGGTTCCTGATATCGTTCAGTGTTCTGGCAGTACGGTTCCATTCGTCGTTGCGTGGAGTAGATATCTGATCACCAACCTCGTATAAGTGCACGTTACCTATAAAAAGTAAACATTAATTTTTATTATTTGCGTATTTACTATCTGAACTAATTTTTAGGGGACTCGTCAAAATCCACCCGCGTTCAAATTCAAGAGCCGCTTACTGATCGAGGGTAAGGGTAAGGGATAAGTGAAAAATAAATAAAAAACAAATTAAAAAATGTAAAAAACATATAAAATAAATTAATTAATAAAGAAAATATTTTTTTAAATCGGGTGGATTTTGAACGCGGGTGAATTTTGATAGCATACCAATTTTTAGTACTTATCAATGTTCTTATTTGGTCACCTACCTCGTATAATGGAAATTACCTGCGAAGGAGTTTTAAAGGTGTATATAGTATGTTTCACAAACAAACTGCACACAAGTAAAGCTTAAAAGGTAACAATCAAGCAATGAGTGTAAAAGAGCGTTACCTGTAGAGAAATCTAAGTACAGGTGTTCCCATCACTTCTTAAAAGCTTTTTAAATTGTAAAAAAGTTTTAAATTCATGATTTTGAACACTAGTGGGAAATGTGCTTTGTTAGCTTACTTTTCTAGCCAAAGACTACTAGTGGACACTAATTATCAGTGTAAAAAACATATTTGTAAAAGTACACGGAAAAAATAAGATACAAGCTTTTTATGATGAAAATTTATAAATTTATGTATATAGCAAAACCAGTGACTTCATAGGTAAATTTTGTACTTTTAGGACTTGATATTAGAAGTTATTGGTCGTACCTTATGTTAAATATGTATAAATAGCATAATAATTTATGCTAAAATGTAAGTATATTTTCAAATAATACATTACAGATACGAACATGTAACAAAACAGAACAATACCAAGTATTGATTGACCATTATTTTATATTATAAATAACAAAAAACGAACCAATAGAATCAGCAACAGAAATTTGATTTCCTTTTTCGTTCCATCTCAACTTGTTAGCTGCTACTTGGTTGCTTATTTTAGTGTTAACCAATGGTTCTTCCAAATCACTGTATAAATAATTTATTAGTGCTTAGTTTAAAAAAATTTTTATAATAGTTTTATTGTTCAATTTATTTTAGTGCTTGCTAATGTCTTCTTCTAAGTCACTGTATAAATATTTGATTGCATACTATTTTAATAAATACAAAAATTTCATAAATTTGATTGTTTGTTTTAATGTTTATTATTAGTGATTCTTTTAAGTCACGTAAAAGAAGCTTTGTTTATTTTAAAAAATTCACAGTTGTTTAAATATTAATCTTTTTATTTACTAAATATATCTCAAGTAACTGGAAAGAGGTAAATATTTTAATTTGGTAGCTAGTACCAGTTTATACTTTTAGAGAGTTTATTAAATAAACAATCCTAAATGAGCAGCTAAACACAGTTTAAATTTGTTTTTTTTAATTTGACAATTCTTACTAGTATTTTAATTACTAAATTAAAAAAATATAAATTTCTATAACAACTTACTGATGCATATTAACTAACAATAATAACCTAATAGTTACAACATACTTATTAATATTCAAAACATCCAAAATATCATTACAATAAACACTTGCAAATAAATTAATCATATTTACAGTAAACAAATTATTATATATTAGGTTTTATAAAACCATTTGAAAATAAAACGTATATAAAATACTTATTAAATATTAATTAATTATTAATTCAATTAATTATTAATTCCAAACATCCAATTTTCCAGTACAATCTACACTTTAAAATAAATATTTTTTTAAAATATAAACAAACAAACTTATTAATATTCCAGACATCCAAATTTCCAGTACAATCAACTGAAGCAAATAACGCAGGATTGGTTGGTGACCACTTGACATCAAATACTGAATCATTTCTATCATCGAATGAATGGATGCATTTCTTTTGCTGGTCCTAAAATGATAATTTTTAGTAAAACAAAGTTATTGTTCAATAAGTCTTTAAAAATGATAGTCCAGGAGCAATGCTTTATTGTTCAATAAATCACATAGAAAAAATTTAATTATAATTTAAGAAATTTTGTATAGTGAGCTATCTTAAGTCGTAGATAATTAAAACAATGAAAGAGTACTAAGAAAGGGTTCATCATATAATTTTATTGTTCATTAAGAAAATGTTATGTATTAATTAGGCTCTTGAAACACATTTTCTGTCTAAGATTAAAAAGAAAGTTTTGTCAAGTTTGCTAAACTTATGTTTGCTTACTTTTAATTACATAATTTTGTATCTAATAATTAATAAAAAACCAAATGTGTACACACCTATCTTTTTATGGAGCAAAAATGTAAATAACCGACAACTCAAAAAAGTACACTATTTTTACTTGTTAACTGCTCATAATTAAACAGTTATTATATAATCTAATAAGTGTATGCGTATCTTCCTCAAAATTTAAAAAAGTTTTTTTGAAAACATTGTTGGTGTTAATCAAAACAAAATAAACAACCAAAATAAACATAGTAAACCACAACTTGATTATTGATACAAAAATACATTTAAAATAATTAAAATATTAGTTTATATAACTAATTAAATATAATTAAATTTGTATATAAACATATTTAAATAACAATAAAATACCAACCTTAATAGACCACAACTTGATGATTAAAAAAATATATATTAAAATTTAATTCTTAAATCAGTTCATCTTTAAAATATAATTCCAATATATATACTATATTAAACAAAAAACCAACCTTAATAGACCACAACTTGATAGTCCAGTCAAATGAAGATGTGACGAAAATGTGTGAGAAATCCATTTGAGAAGTCGACTTGTTGAAATCGATTCCGCTGATTGGTCCTGAGTGGCCCTCATAGTACTCAGATATACCAGTTTTACTGTGGGGGATTTTATTTATACATTAAGAAATATAAATAATTAAAATTAGTTGCTTAAACTAAAAAACAACAAGTTTATCATTAGCATGGTTTATTTGGGATATAGTTGAAATTTAAACAATTGAAACAGTTATAATTTTAAGTAAAAGCAAAATATAAACTAGTATCCCTGGTATAGCGATTAAAACAGTTTACCAACCTTCCGTGCCTGCAAGCGGTGTAAACGGCTCCATCTTCAGAACCAACGACGAAATTGTTGACATTGTTCGGTTGAAATGACATGCAGGTTACCGGGACATTCTTCGATTGCTTGTGCGTCATTTCAAATGCTTCCTAATTAATTAAATTACTATTAAAATAAGATATTATGTTAACCAAGTCATAAGCTTTATTTCATAAGCGCTTTCTATGGGAATAAGCTAAATTTAATTATTAAATTAAAACTTAATAAGCAGAATCAGACATCAAGAAATTTTATGCTAAAAATTCTAGTCGATTTGTATACAATGTCAAAAATATATTATCAAATATAATTTTTATAGAAATATACAAAATTTTACCAGCGGTTGAGACAACATATCCAAACTCCACGAGCAAACTCTACCATCGTTCGAAATTGTCATCAAATTATTAGCGTTTTGTGATCCTACTGTGTCAATACAGTATACTGGATGCTATAAAAAATATTATAAATAAAAAAATATTCTGATTGTCATCAAGTTATTTGCATTTTGTGACCCTACTGTGTCAATGCAGTTTACTGGATGCTATAAAAAATATTATAAATAAAAAAATATTCTGATTGTCATCAAATTATTTGCATTTTGTGACCCTACTGTGTCTATGCAGTATACTGGATGCTATAAAAATATTTATAAAATATTAGTACTAATAAAATAATAAGTATTTTAAGGCCATAGGGGGGGGGTCCACTTTGTTTTTTACAACTTGATCTTATTTTGTAGAATTTAATCTGAGCTATCAGACACTTTTAACCGCTTAAAAAACTCAAAGTAACTTTTGAGATATAAGCGATCAAAGAAAGGGCGTTCAATAGGTTCTTTATGGAAGGCGAAAACTAAAAATGCAAAAAAGACTATTTCACTAAAAATCTATCTCCTCCTTCATTTTTTGAGTAATCTTTCTCAAATTTATACAGAATGTGTATCATTAAACTTTAAAGAGATCTATTGTAGGAATTTTTTTAATTTTGAGTAAAAAAAAAATTATTGTCAAAAAACTACCCTTTTTTTTAGTTTTTTGTGGATAAAATTTTTGTTTTTCAAAATTTCAAAAATTCCAACATTCAGATTCTTCAAAATATTAAAAGGAACATTTCCTGAAAATTTGAAGTCTCTAGGTCCAAAAATGAAGGAGGAGATAGGTTTTTGGTGAATTTTAAAATTTCCGAGAAAATTGAACCCAAAAAATTTGCGGTCGATACGTTTATACTGGAAAATTTTTACAAAAAGTTAAATATCTCAAAAGTTAAATGATATTTTTGAATTCTATAAAAACTGGCTTATAGTTTGTACTTAAAGCTTTCATATAAAAGCCAAAGTTAATTTTAGTAAAAAAAATTGTTAGACCCCCCCTATGGCCTTAACTGTCATCAAATAATTTGCATTTTGAGAACCAACAATATCAACTTAGTATACTGGATGCTATAAAAAATATTTGCAAATCGTAAATTTTTTCTTTACAAATTGTCATCAAGTTATGTAAATTTTGAGACCATACTGAGCCAACACAGTATACTTAGTGTTAGAAAAAATAATTATAAAACAGTATTATTTTTATATACTTACAAAGCTTAAGTTTTTAAACTTTTGAGAGTTTAAATATACACCTTTTTATAAGTCATTAAAATAATATTTAAAACTATATGATTTTACATTGCATATTTGTTATCAATTAGCCAAACGTACAGTATGAGCAGAAGTAGACAACTTGCTCCTCTGAGCGGTTCTTCTGCTGCTTCTGTTGTCCCAAACAACAATCTGACCTGAATAAGTTCCACCAACCACCAAATTGGGGTGGTATTTGGCGAAACAAGATGCTGTAACACTTGATTGGCAGTGGAACCTGTGTCTGTTTAAAATAGAAGTAATTGAATTTTTCATAAATACTGGTACTAATATTTTGCAAAATATTTACTGATGATTTACAGTGAAAGAAACCTGTGTCTATAATAAAAAAATAACATTTGTTGTAGGAAAATACTTATATGAAAGATAAGAAGTTAGGACATTTTTGTCAGAGGAGTATGTGTCTGTTTGTGAAAAGTTTTTGCTGACTTCAGTTTTAGTTCGTTTTAGATTGTTTTGCATATTTGATATTTCTATTATTTAAAACAAACTAATAATTGTAGTTTTATATAATTAGTCTTTATTTACTCAGGAGTTGTAGTCTTATATTTGCTGTTCCACACCAAAACCAGGCCTTCAGGATCGTAAATTGATTCCTCAGAATTTCCGTAGCCGGCCATGCATAACTCCGGGTGCTGTGTGACGTAATAATACGATTTAAATGACGAAATAATTAGTACTGATAATTAATACATTAATAAATATAACGTAAATTAAAAGTACCTTTGATAATTAAAAGTAAAATTTTATGTCTATATTTATGTTATAATTTAATATTATTTATTATTCAGAAACAATACAAATTACAAATATATAAGGTATATAATTTAACAATATAATTTATGTATGCAAAAATTCGAGTGCAGATTCATTCAAAAATGGTGTTATCAACCATAATAACTTTTAAATACTATAATAAACAAAAGCTTCACAATAATAATAGAGATTCACAAGCTTTCCAATGCAATTAAACTATATAAATTTTATTATGCATACACTATATAATAAATAAGCTTATTAAATAACACTTATATCCAGTTATCCAGTTAAATAACAATTTTTTAAATTATTAAAACCAAATAATATTAATTACATGCACACTCCAATCCAATGACGTAACAATCCTTCTTTTAGTCCATCTTTCGTCGGAAAACATTCTATTCAACGTCAATTTCATACTTTTGTCAACTTCACTGTAAAATAATAACATTTGATATATTTAAGCTTCACTTTTGACCAATTAACATAGTTATAAAATTTTGCTATATATTCTATTCAACGTCTATTTCATTCCTTTGTCAACTTTACTATAAAATAATTTTGTTTTCATTTTAGATACAGTATCTAAAATATATCTGGCTAAAAATTAATGCAATTTTATAAAAGATTACAAAGTTTCAATGTGTTTATTTTAAATTATCTCTCTATACAAAAAATTACTGAAACACTCAAAAACATCAAAATTAACATTATAGTTTATTTTTATGCAAATACAGTGGTTAAAACCATGTGAAAATATAATGTTTACAAAAGGTCCTAAAATATTTTATTTTTAAAAGACTATATAAGTAAAATTTTAACTGTTAAATAATAAATAAAAAACATTACAACTATAAATCACCTGTTTTCTTCAATTTTTGAGTCGTATTCAGTGAACAAGTCAATCTTTTCACTTAGGACCCTCTCAATAAACTTTGATGATTTTCCAATAAAATTCAAATAATTTTCACTTGATTCAATCGAAACCTTCTCATCTTGAGACAACTCGCGAAGCACTGTTTGTTTTCAGTATTAATTTTTGTTATTTTAATGTTTAGATATTTATGGTTTTAAATGTACGTGAGAAAATTAACTTTTTTTTGAAATTAAGTAAATGTTTTGCAAGAAAAAAGTAATAACAAACAAAATAAAAAGAAACGGCTTAAAACTTGTCAAACTAGTAAAATTTTTGCAGATTAGTAGTAGAACAACTTAGAACATTTTTAGATTGAAAAACTTTAGTTATCTAAATCGTTGTTAAGTATTTTTTTATTTTACTTATATTAGAATGTCATTGTTATGTTGTTTTTTAAACTCTACCGAGCTCTTGTTTTTATTTTATATTTAACCTACCAAGAGAAATTTATATTATCTTTGTTCTTTTAAGAGCACGACTCATAGCCCATTTTGGCCCTTAGCATGACTATTATTATTAGAGCAATTATATCCAAATGTTTTATTAAATACCTTTATCAAGTACATGTGTTTGTTATTATTATTACATTAGCTTATTATAATATTTATTCTAATTAATTATTATTAATATCATTTTATAAAATACCTTTATCAAGTTCCTGTTTCTTTTCATTATCACTATCAGAGTCTTCAGCAATTTTTCTGATTTCAGAAACAACTTCTTCAGTTGCCACCTGTTCCATTTTCTCGAATTCGTCTGTGTAAAAATCAAACATGTGAACTAAATATTTACATGGTATATATATACTATAGTTTTTGTTTAATAATTTATTGTATGTAAAAAATAAAAGTTGGTATGTTGATTACTACTTCTTGCTTAATTTTCTCGAATTCGTCTGTGTAAAACTTAATTTTTATGTAAACATTATGAAAGTTGTTTTCAAAAAAAATTAAATAATTTCATAAGTTACTACTTATTTCATTCTCTTGAAATGTAAAAGTTAAACATATGAGTGAATTATTTACATGATATAAATACAAATTTACAAACTAAATACATATAAAAATTTGAACAGGGCTGAACAGTAAAGTAAAAGTTTGTATGTAAAAATATAAAAGTTTTATGGAATGTTAATTACTACATCTTACTTAATTTTCTCGAATTTATCTGTGTAAAATTTTACATATAAACTAAATATTTACATGCTATATGTATGATACTGTACTATTGTGCTTGATTTTATCATAAGCTACTAGTTCAACTTACTCAAGTTATCTGAATAAACAATAATTTGCATAAATAGTAATCTAATATTTTAGATATTTTGTAGGCTGTACTGTACAGTATGTGTTAGAAAAATACACTACTTATGGTATAAAGTGTTTGGTACGTAGCTAATAAAAAACTTTTAAATTAAAACATACAAACATCTTTATTTAAAAAAAGTCCTTACATTCAAAATTTAGTTGAATAATTAATAATTTTTGTTTCTCTAGAGCAGGGTTTAACAGTTTTTTTTAAGGCCGCCAAAAAGAAACTATAAAAGCTATGGCGTCTACCAACAAGATTTCTCAAAAAACTTCCATTAAAACCGCATAAGATTTATTTTGGTCATCATCATCGCCTCTAGAATATCTAGTGCAAGTTTCAAATTATGGTGTCATGGCCAACCTATGGCCCTTATACTGCTCAAGGCCCCTTTGTTGCTTATGACCACTGACCACTTGGTTCAGTTTGGGAAACCTTTAGAGCAACAATTAACAAATTACTTATTCAAAATATTAAATGTTCTGATTCTTATTGAATAGTAATAGTTTAAGTTTCTTTGGTAAAAACTTAAAAAACAATTGAAATATCTAACCTTCGGACTCAACTTGAGTAGTAATAGTTTTCTTTATGTATGAACAGTAAATAACAAATTCATTTAAAATATTAGAAAATAATTAAAACATTAAACCTTCTGATTCAACTTGTGTAGTAATAGTTTGAGTTTCTTTAGTGTATGAAACATTTAATCAATTAATTATTCAAAATATCAAACCTTCTGATTCAACTTGGGTAGTGATAGTTTGAGTTTCTTTGGTGTATGAAACAGTCTCTTTAGGAGCAATACTGGTAGTTGAGACTTTACTGAATTCCAATGCTTTCACACGTACTTGCCTGTTAGAAATATTATATATTTAAATTTATCTATGATCATTCTTACACTTTACTGTTAAAAATTAAAAATCTTTCTTTTATGCTAATCTATAAATTTTAGCTAGGTGGTGATACTAAGATTAAGTGAACAAATAAAGTTCAAACAAGATATCATAACTGTTACAACAAATGATTGATTTGAACATTTAGCACCATAAAATATGAATTAAGGTTTAATATTACTAAAAGAACAATAACATAACAGTAACCTATAACTATATCAAAGTTTATAACATAATAATCACAGAAAGTTAACTCAATGTGATCACAAACATAAAAAAAGACAGAGTTAAAAAAAATCTAGAATGAACTACAACAAAAAACAACATTTGTTAATGAAAATTGTTTAGAAATAACTGTCAGTAAACTTACAACAAAGAAAAACACAATTTCTCTTTCTAAGAGCATTTATGTACGCACAACAGACTGTTGATGACTCTGATTTTAATAGTACAACAAATGATGAGTACAACAACACTACTTGATTTTCACAACAAAAAATCAAAATAAGTTACCAACTATCTGGTCTAATATGCATTCTAGCAAAAAAAAACAAAGGATCCTGGTACTATAAGTTAACAAGCAACATTTGTGCACAGACAATTTACAACAAATTACAATATATTTACCAGGTTTCTTCCTCATCGCATACCAGTTCAACTAAACTTGCATCCGGATCCCAATCCAAACTAGCCAATCAGAGTGCAGTAAAATAAATGTTAGCCAATTAGAAAATGTAAAAAAATGAATATTGTCCATTTAAAACAGTATGTTTATCATAATGAATCGAATAAAAGACACCAAGTTTAAAGAACTAATATTCAAAATTTTAGTTTTTTTATTTTGATGGAACAAATTGTCTCATGTATAAACATAAATAACTTTTATTGTAACAAAGTCTGTACTTATGTAAGAAATCAAACACAGCTACTGTTTAAAGCAAAATCAAGTGTCAACAACAACGCATGCATTAGTATGTTGCAAACAATTTACCTTGGTGGGAGGCCGCTGGAACTTTCCTGATTGGAAGTTGCTTGTTGGACTTGAGCTTGTTCGGCTGGCTTTGATGGAACAACTGTTTTGAAAAAGTTAAAAAATTTAGAGAAGGTAAAAATAAAGAACTTGTAAAAAGTTATTTTGCTTTTTTAAGACCTTAATCAGTCGTTTATACCGGCTTCAATATCTAACAGGGTGTAACAACTAATTAAGAAACTGACAAAAAAATTATAAGAGTTTGGTCTGCTGTTTTTAAAAATATCAAACTATAAAAATTTGGATAGCTTACCAACATTTTAAGGCTATGGGGTTCCTACATATTTTATTTACTAAAAGTAACATTGGGTATTATATGAAAGTTTGAAGTACAAACTACAAGTCAGTTTCTATAAAATAAAAATCTTATATTTTGAGATAATGTAATTTTTATAAAAAGTTTCATGATACAAACGTGTAGACCACAAGTTTTTTGGAGTCAATTTTCTCAGAAACTAAAAAAGAATATAAAACTCTATCTTCTCCTTCATTTTTTGAGCTAGAGACCTAAAACTTTCAGAAAACGTTCTTTTTATAGTTTAAAATACTTTGAATATTGCGATTTTAACAATATTATAAAATAAAAATTTAAGATAAAAAACAAAAAAAAAGGTGTTTTTTTTTTAATATTGTTTTTCTAATTTTAAAAATTACTTTATTTAATCTTTTTAAAACTTAGTAATAGACTTGCTGTGAAAGTTTGAAGAAGATTGCTTAAAAAATGAAGGTGGAGATAGATTTTTTAGTAAAATGTCTTTTTTTTGCGTTTTTAGTTTGCACCTTCCATAAGGAACCTATTGAGGTCACCAACTTTGATTGCTCAAATCTCAAAAACTACTTTAAATTTTTTCAAGCGGTTAAAAATATCTGATAGCTCAGATAAAACTCAATAAAATAAGGTCAACTTTAAAAATTACAGTGGATCTTCTATGCCTTTGAGCTAATTGATATATAAAACAAAAAACTAATTACATGAACTTTGTGTTAGTAGGAGCTTCAGTAAAATATATTGTTTATTAAACAAAAACATAAACATCAACATTTATAATTCATTTAATATTTTACCTTTAGTAGGTACTTCAGATAATCCCATTTGGCTTAACAGATTTTCAGTGGCCTTGCGTTTCTCTTCCAAACCAGACTTGACCTGAACTACTTCATCCTATCAAAGTTTCAGTACTATTATATATAACTATTTTGTAACAAACATACAAGTAAACCTTTTTCTTTTAATTAAGAAATTTTTTTATTGATATACTTAATTATTTTTGTAAAACAAGTTTTTTTTGAAATTTGTCATCAATAAATATTTTTTTACAAAACCCTGAAGTATTAAATTAAAAAGTCATGATAGTTTTAAAATTAATATAATTGTAAGTGGTAAATTAAATAAAAACTAGGTAGTATCAAATCTCATATATTTTGTAGCATAATACATATAATGAACAATAGAATATAAGTCTGATTTTTTATTATATAAGTACAAAACTAACATCTTTTTTAGCAGGCAACTTCTTCATCTTTTCAGCTCTCAGCTTGGCCAGCCTGGCCTTTTTGGCTTCCAATAATGCTTTTCTTTCCGCTTTGTCAGCCATAATGTATATATTTGTACAAATATCTGACTATAAAATAATTAATAGAATTTGAAATGAAAATTACAAAGTTTTTAATACAATACAATTTATTAAGATATTTTCGAATTCCAATAAAGCTATTCTCTCTGCTTTGTCAGCCATAATGTATATACTTTTACAAATTTTTAAATATAATACTGTATTAATATAATGTAAAACTTAAAATCTTCTAGTCTAATATAATATTGTTTTGTATATATAATTGACAATTTTGTTAGTAGTAATATATAACTAAAGTTCTTAGTTTTGTTGGAACCAAAAGAAAACTGTTTTTCTAATCGGTATTGAATTGAAAAATAATGATAAATTTTATCAACATTGCATATAATTTTACAACAACTTATATCAAAATTAGAAATTTATCATACTTGTTATAATAGTTTCTTAGAAATTTAAAAATCATAGCAACTTAATGAACTTTAAATACATTTTACTAAAACAGTTTTTTCAAAAATTGAAGCTTTTCTGAGTACATTAGGTTAAGATGTATGTAGTTATTAGGGCAACTCTCTAAAGTTCAATTATTATTAAATAACTTATACTTGTTCTTTCTCAAGTTTTTGTCGGTTTTTAAAGAAAAGCTAAAACATTTTAAGAATATAACTACGAGATTTGTCGAATTCGAAAAAAATCAAGAAACAATTTTGAGTAAATAAAACTTGAGTAGTTTTTTTACTTTTATTAAATTGAGGTTATTTTACTCATTTTTATTCAAGTTATTTATTTTACTTGTGTTAATATACAGGACACTAAGAGACTGGAATACAATTTGTTCAAAACATTCAGAAAAACTTCCTCAAAAAACTCAAGGTCTTTAAAAGTAAAAAAAATCTCAAAAGGTAGATTTTTTAAATTTCAAATAAAGAATTTGCAAAACAAAAAAAAATTGCAAAGCAGAAAACAAAATTCAACAACAAAAAATAATTGTATAAATTGTATTGTATAGTTTATACTTAAACATTTCATATAAGAGCCAATAATGATTTATGGATACACAAATTTTCGATAACCCCATGGTCATATGTTTAATTTATAGAAATTGCTATTATTATTATTTAGTTTTAACTTTAGTTAACACTTGCTAAACTATATTAGCTACAGAATAATTTATATTTTTTAGATGTTGTTAGGACTTTTAAAAGTTTAAAAGTAATTTTGGTTATACCAAAACACTGTGATATTTTCAATTTTATAGAGTTTTTAAAATTCAAATATCAAGTTCTCATATTATATGTTGTAAAATTGAATATATGTTATTGTAATATATGGTGTAACATGTATATACCATAAACAAGAATATATTATAAGAAAATGTTTTTTATTTTGATTAAGCCGCTCAACTAAAAATTATTGTTGTTTGGTTGAATGCTGTTAAAAATAGATGGGATGAGATGGTTTTTTTAATTAACATTGGATTATATTTAAAAGCTTAAATTATGAATTATAGATAAAATTTTATAGTACAAAAATAACTCCATCAAATTTTATATAAAGTAATTTTTCCTTGCCAATTTTCTCATAAATTTTAAAGCTCTCTAAAGATTGTTTTTTTTTTGCTGAAAACCTTACTTTTTAGGAAATGTTACTTACATTGTTTAAATTGAATGAAAATATGAAAATATTAAACATTTAATAATAATAATTTTAGAAAAAAAAACAACTTATTCTGATGATAAAATATATTTTATTAGTGAACTAGTCCAGTAATAAAAACACAAATAAGCCGTAAAAACTTGAAGATAAACTAGAACTATGAGAATATATACACAAAGTAATAAAACAATACAATGTAAACTGAGGGTTTGGTGCATGAGATATGAATGCAAGGACGCAAACATCCAGCTAAATATAGAAAGATTAAAAGGGAAGAAGACAGATTTTTAGTGCCTTTTTTACCTTTATGATTTGTGAATTTTACTAGATATCTTTTCAACTTTTATATTTCGATTCCTTACATCTCAGGATGTTGCTTTTATTCAAATTTTGTTTTTCAACAAAAAATATCAGACTGCTCTAACATACCTTGGCAAACTAAATCATATAGTAAAAAACAAGGTAAAACCCTTTGACATTTAAGTTATTGAAAAAGAAAAAGTACTAATTTAATTTTTAGATGTTAAAAAGATGATTAAGGGCATAGGGGAGGTCCAACATTTTTTTTACTAAAAATAATATTGGATCTTATATGAAAGCTTGAAGTACAAACTACAAGCCAGTTTTTATATAATTTAAAAAAAAAAAATTTTTTTGAGATATTGAAATTTTTATAAAAATTTTTAATACAAACGTATTGACTACAAACTTTTTGGGGTCAATTTTCTCAGAAATTAAAAAAATCACTAAAAATATATCTTCTTCTTCAAAATATTTTTTGAGCTAGAGACCTCAAACTTTTAGGAAATGTTCCTTTTATAGTTTAAAAGACTTTGAAAGTTGGAATTTTTAAAATATCAAAAATATAAAGTTTACATTAAAAAAACAAAAAAAATAATTGTTTTTTTTTGTCAATTTTTTTATTTTTCAAAATTATAAAAATTCCTGTAATCTATCTTTTTTAGATTTAATAATACACTTTCTGTGAAAATTTGAAGAAGATTGCTAAAAAATGAAGAAGATAGATTTTTAGTGAAATGGTCTTTTTTCGTATTTTTAGTTTGCTCTTTCCATTAGGAATCTATTGAGGTCACCAACTTTGATTGCTCATATCTCAAAAATTACTTTGAAATTTTTCAAGTGGTTAAAAATGTCTGATAGCTCATTTAAAACTCTGTAATATAAGATCAACTTGTAAAAATCAAGGTTAACCCCCCTATGCCCTTAAATAAATAAAGAAGTAAGTAACAATGGTTTTTAACATTTTCTTGTTTAAAATTTTATACAAACTACTAGACTGTAGTTTTGTATAATTTGTAAAAAGTGGCTTTATGATTGTTTAAAAACATGAAAATAATTCAATGTGTAGTTTAACAGGGCGGCCCCTGCTTTTTGAGATTTTTTAAACATTTCGATACACAAACATATAAACTGTTTTTTACGAGGCTGAAGTTTGATAGAAATTCATATTTACTAAATTCATACACATTCTAATTATTTTAAATTGTAGACATCCTTTGTTGTCTACGCTATTGAAGTCGCCCCAATTATATTAGACCAAAAAAACTTTAAAAAACTTGTTTAATATGCATAGAACTACAGGTTCTGAAAGACTCAACGATTAACTTTGAAAACTAAAGTAGTTATAGCGTATAGAAAATATGTATTAAAAAAATCAAAAAAATAACCAAGTTTTCAAAAAGTTCAACTACACCGATTATTGTCTACGCTATTGAAGTCGCCCCAATTATATTAAACCAAAAAAACTTTAAAAAACTTGTTTAATATGCGTAGAACTACAGGTTCTGAAAGACTCAACGATTAACTTTGAAAACTAAAGTAGTTATAGCGTATAGAAAATATGTATTAAAAAAATCAAAAAAATGATCAAGTTTTCGAAAAGTTCAACTACACCGATTATTGTCTACGCTATTGAAGTCGCCCCAATTATATTATACCAAAAACACTTTAAAAAACTTGTTTAATATGCGTAGAACTACAGGTTCTGAAAGACTCAACGATTAACTTTGAAAACTAAAGTAGTTATAGCGTATAGAAAATATGTATTAAAAAAATCAAAAAAATGATCAAGTTTTCGAAAAGTTCAACTACACCGATTATTGTCTACGCTATTGAAGTCGCCCCAATTATATTATACCAAAAACACTTTAAAAAACTTGTTTAATATGCGTAGAACTACAGGTTCTGAAAGACTCAACGATTAACTTTGAAAACTAAAGTAGTTATAGCGTATAGAAAATATGTATTAAAAAAATCAAAAAAATGATCAAGTTTTCGAAAAGTTCAACTACACCGATTATTGTCTACGCTATTGAAGTCGCCCCAATTATATAATACCAAAAACACTTTAAAAAACTTGTTTAATATGCGTAGAACTACAGGTTCTGAAAGACTCAACGATTAACTTTGAAAACTAAAGTAGTTATAGCGTATAGAAAATATGTATTAAAAAAATCAAAAAAATAACCAAGTTTTCAAAAAGTTCAACTACACCGATTATTGTCTATGCTATTGAAGTCGCCCCAATTATATTATACCAAAAACACTTTAAAAAACTTGTTTAATATGCGTAGAACTACAGGTTCTGAAAGACTCAACGATTAACTTTGAAAACTAAAGTAGTTATAGCGTATAGAAAATATGTATTAAAAAAATCAAAAAAATAACCAAGTTTTCAAAAAGTTCAACTACACCGATTATTGTCTACGATATTGAAGTCGTTCCAATTATATTAAACCAATAAAACTTTAAAAAACTTGTTTATTATGCGTAGAACTACAGGTTCTGAAAGACTCAACGATTAACTTTGAAAACTAAAGTAGTTATAGCGTATAGAAAATATGTATTAAAAAAATCAAAAAAATGATCAAGTTTTCGAAAAGTTCAACTACACCGATTATTGTCTACGCTATTGCAGTCGCCCCAATTATATTATACCAAAAACACTTTAAAAAACTTGTTTAATATGCGTAGAACTACAGGTTCTGAAAGACTCAACGATTAACTTTGAAAACTAAAGTAGGTATAGCGTATAGAAAATATGTATTAAAAAAATCAAAAAAATAACCAAGTTTTCGAAAAGTTCAACTACACCGATTATTGTCTACGCTATTGAAGTCGCCCCAATTATATTAAACCAATAAAACTTTAAAAAACTTGTTTAATATGCGTAGAACTACAGGTTCTGAAAGACTCAACGATTAACTTTGAAAACTAAAGTAGTTATAGCGTATAGAAAATATGTATTAAAAAAATCAAAAAAATAACCAAGTTTTCGAAAAGTTCAACTACACCGATTATTGTCTACGCTATTGAAGTCGCCCCAATTATATTAAACCAATAAAACTTTAAAAAACTTGTTTATTATGCGTAGAACTACAGGTTCTAAAAGACTCAACGATTAACTTTGAAAACTAAAGTAGTTATAGCGTATAGAAAATATGTATTAAAAAAATCAAAAAAATAACCAAGTTTTCAAAAAGTTCAACTACACCGATTATTGTCTACGCTATTGAAGTCGCCCCAATTATATTAAACCGAAAAACTTTTAAAAAACTTGTTTAATATGCGTAGAACTACAGGTTCTGAAAGACTCAACGATTAACTTTGAAAACTAAAGTAGTTATAGCGTAAAGAAAATATGTATTAAAAAAATCAAAAAAATAACCAAGTTTTCAAAAAGTTCAACTACACCGATTATTGTCTACGCTATTGAAGTCGCCCCAATTATATTAAACCAATAAAACTTTAAAAAACTTGTTTATTATGCGTAGAACTACAGGTTCTGAAAGACTCAACGGTTAACTTTGAAAACTAAAGTAGTTATAGCGTATAGAAAATATGTATTAAAAAAATCAAAAAAATAACCAAGTTTTCGAAAAGTTCAACTACACCGATTATTGTCTACGCTATTGAAGTCGCCCCAATTATATTAAACCAATAAAACTTTAAAAAACTTGTTTAATATGCGTAGAACTACAGGTTCTGAAAGACTCAACGATTAACTTTGAAAACTAAAGTAGTTATAGCGTATAGAAAATATGTATTAAAAAAATCAAAAAAATAACCAAGTTTTCGAAAAGTTCAACTACACCGATTATTGTCTACGCTATTGAAGTCGCCCCAATTATATTAAACCAATAAAACTTTAAAAAACTTGTTTAATATGCGTAGAACTACAGGTTCTGAAAGATTCAACTTAAATTGTTTTTAAGACCACTTAGTTCAAAATAAAATCATAAATTATCTTTATCATTAAACATATAGCTTTGCAACTAAAGATTAGTTTACTAATTGTGTACAATAAATAACTAACATTAATTTTTTAAATATGTTACTAAAAAACATTTTGTATAAGTTTAATCTTATGTTTGTAAAAGTTTTCAAATTTATTTTTTAAATTTTAGTCATTACCATTGGACACAAATAACATAAAACTGTACAAGTTTCGTACTCATGTTGTCAAGTATAAAGTCTAGTTTAAATAACATTTTTTTGTTCTTACTACTGTTTTAAAATTTAATCACCACTTGACCTTTACTTTAAAAACCAAACTTTCTTTGTTCAGTTTTATTTTTTCCAGTTGAGAACGACTATAACTGGGTCGGCAAACGGCGGCCAGCGAGCATTATTGTTTTCTGAATGGTATATGACCCACGAAAGAAAAACCTGCGGCCCGCAAGCATGTAAATGTGGCTCGCCCACCAAATCAATTAAAGTTGTTTTTTTTTCGACAAAAATGCTTTAATTTGATTAATTTATTTTTAAGTCCCTGGATATGTTTCAAAAAAAATTTTTACTAGACTTAAAACTGTAAAAGACGTTTTGACTTTCTCGCAGTTTTTTTCCTCTTTTAGTAAATAACTTCCATTTTACAATAGCAACAGCTGAACAAAAACAAGAACTTACAGTAGTATTTGAGCTCTATAAACTAATTTTCTAATACTAAAAATCTAACTAAATATAAATGTTTTGCAATATGTCTAAAAGAAATGCATAGTAATTAACTAAAATATCATGTCTTTAAAATTTAGATATCTTTTAAATGTGTGGTTTCTAACTATGAATTATTATAGATGCTTATCACAATCACAATACATTAAATTTTAGTGTGCACAGAAACATTTGAAACATCATATCAACAACAACAAGGTAAACATTTTTGTTTATTTTCAAATTCTTGATCTAAAAATTTTGTTATTTATTCAAAATATACTTTCTGTGCACATTGAATTTATTCCTATGAATACAAATGTGAACAAATGAAAATTTTCAGATTGGTTTTAAATTTGTATTAATTAAGACAGTTTTTTACCTAAATCTTAATATTATACTGAAATTATACCCAAAAAGTTCTACTTTCGAAAACCTGGAACAATTTATCAAAAACCTTTGGCAACCTGTGTTTATTTTGTAGATTTTTATTTTCAAACGCAAAAATCATGGTCTATATAGGACTATTATTATTTCTACATATGTAAGTTGTTACTTTACAAAGACTAAAATTAATTTCTTTGTTTAAAATTTCTTTTGAAAACAAAACTATATGTATTTGGTATTTCAGGTAGTGTTAAATCTTAGACTATAAAAGTGATGAAAATCTAAATAATCCTTATATGTGTTAAATTTGATCAAATGTGTTAAGTTTTAGTTTTTGGAGTTTGCTTTAATATATTTAGATTAATACACATTTATAATGATAATTGATATAACACTAATTTTAATTTCACTAGTTTGTTGATCATGAAAATATATTTAAACAGAAAATTTAAAGATGGTAATGTACAAAAAAGTAGTAGCAAAGGTTCTTTCAGATAAAAAAAAGTTGTTAAAAGAGGCGGATAGGTGTAACTTTTTTAAATTATTCAAAGAAAATCATGACCTAGCTTTTAGAAGGTTATACCAAGGTCTCAATCTAAACTTTAGATGCGCAACTAAAGTTGAGAAAAACGCAATTAAAAAGAAGTTTAGGAAAACATTATTTAAACCAAGAGATGATGTAAGTTTACTAAATAATTCTTTAAATAATAAGCAGCGTGGTTGTTAGTTAATTACATTGTTATAAATTAAACAGCAAGTTTAACAATCTAAATACTATATATATAAACCATTTTTTTTCATTAAGGCTGATCAGCCGTTGGAAAGAGATACAGATGATTTGATGGAGAATGCAAATGTTAGTTAATTACATTTGTTGCTTTAAATATTAAAATTATTATAAATTAATCAGCAAGTTTAACAATCTAAACCATTTTTTTTTCATTAAGGTTGATCAGCCGTTGGAAAGAGATACAGATAATTTGATGGAGAATGCAAATGTTAGTTAATTACATTTGTTGCTTTAAATATTAAAATTATTATAAATTAA
Source organism: Thalia democratica (assembly GCF_965202585.1). Taxonomy (NCBI): domain Eukaryota; kingdom Metazoa; phylum Chordata; class Thaliacea; order Salpida; family Salpidae; genus Thalia; species Thalia democratica. The sequence goes on along the minus strand of NC_139171.1, from coordinate 5,223,737 downwards.
TCAGCAAGTTTAACAATCTAAATACTATATATATAAACCATTTTTTTTCATTAAGGTTGATCAGCCGTTCGAAAGAGATACAGATAATTTAATGGAAGATGCAAATGTTAGTTAATTACATTTGTTGCTTTAATTATTAAAATTATTATAAATTAATCAGCAAGTTTAACAATCTAAATACTATATATATAAACCATTTTTTTCATTAAGGCTGATCAGCCGTTGGAAAGAGATACAGATGATTTGATGGAGAATGCAAATGTTAGTTAATTACATTTGTTGCTTTAAATATTAAAATTATTATTAATTAATCAGCAAGTTTAACAATCTAAATACTATATAGATAAACCATTTTTTTCATTAAGGTTGATCAGCCGTTGGAAAGAGATACAGATGATTTGATGGAGAACGCAAATGTTAGTTAATTACATTTGTTGCTTTACATATTAAAATTATTATAAATTAATCAGCAAGTTTAACAATCTAAATACTATATAGATAAACCATTTTTTTCATTAAGGTTGATCAGCCGTTCGAAAGAGATACAGACATTTTAATGGAGGATGCAAATGTTAGTTAATTACATTTGTTGCTTTAAATATTAAAATTATTATAAATTAATCAGCAAGTTTAACAATCTAAATACTGTATATATAAACCTTTTTTTTTCATAAAGGTTGATCAGCCGTTGGAAAGAGATACAGATGATTTAATGGAGGATGCAGATGTTAGTTAATTACATTTGTTGCTTTAAATATTAAAATTATTATAAATTATTCAAGTAAGTTAGTTTTTCTAAAAAAAATTAAATTTGTAAGACTAAGAGTTCATAATTAAGTTCCCTAATTGAACAGAGTCAATATTTGCCTCTGCCAGAAATTCCTAGTGTTCTTCCATTTAATTTATCTGAAGAGAAAGTTAATAACTTGTACAATTTTAACACCTCACGGTTTAAACCTGCATGGAGAGACTATCTAAGAAATCTTTTTGGAGAGAAAAACCGTTACTGTGTTTTAAAATTTGGCTACCATCATGCAATAAAGCAAAATTCAAATAAAAAAAATAGCTCACTATTCAAAATAAAGGCAGTGTGTAAATTACCGAGTTAGTTTGCTTTACAAGTTAAATTCAATTTTATTTGTTGTTTAAGTCATAACATAACAATGTTATTCAGCTAATGTCTTTTTCTTTGATTAACAGAAAATTGTAAAATGTTTTTTTAATCTAGAATATAAAAGCTATTCCTCATTGTTGTACTAAAAGTGAGAATTTTAAGTACAAAATGTTTTAGGTTGTAATGCGAAATACACTATAGTTGGAAATTTAGGCAAAAATATAGGAGAAAATGTTTTTTTCCAAATTAACTTGATCCGCAATGGCAAAATAACGCACAAAGAAGGGGAACAGGCTAAAATTCAATTAAGAGGCGCTAAACGACGCAATCTAGCTAGAAGGATGTTAAAAGAAAAGCTATCACCGCACGAAGTGCATATGGAGTCTCTAAACAAGTAAGTTTCATAATTAAACCTCATAACAACTTATACTAAAATAATTTATGTATATTTAAAGGAACACTCCTGAGGATAAATACTATGCAGGAAACTTAGAGACTGTTTTGAATGAAAATGTTCTAATAAAGATGATGTCAGAATACCGTCATAAAGACAGGAAAGACTGGTTTACTGAACTAAAAACAGTTAAAAAAGTTCTGGAAATTATTGATGCTCCTTACAAAAAGCATCCAGGGTTTGTCCACTCAGTGTTCTAATTAATTATTTTTCCGTTAAAAAACTTGATAAAAAGTCTTTAAATTTTTTGTTGTATTCACAGATTTTACAATATTAAATTTTAACTTTACTGAATTTGTAGGTATATTAAGCAGCTAAATTATGATGCTTTCAGCTGTACAATGTACACTGATAAAAGCTTTACAATCTTGCAAACACATTTAAAAAAAAAGAATAAAGTTTCGTTGTATCTGGATGCGACCGGAAGTGTCATACGGAAAATGGAGGGAATGCATAAACAACCGTATTATTATGCACTTTGTTTAGCAGGTAAGTAATTTTTTTCTTAATCTCTTATAAAAATTTTAAAAACTTTTTTTTCAGGTAACGGAAAGGGTAATCCGCCTTTGCCTGTTTCCGAGTTTATCAGCACAGCCCACAGTCTCCAGCACGTTCAAACGTGGCTGAGTGAATTTTTTTTAATTTTCCAAAAGTAAGTAAGCAACAAGTTTAGTTTCTAGACAAAAATATTAAGAATAAATATAATTAAAAAATCAATATTATTTAGATATAGTTCCAAAACTGTTTGGAAGATTGAAATAGATCAATCTTGGGTCTTTATTCATTCAGTATGTAGAGTTGTAAATATTGAATCAGTAGATGACTATCTAAAAAGGTCTGTAAAAGTAAAACTATTTCATAACCTTGGTAGTTTAAAACTTTATTTTATATATTAACTTTTAAGGTGCTTTAAAATCGCGAAAGGGGAAGAGAAGCAGCCTAATAACAAAGTGCTGATACACATCTGTGCGTCGCATGTTATGAAGACGATCACAACTAAACTAGCAAATTTAACCTCTTCAGAAAAAATTAAAGAGTTTTACGCGTTCGTTTTTGCTAGAATGATTAATTGTGTTGATTTAGAGGAATTAAAAGAAATTTTTAAAGGATTGTGTCAGTTAAGCTTATCTAAGTTTATGGGAAAAGAAGAAAAAGTAAGTTATTCTGTACTTATTTTAACTTTACATTTAAACGATTTGAAATAAATAAATATTTATTGTGTTGTTATCAAATTAGCCATTTGTATTTTTGAAAGGCTGCTTTAGCACTACTGCAAAGCAAAATATCGAACAAGTCTTCTTGGAATGAACCTGATGAGAGTAATTTTTCTTTAATATTTGAAGAAAAAAACCAAAACGCACGCGAGACTATGTGTAAAAGATCACCATTCGGTATTATGTTTAAACAATTTTATGACGTTGCACAAAGAAATACATGTACAGAAGGTGACTACAACCGATATCATTTGCCTACGTTTACACAATCACTACTTGTGTTTTTCATGCCACTTGCTCCTTTTTGGACTGGCTTGATGATAGGTGATGGCAATACTCAAATCACCAGGTTAATAACTTAATATTAATATAATAAATTAGTAATTAATCTGGTCCTGGACAAGACTTTAAAAGGTATCTGTGGTGTGCGACGTAATAACCTAAAGGTTCTTCGTGCACCAGGTCCTAGGACCAAATGTTTTGAGCGTTACTTTTTGTTGTCCAATGAAAAATAATTAATGTCAAAGTAATTACTGAAAATCATATTTTTTAGGGACACCAATTCGCACGCGGAGAACTGGTTCCGCATTGTAAAGCATCAAATATTGAAAAGACAAACGCACCTTATGATCGACGACTTTGTGCTAAAAGTTTATGAATCGTTGCGTGGCAGGTAGTTCTTATTAAACTGTTAAAATATTTTTTTTTAAATGTATTAGTTATTCATCAATTAAATGGTTTAGGTACAAAAGTCATGAAATTAAAAATAAATTTCAAAAGTCTGCATTGACAAAGAAACCTGAATACGACATTACTTTATCCATTGAAGAGGTTTGGAAGTGTAGAAAGCAGAAGACATTGAATTCAGATTTAACAAAAACATCTTCAAAATATTTTGCGGCGGCTGATATGGATAAAGTTACGCCTAAAGTAAGTAGAATTTTAAAAGAAAACTAAACATTTTGTTTCAGTGACAAGATTCATTTTTTAGGTGCCTCAACCTCGTAGAAAACCGAACATAAAATGTCAAAGTCAGGTAATTTTCATATTTTTGTACTTAAACTGCTGATTATTAAAAAATCATTAGTTTTTTTAATGTAGTAGCATATTTTAAAACATAATTTTGTACTTAAAGAACCTTTTTAATAGTTTTAGTATACTGTTATTTTTAGGATGTGGAGAACAGAATAAAATACCAGGTAAGCTTTTAGCTTTTTTACTTTTTAAATAAAACCAAAAGCACATAAAATAAAAACAATACCATTAGGTCGATGTTGATGAATTAGAAACTGAAAGAAAAAATAGTACAGTGAAGCCGATTGTAAGTTAAAAATATTGTATTTACAAATAAAGTAAGTCCACAATAACGTTCTTTTTTTAGTGGGAACCGACCACAGCAAAAGACATAAAAAAACAGGTAAGATTGCTAAATGTTTTAGTATTTCAAATTATCTTTCTCAAAACAATAATATTATATCAATAAAACCACAGTTGGAACATATTTGGGAGCATTGTAATAATGATCCTTCAGGAAGAACTTTAATTACGGTCAGAAGCTATACCGGAGAAATAATGAGTATTACAATCGAAGGCATGTTATCCCTCAACCCAAGAAACGTAGGAAGGCGCTCTTGGCTTAATGTTACAGTTTGTGACTAATTGTAGCAATTGTTTAACAAAAAACTTAATTATTTAATTTCGTTATACAACTCAAACACTTCATATTATTTAAAACTGTTTTATATATAAACAGATAATTCACGCATATTTCTTATTATTATTAAACACGAGAAGGCAAAAGAAATTGAAGTTTGTCAGCCACTCAAAAACTACCGACCTACTCATGGGAAACAATGTTGAAAAATGTTTTTTAAAAACTGTAAGTTTTTACTACTTGAATTCATTTAACACAACACATACAAGATTTTAAACTTAAAAAAAAATAGATTTCAAAGAACGATGTCATTAGTTTCGCAATTATTAATGACATTCACTGGATTGGAATTGTGAGATTTAGTTTTTTGTTATTTTTTAACTTTATAACAATTGATTATTCATGTCAATATAGTTTAGAAAAGTATTTGGTCAGTTTTTATTGTTGTTTGCATGAAAGGTTATATTATTTTATATATTGAGGTATACAGTAGTACATTTTAATATTAAATATTGAAGTAATATTAATTAAATTGATCTTGAAAGTTTTTAAATTTTTAAACTGTCTCTAGGTTTCATTAATTTTCAGTTTATATTTATAGAACATTAGCTCAGTAGTTTTTTTTTTAGAGTATTCTCAACGGTATAGAAAACAGAAAGTCTTTGTTTAATGTATATACATATATGATTTTTGAAGAATTATGTTCATAAAAAGTCAATGAATGAATTTTATAGTCAAAAAGAATTTAATAATTTCAGTGTGTTTATTAACAGTTTATAATACAAAAGAACATATATATCTTCGACTCCTACAAAAGCGCAGCTGCAGAGAAGCTTGAAGGAGAAACTTTTTTAAAGAACATTATGTAAGTATATCTTTGAAGCATTTAATTTAAATTTTAACTTATGAGCAATTATTTAACTTCAATAAACAGACTACAGAGTTCTAGATTAAGAATGTCAACCAATAAATTTAAGAAGTTTAACGTAATAGGCGTTAATCATAATCCACAACTTGACGGTGTAAACTGTGGGGTACATGTTATTGAGGTTAAAATAAATATTTTAATTGAGTTTTTAATTTGCTTAGCCGAAGTTATGCATACTTAAAAATAAAACATTTTTGTAAATAAGAGTTTAAACATGTAGGCTGGAGAACAAATCATTCACAGTTACCCCTGTTTACCAGATGAAATTAAATTAACAACAGAAAGTGATAGTATTGTTCAAAAGCGTACAAACATAGGTGTGCGACTTCTCCGTGAAGGATGTAAGTTATAAAATTGAATACACACATCATATTGTTTTAAGATAAGCTAAGTTGCTAAAAATGTATTTAATTTCAGTCATTGACGTCAATTCCTGTAATATTTGTAAACGCCGTTATGCCAGTTTACGTCAACTAAGTAATTATCCTGGCCGAGTGCAATGGGTAAGTAAAGATATTTTTGTTTAAAACAAATAAAAAGAATTTCTACATCTGTATGAATCTAAATTACAAAATAAAAACTTGTTAATTATTTAAAGATTCAGTGTGACAATTGCAGCCGTTGGTTCCACGAATGTTGCCTACAACGTTCAAGAAAAGATTTTATTACTTTAAAAAACAATAATTTTTATTGTGATTTATGCAATTACTCCGTTCCAAGCAATTCTCCAAGATTTTAACAGTTGAAGAAACTTAATTTTATATAAACTTAAGAATTTTTTTCTTTATATTCGTTTAATATGTATGTTTCTTTGTAAACTGTAGCAAACTTACATGTTTTTTAAAATTGATTTAACAAAAAATGTTCTTAAGTAACTTATTTTTCAAAATAATTGTTGACTATTTATTGTATCTAACTAATAAACTAATGTTTAGTTGCAAAGTTATTTAAATAATATTATTTAAGTATTTTATAATTTTATTTTTAATTAAGTGGTTTAAAAAACAGTTAGAATTAATAGTTCTCGACAAAATATACAAATTTTGAGTCTTATCAATTATGTTAGGACAATTTCAATAGCTTAAACAATAATCGATATAGTTTTTACTTTTTTGTATATATTTCTAAAAACTGTAACTACTTTAGTTTTCGATGTTAATCGTTATATTTTTTATACGCTATAACTACTTTAGTTTTCAAAGTTAATCGTTGAGTCTTTCAGAACCTGTAGTTCTACGCATATTAAACAAGTTTTTTAAAGTTTTTTTGGTCTAATATAATTGGGGCGACTTCAATAGCGTAGACAATAATCGGTGTAGTTGAACTTTTCGAAAACTTGGTTATTTTTTTGATTTTTTTAATACATATTTTTTATACGCTATAACTACTTTAGTTTTCAAAGTTAATCGTTGAGTCTTTCAGAACCTGTAGTTCTACGCATATTAAACAAGTTTTTTAAAGTTTTTTTGGTCTAATATAATTGGGGCGACTTCAATAGCGTAGACAATAATCGGTGTAGTTGAACTTTTCGAAAACTTGGTTATTTTTTTGATTTTTTTAATACATATTTTCTATACGCTATAACTACTTTAGTTTTCAAAGTTAATCGTTGAGTCTTTCAGAACCTGTAGTTCTACGCATATTAAACAAGTTTTTTAAAGTTTTATTGGTCTAATATAATTGGGGCGACTTCAATAGCGTAGACAATAATCGGTGTAGTTGAACTTTTCGAAAACTTGGTTATTTTTTTGATTTTTTTAATACATATTTTCTATACGCTATAACTACTTTAGTTTTCAAAGTTAATCGTCGAGTCTTTCAGAACCTGTAGTTCTATGCATATTAAACAAGTTTTTTAAAGTTTTATTGGTCTAATATAATTGGGGCGACTTCAATAGCGTAGACAACAAAGGATGTCTACAATTTAAAATAATTAGAATGTGTATGAATTTAGTAAATATGAATTTCTATCAAACTTCAGCCTCGTCTGTTTTTTCATTTAATTTTTATATAAAATATTAATTTTTTTTTTTATTCTTTCTGACAGAATTTTCTAAATATTCCAATCTAGGCCAAATGTTAACATTAATAAATAAAATTTAATTTATTGTATTACTGTGGTCTATCATAAACCTTGATATCTAAAATCTAAAGAAAAAGATCTACCTAATTTTAATAGAATTTTAACTTAAAATGTTAAAATCTACTACCAACATAACAACTCTTTACTACTGCTAGTGGTTACATTTTTAACAGTTTTTAAACTTAGCACTCCGCCCAAACTATTAACATAATAGCTATTTATAACCAGTATGCTGTAAAGAGATTTCAAAGACGCATTAGAAGTAAAAATTGTTTATAACATTGATTTAAAGATATTTAAATTATTTTTATTAACGAAAGAAGCTTATGTTAAAAAAATTAACAAATATATTTTTGGTTATTATTAAAATAATTTTTGAAAAATTTCTAAATGGTTTAAATAAAACTGTGAAACTTTTTATTTTTTACTTTATGACTTATTATAAACATAACTTCTTAGATAAGCTATTATGGTTGTAAATTTTCCAAATGAAAACTGTTTTTCAACCTAAACAAGTCTTATAAAATACTTAAAGCGAGTATAATCTCTCTCTTTAAAGGAATCATAAAAAAGTTTTATCTTTTTTATGTTTGTAAGCATTCTTTTTTCTATTATTAGATTTTAGACTTGAACAAGTATTCAAAATATAATAAGTCTATTTTAAAATAGAAGATATTGCTCGTTGTTATTATTGTTACTCATTATTATTCTTTTTCCTCATTAAGTGCATAAAGGCAACAATACTTATCATTATATTTTTATTTATATAGTTAAGTTTAGTAATGGTAGAATTTATTTAAGTTTTTTAAAACTATCTATAAATTATACAACAGTTTAATTATCTATTTAACTGTAAAACTCTTTTTACTAATTAAGTAAAATTATTATTAGGATGAAAAATTACACTTTTAGCACAAAATACTGACAAAACTTAATGTAAAGAATATTTCAGCGTAGTGCATTTTTACCTTCTTAAAGAAAATTCTAAAGGAGGTCTATCTTTCAAGTATTCATATGTTTTCTATAAGTATTGTTTATCTCTGTTTACAATTGAATTTAAAGTTATATATATATTTTTATGTTATTAGAAAAGTCTTTAAGTACGTTTTTTAACACAAAGTTCAGGTAATTTTCTTTTCGTTTAATTTTTTTTTATTACTAAAGATTTAGATATTTAGATGATGAAAAATTATGTGTAACAGCTCGTAACAAGTTGTAAAAGCATTGGTGTACGACTCGATAAGCGAAAATATTTTTTTGTACACCAGGTCCTTAGACCATACTTTTTGAGCGCTTTTTTTATCGTGCAATTGACGCTATATATATAAGCAAAAAAAGCTAATAGCTTAATAAAAAACAAATTTTTTATTTAAATTCTGCAAAATCTTGTTGAAGTAAAATTAGATTAATATCATACGAGTAAAGTAAGTATTTTTTATATTTTTTTACAGCTTTTTAATATTGATTGATGTTACGATTTTTTCGCGCCGTTTGTTTTATCATCTAGAAACAAAAGTTCTTTAACGAAACTGAAACTTACAGACTTTAGCAATTAAATCTATTTAATTCGTTTGCAACTTCTCAACGAGTAAAAATGTTTTAACTAACTAATAAGCAAAACACGACGAATTAATACTTAACCTGCTTAATTTTTACCTGTAATAGTAAGCTTCGTACGAAATAAATAGTTAACGTGCCTCTAATTAAGAATTTCTTATAAAATGTTGTATAGACCAGTGATCTTTACGGTTTGCACAGGTGCAGATAACTTTTTTTAAACATGATTAAATAGTTTTTAGTAGACGTATGTTGTGACTGTCTTAATATTAATTTTAAATAAATCTGTTTGAAACATCAGTTTACTGCTCTTACGGCTCTAATTATATATTAAAACATTCAAAACATAAAAATGATAACGTTTTTAATAATAATTTGCAGTTACTATAGTTTCAAATCTCAATTTTTATAAACTTAAAGTGAATATTTTCTTACATATTTATGTACATATTTTTCTGTTAGACTGAAATTACCTAGAAGATTTCAATAATTACAATTATCAACATAAAGAAGTGCATTTAGCTAATTTCAAAAAAAATGTGCAGGTTTAATAAAAAATATAAAATGAAACATTTATACCAAATTTATGTATGTCTATTTTCAAAAACGAGTCAACTTATAATGCGAAAAATATTAACAGGTTTTATAGAAAATAAAAGAAACACTATATATTTTAAATTTTAACTTAAAAATAGAGAAATAAAATTGTTTTAAAAACAAGTGGCAGAAAATAAAGAAAAGTTTCCGTATTATAAAATAGACTTTAAAATATTTATTTCAGTAATTAAATATGTAGATAGTAAAATCCAAAATTATTAACTTTAATGATTAATTAAATATGATTAAACATTGCAAGATAAAACAAAATCAAACATATTTTAACAGTTTCAATATCTGTAAAAAAAAAAGAAAAAATGAGTTTATAGAATTCTAAATATAAACAAAAATATTAAATTTGAAAATAGAATGTTATAACTTTATTATAATTCTACCAGAAACGAAAAAGATATCCTCGAAAAACTTTAATTTTGTTGATATAAAAACATTTTTTACAACAAAATAAAACTTTTAACAGTTAAAGATAACCATACCTAGTTGATAGGTTAGTTATTCTTTGAAATAAAGTTGTTTAACAACAAGTAGATTATATTATAAATAAACCAATCAAACAAGTACATAGTTATATTTCAATGCTTAAACCACGTTTGCCACTTAAGTAAACAAATAAACGAACGAATAGTTCGTTTACCGTATTTGCACATCTTTTCGTTTAATTTTTTAGTGAATAAGTTTAATATTGAGCTATTAAAATCGGATTAAAGTATTTAACAAATAATAAAATCAAAACTACATAAGACGAAAAACTTACAAGATTGTAAAATGGTGAAATAATTTTATAATTAATGCTAGTAATAAATTTGATAAATATTTTTAAAAAACAATCAAGTTCTGTAAATAACATTCTATTTTAGAGTTCATCATATTGAAATGTTAGTTTAAACGTAGTCATTAATTCTAAAAAATTATTTAAGCATAATAAGTGTTACTTAAAAAAGCTTTTAGTTAATATATAACTAAAAACAGTAGTTTTGCAATATTTTTAACAATGAGTAAAATACAAGCGTTAAAAAGTACCAAAATGGGTTCAAAAAAATATTTTACTTTAAATTAGTTAATTTGTTTATTAAAGTAAGTAAAAATGGATTTATGTAGTTAATTAGTTTTGAAAACTCTTAAAACAATTTGGATTAAAACAAGCAACGAAGTTTGTCAATAATCACAAACATTTCTTTTTAATTTCATTAACGAAAAAAAAAATTTCAAATTAGATCAAACTACAGAAGCTTAAAGTTTGGATTCCAACCACCTTTCAGTCTCAATACTAAATGAAGTGTTGATTCTCTGCGAATATTGTAGTCGGATAAAAGCATAGCTCGCTCTAATCTAGAGTTATACTCCTCTAACTGTTTACCTTGATATTGTATACGTTGTTCTTTCTTCTTAATTCCTGTAAATTAAAAACCTTAAAAAAGTGTTTATTATCAAATACTTTATTAGAAAGGTAACTTTGTAGCTCCTTTATCATTAGTTTAAGTTATTTAAAATAAGGTTAACACTATAACATCTAAAGACTCTAAAAAATGTACTTACTTTAACTTAATGAAACAAATTATAAATAAAAGGAAATATCATTTAGTAATTTTTTTTAAATGCTAATGTCAGTTGTTTAACTTTTAAAGCATTTTGAAAATTAACAATCGTCTTTTAAAAAAAGATATATCTAAATAACCTACCTGTTTTTTCTTTAACCAGTTTTTTAAATGTCGAAACAGAATAAGATGATTCAACTGTCAATGTGATAGTTTTACCGGTGAGAGTTTTTACGAAAACTTGGAAGGATTCATCTTCAACTTTAGCTTCTGCATCCTTTGAACTGAAGCTAAGCTTCTCTGGCAACTTTTCTAGAAGAATTTCATATTAGTAAATCTTGTAGCTATTGAAGTATTAGATATTTTTTTTAATCCAAGACTTCCTAAATTTGTTTTCACGATCACCTTACTTTCGAAAAACAAAAAAAAAAGCTTCTATTCATTTGAAACCCGATTATATTTAATGCCCCTTACTAATTGTAGCCATGCGACACCAAGATTACCCAAAAAGGAGAAATATCTCACTTCGGTAAACCCTGGTTTACAGTTAAACATTAGGTTTTAATTTATGTTATTAATCTAATTTAGTTTTAAATTTTCCTAAAAAAAAAAACGAAATCTTTATTACAACTCTTATGTGCTTAAAAAACCGTAAGAAGTAAAAGATAATAAATGTTTGAACCTGTTTCATTTGTTGGTTGAGGAAAAGCAGGAAAACTTTTAGGGAGTTCTCCCATAACTACATCTTTTATTTGTCCTTTTCCCCCGACATTAACCGAACCAAAATACACATCTCTATAAAAGATGTACCCGTGCTGGCTGTAAAAGATATTTATTTTTTTGAAAATTTTATAAAACTTTTTAATATAAAATGTATAAAATAATTTAACAATTTGTTAACAATATAATTTTAGTGTTTGTATTTACTTAGTTTTGTTGTTTTCATTGCTTTCATTCTTTTCTTCTTCCTTAGACATCGTTGAAAACACTATTATAGTTTTGTATTTTTTGTTATAAAACCTATTAAATTTTTTTTTTTTTAATAACTTTGTATTTTAAGAAAACAACAAAACTATTTTAACATTAACTTCGTAGTTTTAAAGTTACTTAAAATTTGGTTGTAAAGATTGAAAAAACAGTATGTTAAAATAACTTTAGATTCGAATACTAATATATCTAAATAACTTTAGAAACTACAAATAATAACAGCTTCTGTTGTAATTTTTTGTGTTTTGAATACGGCTAGCGTTTTACAGGTAAAATTGTTTTGATAAACTTGTGTAAAACCTAAAATAAAAATTAAATGAAATAACAACTATGACAAAAACATAATTTCAAATAAGCAAAGCTAACTTTTTGTTGATATTTTATTTTAATAATTGTACAATGTAGCTTGTCATAGCCTAAATATAATAGTTTAAGTTTTTATAAAACAAGGCTTTCGACTTGAAAAGTTGCCATGGTTTGTAAAGTATTATCAAAAAAAATTTTGATGTGTTTTTACTTAAATATGACAGCACTAACTCCTTAGTACATACGTTTTCTCAAACACTTTTCTTTTACACATAAAGATTCTACACAATAAAGACTTATGAGCTTACCATATAAATATAGAACTACTTGATTTTTTACAATTCTTTAAACTACATGAACACATTTTTTTTTAACTAATCATACAAAACAAAAAGTAAAAGGAAACTAAAACAAGACTAAAACTAGATAAGTAATAAGTGACACATGTGAATTTTACAATGAAAATAAGTTTTGTTTATTTAACGACGACAACTGATAATTGGTTTGTAAGTTTGTGTACTAAACTATTTTATTAGTACTTTAAAATGGAAAAACTTAAAAGTAAGAAGAAATAGATATTTTTTAAACTGAAAATTGAATAAGCCTTGTTTTAAAAGTTGATAAACTTTACGTTATTTATAATTTTCCATCCATAAAACAAAAAACTAAAACTTTTTTTTAAACTGTTAGTTTGTGATTGAATAGCAACGGTTTTTACTCAAACCTTATTATTGAACAGTTTCGATACTAAAGCCGCTAAATTAAGATAAGGTGTTATAAAACAGTTACAAATTAATCATCGCAAGCTATTTAGATGCAAAAACAATAAACTACCACAAAATATACTAATCTATATGTTTGTTCTATCTGGAAGATTTAGTGCTTTGATAAACTGCTGTTGTTTAGTAACAAGTATAATAAAACTTGTTGAAATTTACGATAAACATGTTTTTACATTTAAAACAAATAAAAACATTTTTCTAAATATATCGTTAGATGTAAACAAAACACTGCTTTGAATAACTAAATCAATAACTTAATATGCAACCAAAGTTTTAATGAAATTATAACTCAATTCGGTAATTGTAACACAGATTTTTTGTATTAAGATTTTACGTTTTTTTTTAGTAATAAGCTCGTTAAAAAACATAAAACTTTTTACTACTTTTTTACTACTTTAGTAAAATAACTCTATTTTTCAAAGATTATTTTTAGCCCTATCTAAATCTTAAACGTAAAAGCACACTCAAGCTTTAAGAAATAATACTAAACGCTGTTTTACATTCAAGTTATGAAATAAAAAAATTTTTTGATTATTTTATATAAATTCATACCTTTACTAAAATGTAAAAAGAATTAAAAAAATATGAAAACTCAATATTACTGCTTTATAAAAAAGACTGTAAATTTTTATAAAACACTGTGTTGTTGTATCATTTATTTTATAAAAATAAATTATCTGAAAACACTTAAAGAACTATCTATAAAATTAGTTTTAAACTAAAATAAACGAAAAAGTTTGAACTTTAAATATGTTTTTTTATTTCAATTATAATAACCATCAGATGCTTTTAAAAACTCTGCTTTTGTACAATTTAAGTAAGTGCTACTGAACAAAACAAAACGCTACACAGCTTGTTTTGTTTTTTTGATAAATAAAGAATTACGATGTTTAAAAGCAAAATTTTAATGAAAGATACTTTAGCGTTACTTTGTTTGTCTTATGACGCATTCGAATTGACAATTTTAATCAGTAATAAATGTTATTTTTATTTGCTTTTTCTTCTAGTGTATAACATTTTTCATGAGTAAATTTCATAATAAAAAAATCCCATTACAAATTTCCCTTAAACAGTTTGTTGGAAAAAAACCTTGATACTTAATACATACTTGTATAAAGACAGAGTCTGTTTAAATTTATTAAGTTTACATAAACAAAACTTGCTAACATAGTTAAACAATAAAACTTGATAAAATTTATTAAAATGTGAACTAACTTTTTTTTTAAACAGATAACCGTAAAACTTCTATTTTATTTTTTTAATTATTAGAAACAAAATTTAAAGTAAATTGAAACATTATCAAGATATTGTTAAAATAAATAAAAAATGTTGATATTAACTCACGTAGGTCGGTTTAAATTTGATAAGTTTGCAATAATTACAAATTTTATATAGATTGTAGTTAAAAATATATATTTCTAAAATACTACGAAAGATAAGAGTATTGAAAGCTTCAGTTAAATCTAATTACTATATTTAAGAAAGAAATAAAAAAAAGTATGCAAGCTTATTATATATTTTCTAATAACATTTTTTTATTCTTGAATATAGTTTAACTGGTATAAAAAATATAGTTTAATTGTTAAATTAAATTTTAAATATTTGTTTATAATCGTTAAAATATATCTAGAAAATCTAGATAATTTAAATAATCTAGAAAGATTAAAAGGATGAGAAAGGCAATACAAAAGATTCAAATTAAACAAAAATATAAAACTTAAATTGGGTGTTATTTAAGTATTTTTGATTGAGAGTTGTTTTACTTTTAGTTTTTTTGCAACACTGTGTCTTTCTTTTTTTTTAAGTAATTTTGATGTATATGCACAATTAAATTTTTTTAGTTCACCATGAATAGCCGAATTCGGCTGATATCAGTGCTATAAATAATGTAATTATTTAATCTTCTAAATTTATTTTGGGCTAGTTGTGATAAAATTTAAAAACAGCTAATACAAAATGTTTCAAGATTCTTTGTTAACATAACACGAAACTTATAAAATGTTATGTTTTTTTTTGTATAACATAAAAAATACGGATTGTTAACACATATTTCAACCTAACATTTACTGTGCTAAATACTAGTAAGAAAAAAATTAAAACAAGTAAACAACAAAGTGTAAACAATAAAAACTTACATAATTGAGAAATAAATACACATGTAATTTATAAATTGCATTTAAAGTTGGAAATACACTCGTATTTATTTATTAAGCATAAAGTATTTATAATACATATAAACAAATAATAAGTATTAATTTTTTTTTACTTCAATTCAAATTAATTAGCTTTAAAATTGTAACTTTTATATTTTGTAACATTTTAAATAAAAGTACATTTTTCTTAAGTGGTGGTTTTTAGCAAGGAATTATAACATAGACTTGAAAGATATTACCTATATTTGTCAGTTTTTGTTAATTTAGTAAACTTATGATACTTTTGCATAAGTGCTAATATAAAAGGTTGTTTTAAGTTTTTTAACAGATTTTAAGAAATAATAAAACTGCAAATAGTTTAAAACTAAATTATTTAGCATTGAACTAGTTTTTTATATTTTAAAGCTTTTGTAAGGAAACAGCTTTTAAAAATAGATCTAGTATAGTAATAGTTGTCGTAAAATGTTGTAAATTTGTGTAAATGTTTTAGCTTTTCGTTGAAACATACATCTGTTAAGTGCGATAAATACTAAGTATAAGCGTTTTACTGAAAAGTATTATTGTTTTCAATTTTAAAGCCAAGTATTAAAAGTTCATAGTTTAACACAAGCTATTATTTTTTACCATAAAATATTTATATAGTTTACTAAATTTTTACAATTTATGTGTTATTAAAACTTCTTTTTAAGTTTTCATATAAATAGCTACAGCTGAATTTATTTTTTGTGTTTTTAGTTAATAGTTCATTATTGTTAGTCTGTTTAGTTTTATTAGTAAAAACCTTGATAATATTATAATATTTCATTTAAGGTAATTATAGAACTTTTTTTTTATTAGAATTTTTAATTATAGGTGTTTATAGTTAATAGTTCATTATTGTTAGTCTGTTTAGTTTTATTAGTAAAAACCTTGATAATATTATAATATTTCATTTAAGGTAATTATAGAATTTAAACAGTATTAATTAACTAAAAAAATAATTAATTTAATTTGTTACTTTATAATTTTAAAGATATTGTTTAAGTGAAATGAATTTGTGTGGTGAAAACAAAAAGAACAACATTACTCAATCCAAAAAACATTTTACAACTCGCATTTTACCAGTCGTTATGCAAAACTTCCGACGGATGTTCGAAATAACAAAATACCAAAACAAGTGTCAAATTTGCTTCGGTTTTAATAAAAGCTACTACGGTACCACCGGCAATTGTATGATGGGATTATAGGGGAAATAGATCAGAGTAAATATGGTAATTTTGCAACAAATCACACTAGTTTACGTCCCAACCACTGTTTCTTTGTGCTTAACTTATCAAAACAAAAAACTAAAAAGTTATAATTTTGACATTACTGTGAACAATCTGGTTGATAAATTCATTCACTTTTTTAATAAACTTGTTTTAGAATCAAATTTGATCATTTGTTTACTAATTATTTCTGAAAATACAACTTTCTATTTCCTGAAAATACACCTGATATTTATGATATTGTTTTATAGTTTTGGTCAAAGACCTCGTAAATGCTTAAATAAATCTTATTCAAATAGAACTCTATTTGAATAAGATTTATTCTAGTACTGACGAGGTCTTTGAACAAAACTTAGTTTGTAAAAAAAATTCTTGAAAGAATGAATTCGTTATTTCTCCTCTAGTAGTTGAGATCTCTTTATTTGTTTTCTTAAAATCAAAACATACAATGTTGCTTTATATCATATATTAAATACATAAACATTTAGACATTTTTTAAATTTATTGTTGTTGTTTTTCATTTGAAAAAGAAACACTTTACAATTTTAATTATTTGCCTAAACTTAAATAATTTTTTTGGTAGAAAATCATTATAAATTCTATGTAATCCATTACATTTTGAATATAACTATTGATATTAACCTAGAGTACGAACTTTTAGATATTTTCCACAAACAGTTAACAAGCAAATACAGCTTGATGACCGAATTTACTGAATAAGTTTTAAGTATTTGTATAATTTGTACAATATTTAGAAGTATGGGTTGATAAAATATAATTATTAAAACATAACTACAAAAATATATGTAATTTAACATGTATTAATGTATAATAATGGTATAACAAGGTTTTTTTTAGGGACATAAAGTTTCTTATGATTAGTAACAGAATATTTTAAGAAAGTATCCTTGAATTTTTAAATAGTAGCTAGTAAGTGTTCATGTTTTTATAAACGTTTGTGTTTTAGACAAACCTGTATAAAATATGCTATGTAAAAAATAAAAGAATTTATTGTAAAAAAAAACTATATTTGTAGTATGAAAGGTCTAAAAATACAAAAGCTGTGCTTAGTAATGTGACTTTAAAAAAACATAGTTTTCTGTAAGCAGGGACACTAAAAGTTTATACTATTTCTTTTTCGAATATTTATTTTAACAGTTTATTACTAACAAAACAATGTTTCACTCCTATACTTGCATACAGAGATCCTCAGTTGCTCTAAATAGGTCTTATTCAAACAGAACCTATAGAAATAGAAATCTATTTGAATAAGACCTATTTACAACAACTGAGGATCTCCTGTATGCAAGTATAGGAGTGAAACATTGTTTTGTTAGTAATAAACTGTTAAAATGAATATTGGATATAAATCTCCTTAAAGACATTTAAGTCGAGAACTTTGAATTGTTTAATTTAAAACAAATTACATTACTATTTCTTTTTTCAAGAAAATCATACAATAATAATAAAATAATAATAAATAAAAATACATACTTTTTTTTTACTAATAGAACATTTTCTTAAAATTAATCCTTTAAAGCCTCTTTTTAATAAATAGTTTTTACTAAAATTTGTTATAATGTGTGTTTTGTTTCTGCTTTTACTATAACACTTCAGCTAACAAATTTAAGAAAGTTGAATTCTAAACAAAACATTTTCTAAACATTTTTCACAAATCTTTTTTTTCATATTACAAAAGGTGTTTAATGCATTTAACAACTTTTTAAAACTTTTTTAGCATTTAAATTTTTTTCTTAACCAGCTATACTATATTCAAAATTAAAAGTATGTAAAAAATAAAAGTTAAACAAATAAACTTTCATGAGTATTTTTTTACAATTTCTCTCATAATTACAGTGTTCTGCTTCACCTGAAGATACAAATATTTTTACATTCATTCATATGGCATTAATTTATAGTTAAAACTTTAGTCGAAATAGAACTAATTAAAAGTTTATCGTACTAGTGTTGCCGCTTTATCAAATTTAAACCGAGCTACGTTAACAGTAAAACGAATGTTTAGTTTTACGTGCCAATATCTTTATATCATTTTAATTTTTGAAAATAAATTACCAGTAACAATACAATAAGACACACAAATTGAATAAAACTAAATATATTTCAAGCAGTTCTCATCAGTAGAGTACAAAGCTAACAAAAAATAAGATTTTACAAACTTATTTAGTGACCAAAAAACCATAAAGTAAACAAATTAGTTATAAAAGACTAAAGCAATTAATAAAAATTAAACAAATATTTATTGACTTGAATTCTAATCAATCTACAGTAAAATTATATATTAATACTCAGACAAAAACACGCCTTATAAAGTATTACAAAAATAAAGAAACTGTATAACCAAAATCTTTTTGCTTGCATAAAACAGGTTTCCTTAATAAAATACAAACAGCTTCAAATTTAATCAAGTCGAAAACATTGCTACAAGTTTTAATAACTTTAAATCTATTGAGATTATAACTGCTATAGTGTTAATAAGTTTCGTTATTTCTTTATGTTGTAAACTTTGTTTTATCTGGGTTGCTACACAACCAGGCTATTTTAAAAGCTTAAAAACTCAGATGTGTGTGAAACTTTTAATTCAAACACTTAAAATAAATCCTAGAATTTTCAGAATTGTTTTTATGACTGTAGTGTAGTTTACTAATTGTAGTTTTTTCTTGTTTTTTACACTTTGTGTACTTTTTAATTATGATGATATTTTTACTAGGTACTTGAGCTTTATTTAAAACGATTTATTAGCTTTTTAAACTTTTAATGAACTTAGGCTGGGTTGATACAACTCAGACATTTTTGCTTTTTAAGTGACAACCATGTAAAAAACCAGTTATTAATATGATATTTTATTTAAGTATATCGAGAATTAATTATGTTAAAGAATTTGTTCTAGCTTTCTATAATACAAACAGGTATTAATTTTATTAAATTAACTAATTACTAAATTTTTCAATGAATGTAAACTATTTAACACGCAAAAACTTTTTTTTTGAAGTTAATATTCTTAGAAATACGAAAAAAGGGGTTGATAATATAAAAAACATATAAAAGTAACTAATAAATTGTCTTTCAAGTTTGGTTTTTATTGAGAATTAAATTGTATGTAAAATTACAAAAGTATTAAATTTTCCTTAGTAAGTGTTATGATAGTACATAGTTTATTAACACTTAAGTATATTAGTCAATGTAAATTTTATTCTAATTTTATTTAATTTAAATACTCATTCTATGTATAGCTACAAGTTATTTAAAATGATAAGGTTAATAAAAGTAAAACTTTTTTCTAGTGTGACTAAAACTAAAACCAAAAGATTATTCAAATGTCACTAAAACTAAAACTGCGGCCCGCGAAGACTTTGTAAACTTTAAATTTGGCCCGCGACCACCAACTGCCTGCTGACCCCTGATATAGACAATAAACTGATAACACTGCGTATAAAATTAAAAGCTTATAACTATGAATGATGAGTTAAATAGACGTATTATAACAATAACTGAATTTGATTTAGACTTAAGTTCCAAATAAAGTTTGTCACTCTAAACTTAAAAATTTAAAAAAACGTTTTTTTTTTTTAGAAACTTAGTAAATTAAGCTCATTTTTAATAAGCAAATTTTTAAAACGTTTCTGTGATTTTTTTGAAAACAACTGAAATTCAGTTACTAGTATCATAAGACTATTCAGTAGTTAAACTAAATAAATTTTGTTGTTACTTATATAAATAATTTTAAACAAGCAATGGATGTTTCTTTGTCATTTACAAATAGTCAAGTTTTCGTAGCATGGGTAAATGAGTTCAAACCATGGAAAAATGAGGTAAAAAATGAGGTCAGTACATCATTCAATAATTGATAGCTTACTCTCTATATATTTAAATCTTTAAAACATGTTGTAAGTTAACCTTACTACTTATCTAAATACATAACTATGCAAGTTTTAGTAAAATAATAAATTTTTCATGACTTCTACAATATACTAATCTGTAAGATAAGTTTTGTCATTAATATATGAAGTTTTTGTATTTTTCTTTAAAAAGTTTATAATGCTCATTACAGTACATACAAAAAGTGTTGTACATTTTGTAATAGTTAATATAATACAAAAATTCAGATATTTATGACAATATCTTAATTAGTAAAATAAGTTAAAGGTGTTTGAATTTGATCGCAGCCTATACTAAACGTAAACGGTAATAATTAAACTTTAATAGGTAATAATTAAGCTTTCTTAATAAAATTTTAGTGAACCAGGGTGGTTGAAAATTACTCTCGTCAGTGAATTATTATACCTATTTCATGCTCTCCCAAATTTTTCTTTTTCATTAGACGCCTTTTAAAGATGTTGAAAAGTCACCTCCGACAATGTTTATTTTAAAAAAATCCTCAAATACACTTAAAAACTTTTTATTTTTTGCTATTCACAATCAATTTTAGAATAAATATTTTATGTATCAATTTATAGCCTAATGGCTTCCCTTTCAAAGCTAAAGTTTCCTTTAACTTCTAATACTTTTCTATAATATCCATTACGAGCTTTAAAACTACCTATAAGTACAGCCATTTTTTTACTGTCAACTCAAGAATATATAGTTTTAGTTAACAAACAATTAGAGCTAGCCTAATAGTTGGCTTTCCTGCAATTGATTAAAGTGTTTTTTAATTTTGTTTAAAATCATTTAACAACTACAGATAACAAAACTGTTTAGAACGAGTAAAAAATAAATCTTAATTAATAATCTATTTCTTCATTACTGAGTTATAACTTTGGTCATAATACCTGCTTTAAAGAAACTTGAAATTCATACGAATTTTAAAGAAACAAATTTTAGAATATTAGTTACCAATTTTTAAAGATTTTAAAATACCTCAACACTGATAAGCAATTTAAAACGTCTTTATCAATAAAAACTATTGAAATTTATTTTTAGACTACGTACCTTTGCAAAACTTTGCAAACTTTGCAAAAGCAACACTTTGAAACAAACGAGACAAAGCAACTAGCTATCGTTCAACAAAATCATAAGCTGATGTTTGTTAAAAGGAGACATATTATGATTCTGATGGCTGAAGACAAACTTATACAAGTTCATAAAAAGTTAGGTCAAAAGTTTTCGGAAACTGGTTATTGTCTACGATATATTTTCTGAACTTACCACAACAAAGAAATCGATCACAAGGCTTGTCTAAAGAAACCATTCGGGCATTCGACTTTTTTACAGCTAATGAAACGCATGTTGGTGATCAATGTAGTATTTGTATGGAAGACGTAGATGTTGGTAAGAGAATGAGCCGTCTAACTTGCGATGGTCAGCATTATTTCTGGAAGAACTGTATTGAAAAATGGTTTGCTAAACATAATACGTGCCCTATTTGTAGGCATAAATTTGACTAAATGTTTCTACAACAACAAATGTTTTATATTTCAAAAAGTTTTCATTGAAGATTTTTAGTATCATATCATTATTATTAATACTATTTATTATTACTATATTATTAGTAAGTTTAAGTATTACTCTAGTTATACTTTGTAGTTTGTATAATTAAATAGTTGAAGTTAATTTACTTAGTGAATACAAGGTGTATTAATATACTTATCTTTTAAAAAGTAAGTTGCTTAAAAATATGAAGATACATATTTTCATTGTTTTAAATACACTTCATAAAAAACTAAATGTTATGGCTTATAGGTTAAAATTATTTTTGTATTTTTATAGTTAAAAAGTCATTGAAGTTAGATTATGTTTACTATATGTTTATGCCAGATCGTTAGTTGTGTATTTATAATTTTTATGTGCTCTATTTTTCGCAGATACTTTTTACTCTATATTAATATACTTATCTTTTCTAAAGTAAGTTGTTTAAAAATATGAAGGTTTACATTTTCATCATTTTTAGAACACTGCATAATAAACGAAATGTTATGGCATAAAGGTTAAAAATGTTTTTGTTATTTTGTAGTTAAAAAATTATTTAAGTTAGGTTATTTTTACCAGATCGTAATTGTGTATGTGCTCCTTTTTTGCAAATACTATTGACTCTATATTAATTAAACTTAAACAGTTGACAAAGATTTTTTCTTATCGAAACTTTGAAGAATAATTATTGTTAACAATTGTATAAATTTTTATCTGATACATGTACTAAACCTTATGTAAGACAAACAACGCTATAAAATAATTTAGTTGTAAATATTAAACGATCTTGTTTTTTATTTAAAATAAAATCAATTTCAAAAATAAATTCGTGTTAAATGATACTTTTAAGTAGTATTCATATTTTATTAATGCTCAGTTGCAGAACGACAAAAACACAAAGTTATAAAGATTTCATTTAATTTTTAATTTAATATGATAAAATTCATAACCATTTTACTTCGAGTAAGTTACAATTTTTAAAAGTAATATTTATGTACTAAATCGGCAATAATAAAAATATATGATAATAAAAGTTAAAAGTTGTTTGTACTTCTTGTTAATGCGGGGAAAATAAACATAAAATTGATATTTAAGTGATATAAGTTTGAATTAAGAATTATAAACAAAATACATTTTAAAAATAAATAAGTAAACTAAAATAACAATTTTCAACCCATGCTTATAAGTAGTTGAAAATAAAACAGTTTTATAAAAAAGCGTCAGCAGAGGGAAAAGAGAATACCGAGCGTTTGGAAACTTTGCAAAAGCAACACTTTGAAACAAACGAAACAAAGCAACTAGCTATCGTTCAACAAAATCATAAGCTGATGTTTGTTAAAAGGAGACATATTATGATTCTGATGGCTGAAGACAAACTTATACAAGTTCATAAAAAGTTTGGTCAAAAGTTTTCGGAAACTGGTTATCGTCTACAATATATTTTCTGAACTTACCACAAAAAAGAAATCGATCACAAGGGTGTCTAATAAAATCATTCGGGCATTCGACTTTTTACAGCTGATGTTACAGCTGATGTAACGCATGTTGGTGATCAATGTAGTATTTGTATGGAAGACATAGATGTTGGTTAGAGAATGATGCGTCTCACTTGAGATGGTCAGCATCCCTTTAGCCAGGAATGCATTGAAAGAGGGTTTGCTGAACATAATACGTGTCCTATTTCTAGGCATAAATTTAACTAAAATATTTCATATTTCAAAAGTTATAATTGAAGTCTATTTCTGTTTAAAAGTTTTAGTAATACCCCATTTATACAATGAAGTTTATATAATCGAATAGTTTAAGTTTGTTTACTTAGTATAATAAAAAGTATTTTATTATACTTTCCTTTACTAAGGTAAATAGTTTAAAAATATAAAGATACATACTTATATTGTTTTTAGAACACTGCATTAAAAAAAAATTTATGGCTTATAGGTTAAAAATGTTTTTGTAATTTTATGATAATAAGTTGTTTAAGTTAGAATATGTTTATTACATGTTTATGCCAGATTGTAAATAAATTTGGGTCGAAATGTAATTTTAAGTAGTAGTTGTCTATTGTTTCTGCTCATCATAGACTTAAAAACAGGAATTTATATATAAAATTTTTAAATAAGCAAGTCTTTCTCTTAAGTACTCACGAATCCGTAGTACACATGAAGACTACACTTCGATTAAATTAAATATACTTTAACTTAAATAAAACATATAAGTTTTGTCAAATATCAAACTGCAGACAATAACTTTAAGTTCTTAAAATTATCACGTTTCAAAAAGTATTAAAAACTAACTTAATTTTAGCATTGATAGTAATAAAACATTGTAAGATTAAATATATATGTTTGTAGACTTAACAAAAACTTTGAATATTTATTAGGACATACGAATATACATATTTTAATTTAAATTATTAAAAAAGAAATAAAATAAAATATAACTATAGATCATAGGTCCTGTTACCAGCTATGTTTAATTTAGAGTGACAGCTGTTTACTCAATTGCAGCTTAAATATAGAAATTTAAAAAGGTACAAAAACTTTTTATTTCACCTCAGAGGTCCTAAAACTGCGGCCCGCGTGAAAAGCAGCCCGCGAATGAAAGTTTTGCGGCCCGCGAGCATGTAAATGTGGCCCGCTGAGCAAAAATTTATTTTAAGTTAATTTTATTTACGTAGTTTGGTTTAACTTGATTAGTTTCGTTTTGATTCCCTGTATATTAATAAGTTTTTAAAACAGTTAAAAAACTTTACTGCTTTAGTTAAAATAGTGAAATAACAGACAAGCATTTATTTAGTAATTTTTTCTCAGTTTCATTATAATTTTCTTCTGTAAACCGCAAGTTTATATCTGAAAAAAAGTGTAATGAGTGCCTTTATTTAGTAAGTTAGTTATATAATACCTATTTACTAAATAAACTTAATTCAAATGTTTTCATTTGTACAAAAACAATGTACAGTAGTTAACTAAAATGTCAATCTTTACAGTTTAGGCATTTTGTTTAACATGTTTTTATACCTAAGTATCTATTATAGATCTATTATTACTAAATGTTATATTTAGGTGTGAACAAAAACTTCAACTAACATAAAAATAAATGAGGTTAATTATATTTTGGTTTTGACAAATTTTGATTTTTAATAAGTTTTTTTGTACTTTAAATTAGTTCCTAGTTACATAAATGTCCAAAAATGCTCATATTACAAACCACTTTTTATTTATTACTTAAGTTAGAAAGTTTATGCAAAATTTTCTATTGTTACTATTTCTACATTTAATATCTAAGTGTGTACAGTCACATTTAAAATAACAAATACATATTACATTAATAAAAAATTTTATGGTTTTATTAGGTTTACATTTTTTAGGTTTACATTTTCATTTTTCAAACAATATTTTTTGGCAAATCAAGTTAATTTTTATTCGTCCCATACTATTAAACTTAGTTGCTGTTTCACAGAACTACATAATTAATACAACCTAGATTCGGGGTAATTAAGTTTGTACATTGTTAATCAAAATAGCTAAAGTTAAATAAAATAAACAACTAAAAATTGTCAAACATTTAGACTATGAATACTTGAAGACTTTAAATCTAAAGCTCTTTTAGTAATTTTTTGTATATTGAAAAATATTTTAAGATTTTATTTAATTTTTTACTACAAACATGGTATTTAGTAGCGTCTTGTATAAAATTACTAGAAATACAATTTTTTATAACATTATTATGCGTATTTACTTAATTAGTTTTTATCACACGTGCGAAACTTAAAGAACTTTAAGTGCATAAAAGCAGTTTAGATAAAATAAAAAATTCTAACTTACTTGATAAAATTTTAAATTTTAAAAATACTGCGCTTATAATTATCACATTATTTAATTTTAAACTTAGACCCTGTTTATAATTTTTATTCAACTATCATTTTGAATAGTGATACTTAGATAAACTTTACATTTTAGCTTACATTTCACCAGTTTCTTATTTGTACATTTAAATTTTTTTTTATTGGTTTATTAGAAATAAAATAGTAATTTTATTAAAGACGCCTATAAGTAATCAACTTTACTATATTTACTGAAATTTGTATTACTTATTTTACTAACCCATTTTAAGTACTAACTGAGTTTGTAGGTATATGTTGTACAATTATGAATTTGTTTTACAACATTTAAAGTTAAACTTTGTAAAATATTTTTTTTAGTGTTATACTGACTTTTATTTTGAAGAGTTTATTTTTGTTATAAAGTTTATAAATGAAAATTTAGTTTATTTTTATAGAATCAATGTTCGCAATCTATTTTTATGATTGTTTATAAAAATTAGTTGTTTGTGTAAAAAATTAAGACTATTTAATTTAAGCTTCTTACTATATGTTTAATTGACAATCTTCTAAGAAATATATAAGTTTTTTACAGAATGTTTATTAATGTTACATGACTTGTTAATTTTTTGTAGTTTTGATTAACAATTCATCATTATTTAAATGAAATAATGTTTTATTTAACAGTGGTAACAAAAAAATATTAAAAGAGCCATTCAATGTGAAAACCTGGGTTCAAACATGAAGTTTTATTTATTAAAAGTTTGAAGTCTTTTTAAGAAATCAATAAAAAACTTGAAAAACCTGAAAATTTTAACCTGTAAAATAATAAAATATAAATCAGACACAAAATATCCATTGTGAAATATTTTTAAACATTTAGTATCTCATTATTAAAAATTACCTGTAAAGTAGCATTACTTGACCATTTTAATACCATGTAATACCATGTAATATTTGCAAAATTTTAAACCATAAATTTAATTTTATCATAGTAACTAACAAAAAAAATAAATCTTCAAAACACTGGATGAAAATAAGAATATTTGCAAAAAAAAAAAACAGAAACTTGTGGACACTTAAACAGAATGGCTATTTGTCTGGAATTTAAAAATTAAGACTCAAATATGGAAGTTTTCATTATAATTACTTTTACTAAAAACAACAATTTTTATTTTTAATTTAGCAGGCAAATAGAACTAGCGTTTTTTAAAGGAAAATTAATAAGTATCCACATTTTATTACAAATTGATTTTTAAAAAATTGCATCTTTTGTAACTAAAAATATCATATTTTACAAATAAATAAATAAATAGTTTTTATTTTGCTCTATAGTTATTATTTAACTTATAACATGGCTATAGAAGATATGGACAACCATGCACTAAATACTGTAAAATATTCAACAGATAAGAGTCAAGATAGTGAGGTACTAAAATTAGTTATTTATCTTATTTATTTATTATTACTTTAAGAAAAAAAATTACCTAATTATAAACTAATTTATTGTAATACTATTTGATTAGTTAAGAGTATTTTTTGTTGGACTCAGCTCAGCTCAGCTCATGCCTTAAAATCACTTTAATATATTACCCTAATCAATTAAAAAAATTGAAATATTTTTAAAAGCAACCCAATAAAACTAAAAGAAAATTAGCTTAAACTAAATACCACTTAAATCTTAGTAAAATATACATTTCAATGAAGTATATATTTATTTCCTTATATCTGTTAAAAAAAAATCTCACCACTGGAGGACAATGTATTGAAATTATATTCTTAGTCTTTTCAGAAAAACTTTTCTCTTTTAGCTTGATATTCACTTATTACAGACTACCAAGGCCAAAAGTCACACTGAGTTGTAACTAACATTCTTTTAACAAAATAAGTTTCACTTTTTTAAATTTTAAATAAATGTTCAATACAATTCAGCTGCAGACAACTTAAGTGTTTAAATTTTATACACTTGAAATATAGTTAGAAAATCTAGAATTATACTTACAACTTTACAAAAAGCTAGGGGGGTCAAAAGCAGTAAAGGGAAAAACAGAAAGCTATGAATGTTAGAGAGGCCACAGGCGGTCCATAATGTCATAATTTGAAACTCATATTATACATTCTAGAGTTTATGAGGAAGGTTTTAGACCATTTAAATGTTTTTTTTTCAGAAATATTGTTTGGGGGAGCCTTAATTTTTTTTTATTTCTTTAAAGGGAACCATTTAAAAATAGTTTGTGTAACCCTGCTTTAAATTTTTTTCCGTTTTAAATATAAAACACAATTTTTTCTATTTAAAGACATTATCAAGTATTAAACTTTCCAATGCTAATAATGACTATTTTGCACAGGAACTTATAGTTGTATATCACAGTTTTTACAAACGAAATTTAATGTACAATATGTTTTAAGGAAATATCTTGTTCAAATCATTGCATAAAACTGCACTTATACCAAATGCGAGCAAACATTTTTAAACTAAAGTAAAATGTTGAAAACTTTTAAATTTTAGTTAAAATTTGTTTTCAAACTTACATGTGTTAATACTCTAAAACAGTGATCTTAAAGGTACTAGTGCACACTAGTGTACATTAAATTATTTCAGGGTGTACGAGACTTTGGGGTGTATTAAACTTATTTTGGAGTATATGAGTTTTTTTATTCGCGCATAAACTAAATTAAAGGTGTTTTTTTAATCTTTCTACATTTTAGACATATTCAACATTAAAGACGAATATTTAAAAGTATTTTATTTAACAATTTATTGTTAACAAAACGACCATTTGTGCATTCTCCTACTTCTATTCTTATACATAATGTATAAATTCTTTTATTCTAAGCCACCCTAAGAAATTTTAAAAAGAGAAATTCTCATTAGGTTATAAAAAACTTAATAAAAAGGTTAGCGTTTTTTTTATGTTTTATTTTATTAGCTCTTACTGTTTAAAAGCATTTCGCTTTCTAAAAAAGACTTTATTGATCAGCTTATTGAACTGATATTTAAACAAAAATAATAGTTTGGCCAAACAAATTTAATTGTGTTTTACTTATAACAACCAGCAGCAACATGTGAAATGTCACATACTCAACTCTCTGAGAATAAGTAAGTCTAGTTTTAAATCATGAAAAAACCAGACCAACTAAGGCTAGTTTTAATTTACTCACAAAAACTCAGCATGACTGAGACTAATTAAAAACTACTTAAAATTAATGGGTTTATTTTGATAACTTTTAAAAATCTTTTACTGTTTCTTCACTTGAAATTTTGTAATTTGTAGTTAATGATTAATAATTAAAATTTTAAGATCTATAAATGTCTAAGTATAATAAATTAGTTTTACTTATCTATACCACTTTTTAGTTTGGCTTGATACTTGTCAAAAAGCCTAGTCTTTAGACACTCAGGCTTGTTTTTTGACTCAAAAAGTGGTTAACATGTAATAGTTTTCAATTTACTTGATAATTTTAAAATACTAAAACTGTGTTTAACAAAGTTGAAATCAAGTCTGTCGAAAAATTTTTGCAAGTAATGTAACTTTTCTAAAATTTCAGGGTTGGTTTTCAGATTTCTTGTTTTTAATTTAAAATATGAGTTTTAAAATTTGGTTTTACAAATAATTTTTTGTTATAGATATCTTGTTGACCAAATAACTAATGGTATTCTTATTTAAAAATAGAAAAATATTGACCAAAATTTTACTTGGTCATTGAGAAAAAATATTTGCTTTACTCTACTGAGTATTGTTGGCCTTGTTATATTTTTATTTTTACTTTGGTATATATAAGTTTTACAGGGTTGTCAACAAATTTGGAAACCTTGAAAGACCTGGAGTTTGACTATTGGAGCTAAAAAACCTGGAAATTGAGAAAATTTTGTAAAAAAAACATCGAACAACCTAGAACTATGAACTATATACTACCACTGTTACTCCTAATCCTTACCCTTGGTTGCAAAGAGGTTCTAACATTTAATTTGGTTTGAATAGTTAGATTGGTAACCGCTCTCAGTTTAGAACAAAGTATGTTCTTTACTCGACAGTGTGAAATAGTATTAAAAGTAATGGTTTTTTGATAGACAAAGGTTTTTTGGTTTAACACCGTTTTCCGCGCAATAAAGATCCATTTTATAATAAGAAGAAAATAAAATAATTTCAAAAAGTCTATTTGTAAAATTAATGCTATTCGAACTATATTTGCACATGTAGCTAAACATTTATTAATTCGGACATTAATTACGAACTTTTAAAAACAGAATAATTCATAAGTATAGTAAGATACAAATGTATACGTTTAAAGATAAACCACTTTAAATATTTCTTGTATTTATAAACTTTACTTGTATAACTAAAACAATTAATTTAATTATAATCTTAATAAACCTAAAATGTGATAAAGATAATTGTTTGAAAAAAAATTTGATATATTATTTTAATTACCATTAGAAAACTCAACAGATACCTTACAAAGAGTTAGAACGAGAACTTGTAGAAGTCTACCGCAACGTGCAAAATGATATTCAAAACGTTGCAGGATTCTATGAAGCAAGAAGAGTTTTTGGAGCTTTTAATGCAAAGTATAGTCATTACGGTTCGCTTTTTATGAATAAAAACAATTTGTTGCAACAAACTATTGATGTATGTGAAAAAAATCTCAAACGATTGAGAAAAATGCCTCAGAAGATTGATGCAAGTGATGCAAATAAAGAAAGGTTGAATAGAAAAATAGAAAAGTACGAAAAACTTGAAGCAAAGGTTCGTAGAAAAATAGAAACTTTAGGCCGACTTAAAAGCGAACTTTGTCGTAAAAGACGTGAAATTAGACGACAAGTTATGAGACTTTATTTAAACTTTAACCGGCTACATCAACAACAAAATGATGATCGATCACAAGGCTTGACTAAAGAAGTATTTCAGACATTCAATCTTTTTACAGCCAATGAGTCATTTGTTGGTGATCAATGTAGTATTTGTATGGAAGACATAGATGTTGGTAGAAGAATGATGCGTCTTACTTGCGATGGTAAGCATTCCTTTTGTAAGGAATGCATTGAAGGATGGTTTGCTGAACATAATACCTGTCCTCTATGTAGGAATATATTTAAGTGAACTTTTACGATTTTCTTTTTTAGGATAAAAATATGCAAGTTTTTAAGGTTTTAAATTTATCTTAAATGGTAAAGAGTCATTCTATTATATAAAGGTAAGGATATAAATTTTTTAAATAATTTGAAAATTACAAACGTTTTTTATTTAGATTTTAGCCATACTCGTTTGAAGTAGTTTCTAATTTAATATATATTTTAATGTGTGTATGTTAAAGCTATACATTGTTCTAATACAACTCTAAAATAGAAAATTGAGTTCTATAAGTTTGACATATTTTGAAGTTGTTAAAGGTTTTGTTGTTCGTATTATTATTTCCAATGAAAAGCTTGTTTATTATGAACAGCAACTGAAGTAAAAACAATAAAGTATTAGAAATAAATCAGCAATTATCAAGTTCCTTTTTTTTTTAAGAAAGAACAATACTGAAAACACCACCTAGTCTCTTTTGTGTTTAAAATGTATTAAATCGTATTTATTTCTCTAGAAATTGGTTGTAGTAAAATTCTATGATATAACACTAAATGTGGATTTATTTATTTTTATTTTATCAAGTGTTTTTTTACCATTTAGTATACTTTACATCGAACGTTAACTTGACTTGAATGGCTTTTTTGTAACTTTTTTATCTAACCAAACTTAAAAACCAATTATTTTTAAATTATTTTATACTAACTTGACACTTTTTTTTTATTCTGAAAAAAGTTCTTTTGCTTAGCTTTTCACAAATATTTTAATTAAATTGAGGTTTTAATTTTGTAGTTGACCCCCTTCAAAAGTTTACTGTCTTTTGAATTTTTCACGTTGCAACATTTTTCTCCAAAACATTTTTTTTTTAATTTTGTTATCATTAACATGCTTATGTAATTCAGCTTTAATAAGTTATTAATTTTTTTTCATAAAATTATTTGTTTTTAAATAAATTATCAGAAAAGTTACAATTTTGCACGGTTATGATTATTTTTTTTTTACAAGGTTTTATAGCAAAAGTAAATTGTTTTTTAAATAATTTTTTTTTATAGAATTATAAAATTAAGTTTTATAACGTTATTATATTTTTTGAAACTCATTATTATTTTTTAAAAATATGACTTATAAACGTTTTGCCTAAATTTTTTGATCACGTATTTTTAGGGATTTCTTGATCAAATACTAAGAACTTTGGTAAAACTTAAATGGGTCATATATTTAAAAATATACACTAAAAAAATATATTAACGTTATAAAACTTACATATATAAGTCTGTTGAAAATAAAATTTATATAAAAAAAATATTTACTTTTGCCATGTAAAAAATTATGTAAAAAAAAACCAAAACCGTGCGAATTTAGAGCTTTTCTGAAAAATTTATTTTAGCATATGTTTAAAATGATTATTTTTAGATATTACTAATAACGTCTTAAAACTTTATTAAATAAGTATGTAAGTAATTTAAAAATTTAATAAAAAACATTTTTTGAGAAAAACGTTGTAAAGTAAAACAATTCAAAAAAACATTAAATTTTTAAAGGGGCCCCACTACAAAACTAAAATCATAATTCTATGAAAATAATTGTGAACAGATAGGCAAAAGAATGTTCTTTAGAAAAAAAAAAGTCCAAGTTAGCATTATATAAGTTGAAAATAATTGGTTTTAAAATTTGGTTAAAAAAAAATTACAAAAAAGTCCATTTAAGCCAAGTTAAATTTACTTTACAGTCAATATACGAGCTAGTTTTCAAAAACTAATTACTTTTAAACCTAACTAATTAATATAAAAGTTTAACAAAAATTAAACTTTTATTATAATTCTTGTTTTAGTTTAGACTTTTTAACTACTTGAACTACAAAAAAAAATTGTTAACCGTTTCTACAAAAAGTGTTTAACTTTGATTCATTACCTACTTCAAATGAAGAAAAAATCTTCTTTGTGTAACAAAAATTTTAAGTGTTGTAATACGATAAAGGAAGTAAGTATAGCAAGAGTATTACAATCTAAAAACTAATTTGAAATTAATAAAAGAAAATAAAGGATTAATTTAAACAATTTTAAAAAGATAGAACGGATTTTCTTTTCAAGGTCATAAATTAGGGTTTCCACAAACTCAGTCTGAATAATTAAGGCAAGCATGGTTTTACTAATAAATAACTCAAGATACCTTTTAGAATTTTTTGAACACCAAAATAGTTTGGTAAATCCTGGATCTTTAATTAGATTTAGTTTTACCTATTTAAATTTGACGATATTTTATAAATATTTTGTTCTAAATTTTTATTTTTTTTAGTTTTTGAATTTATGTTTTTGGTTTCATGTTTTATTTTTAAAACTTATTAAATTGTGTTTCATTACCAGGAGTCGGGAAATTTTGAGGTTGCTTTTTTTCTGACTTATAAAAGCAACTCTGATTAATACTTATAACAGTCTTTATTTGAGTATTTAAAAACTTTTAAGTATTGTAAGAATTAAAAGTGTTTTAAAGACTATTTTTTTCAAATTACCCTTACTTTTGAGAGCTATGTTGCGATTTTAATAAAGTGTGTAAATGTTTAATTTTTGATAATATTATCTAACAGAATTACAAAGTCTTAAGATTTATTACTCACGAAACAGTAAATTTACAACTAAATTGAAAAATAAGTCAATTTACCAAAATATTATAGATTACTACCTTACAAATTGTATACTAATAACTTTATAAAAAAGATGTGCTCAAGAGGGAAATAATACTTTTAAAACCTTTACCTGCCAGGTATAATAAACCAAAAAATTGACTTGCGATATAGAAAGTAAAAAAAACCAAACTAAATTAATGTTTTAATTACAACGACTTGAAATTTTAATTCAAAAAAAAAATCTAATTAATCATTTTTTTTATTAAACTGTTTATTAACATAATCAAAAAGTACCTAAAATATAACTTGACACGTTGAAAATGTAATGATGGTCTTCATGCATATGTTTAAGAGTAATTTTTATCAAGAACAAATGTAAAATTAAAACTTTGAAGCTACGAAAACACTAAAATAGCTAAAACTGTTATACATTCACAGTTTTTCTTTATGTGAAAAACAGAAAAAGACACTTTGCGTCTAGTCTTTAACAATAAAATACGAAGTTTAGTGGTTTTCGTATAACGAATAGTTCTCAAAAGGAGTTATAATTTCAACTTTAAAAAACTTTGGAAAATTCGTAGCTAAAATTAAAATCAAATTTGTTAAAGTTATAAAGTTTAATTGAAATTTTAAACTCCCTATTTAAGTATTTCCTTATACAGTTTTTATTCTAGCATAGTTGCGGTAATTTAGCACAAGAAAAATACCCATTAATTTCAGTTATTTCAAAAAAATTTTCTGACAATACGTCATTTTTAATGTCATAAAGAAGTGCATTTTGCTACATAATATTTTACTAAGCTTATTGAACTGATATTTGAAAAAAAAATAATTGGGCCTAATAAATTCAATTATGTCTTACTAATAACAAATAGCAACAACATGTGGACTGTCACATACTCAGCTCTCTGAGAATAACGAAGTCTAGTTTTAAATGAAGAAAAACCAAGACCAACTGAGGCTAGATTTAGTATACTTACAAAAACTCAGCATAACTGAGACTAGTTATAGTTACTTAAAGATCTCGGGTTTTTTTTAATATCTTTTAAAAATCTTAAACTGTTTCTTTTCTTGAAATTTTCTAATTAGTAGTTAATTGTTAATACTTAAAAAATCTAAAATCTATAAATGTCTTTGTTTCATAGTAATTTAAACTAGTTTAATATTTATCAATACCACTTTTTAAGGCTAGCTAGATACTTCTGACTAAGTCCAGTTCTTAGTCACTCAGGCTTATTTTCTGACTTAAAAAGTGGTTAACAAATATTAATGTCCAACTTACTTTATAAATTTTAAATACTTAAACTCTAGTTGACCAAAGTTAAAATCGAGACTCTTGTAAAAGTTTTGCTAGTATGGTAACTTTTCTTAAGTTTCTGGGTAGGTTTTAAATTTTTTCTTTATAACAAATAGGAGTTTTAAAACTTGGTTTTACAAAATTTTTACAATTATAGATATCTTGTTGACATATAATTATTAGTATTCTAATTTGAAAATAGAATATTAATGATTAAACTTTTTACTTGACTGAGAAACAGTTTTTGCTTACTCTACTGAGTAATGTGCCTTGGTAATAATAAGTTTTACTTGGAAACCTTTAAAAACTAAATTTTGATAATAAGGACTAAAAACCTGGAATTTGAGAAAAAAAAACGTGGAATAACCTGGACCTTTAAACAAAAGTCTCTGAAAATCCTTTAATATTAAGCATTTTCACATATTAAGTAGATAAATTTTGTTTGACACAAATATCTAACATATAAATAAAATTTTTGTTATCGACAATTTTTTTTATTAAAAATAAACTTTTGAAGTTGTTTTAAATGTCTTTAAACTATTTAACACAGTTTTTTCCTCAGCTAACTTGAAAACAAAATAGACCGAAAAATATTTACTTATAAAAACACGGAAAAAGTTTGCCAAAAAACAATTGGCAACCCTGATTTTAGTATTTTGCGGGATTGAACAACTCTTAGACTTTTAAAATTTAGGTTTTCTTATGCTAGTTGTAGGTCAGTCTTGTGATAGTTTTGAAAAACCAGATTAGTTAGAATTTTCAAAAAATCGAGGTTGGTTTATAAATTGTATCTAAATTTGGTTCTTTTTGGCAGTAATTAATATAAAAGATTTACAGTTTTTGAATAACTAGGGTAAACAAGTTTTATAATGAACTGGAATCTTTTTTATAAAATGTATCAATATTGTAGTTATTTTTCTAAGACAATGCAATTATGAAATTATTTTTATCGAAGTATTGAGTCTTTTTTAATACAGGGTTGCTAAAAAACTTGAAAAACAGGAAAAACCTAGAATTTGATAAATTTTGAAAAGAACCTGAAATTTTGAGCAAAAATCATTAAAAAAAACTAGAATTCAAGACAAAATATACTATAATTTTTTTTTTGTAAAATTTTTAAATTGATAAAAATTTCAAATTAGAATGGACATAATTTGAATTTTTTGATTTACGGTTCACGGATTTGAATTAACTTGAAGACCACCTCTCTACGACATACTGATTATATAAACTGTTTTTAGTGGGTGGTATACTCAAAATTTCTACTAGCACACAATTCCAACCCGATTGGTTTGTCTTTATTTATTTTCATAATATCACTGTAACCCCCCTAAGTCTTATCCTTGGTCGCGAAAAGGGTTTTAACATTTATTTAGGTTTGAATAGTGCGATTGGTAAACGCGTGAAGCTTAGAACAAAGTATATCTTGTGTATGACAGTATGAAATAATATTAAAAGAATTGGTGTTTTGATAGACAAAAGTTTTTTCGTATAAAACTATTATCCTCGCAGTAAACAATGTGACTATAAAAAGGAACATAAATAATTTCCAAGATCCTTTGTGTAAAACTAATGCAATTCGTACCTACTTTGTTTGCACAGGGAGCTAAACATTTGTTGATTTGAACATTAAAAATTAAACTGTTAAAACTGGTACAAAGCGTAAGTTTAGTAAATTACAAATGTGTAAGTTAAAAGTTAAACTAATTCGAATATTAATTTAATTTGTAAACTTTATTTTTATGA
Organism: Thalia democratica; assembly: GCF_965202585.1. NCBI lineage: Eukaryota > Metazoa > Chordata > Thaliacea > Salpida > Salpidae > Thalia > Thalia democratica. The sequence continues at coordinate 5,187,126 of NC_139171.1, read as the reverse complement.
CTGAAATAATTAACTTGATACAAAATTATACCTAAGATGTGATGAAGATAACCAAATTGATTCAACTCGACCATAATACATTATTTTAATTAACTTTACAAAACTTAACAGATACCCTACAAAGAGCTAGAACGAGAACTTGAAGAAGTGTATCACAAATTGCTAGATGATCTTCAAAATGTGGAAGGGTTTAATCAAGCAAGAAGGTTTCTGCTGCATATAAAGAAAAATTTGTTTATTACCGTTCGCTTTTTATGAATAAAAACAATTTGTTGCAACAAACTATTGATGTATGCGAGAAAAATCTCAAAAGATTGAGAAGTATGCCACAGAAAATTGATGAAAGTGATACAAATAATGGAAAGTTGATAAGTAAAACAGAAGAGTTCGAAAAACTTGAAGCAAAGGTTCATATGGATAAAGAAGCTTTAGAGCGACTTAAAAATAAATTCTACCGTAAAACTTGTGAAATTAGACGACGAACTGTGAGAGTGTTTGTTAACTTTTATCAGCTACTGCAAGCAATCGGCCGAAAAAGCGGTCTGGTATTGAATTCAGAGATTTCCTCTTTTCACAGCCGATAAGTCACATGTTGGTGATCAATGTAGTATTTGTATGGAAGAAATAGACGTTGGCAGAAAAAATATTATTCAAATTTTAGTTACTTCTTTATGAACAAAAAAAAATTGTGTTCTATTGTAATAAATGAACGTTCTTAAATTAATAACAAATTTTAATAAAATACTTTTTGTAAAAATAGTAATCAAAAGTTTATCTAGAATAAATTGTTAGAAAGTTAAACTAGAACAAGAATTATATATATTTTTTTATTTTTAGTTAGTTTATTTTCTAATCTTTTTAAACTTATTAACTTTAATACAAAGCACTCAATTTTTAAACAATAGCTAGTTTATTGCTTGTAAAATATTTAATGTTGGATAACAACACTAGACAAATCAAAAATAAATTAAATCTGGATATAGTATTACACTATTAACAACAAGTTATAAAAAATAAGTTACCTTTTAATACATTTTAAACACAAACGAGACTTTTTAGTATCTTTAGTAATTTTCTATTAAAAAAAAAAATAAATTTTAAAAACTGCTGATTTTTTAAAATACTATATTTTTTTACTTAATTTGCTGTTTATAATAAACAAGCTTTTATTTAGAAATAATATTAAATCTGTAGAACTTAATTTTGTACTTAAAAGATTTATTAGAACTATATAAAGCATTACAAATGGATGATTTTATATTTTAGCTTTTATTTAGTATAACTTGTGCTAACAGATAAGTAATGTACTAGTAATTGAATACAAGTTTCACTGCTGTTTCAATTACTTGAACATCAAATATTATAAAATCAGTCAACAAAAAGAAAGTTGATCAAAAACAAGTTTACATTTTAAGGGGTCGCTGTCAAAATTGAACAGGGGAAAAAATCACAAAGATTAATTTGCACGAAGAAACATTTGCACGAAGGGTCAATTTTACACGAAAACAATTTTGTACGGAGACATTTTTGCACGGGTTAAATTTTATTTTTATTTATTTATTTCTAGTTATTTTTAATTTTTTTTCAATTTAGTTTTTTTTTGCTATTACTTTTGCCCTCGGTCGATAGCATTTTTTGATTAAATTTTATTCTATCAAATTTATTTTGATAATAATTTTTATGAGTTATTATTTATTTTATTTTTATTATCACTGTTACAACTAATCCTTACCCTCGGTTTGTTTTTTTTTTCTATTTAATTATTCTATTTTTTTATTTTATTTGTTATCAGTTTTTTTTTCACTCTCGTGCAAAAATTTAGCTCGTGCAAAATTAATCCTTGATGCAAAATCGTCTTCGTGCAATTTGTTCCCTCGTACAATTAAGTACCTTGTGCAAAATTGGCTTCGTGCAAATTTGGCCTCGTACAATTTTGTCTTCGTGCAATTTATATCCCTACCCATTTTTAAGATATACCTACATAAACTAGCCACAATGTGTTGCAGTTATATTCTAGCCATTACCTTCCAAATGCTGTTCTAGAACTAAACTTATTTGTTGTTATGTTGTTTAGTGTAAAGTTCTTTTTCAAATATTGTTTATTAATCTTTTTTCTGGTTGTAATTCCATGTAGTTAATATTAACAAAATTCTTCTTTCTTGTAGTATGTTCCTGTCGAATTTAGTTCTTGTTAAAAATTTTTGACCACACTTAAAGTATTTTTAAAAGTAAGATGTTCTACTTTTTTTAGTGTTTGATATGTTCCTTAATATAATGTATAACCAGCAAAAGTCATACCAAGATTTTTAAGTAGTACAGTATAGAATAGATTTGAGTATTATTTAGTTCAAAGATAGGTTCAATTATAATTATTGTTTTAAGTGTGGTTGTACACTACTTTTAAGCATTACAATTTTTGTCCTCAAGGTAAATAATCACTAGTCTTCTAAGTAACAATTAAATAAAACCAAGCATTATTATACCCAAATAAATTTTACTAGGATAAACATTTTTATTAAGGTTGTATTTATCACATTTTAATCTCACTCATTGTCATTTTCATTTCACAGTGAATTTTTTAAAACAGTAGATTTTGAGAAGTTTTACAACAAATCTTGCATTAGTTTTCAAGAAAAATAATAACATTTGATTTCTTAGTCTTTCAAGTCTAATAAACAAAGGAATAAAGGTTTAAGAAACACACAGGCAAAAGAGTACCAAAGGAATATTAAATAATAGATTAAAAGGGTTTTAACATAATTCTAATTTAAATAAATCACATAAAGTTGTGACATTTTTAAGTCCATAAAATTAGTTAACACTAATAAAACTAATAACATATAATTCAAAATTATTCCCAAAAGTTTTGACAATTTATTATTACAAGTAAGTCATAAAATTAGTGACTATTTTTTTGTTAAAATAAGTCATATTACATTTATCTCAGGCTGTTAACTCTAATAAAAAACAGAAAAAGGAAATATGTATAAATAAGTAAGATAGCAAAGAACAGTAATATACTGAAATTTTTAGGAATTCTATTATTCGGAATAGGAATGGCTTTTGAGTGATTTATTATTGTATTGTTATTGTTTTTTAAATGCCACCATCATTGTAATAGGTTGTAACAAATATTGAATATTGGTTGTGAAATAAAAATAAGTTGTTGAAATTCTGGTATTTACATTTAAAAAATTTTGATTTTATGAAATAGAAATTTTATTAGATCTACAAAACCATTTGTTAAAAATTGGTTAGTTGTTTTATTTCTCAACTTATTTAAACACTTTTTATTAACAATTGTGTTAGTTTTGAGATCAATTTAAATGTTGATATGTAATATTTTTTTTACCTAGTAAAAATAATGATTTATGATAACTAAAATGAGAAAGCCGTTAATATTGTCGGTTTATATATTAAAAATGAAACTTAGTTGAATTTTACAAAATGTCAAAATAGTTTATAAATTGTAATATCCTAGTTTTTTTAATTGAAATCCAAGATGTTATTACATTACTCAAAATACAGTTATTCTTTAATAAACAAAGAACATTTGTGTTCTGTTGTAATAAACAAATATTCTTAAATTAATAACAAGTTTTATTCAAATACTTTTTGTTAAAATGGTATTCAAAAATTTATCTAGATGAATTGTTAAGAAACTTAAACTACAACAAGAACTGAAAAACTTTTTAATTTTTAGTTAAACCTATATTTTAATCTTTTTAAACTTATTAACTACAATACTAAACACTCAGTCTTTAAACAATAGCTCGTTTATTGCTTGTAGTCTATTAAAAATTGTAAAATAACAATAGAAAAGTCAAAAATAAATTATATCTGGATATAGTATTATGTTAATAACGAAAAATAAGTTACCTTTTAATACGTTTTAAACACAAACGAGACTTTGTAGTATCTTAAATATTTTTAAATTTAAAAACTGCTAATTTTTCAAAATACTATTTTTTTTTACTTAATTTGCTGTTAATAATAAACAACGTTTCATTTAAAAATAAAATTTCAATCAACAAACGATTTTACAACTTCAAAATAGGATAAATTTGTAGAACTTAATTTTGTACTTAAAAGTTTTATTAAATATATACAAAGCTTTATTAATAATGGAATGATTTTTTATTTTAGCTTATATTTGGTATAATTTGTGCTAACAGTTTAGTAATGTACTTGAATACAAGTTTCACTACTGTTTCATTTAGTTGAACATCAAATATTATAAAATCAGTCAACCAAAAAGCAAGTTGATCAAAAACAAGTTTACATTTTTAAGGGGATGCTGTCAAAATTTCACGAGGGGACAAAGTTGCACGAAGATAAAATTGCACGAAGAAAAAATTTGCACGAATGGTCAGTTTTACACAAAGACAACTTTGTACGGAGACATTTTTGCACTGGTTAAATTTTATATTTATTTTTTTAGTTTTTATTTAGTTAGTTTTTAGTTATTTTTCAATTTAGTTTTTTTTCAATACTATTACTTTACCCTCGGTCGGTAAATTATTTTTTACTTTTTAGTTTTTTTTTTCTTATTGTTTTTTTTTATACTATCACTATTTTTTATGGGTTATTTTTTTTTATTATAACTGTTACAACTAATCCTTACCCTCGGTTAGTAACTTTTGTTTTCTATTTAATTATTTTATTTTTTTTATTTTATTTTTTATTAGTTTTTTTTGACTCCCGTGCAAAAATGTAGCTCGTGCAAAATTAATCCGTAATGCAAATCGTCTTCGTGCAATTTTGTTCCCTAGTACAATTTAGTGCCTTGTGCAAAATTGGCTTCGTGCAATTTTGGCTTTGTACAATTTTGTCTTCGTGCAATTTAGATCCGTTCCCAATTTTAAGATGTAGCTAGATAAATTAGCTACAGTGTGATTGCAGTTATATTCTAGTCATAACCTTCCAGATGCTGATCTATAAATAAACTTGTTTGTAATTATGTTGTATAGTGTAAAGTTCTTTTTCAAATATTGTTTATTAATTTATTTTTCTGATTTTAAATACATGTAGTTAATATTAATAAAGTTTTTCTTTCTTTTAGTATCTTTCTTATTCTTTAGTTTTAAATATGCCTTTAAATATAATATATAACAACCAAAAGTCATACCAAGTTTTTTAAATAGTACGAAATACATTTGAGTATTATTTACTTCAAAGTTAAAATTAATTGTAATTATTGTTTTAAGTGTGGTTGTACAATACTTTCAAACCTTAAAATTTTTGTTTTAAAGACAAAAAATTACTAGTCTTCTAGGTAACAATTAGATAAAACCAAAACAGTATTTTACCCAAATAAATTTTACTAGTTAAGAAATTTTTACTTTTAAGGTTATGTTTATCACATCTTTATCTCTGACTCTAATACTTTTGTCATTTTCATTTCACAATGAATTCTTTAAAATAGTAGATTTTGAAAAGTTTTACAACAAATTTTGCACTGGTTTTTAAGAAGCAATAATTACATTTGATTTCTAAGTCTTTGAAATCTAATAAACATAAGGAATAAGGGTTTATGAAATCCACAGATAAGAGAGTACTAAATAAATACTGAAATAAAAAATTAAAAGGGTTTTAACATAACTTTATTTTAGATAAATCACATAAAGTTGTGACAAATTTTAAGTCTAAAAAGTCAAATAAACCTAATAGAACTGACAAAATATAATTTTCAATTTTTACAAAAAGTATTAACTGTATATTGATTTTTTGTACTGTATTATTACAAATAAGTCACAAAATAAGTGACCAATTTTTGTTAAAATAAGTCATACAACTTTATTACATATTACAGGCTTTTAACTCTAATAACATAACAGAAAAAGGAAATATGTATAAATAAATAAGATAGAAAAGAACAGTAGCATACTGAAATTTTTAGGAATTCTATTATTCGGAATAGGAATGACTTTTGAGTGATTTGTTATTGTATTGTTATTTTTTTTTCAAATACCACCATCATTGTAATAGGTTGTAACAAATATTTAATATTGGTTGTGAAATAAAAATAAGTTGTTGAAGTTCTGGTATTTACATTAAACAAAGTTTTTTATTTCATGCAATATAAATTTTTTTAGAACTACTAGACCATTTGTTAAAAATTGTTTAATTTGTTTTTTTATTAACTTATTTAAACACTTTTTTTTATCATATGTGTTAGTTTTGAGACCAATTAAATTTAGATATGTGTTACTTTTTTTTGTCTATTTTTAAACGAAAAAAAAGTGGAATAAAAGAATGTTTAATAGGATATTTTTTATAAAACTGCACTCATTAAGTGTTTAAATTAAATGGAAATTTTTGAGTTAAAATTTTTGATCATCCAAGCGTTTAAGAGAAAGCTCGCAACGTCACAGTTTTACAGATGCAAGTTTGCTTTCTATATTACAGGCAGATATAAGTACTCATTAGTTCGAGAAGTATTCGTTATAGACCACCTTGCTGCTGCTAACATGTAGTTAAAATATAAATTTGTTAATTTATTGTTAAATTAAAGTTGTTTATTAATTTAACATGTTTTTTTTGTCAGCAATCATTTGATTAAACTTTTATGTTGTTTTATGTAATATTATTTAAAGTTATCTTTAAGTATATACTTTTGAATTCTATTGTGTTTAAAGGATATAACTGAATTTACTTAAAACATTCTAAAGATAAGTTTGTTTATTATTATTATTGTTTGCACATATTATTTAATATAAAGTTTTCATTTATGTCATACCTAATTTTGTATAGAGTATCCTTAAGTTCTATTAAGTATCAATAATAGTTAGGTTAATACTATTTTTGTTTGTAAATGTTAATAGTGTAGGGTAAGAGTACCATATAACCATCCATACCTACAATTATTTTCGGTTGACAACTAAAACTTATGAATATTTTTATGTAAACTGACTTTAGCTGTTACTCGGGCTATATTATTGGCTAATAAAGATAGCAACCATGTTATAAATGTTTTATGGTAGTTTAATTTGGTAATATTAAAATACAGATTTGTTGAATGTTCATTTTTGGAATATAGTTTGTAATGAATCAAGCCTGGTTTATACTAAACTTTTATTGTTGTTTAATGCAGTTGATTTTACTAACATTTTAGAACTCTTCTCCAATGCTCGCAGCCTAAAGTTAAAAGCTTATTCTATATTTGAGTTTTTCACAGTTAGTATTTGTATTTTGAACGTGTATACATTTGTAGTATGTGTAGTTTATTGTAAAGTTCCTTTTTAAGCTATTTCCTACTTATAAGAAGGTTTCTGATTTAAATTCTAGGTGGCTAAAAGTAATATTGTTTTGTTCATTTCTTAACGTAAATTCTTTTAAATATAATTTTGTTTAATGGTTTCAGCATCATTTATTTAAAACGTAAAGTAAAGTTTTTATATAAGTGTTACTATTTCTTTCTATTTTTATTTTTAAAGGTTCTTGATAAATATATGTTCATTAATGGTCTTGCCTAGTTTTATATAGAGTAGCCCTAAGTATAAGCTAATATGAGTTAGGTTGATATTGTTATATATTTATTGTAGGCTTTGAAGGTTTAAATTTCACAATAATCATACCTACAATTCTATGTGGATTACATATTTATGATTTGTTCGGAAGATTTTTTTTGTTTTTATATCTATCATTTTATTTATTTAATATTTTTTTGTATTGTATCATTTTATATTTAAATGTGTTTGTTATTTAGAAGTTAATGTTTTAAATTTTGAGTTTTGTTCTAAGAAGTTATTTTAATTTTCTCTTACGTTTCAATTTCTTTTTTTAAATAAAATATATGAAGGTATTACACAGAGTACTATACTACATAGAAGTAAATCGTTATTGTCTAATTATATATACATACAAGGTGGAATAGCAACTAAAGTCTATTTTTAAGTCAACTGTAGTAAAAGGAAAACCAAGTTGTTTAAATTTCGATTATTAATCGCCTAAATTTAAAATTATTTAAGTTCTAAAGTGTAGCTTTATTTTAACATATAAAATAAAAGTTGGTAAAACAATTATTTTGTGTAATTTGTTGTTAGTTTATAATTACTATTTCACATTAACTGAATATTGTATAAATTGCTGTAATTTTTTAAATATTTGTCCAATTATTTTTATTTAACTTAATATATTTTTGTTTTTGTGAAGAAATTTGTAGAATTGTTATAAAAGTCAATGTGCTTTAAAATTACAAGACTAAATCTAGATAGTTGTGAAAATAACTAAAATTATTCTTAAAAAACATACTATATAACGGTTAAATAAAAAAGTATATATTTATTATATTATTTATATCTCTGGTTTGTTAGTTTACTTTAACAATGAAACATACGTAGTACCAAATTTTTACAGATTTAAAATTTAATTATGGATAAAAGCAACTCAAAACATAAACAAGTTTCACCAACACTAGAAGCTGAAAAAGTTTTTCTCGCAAAAAACACAATAGGTAAATTTTATGATCGTTGCAAAGAAAATACCAAAAAATGCATTGATGTTTTGAAAAAAGGTAAGATTTTATTTATAATAAAAGTAAAATCCTAAAAATAAATCGCATGTTAATAAACATTGTTCCTATGACTATTTTTTTTTAATTTAAAAAAACCTTTAATAAAATCAACAGTTATAAATGTTTTGCCAATTTATATTTTAGTTTTATTAGTATGGTTTATTTTGAATTAAAATTTACTAATATTGATTAAAAACTATAATATTTATAACAAATAAAGGTTTATCTTGTAGTATGCTAACGTGTAGTTTTTTATTAGTTTTTGAAAAACTAAACTTTTTAAAATAATTATTTGTAATGTTAATGAAAATTAATTTGATAATATGGTGATTTTTAATTAAACTATTAACCTTAGATTGGTGTTGTAAATTTCCGGCATTATTTTAAAATTTGAAATGGATAGTTATAGTTTTAACTGTTGAAATATTATTGATTATGTACTTAAAAAGATTTATTTGTTTTTTTTTTATATACAAAATATATTTATAGGAACTGAACCTATTGATGAAAAAAAAAAGTTACTATACATGAAAATAAACAAAGTTTTTTTGGAGAAAAGTAAAGAAAAAGAAATAAGTAAAAAGATAGAGCAAAGTATTAACGTTAAAAATGTTTCAACAATTTTTTCACTATCACAATATTTCAATCTCTCTAATTTATATAAAACATCTTTGTGTTTTATCGTGCGTTGCTTCCCAACTGTTCAAGACTCTCCAAATTTCTTAGAGTTAGATTTAGTACTTTAAAAACTATATTAGCGAGTTCTGAACTGTTCATAGACTCAGAACTTCAGGTATTCAAAGCAGCAAACAATTGGTTGTCCCATAAAATTACTGAACGTAGCAAACATGCAAAAGATCTTTTGCGCAAGATACGTCTGTCGTTGTTAACAATTCCAGCATTAAATCATATTCTTAAACTAAATTCATGTTTAGTTATGAATGAACAATGTGTTGAGTTTATCGAAGAAGCTATGCAAAATATGAATGACAACCAATCAAGTATTACAAGTAGGTACTACAATCAGGATAAATTTAACATTGTTCTTGCAGGGGGGATAAACAAAAAAGAATTTGTTAAGAAACCATTTAGTATCAATGCTAACAATCTTTCTGACGTTAAGGCTTTGCCAGTTTTGAATAATGGGAGAAAACGTCCACAAGTAGTTTGCATTAAAGGCGAAATATATGTGTTCGGTGGCCTTTATGATTTTTACACATTTCACAAAGCAATATTGTCTGTTGAAAAATACATCCCCGTTAAAAACACTTGGGTTAAAATAGCTTTAATGAATGATTATCGTAAAGGGTATTGCACGTGTTCGTTTATTGATAATGTTTATTGTTTAGGAGGAACTTTACGTTTAGAAAAGTTGAGTTCGTGCGTCGAATTTGATACTAAAAACAAATCATGGAGAAAAGTCTCAAAAATGTCCTTGGGAAAGTATTACCCGTCGTGTTGTGTTTTTAAAGGAAGAATTGTTGTTTCCGGTGGACAAACCGACAATGGTGATACAAACGCTGTAGAGGCATATGATCATATTGATGATTCCTGGTCAAGAATGCCAAACATGGTTGAAAAAAGAACACACCACAAGTCGGTTTCTATTAAGAACAAGTTGTTTGTAATTGGTGGATATTATATTGTAACTAGTGAAGTTTTTGATTCATTTTGTAACGAGTTTGTTTTGCTGAAACCTCCCCCTGCAGGTTCAAATGAGTACGTATACTGGAAGTCTGACGTAGTTATGGTTGGAAATAAAATTGTAGTTTTCAGCAACAACCGAACCTTTGCACTTCTTTATGACGTTGACAATGACGTATGGTCAGAAAAATCTTGTGAAATAACTGAAAATAATGGGTATTTTTCTTGTGCTAAATTACCGCAACTATGCTAGAATAAAAATTGTATAAGGAAATATTTAAGTATGGATTTTAAAATTTAAAATTAACTTTATAACTTTAACAACTTTGATTATAGTTTAAGCTACGAACTTTTTTAAGTATTTTTAGTTAAACTTATACCTACTTTAAAGAAATATTCGTTTTATAAAAAAGCTACTAAACTTCGTATTTCGTTGTTGAAGACTAGACGCGAAGGTGCCTTTTTTCTGTTTTTCACATAAAGAAAAACTATGAGTGTACAACAGTTTTAGCTATATTAGTGTTTTCTTAGCTTCAAAGTTTTAATTTTACATTTGTTCTTGATAAAAATTACTCTTAAACATATGCATGAAGACCATCATTACATTTTCAACGTGTCAAGTTATATTTTAGGTACTTTTTGATTATGTTAATAAACAGTTTAATAAAAAAAAAGATTAATTAGATTTTTTTTTGAATTAAAATTTCAAGTCGTTGTAATTAAAACATTAATTTAGTTTGGTTTTTTTTACTTTCTATATCGCAAGTCAATTTTTTGGTTTATTATACCTGGCAGGTAAAGGTTTTAAAAGTATTATTTCCCTCTTGAGCACATCTTTTTTATAAAGTTATTAGTATACAATTTGTAAGGTAGTAATCTATAATATTTTGGTAAATTGACTTATTTTTCAATTTAGTTGTAAATTTACTGTTTCGTGAGTAATAAATCTTAAGACTTTGTAATTCTGTTAGATAATATTATCAAAAATTGAACATTTACACACTTTATTAAAATCGCAACATAGCTCTCAAAAGTAAGGGTAATTTGAAAAAAATAGTCTTTAAAACACTTTTAATTCTTACAATACTTAAAAGTTTTTAAATATTCAAATAAAGACTGTTATAAGTATTAATCAGAGTTGCTTTTATAAGTCAGAAAAAAAGCAACCTCAAAATTTCCCGACTCCTGGTAATGAAACACAATTTAATAAGTTTTAAAAATAAAACATGAAATCAAAAACATAAATTCAAAAACTAAAAAAAATAAAAATTTAGAACAAAATATTTATAAAATATCGTCAAATTTAAATAGGTAAAACTAAATCTAATTAAAGATCCAGGATTTACCAAACTATCTTGGTGTTCAAAAAATTCTAAAAGGTATCTTGAGTTATTTATTAGTAAAACCATGCTTGCCTTAATTATTCAGACTGAGTTTGTGGAAACCCTAATTTATGACCTTGAAAAGAAAATCCGTTCTATTTTTTTAAAATTGTTTAAATTAATCCTTTATTTTCTTTTATTAATTTCAAATTAGTTTTTAGATTGTAATACTCTTGCTATACTTACTTCCTTTATCGTATTACAACACTTAAAATTTTTGTTACACAAAGAAGATTTTTTCTTCATTTGAAGTAGGTAATGAATCAAAGTTAAACACTTTTTGTAGAAACGGTTAACAAATTTTTTTTGTAGTTCAAGTAGTTAAAAAGTCTAAACTAAAACAAGAATTATAATAAAAGTTTAATTTTTGTTAAACTTTTATATTAATTAGTTAGGTTTAAAAGTAATTAGTTTTTGAAAACTAGCTCGTATATTGACTGTAAAGTAAATTTAACTTGGCTTAAATGGACTTTTTTGTAATTTTTTTTTAACCAAATTTTAAAACCAATTATTTTCAACTTATATAATGCTAACTTGGACTTTTTTTTTTCTAAAGAACATTCTTTTGCCTATCTGTTCACAATTATTTTCATAGAATTAGGATTTTAGTTTTGTAGTGGGGCCCCTTTAAAAATTTAATGTTTTTTTGAATTGTTTTACTTTACAACGTTTTTCTCAAAAAAATGTTTTTTATTAAATTTTTAAATTACTTACATACTTATTTAATAAAGTTTTAAGACGTTATTAGTAATATCTAAAAATAATCATTTTAAACATATGCTAAAATAAATTTTTCAGAAAAGCTCTAAATTCGCACGGTTTTGGTTTTTTTTTACATAATTTTTTACATGGCAAAAGTAAATATTTTTTTTATATAAATTTTATTTTCAACAGACTTATATATGTAAGTTTTATAACGTTAATATATTTTTTTAGTGTATATTTTTAAATATATGACCCATTTAAGTTTTACCAAAGTTCTTAGTATTTGATCAAGAAATCCCTAAAAATACGTGATCAAAAAATTTAGGCAAAACGTTTATGAGTCATATTTTTAAAAAATAATAATGAGTTTCAAAAAATATAATAACGTTATAAAACTTAATTTTATAACTCTAATAAAAAAAAATTATTTAAAAAACAATTTACTTTTGCTATAAAACCTTGTAAAAAAAAAGTAACCAGAACCGTGCAAAATTGTAACTTTTCTGATAATTTATTTAAAAACAAATAATTTTATGAAAAAAAATTAATAACTTATTAAAGCTGAATTACATAAGCATGTTAATGATAACAAAATTAAAAAAAAAAATGTTTTGGAGAAAAATGTTGCAACGTGAAAAATTCAAAAGACAGTAAACTTTTGAAGGGGGTCATCTACAAAATTAAAACCTCAATTTAATTAAAATATTTGTGAAAAGCTAAGCAAAAGAACTTTTTTCAGAATAAAAAAAAAGTGTCAAGTTAGTATAAAATAATTTAAAAATAATTGGTTTTTAAGTTTGGTTAGATAAAAAAGTTACAAAAAAGCCATTCAAGTCAAGTTAACGTTCGATGTAAAGTATACTAAATGGTAAAAAAACACTTGATAAAATAAAAATAAATAAATCCACATTTAGTGTTATATCATAGAATTTTACTACAACCAATTTCTAGAGAAATAAATACGATTTAATACTTTTTAAACACAAAAGAGACTAGGTGGTGTTTTCAGTATTGTTCTTTCTTAAAAAAAAAAGGAACTTGATAATTGCTGATTTATTTCTAATACTTTATTGTTTTTACTTCAGTTGCTGTTCATAATAAACAAGCTTTTCATTGGAAATAATAATACGAACAACAAAACCTTTAACAACTTCAAAATATGTCAAACTTATAGAACTCAATTTTCTAGTTTAGAGTTGTATTAGAACAATGTATAGCTTTAACATACACACATTAAAATATATATTAAATTAGAAACTACTTCAAACGAGTATGGCTAAAATCTAAATAAAAAACGTTTGTAATTTTCAAATTATTTAAAAAATTTATATCCTTACCTTTATATAATAGAATGACTCTTTACCATTTAAGATAAATTTAAAACCTTAAAAACTTGCATATTTATATCCTAAAAAAGAAAATCGTAAAAGTTCACTTAAATATATTCCTACATAGAGGACAGGTATTATGTTCAGCAAACCATCCTTCAATGCATTCCTTACAAAAGGAATGCTTACCATCGCAAGTAAGACGCATCATTCTTCTACCAACATCTATGTCTTCCATACAAATACTACATTGATCACCAACAAATGACTCATTGGCTGTAAAAAGATTGAATGTCTGAAATACTTCTTTAGTCAAGCCTTGTGATCGATCATCATTTTGTTGTTGATGTAGCCGGTTAAAGTTTAAATAAAGTCTCATAACTTGTCGTCTAATTTCACGTCTTTTACGACAAAGTTCGCTTTTAAGTCGGCCTAAAGTTTCTATTTTTCTACGAACCTTTGCTTCAAGTTTTTCGTACTTTTCTATTTTTCTATTCAACCTTTCTTTATTTGCATCACTTGCATCAATCTTCTGAGGCATTTTTCTCAATCGTTTGAGATTTTTTTCACATACATCAATAGTTTGTTGCAACAAATTGTTTTTATTCATAAAAAGCGAACCGTAATGACTATACTTTGCATTAAAAGCTCCAAAAACTCTTCTTGCTTCATAGAATCCTGCAACGTTTTGAATATCATTTTGCACGTTGCGGTAGACTTCTACAAGTTCTCGTTCTAACTCTTTGTAAGGTATCTGTTGAGTTTTCTAATGGTAATTAAAATAATATATCAAATTTTTTTTCAAACAATTATCTTTATCACATTTTAGGTTTATTAAGATTATAATTAAATTAATTGTTTTAGTTATACAAGTAAAGTTTATAAATACAAGAAATATTTAAAGTGGTTTATCTTTAAACGTATACATTTGTATCTTACTATACTTATAAATTATTCTGTTTTTAAAAGTTCGTAATTAATGTCCGAATTAATAAATGTTTAGCTACATGTGCAAATATAGTTCGAATAGCATTAATTTTACAAATAGACTTTTTGAAATTATTTTATTTTCTTCTTATTATAAAATGGATCTTTATTGCGCGGAAAACGGTGTTAAACCAAAAAACCTTTGTCTATCAAAAAACCATTACTTTTAATACTATTTCACACTGTCGAGTAAAGAACATACTTTGTTCTAAACTGAGAGCGGTTACCAATCTAACTATTCAAACCAAATTAAATGTTAGAACCTCTTTGCAACCAAGGGTAAGGATTAGGAGTAACAGTGGTAGTATATAGTTCATAGTTCTAGGTTGTTCGATGATTTTTTTACAAAATTTTCTCAAATTCCAGGTTTTTTAGCTCCAATAGTCAAACTCCAGGTCTTTCAAGGTTTCCAAATTTGTTGACAACCCTGTAAAACTTATATATACCAAAGTAAAAATAAAAATATAACAAGGCCAACAATACTCAGTAGAGTAAAGCAAATATTTTTTCTCAATGACCAAGTAAAATTTTGGTCAATATTTTTCTATTTTTAAATAAGAATACCATTAGTTATTTGGTCAACAAGATATCTATAACAAAAAATTATTTGTAAAACCAAATTTTAAAACTCATATTTTAAATTAAAAACAAGAAATCTGAAAACCAACCCTGAAATTTTAGAAAAGTTACATTACTTGCAAAAATTTTTCGACAGACTTGATTTCAACTTTGTTAAACACAGTTTTAGTATTTTAAAATTATCAAGTAAATTGAAAACTATTACATGTTAACCACTTTTTGAGTCAAAAAACAAGCCTGAGTGTCTAAAGACTAGGCTTTTTGACAAGTATCAAGCCAAACTAAAAAGTGGTATAGATAAGTAAAACTAATTTATTATACTTAGACATTTATAGATCTTAAAATTTTAATTATTAATCATTAACTACAAATTACAAAATTTCAAGTGAAGAAACAGTAAAAGATTTTCAAAAGTTATCAAAATAAACCCATTAATTTTAAGTAGTTTTTAATTAGTCTCAGTCATGCTGAGATTTTGTGAGTAAATTAAAACTAGCCTTAGTTGGTCTGGTTTTTTCATGATTTAAAACTAGACTTACTTATTCTCAGAGAGTTGAGTATGTGACATTTCACATGTTGCTGCTGGTTGTTATAAGTAAAACACAATTAAATTTGTTTGGCCAAACTATTATTTTTGTTTAAATATCAGTTCAATAAGCTGATCAATAAAGTCTTTTTTAGAAAGCGAAATGCTTTTAAACAGTAAGAGCTAATAAAATAAAACATTAAAAAAACGCTAACCTTTTTATTAAGTTTTTTATAACCTAATGAGAATTTCTCTTTTTAAAATTTCTTAGGGTGGCTTAGAATAAAAGAATTTATACATTATGTATAAGAATAGAAGTAGGAGAATGCACAAATGGTCGTTTTGTTAACAATAAATTGTTAAATAAAATACTTTTAAATATTCGTCTTTAATGTTGAATATGTCTAAAATGTAGAAAGATTAAAAAAACACCTTTAATTTAGTTTATGCGCGAATAAAAAAACTCATATACTCCAAAATAAGTTTAATACACCCCAAAGTCTCGTACACCCTGAAATAATTTGATGTACACTAGTGTGCACTAGTACCTTTAAGATCACTGTTTTAGAGTATTAACACATGCAAGTTTGAAAACAAATTTTAACTAAAATTTAAAAGTTTTCAACATTTTACTTTAGTTTAAAAATGTTTGCTCGCATTTGGTATAAGTGCAGTTTTATGCAATGATTTGAACAAGATATTTCCTTAAAACATATTGTACATTAAATTTCGTTTGTAAAAACTGTGATATACAACTATAAGTTCCTGTGCAAAATAGTCATTATTAGCATTGGAAAGTTTAATACTTGATAATGTCTTTAAATAGAAAAAATTGTGTTTTATATTTAAAACGGAAAAAAATTTAAAGCAGGGTTACACAAACTATTTTTAAATGGTTCCCTTTAAAGAAATAAAAAAAAATTAAGGCTCCCCCAAACAATATTTCTGAAAAAAAAACATTTAAATGGTCTAAAACCTTCCTCATAAACTCTAGAATGTATAATATGAGTTTCAAATTATGACATTATGGACCGCCTGTGGCCTCTCTAACATTCATAGCTTTCTGTTTTTCCCTTTACTGCTTTTGACCCCCCCTAGCTTTTTGTAAAGTTGTAAGTATAATTCTAGATTTTCTAACTATATTTCAAGTGTATAAAATTTAAACACTTAAGT
The DNA here is from genome assembly GCF_965202585.1 of Thalia democratica. NCBI lineage: Eukaryota > Metazoa > Chordata > Thaliacea > Salpida > Salpidae > Thalia > Thalia democratica. The sequence goes on along the minus strand of NC_139171.1, from coordinate 5,170,287 downwards.
TGTCTGCAGCTGAATTGTATTGAACATTTATTTGAAATTTAAAAAAGTGAAACTTATTTTGTTAAAAGAATGTTAGTTACAACTCAGTGTGACTTTTGGCCTTGGTAGTCTGTAATAAGTGAATATCAAGCTAAAAGAGAAAAGTTTTTCTGAAAAGACTAAGAATATAATTTCAATACATTGTCCTCCAGTGGTGAGATTTTTTTTTAACAGATATAAGGAAATAAATATATACTTCATTGAAATGTATATTTTACTAAGATTTAAGTGGTATTTAGTTTAAGCTAATTTTCTTTTAGTTTTATTGGGTTGCTTTTAAAAATATTTCAATTTTTTTAATTGATTAGGGTAATATATTAAAGTGATTTTAAGGCATGAGCTGAGCTGAGCTGAGTCCAACAAAAAATACTCTTAACTAATCAAATAGTATTACAATAAATTAGTTTATAATTAGGTAATTTTTTTTCTTAAAGTAATAATAAATAAATAAGATAAATAACTAATTTTCATACCTCACTATCTTGACTCTTATCTGTTGAATATTTTACAGTATTTAGTGCATGGTTGTCCATATCTTCTATAGCCATGTTATAAGTTAAATAATAACTATAGAGCAAAATAAAAACTATTTATTTATTTGTAAAATATGATATTTTTAGTTACAAAAGATGCAATTTTTTAAAAATCAATTTGTAATAAAATGTGGATACTTATTAATTTTCCTTTAAAAAACGCTAGTTCTATTTGCCTGCTAAATTAAAAATAAAAATTGTTGTTTTTAGTAAAAGTAATTGTAATGAAAACTTCCATATTTGAGTCTTAATTTTTAAATTCCAGACAAATAGCCATTCTGTTTAAGTGTCCACAAGTTTCTGTTTTTTTTTTTGCAAATATTCTTATTTTCATCCAGTGTTTTGAAGATTTATTTTTTTTGTTAGTTACTAAAATAAAATTAAATTTATGGTTTAAAATGTTGCAAATATTACATGGTATTACATGGTATTAAAATGGTCAAGTAATGCTACTTTACAGGTAATTTTTAATAATGAGATACTAAATGTTTAAAAATATTTCACAATGGATATTTTGTGTCTGATTTATATTTTATTATTTTACAGGTTAAAATTTTCAGGTTTTTCAAGTTTTTTATTGATTTCTTAAAAAGACTTCAAACTTTTAATAAATAAAACTTCATGTTTGAACCCAGGTTTTCACATTGAATGGCTCTTTTAATATTTTTTTGTTACCACTGTTAAATAAAACATTATTTCATTTAAATAATGATGAATTGTTAATCAAGACTACAAAAAATTAACAAGTCATGTAACATTAATAAACATTCTGTAAAAAACTTATATATTTCTTAGAAGATTGTCAATTAAACATATAGTAAGAAGCTTAAATTAAATAGTCTTAATTTTTTACACAAACAACTAATTTTTATAAACAATCATAAAAATAGATTGCGAACATTGATTCTATAAAAATAAACTAAATTTTCATTTATAAACTTTATAACAAAAATAAACTCTTCAAAATAAAAGTCAGTATAACACTAAAAAAATATTTTACAAAGTTTAACTTTAAATGTTGTAAAACAAATTCATAATTGTACAACATATACCTACAAACTCAGTTAGTACTTAAAATGGGTTAGTAAAATAAGTAATACAAATTTCAGTAAATATAGTAAAGTTGATTACTTATAGGCGTCTTTAATAAAATTACTATTTTATTTCTAATAAACCAATAAAAAAAAACTTTAAATGTACAAATAAGAAACTGGTGAAATGTAAGCTAAAATGTAAAGTTTATCTAAGTATCACTATTCAAAATGATAGTTGAATAAAAATTATAAACAGGGTCTAAGTTTAAAACTAAATAATGTGATAATTATAAGCGCAGTATTTTTAAAATTTAAAATTTTATCAAGTAAGTTAGAATTTTTTATTTTATCTAAACTGCTTTTATGCACTTAAAGTTCTTTAAGTTTCGCACGTGTGATAAAAACTAATTAAGTAAATACGCATAATAATGTTATAAAAAATTGTATTTCTAGTAATTTTATACAAGACGCTACTAAATACCATGTTTGTAGTAAAAAATTAAATAAAATCTTAAAATATTTTTCAATATACAAAAAATTACTAAAAGAGCTTTAGATTTAAAGTCTTCAAGTATTCATAGTCTAAATGTTTGACAATTTTTAGTTGTTTATTTTATTTAACTTTAGCTATTTTGATTAACAATGTACAAACTTAATTACCCCGAATCTAGGTTGTATTAATTATGTAGTTCTGTGAAACAGCAACTAAGTTTAATAGTATGGGACGAATAAAAATTAACTTGATTTGCCAAAAATATTGTTTGAAAAATGAAAATGTAAACCTAAAAAATGTAAACCTAATAAAACCATAAAATTTTTTATTAATGTAATATGTATTTGTTATTTTAAATGTGACTGTACACACTTAGATATTAAATGTAGAAATAGTAACAATAGAAAATTTTGCATAAACTTTCTAACTTAAGTAATAAATAAAAAGTGGTTTGTAATATGAGCATTTTTGGACATTTATGTAACTAGGAATTAATTTAAAGTACAAAAAAACTTATTAAAAATCAAAATTTGTCAAAACCAAAATATAATTAACCTCATTTATTTTTATGTTAGTTGAAGTTTTTGTTCACACCTAAATATAACATTTAGTAATAATAGATCTATAATAGATACTTAGGTATAAAAACATGTTAAACAAAATGCCTAAACTGTAAAGATTGACATTTTAGTTAACTACTGTACATTGTTTTTGTACAAATGAAAACATTTGAATTAAGTTTATTTAGTAAATAGGTATTATATAACTAACTTACTAAATAAAGGCACTCATTACACTTTTTTTCAGATATAAACTTGCGGTTTACAGAAGAAAATTATAATGAAACTGAGAAAAAATTACTAAATAAATGCTTGTCTGTTATTTCACTATTTTAACTAAAGCAGTAAAGTTTTTTAACTGTTTTAAAAACTTATTAATATACAGGGAATCAAAACGAAACTAATCAAGTTAAACCAAACTACGTAAATAAAATTAACTTAAAATAAATTTTTGCTCAGCGGGCCACATTTACATGCTCGCGGGCCGCAAAACTTTCATTCGCGGGCTGCTTTTCACGCGGGCCGCAGTTTTAGGACCTCTGAGGTGAAATAAAAAGTTTTTGTACCTTTTTAAATTTCTATATTTAAGCTGCAATTGAGTAAACAGCTGTCACTCTAAATTAAACATAGCTGGTAACAGGACCTATGATCTATAGTTATATTTTATTTTATTTCTTTTTTAATAATTTAAATTAAAATATGTATATTCGTATGTCCTAATAAATATTCAAAGTTTTTGTTAAGTCTACAAACATATATATTTAATCTTACAATGTTTTATTACTATCAATGCTAAAATTAAGTTAGTTTTTAATACTTTTTGAAACGTGATAATTTTAAGAACTTAAAGTTATTGTCTGCAGTTTGATATTTGACAAAACTTATATGTTTTATTTAAGTTAAAATATATTTAATTTAATCGAAGTGTAGTCTTCATGTGTACTACGGATTCGTGAGTACTTAAGAGAAAGACTTGCTTATTTAAAAATTTTATATATAAATTCCTGTTTTTAAGTCTATGATGAGCAGAAACAATATACAACTACTACTTAAAATTACATTTCGACCCAAATTTATTTTTTAAATTGAATTTATTTTGAATAAAAAAACAAGAATGTTTAATATTTACGGCTAAATTATTTTATAACTTTATTTGTTTTACATAAGGTTTAGTACATATATCAGATGACTTTTTATTTAATAATAATATTTTGAAAAAATTTATTTTTTAAATTTTGATGAAAAAACTTTTTTTCAGTTGTTTAAGTTTTATTAATATAGAGTAAACTGTATCTGTAAAAAACAGAAAGAACACATAAAAACTATAAACTCAGAACTAACGATCTGGCATAAACATGTAATAAACATATTCTAACTTAAACAACTTATTATCATAAAATTACAAAAACATTTTTAACCTATAAGCCATAAATTTTTTTTTAATGCAGTGTTCTAAAAACAATATAAGTATGTATCTTTATATTTTTAAACTATTTACCTTAGTAAAGGAAAGTATAATAAAATACTTTTTATTATACTAAGTAAACAAACTTAAACTATTCGATTATATAAACTTCATTGTATAAATGGGGTATTATTAAAACTTTTAAACAGAAATAGACTTCAATTATAACTTTTGAAATATGAAATATTTTAGTTAAATTTATGCCTAGAAATAGGACACGTATTATGTTCAGCAAACCCTCTTTCAATGCATTCCTGGCTAAAGGGATGCTGACCATCTCAAGTGAGACGCATCATTCTCTAACCAACATCTATGTCTTCCATACAAATACTACATTGATCACCAACATGCGTTACATCAGCTGTAACATCAGCTGTAAAAAGTCGAATGCCCGAATGGTTTTATTAGACACCCTTGTGATCGATTTCTTTGTTGTGGTAAGTTCAGAAAATATATTGTAGACGATAACCAGTTTCCGAAAACTTTTGACCAAACTTTTTATGAACTTGTATAAGTTTGTCTTCAGCCATCAGAATCATAATATGTCTCCTTTTAACAAACATCAGCTTATGATTTTGTTGAACGATAGCTAGTTGCTTTGTTTCGTTTGTTTCAAAGTGTTGCTTTTGCAAAGTTTCCAAACGCTCGGTATTCTCTTTTCCCTCTGCTGACGCTTTTTTATAAAACTGTTTTATTTTCAACTACTTATAAGCATGGGTTGAAAATTGTTATTTTAGTTTACTTATTTATTTTTAAAATGTATTTTGTTTATAATTCTTAATTCAAACTTATATCACTTAAATATTAATTTTATGTTTATTTTCCCCGCATTAACAAGAAGTACAAACAACTTTTAACTTTTATTATCATATATTTTTATTATTGCCGATTTAGTACATAAATATTACTTTTAAAAATTGTAACTTACTCGAAGTAAAATGGTTATGAATTTTATCATATTAAATTAAAAATTAAATGAAATCTTTATAACTTTGTGTTTTTGTCGTTCTGCAACTGAGCATTAATAAAATATGAATACTACTTAAAAGTATCATTTAACACGAATTTATTTTTGAAATTGATTTTATTTTAAATAAAAAACAAGACCGTTTAATATTTACAACTAAATTATTTTATAGCGTTGTTTGTCTTACATAAGGTTTAGTACATGTATCAGATAAAAATTTATACAATTGTTAACAATAATTATTCTTCAAAGTTTCGATAAGAAAAAATCTTTGTCAACTGTTTAAGTTTAATTAATATAGAGTCAATAGTTTTTGCTAAAAAGGAGCACATACACAATTACGATCTGGTAAAAATAACCTAACTTAAATAATTTTTTAACTACAAAATAACAAAAAACATTTTTAACCTTTATGCCATAACATTTCGTTTATTATGCAGTGTTCTAAAAATGATGAAAATGTAAACCTTCATATTTTTAAACAACTTACTTTAGAAAAGATAAGTATATTAATATAGAGTAAAAAGTATCTGCGAAAAATAGAGCACATAAAAATTATAAATACACAACTAACGATCTGGAATAAACATATAGTAAACATAATCTAACTTCAATGACTTTTTAACTATAAAAATACAAAAATAATTTTAACCTATAAGCCATAACATTTAGTTTTTTATGAAGTGTATTTAAAACAATGAAAATATGTATCTTCATATTTTTAAGCAACTTACTTTTTAAAAGATAAGTATATTAATACACCTTGTATTCACTAAGTAAATTAACTTCAACTATTTAATTATACAAACTACAAAGTATAACTAGAGTAATACTTAAACTTACTAATAATATAGTAATAATAAATAGTATTAATAATAATGATATGATACTAAAAATCTTCAATGAAAACTTTTTGAAATATAAAACATTTGTTGTTGTAGAAACATTTAGTCAAATTTATGCCTACAAATAGGGCACGTATTATGTTTAGCAAACCATTTTTCAATACAGTTCTTCCAGAAATAATGCTGACCATCGCAAGTTAGACGGCTCATTCTCTTACCAACATCTACGTCTTCCATACAAATACTACATTGATCACCAACATGCGTTTCATTAGCTGTAAAAAAGTCGAATGCCCGAATGGTTTCTTTAGACAAGCCTTGTGATCGATTTCTTTGTTGTGGTAAGTTCAGAAAATATATCGTAGACAATAACCAGTTTCCGAAAACTTTTGACCTAACTTTTTATGAACTTGTATAAGTTTGTCTTCAGCCATCAGAATCATAATATGTCTCCTTTTAACAAACATCAGCTTATGATTTTGTTGAACGATAGCTAGTTGCTTTGTCTCGTTTGTTTCAAAGTGTTGCTTTTGCAAAGTTTGCAAAGTTTTGCAAAGGTACGTAGTCTAAAAATAAATTTCAATAGTTTTTATTGATAAAGACGTTTTAAATTGCTTATCAGTGTTGAGGTATTTTAAAATCTTTAAAAATTGGTAACTAATATTCTAAAATTTGTTTCTTTAAAATTCGTATGAATTTCAAGTTTCTTTAAAGCAGGTATTATGACCAAAGTTATAACTCAGTAATGAAGAAATAGATTATTAATTAAGATTTATTTTTTACTCGTTCTAAACAGTTTTGTTATCTGTAGTTGTTAAATGACTTTAAACAAAATTAAAAAACACTTTAATCAATTGCAGGAAAGCCAACTATTAGGCTAGCTCTAATTGTTTGTTAACTAAAACTATATATTCTTGAGTTGACAGTAAAAAAATGGCTGTACTTATAGGTAGTTTTAAAGCTCGTAATGGATATTATAGAAAAGTATTAGAAATTAAAGGAAACTTTAGCTTTGAAAGGGAAGCCATTAGGCTATAAATTGATACATAAAATATTTATTCTAAAATTGATTGTGAATAGCAAAAAATAAAAAGTTTTTAAGTGTATTTGAGGATTTTTTTAAATAAACATTGTCGGAGGTGACTTTTCAACATCTTTAAAAGGCGTCTAATGAAAAAGAAAAATTTGGGAGAGCATGAAATAGGTATAATAATTCACTGACGAGAGTAATTTTCAACCACCCTGGTTCACTAAAATTTTATTAAGAAAGCTTAATTATTACCTATTAAAGTTTAATTATTACCGTTTACGTTTAGTATAGGCTGCGATCAAATTCAAACACCTTTAACTTATTTTACTAATTAAGATATTGTCATAAATATCTGAATTTTTGTATTATATTAACTATTACAAAATGTACAACACTTTTTGTATGTACTGTAATGAGCATTATAAACTTTTTAAAGAAAAATACAAAAACTTCATATATTAATGACAAAACTTATCTTACAGATTAGTATATTGTAGAAGTCATGAAAAATTTATTATTTTACTAAAACTTGCATAGTTATGTATTTAGATAAGTAGTAAGGTTAACTTACAACATGTTTTAAAGATTTAAATATATAGAGAGTAAGCTATCAATTATTGAATGATGTACTGACCTCATTTTTTACCTCATTTTTCCATGGTTTGAACTCATTTACCCATGCTACGAAAACTTGACTATTTGTAAATGACAAAGAAACATCCATTGCTTGTTTAAAATTATTTATATAAGTAACAACAAAATTTATTTAGTTTAACTACTGAATAGTCTTATGATACTAGTAACTGAATTTCAGTTGTTTTCAAAAAAATCATAGAAACGTTTTAAAAATTTGCTTATTAAAAATGAGCTTAATTTACTAAGTTTCTAAAAAAATAAAACGTTTTTTTAAATTTTTAAGTTTAGAGTGACAAACTTTATTTGGAACTTAAGTCTAAATCAAATTCAGTTATTGTTATAATACGTCTATTTAACTCATCATTCATAGTTATAAGCTTTTAATTTTATACGCAGTGTTATCAGTTTATTGTCTATATCAGGGGTCAGCAGGCAGTTGGTGGTCGCGGGCCAAATTTAAAGTTTACAAAGTCTTCGCCGTCCGCAGTTTTAGTTTTAGTGACATTTGAATAATCTTTTGGTTTTAGTTTTAGTCACACTAGAAAAAAGTTTTACTTTTATTAACCTTATCATTTTAAATAACTTGTAGCTATACATAGAATGAGTATTTAAATTAAATAAAATTAGAATAAAATTTACATTGACTAATATACTTAAGTGTTAATAAACTATGTACTATCATAGCACTTACTAAGGAAAATTTAATACTTTTGTAATTTTACATACAATTTAACTCTCAATAAAAACCAAACTTGAAAGACAATTTATTAGTTACTTTTATATGTTTTTTATATTATCAACCCCTTTTTTCATATTTCTAAGAATATTAACTTCAAAAAAAAAGTTTTTGCGTGTTAAATAGTTTACATTCATTGAAAAATTTAGTAATTAGTTAATTTAATAAAATTAATACCTGTTTGTATTATAGAAAGCTAGAACAAATTCTTTAACATAATTAATTCTCGATATACTTAAATAAAATATCATATTAATAACTGGTTTTTTACATGGTTGTCACTTAAAAAGCAAAAATGTCTGAGTTGTATCAACCCAGCCTAAGTTCATTAAAAGTTTAAAAAGCTAATAAATCGTTTTAAATAAAGCTCAAGTACCTAGTAAAAATATCATCATAATTAAAAAGTACACAAAGTGTAAAAAACAAGAAAAAACTACAATTAGTAAACTACACTACAGTCATAAAAACAATTCTGAAAATTCTAGGATTTATTTTAAGTGTTTGAATTAAAAGTTTCACACACATCTGAGTTTTTTAAGCTTTTAAAATAGCCTGGTTGTGTAGCAACCCAGATAAAACAAAGTTTACAACATGAAGAAATAACGAAACTTATTAACACTAAACAAATTACATGCCAAAAAAATATAAGTCAGCTGGAATGGACAATTAAAGTTCTTAAACATTTTTAACAGAAGTATAAAACTTAATTGAGTCATTAGCGAAGAGAAAAACTTCTTTTTTATTAAGCATTACAGCAATTCTTTATCTGCAATAAGAATTTGAAAATATTAGTTGTAAAATAAAAGATGAGCAACAAAAAAAAACGTTAGTTAGGAGTTATTGCGAGAAACGATAAAAAAACAAATCACCAAAGTCAGTTCCAAATGATTATCTTCAGTAACTAAAAAAATATCAGAAAAAAGTTGTTAAGGCAAGTTATAAAGTAGCAAAATTTATTATTAATAATGAGATACCGTTAATAATTGAAAACTTTTTTAAAGAATTTTTGCTGGCAGTAATGAAAAACTTTTGTTTATTTCTTCAATGACAAAAAAAAATACTACTTAAGAAATGCATTAAGGTTATAAAGTCGCATAAATCAAATTATGCCTTTAATCAATATGTTAAGATGAGAGCACATCTGAGAATTTTTATTAAATATGTTTTTTTAACTTTGACACTTAGTATAATTTCTTGGTTTAGTTCAAACACGAAGCACAACAATCGGTGAAATTTTACAAGTAAAAGTGCAATGCACCAAAAGTTTTTAGAAGTACAATTCCTTCTTTTATTTTTAGTATAAAGTTTAATTAAAGTTTAAAAAGTGTCTTATAAAGTATATCAATATTAAAAAACACTATTAAGCTACTTTAGTATATTTTTTAATAAAGAAATGTGTATTTGCTAAATTTTCTGTGTCAAATCGAAGTTTCACTACTTTACATGTAAAAATTGTTTGAAACTCCAGGCTTTTTCAAAAATTCTCAAATTCAAGTTTTTTTCCAAAACTTTTAAGCATAAATTTTCAAGTTCAAAGCTTGAACTAGATATATTTTAACATATATTATAACTGAAACTAACACTTTTGGTTGAGCAAAACTTACATCATAAGTTTAATTTGACACTCTTTTAAGTAAAAATGCCAGCCTGAATTAACAAAATCATTCCTGATAGTTTTGTGTACAAAAAACAATTCTAGCCAAAAACTTATAAAATGACTTAGTTGGCCTGAGATTTGAAGTCTACAAATAGTGATAGTCTGAGTGTGTTTCAATATTTATAAACTATCCCTAAGTCTAGTTTAAATTAAATAGGTAGCTCCAAAAAACAGCAAATGTATGTATTGATATGCAAAGCATAAAAGTTAACTTAGTTTGACAAAATCAATGTTTGAAAAATGAAAATGTAGACGTAACAATTATGTCATATATATTGTTCTAATTGTGTCTGTACAAATTTAGATATTACATGTAGAAAAAACAAACTTAGAAAATTATGCATAAACTAAACTTAAACTTACTAAAGTATTTTATAAAAAGTGGTTTAAAATATGAGCATTTTTTTAAGTTGGTGTGCATATAAATTAGTTCAAGTGCAAAGAAAACTTCTAAAATTTTAAAATGTGTCAAAACAAAACTTAAATAAACCTTTTTTCTTATTACTATGTTATATTAAATGTTTTTACAATAAAACATAACATTTACAATTAAAAAAAAAATCTAAAAGAAACTTAGGTATAAAAAATATTGGAAAGAATATCTAAGCTATAAAGAAATGACACTTTAGTTATTTACTCTGCATTACTTTTGTACAAAATGGAAAACATTTGCATTTAGTTTATTTGATAAATAGGTATAATATAACTACCTTATTAAATTCAAGCACTCTTTTTTCAGATAATTATATGCTGTTGTAAAATAGAAGTTATTATGAAACTCAGAAAAATATCCTGTTAGAATGCTAATCTGTCTTTTTTGAATTTCTAAGTTAAAGTAGCAACTACAGTATACTACCGCTTAAGTACGCACTTTTTTTGGTACGCATCACGCCTTAAGCACGCACTTATCCAGAAAGACAAAGTAAAGGATGTTATACTAGAACTTCTAAAAAATTCCTGTTTTTTCGCCTAAATTTTCAATCATCAAGTTTTTCCAGATTATTTTATGTTTCCAGGTAGAATGGCCAACCTGCTGAGTTAGCCTGAGATTTTCACAACTTTTAAACTAGGGTGAGTAATCCTGAGTAGTCTAAGTGGCCTGAGATTGTGACAGTCCTGTTATTAAATGTTAAAAAACTAAATACTTGTGTAGTGGTTGCAGGAAAGTAAAAAAAAAATAATGATATTTAAGCTGTAATGCTATAAAATAAATAAATCTAGATGACAAAGTTAAAAAAACCTACAAATACAAAATAGTTAAGTCATAATTTAATTTAAATGTACATACATTGATGTTTTGAAAATGTTTGGTAAACACAATGTAGTTTGGTACTTTCCCTCTAACAAAACAAAATGTAGCTTAATATTTTTTTTAATCATTGACTGACATTGACTTTCTATATTAAATGTATGTATTAATTTTGTTGAAGCTTTTTATAGATAAAATAGATCATTTTAAAATCTATTAAAAAATTTTGCAAATTAGAATTATGTATTAAATGTTATTTAAAAAAAAAAGACTTGTTTATTTGGCTTAATTATTTGGTGGCTAGTTGTAAAAAAGAAAACAAACAACTAAATTTCATATTATACTATGTCATCAAAAAGTACGCACTATCGTGCTAAGTACGCAATTTGTGGTCGGGTTCAATTTGCGTACTTAAGCGGTAGTGTACTGTAATTCTAATTATTTTTAAATGTTATACAGAGACTTAAAACCAAACTAAACAAGTTAAATCGAATTACCGAAAAAAATTTTACTTGAAATATATTTTTGCTCAGCGGGCCACTTTTACATGCTGGCGGGCCACAAAATTTTCTTTCGCGGGCCGCATTCCATTCAAAAAAATAACGTGCTCGCGGGCCGCAGATTTACCCTTCGCGGGCCGCAATTGGCCCGCGGGCCGCAGTTTGCCGACCCCTGATCTATATTAATAGTTGAGATTCAATTAGAGTTTGATTAATAATTATTTAAATATACTCCACTTTTTTCACTACAGCTTAAATAAGGTTTTCTTAATTATTCTATGTGTTTAGAAGTACAACTTTCTTGTTTATTTATTATATGAAATTAATTTAAGTTAAAAGCTGTCTAAAGAAGTTAATAGTTATTAATAAGATACTTATATATTATTGAAAAGGGTTTTATAGTTAAAAAGGTGGTTATGATAAATTGTGTACAACATGTTTTAGTACGCAACCAAAACTTATTATTAACATGTAATTTTTTTTTTTAATTCCAGGCCTTTTTTAAGCATTTTCAATTCCATTTTTTATCTGTTTTTCTTTAATTGTTAATTTCAAAGTTTTTTGGCTATGCTTTGTTTTATTAGTTAATTATTTATTAAGACAAGTTTAAACTACAAGCCAGTGACAGATATCAAATAATATAGCTAAGTTATGAAACAGTAGTTTATGAAACCTACTATTAGCCAAAATTTAAACGTTCTTATAAAACAATTTGGGTTAAAGCATCATATAATATATTATTATTAAATATTATATAATCTCAAACACGTTTTCAAAATTGGAGTATACTTGAGAACTTAATTTAATATTTAATGATTTTGACCTCTGGTAGGCAACAATAAGTAATTCAGCAAATGTAAAGTTTCAAAAGTATATCACTAAAATTAAAATGCTGATTGTGTGGATTATGCTTTTAAACAACACACTTTATTAACAAATATTTTCTAAAGCTTCGAGTCGAAGCTGAATCTGATAAAATTAATTAATTAAATAAATACAGACTATTTCAGGAAAAATAGTTGCTTCATTTAGTTTTTTACCAGAATTTTATTACTTAATATCAGAGTAGCCAAGGGTTTTTAAAAAAATTTAAGGCAGAATTTTGTAATAGTGTATTTTTGGTGTATTATTATTTTAATAGTATAAATTTACAATAAAGGTACTATTGTGATACTATATGCATGTTCATGCTAAACAAAACCCAAAAGTATATATAATTTTGGAATAATAATTTTTTGTCAGTCATATCATTTTATTTATGAAAATGTTTGAAAACATAAATTTTTAATTTTGTTTGCCTAAATTTTCAAACTAAGGTATTTCCAGGTAAAATGACCACCCTGTAGATAAAATAGTAAAATCTAAACTAACTAATAAACTTTCTGTATAGCAAAAACCTTCATTTGTATTTCTATTGGGTATTATTTTATCAGATTTAAACAAGAAATAATCTTATTTAATTTCTATGTATTTTTTTCTTAGAAGTAAAATAAGTTGTTTTTTTTTAAACTTTACTTTCAAAATTAGAGGTTTAGTAAATAAATCCACTTCCTAAAATTATTTGTAACAATGGAAACAAAAACACTTCCTTTTTTTTAAATGTATGAAACGTATACTTAATATCTTTTTCAATTAAAGTAGCCACTCTTTTAGTCAAAGTAAATGTCTTAGGTGACCAAAAAATTCTCCTTTGTCATTCTGAGATTTTTCAAAACCTTAAAATATTTTTTAGTTATCAAAACTTAAAATATTTAAACTAATCAATCAAATTTCATATAAAGTAAAAAAAAAATGTAATGACTTTATTAAAAAATAAAACTATCCTGAATAGTTTCTAACAGAAACATAATATCTTAACTCAACTTAATTAAAACATCCTGAGTTATTCTAGGTCAACCAGGTATTTTAGAGCATCTAAAAATTTACTATTATTTCCAAGGTCAGCCTGATAGATAGATAGATTAACTTAATTATATACCGAGCGTCCTGAGTGATCTGATAAGTGGAAATCAAGTAAAAACTATAAAAACATTATCCATAAATAACTTATCTTTCAAACAATTGTTTCAGAGACTTTTTAAAAATTTAATGTACCTTAAGAATAAGTTTAGTTACTTTTATCTTTAAAAAATTATCTTTTAGTATAAATTTCTCGATTAAAATTACAATTTGCTTTTTATTTTAATGTTTAACTTTTATAGCATCATTTAAAATAATAAATTTATAAAAATATAGTTTGTAAGCTATTTTTTTCATAGGTTAGTAACTTTATTTTTTTAGTTTTTTGAATTTCTGCTAGTTTTTAAAAATTATTCCAGATGTTTCAATTTACATTTTTTAATCAAAAAATACCTATTTTTGACCATTGTTAAAAACAAATTAAAAAAAGCAAAAGTGTATTTAAGTAAGTTTAAATACCTTCAAAATACTATATTTAAAAAAATTTCATACTTATGCAACCGGTACCAAAATTTTAAATTAATTATTTCAAAGTTCTTCTTATATGACATTTTAGAATTTTAATACCTTATAATACTTAAAATATATAAAAAAATGTAACAAATGTATAACAAAAGATAACTGAGAACTTCTTTCTTTTGGTAAATGTGTCCTGTAACGGACTTACTTTTTCACTTTGACTATTTGCTTTTGATATGACTTTTTTCATAAACTAAGAACTAAATTATTACACTACTTAATATGTCTAAATTTACTAGTAATTTTAAAAACGTGTTATAAAGTTAAACAAAAATAAATCCAGGCTTTTCTATCATTTTGTTATAAATTTCAAGGTATTTTCACATTTTTTAAATTTAAGGTTATTTTCTTTTTTTAGGGCATATAATTTGAAACCTAGTATTTTAAGGATTCCAAGTCTTATTGCAAACTGTTAAAACATAAATAGGCCATACTAAATTTAAGTTTGATAATGGTCACATGGTCTGAACAAGTTTTAATTTAAATTTAAAAAAAATAACAACTACACGAATATAAAATTGATCAGTGTTGTTGTTAGAAAAACAAGTAAATAACAATATAAATAAAAATGCTTAAAAAAAATAAAATTCATCCTGAAAAGAGCACCCTGATTAAGCTTAAGCTTTACTGAAATAATATTTAACTAAACTGAGAGTGGCTTTACAAAATAAAAATAAATCAAGTCAAAAATTTATTATATTTTATTATCATTTCTCACAGCAGAAAAGCAAGAATGTTAGTTATTCAAAAATAAGTTCATCAGCACAATCCCAATCTGTAATGATAAACAAATTTTATTTTTTTTTAGACCATCTATAATCTAGATTAGTTATATAGGTCTAATTACAATTTACAGCCAAAGAGGTATAAAGTTTTGAAATTTAATTTAACTTTTAAAATGCAAAACTAAAACTGTCCTGTCTATAAAAACTTGTGTTTAAGGTTAAATATTAGTATTTTATAAATTAATTTTTATTTACTTATCATATGTTACCTAAATTCAAAACTTTTAATAACTAGTACGATGAAATACTATTTTGTGATAAATTTATAATGATTAGTTATATTTTACTAATTTACCGTAGAATTTAATAAAATATGTTATTTGCATTGTTTATATTAGTAAACATTTTAAAAGATAAAATAGTTTTAAACAACAATTTAGCTGTAAAAAATATGATTATTTATCTTTTTAATTAATTAAATACTAAAAGTTTTAAACCTAAATACTTTATTTTGAGATAGAAATTGTGACTTGTGATCTTCAAGTTTTTTATATTTAAATTTTAAGATATGATTAGATACATTAAACATTTAATAAATAAGACTCACAAAACAAACTATAACTATGTATAATATAAAACCTTTATAAAATTTAATTACGTATGTATACTTATATTTTTTTAAACTGCTTGTACAAAGTAAAATTCTTGACCATCAATAATAAGTAATAAACTTCACCACACGACTAACAATAACATTATCCGAGACAATCTACGACCAATTTCGTCTTTTTTAAGACTTATCAGGCAGGCATAGTCGCGAGAAACCGCTAAAGAAATTAATCCTCTTTACTTACTTTACTTACTAGAATTGCTTCCGTTTATATTTAAATAACCTTGCTTGGTTAAATCTTAACAGCGGTTTCTTGCAACCATGCCTGCCTGTTGAATTCTTAAAAGGACGAAACCGGTCGTAGGTTGTCTCGAATACTATTGTTGTTGGTCGTGTGGTGAATCTCGATGTTTTTTATCAGTAAAGATACTAAAAAATTTGCCTAGCTTATGTTTGAAAATAGTGTTTTTAAGTTATTAGTACTAAAATTATTCTAAAATTTTTTAATAAATTAAATATCGGAGAAAAATACCACTCAAATGGTTTTCAACACTAAAATGACTAAGTATATTTTTAATTAAAAACAGTAGCTACATATAAAGTTTCTCACAAGGTCAAAAAATTTTAATCTAATAGTTTGATGTTATTTACAACACAGTACAACAAATAATTTTAAAATTGCAAAAGATTTAAAAGTCTGACTTTATACGTATCAGTAAAAAAATAACACACTATTATTATATATATATTTATATATATAGATAAATTTATAAATTTATATTTTACAGTTTAAAAATTTTTATGGTTACTTAAAATAGTTATGTTTTGAACAAACTTCAACTAAAATTTCAAACCATTTTTTGAACTAAAAAAATAAATTTGTTATGATAAAACCAAAAAAAAAACAAAAAGTCAAAACAGCAGTACCAAGTGATATCAACTTATAAAACTAAACTAAAATTTTATCGCATTATTTGTCAAAAAACATAATAAATATTTTACTGTTCCTATTTTTAATATCGTTAAAGTGATATGGTCTCAATGGCAAAAAGCAGCTAGAATTTACACTTTTTTTCAGAGAATAGTTTTTCTTTAAAAGGCCAAGGCCAAACCGTTTTTTTTTTTTTGAGTTTCTCGGTACAAAAAGTTGGAATAAAATCCATTTATTTTTATTTTCTAAATTTTAGTCGATTAATAAGGTAATTTAGACGTCATAAAAAAAAACTTTATTTATTACTAAAGTTTTGTGTACAAAACAACAGTAATAATTATGTTTTAAAGTAGTTTAATACTTCTAATTTTTTTAAGTATTGAAAAGTTTCAATTATTTGTAAATTTTACATATATCTTTGAAAATAGTTTACATGTGTAGTAATTTAATATTACATAAAATATCAAATACACCACAAAAAAAATCACATAGTCTAAGTTTTGCAAACATAAACAGATTTCCACGCCCGTGTTATTTTCAGTTTGACTTTGTTTTTTGAATATTTAACTTTAGTAGTTTTTTCTTAAAAGTTTTAAATCATACAGTTAGCAAAAAACTGACATACTTTCAGGCTATTATTATATTATAATACATTCAGGTTGACTCAACATATATGGTTTATTTTTACCACATGTTTAGTTTTTGGAATACATTTATGTTGTTAAAAATTTAAGTTTCGATATTTTATTTGATATTGTGCTTTTATTCTTAAAAAAAGTTTTATGTTCGAGTTATCAAGTTTTTCTGTTATTAAAATGTTGGTATTTACCTCAACTGACAGTTAATCTTTGTTGTAGTTTTTCTTTCAAAACATTTTTTTCAACTCATGTTTAGTTTTTTGTTAATTTAAGCCAACTTAAGCACGCTTAATGTATTTTATTTTTTTTTTATTTTACTAGTTTATTCTTAAACTTAAAAAGTACCATTTCTACTCGTATTTATTCAAACTTATTTAAAAGGGTCTAGTACCATTTAATTTAAATTAAAAAGACTTAATTTTTGAGAAGTTCTTAAATTCCACCTATAGGTTTTCAAACAAAAACATGCCTACAAATAGGGCATGTGTTATGTCCAGCAAACCAGTTTTCACAGCATTCCTGACAAAAATAATGCCGACCATTGCAAGTGAGACGTAGCATCCTTCTTCCAACATCTATTTCATCCATACACTTATTACCAACGTGTGTTTCATCTTTGGTGAACAGCTGGAACCTTCTAATGCTTTCTGCAGTCAAGCCTTGCAGTCAAACAACGTTCTGTTGTTGTTGAAAGTTTTCAATGAAAGCCTGAAGCTGCTGCGTAGCATGTAGACTTTTTTCATGGAGTCTATCACTGAGCTTAGATAGCCATTTATTTTCCCTGTCATATTTTCCTCCAACAATTTTCCTTTTGACTGATCTTTTCTTCAATTGTCTCATAACCTCCACATTATTTAAAGCTACAATACCGTGTGTCGCAACCTCTTGGTGGCATAAATTAAGTATACTTTTGATATCTTCACCCTCCTTTTCAAGAGTTTCTTTCAAGGCATTAATTTTTTTTTCAAAAAAATCACAAAAATAAATGAATTTTTCTTCGTATTCTCGGTGAAATATATTTGCTTGATTTCAATTTCGCATGTTTTGGAGATCATTTTGCCAATTCTGATAAAGGTCTTCAAGTTTTGTTCGAGTTGCTTGTAACACTTCTAATATTCATATTTATAGCTTATTCATAAATTCTTACTAAAGTATTTAATATGAAAACAAACATACCAGCGATAACTAAAAAATACTTTATTTTCAATAAATATATCTAATAAAAATATAAAATGAATATCATTCTAATTTTATAATTAAAATGAATAGTATCTACGTGTGTAATTTTTGTTACTAGAAGTAGATGTTTAGCTTTGTAAAAGTTTCTTTAGAAGTTGTAGTTTAGTTTTTTGTCTTAACTAAGAAGAAATTGATTGATTTATTTAAATGTAATGAGCTTGTTTAAATAAATGAAAAATATAATTCTTATTTATTTAGAAGTAGTAAAAAAAAAATCAAGTATGTACTAGTTCAAACTAAAAAGAAAATCTGTCTTTTTTTTAGTACAACCTTTTGTACTCTAAAAAAGTTAATAAAAAAGAATCGCTTACCTCATCATCGTAACTTTCATTTGATAAAAAGCTTTCATCATTTTGTGGTGGGTTGTCCATGTTATTTTTTATAAATAAAAACTAAACATTAACAGGCTTTTTGTAAGTATTTTATTATTAACTAAATGTTTTTATAAGTTATATAATTCAATTAAACTTCAAAATACATAAATGTTGTATTTAAAACATACCAATTTACTTGCTTCCTTTATTTTTAAAATATACTTCTAATGTAGTAATACTTATTTAAAACGTGTTTCTAATTGTGGTTCAAATGTATGAATAATATATATTTTTATGTAAATACCAGCAACTTTTAAAACTTTGGATTGAAAAAAAAAACAGTTATATGCTAGAAGAACGCAAGTTCCATCATATTAGTTTTATTTTTTTAAAGCAATTTTTAGATATTAAAGTATGTAAAGATACCATGTCAAATATAAAAAGAAGTCTGAGAGAATCTACTGTAGTTTAACCTTTACTGTAATACAGTTTTACCTCTTATTTACCTAGTTTACATTTAAAAAAGTAGTACATTCAAAAGAAAAACACAAAAAAATACAGAACCTACTTTTCATTTATTCTTTAGGAATGACAAATAAAAAAAACTCTTATTTTCTAGTTAGTACAGCAAGTCTAAGTTCCATTCAGTTTTTAAGCTTAAATGACCCTTAAGCCTTGGTGACCATAAGGTAGCCAACCTAAGTTTATTTAATGAATTTATTTTTTGAAGCAATACTGTCTTGCTTTAATTTGAATCTGTTTTTCAAATTAAAAAAATTGCTTAAATACTTAAAGTAGTATAAATTTCATCACTTTTAAATTAATTTTTTCACTATTGATAAGTTTTTATCAGCAATTTACTATACTATTTATTTAATGGCTTTAAAATTGTACGTTATTTTCAATCACTAAAAGTATGTATAAAATTGCCATTATTTTAAGTAAAAAGTGAGTAAGTCAGAGCTTGCTATTGTTTTAAGTAAAAAGTTACAAGGTCCTGTTATAAGCTATGTTTGATTAGGATGACAATTGTGTATTTAAGTACAATTTAAATATATAAATATAAAAACGTACAATAAACATTAAATTCTACCTGATTAATATTATACAAAATGATATACATTATAACTAATATATTGTTTTAAATAAATTAAATTCAAACAACTAATTAGTAGATTGACACTTATTTTTGATTTTTGTTTTTACTGACATCGATTATTAGTAACACATCGAAAACAATTTACAACTCTTTTTTCCAAATTTACAAGGTTATAAAGGTTTTGTAAATAAATCAGAAATATTTTATATTGAAATAGACAAATCTCGGATAATTGATACAACAATAAATAAAACTGATTACAAAAAAATTTGTTGAAAGTTTGTAAGATCGGTTTTTAATCATTATTTCTTGTTTTTTACCAATGAGTGATCAAAAAAAACCTGTAGGTGGAATTTAAGAACTTCTCAAAAATTAAGTCTTTTTAATTTAAATTAAATGGTACTAGACCCTTTTAAATAAGTTTGAATAAATACGAGTAGAAATGGTACTTTTTAAGTTTAAGAATAAAATAGTAAAAAAAAAAAAAATAAAATACATTAAGCGTGCTTAAGTTGGCTTAAATTAACAAAAAACTAAACATGAGTTGAAAAAAATGTTTTGAAAGAAAAACTACAACAAAGATTAACTGTCAGTTGAGGTAAATACCAACATTTTAATAACAGAAAAACTTGATAACTCGAACATAAAACTTTTTTTAAGAATAAAAGCACAATATCAAATAAAATATCGAAACTTAAATTTTTAACAACATAAATGTATTCCAAAAACTAAACATGTGGTAAAAATAAACCATATATGTTGAGTCAACCTGAATGTGTTATAATATAATAATAGCCTGAAAGTATGTCAGTTTTTTGCTAACTGTATGATTTAAAACTTTTAAGAAAAAACTACTAAAGTTAAATATTCAAAAAACAAAGTCAAACTGAAAATAACACGGGCGTGGAAATCTGTTTATGTTTGCAAAACTTAGACTATGTGATTTTTTTTGTGGTGTATTTGATATTTTATGTAATATTAAATTACTACACATGTAAACTATTTTCAAAGATATATGTAAAATTTACAAATAATTGAAACTTTTCAATACTTAAAAAAATTAGAAGTATTAAACTACTTTAAAACATAATTATTACTGTTGTTTTGTACACAAAACTTTAGTAATAAATAAAGTTTTTTTTTATGACGTCTAAATTACCTTATTAATCGACTAAAATTTAGAAAATAAAAATAAATGGATTTTATTCCAACTTTTTGTACCGAGAAACTCAAAAAAAAAAAAACGGTTTGGCCTTGGCCTTTTAAAGAAAAACTATTCTCTGAAAAAAAGTGTAAATTCTAGCTGCTTTTTGCCATTGAGACCATATCACTTTAACGATATTAAAAATAGGAACAGTAAAATATTTATTATGTTTTTTGACAAATAATGCGATAAAATTTTAGTTTAGTTTTATAAGTTGATATCACTTGGTACTGCTGTTTTGACTTTTTGTTTTTTTTTTGGTTTTATCATAACAAATTTATTTTTTTAGTTCAAAAAATGGTTTGAAATTTTAGTTGAAGTTTGTTCAAAACATAACTATTTTAAGTAACCATAAAAATTTTTAAACTGTAAAATATAAATTTATAAATTTATCTATATATATAAATATATATATAATAATAGTGTGTTATTTTTTTACTGATACGTATAAAGTCAGACTTTTAAATCTTTTGCAATTTTAAAATTATTTGTTGTACTGTGTTGTAAATAACATCAAACTATTAGATTAAAATTTTTTGACCTTGTGAGAAACTTTATATGTAGCTACTGTTTTTAATTAAAAATATACTTAGTCATTTTAGTGTTGAAAACCATTTGAGTGGTATTTTTCTCCGATATTTAATTTATTAAAAAATTTTAGAATAATTTTAGTACTAATAACTTAAAAACACTATTTTCAAACATAAGCTAGGCAAATTTTTTAGTATCTTTACTGATAAAAAACATCGAGATTCACCACACGACCAACAACAATAGTATTCGAGACAACCTACGACCGGTTTCGTCCTTTTAAGAATTCAACAGGCAGGCATGGTTGCAAGAAACCGCTGTTAAGATTTAACCAAGCAAGGTTATTTAAATATAAACGGAAGCAATTCTAGTAAGTAAAGTAAGTAAAGAGGATTAATTTCTTTAGCGGTTTCTCGCGACTATGCCTGCCTGATAAGTCTTAAAAAAGACGAAATTGGTCGTAGATTGTCTCGGATAATGTTATTGTTAGTCGTGTGGTGAAGTTTATTACTTATTATTGATGGTCAAGAATTTTACTTTGTACAAGCAGTTTAAAAAAATATAAGTATACATACGTAATTAAATTTTATAAAGGTTTTATATTATACATAGTTATAGTTTGTTTTGTGAGTCTTATTTATTAAATGTTTAATGTATCTAATCATATCTTAAAATTTAAATATAAAAAACTTGAAGATCACAAGTCACAATTTCTATCTCAAAATAAAGTATTTAGGTTTAAAACTTTTAGTATTTAATTAATTAAAAAGATAAATAATCATATTTTTTACAGCTAAATTGTTGTTTAAAACTATTTTATCTTTTAAAATGTTTACTAATATAAACAATGCAAATAACATATTTTATTAAATTCTACGGTAAATTAGTAAAATATAACTAATCATTATAAATTTATCACAAAATAGTATTTCATCGTACTAGTTATTAAAAGTTTTGAATTTAGGTAACATATGATAAGTAAATAAAAATTAATTTATAAAATACTAATATTTAACCTTAAACACAAGTTTTTATAGACAGGACAGTTTTAGTTTTGCATTTTAAAAGTTAAATTAAATTTCAAAACTTTATACCTCTTTGGCTGTAAATTGTAATTAGACCTATATAACTAATCTAGATTATAGATGGTCTAAAAAAAAATAAAATTTGTTTATCATTACAGATTGGGATTGTGCTGATGAACTTATTTTTGAATAACTAACATTCTTGCTTTTCTGCTGTGAGAAATGATAATAAAATATAATAAATTTTTGACTTGATTTATTTTTATTTTGTAAAGCCACTCTCAGTTTAGTTAAATATTATTTCAGTAAAGCTTAAGCTTAATCAGGGTGCTCTTTTCAGGATGAATTTTATTTTTTTTAAGCATTTTTATTTATATTGTTATTTACTTGTTTTTCTAACAACAACACTGATCAATTTTATACTCGTGTAGTTGTTATTTTTTTTAAATTTAAATTAAAACTTGTTCAGACCATGTGACCATTATCAAACTTAAATTTAGTACGGCCTATTTATGTTTTAACAGTTTGCAATAAGACTTGGAATCCTTAAAATACTAGGTTTCAAATTATATGCCCTAAAAAAAGAAAATAACCTTAAATTTAAAAAATGTGAAAATACCTTGAAATTTATAACAAAATGATAGAAAAGCCTGGATTTATTTTTGTTTAACTTTATAACACGTTTTTAAAATTACTAGTAAATTTAGACATATTAAGTAGTGTAATAATTTAGTTCTTAGTTTATGAAAAAAGTCATATCAAAAGCAAATAGTCAAAGTGAAAAAGTAAGTCCGTTACAGGACACATTTACCAAAAGAAAGAAGTTCTCAGTTATCTTTTGTTATACATTTGTTACATTTTTTTATATATTTTAAGTATTATAAGGTATTAAAATTCTAAAATGTCATATAAGAAGAACTTTAAAATAATTAATTTAAAATTTTGGTACCGGTTGCATAAGTATGAAATTTTTTTAAATATAGTATTTTGAAGGTATTTAAACTTACTTAAATACACTTTTGCTTTTTTTAATTTGTTTTTAACAATGGTCAAAAATAGGTATTTTTTGATTAAAAAATGTAAATTGAAACATCTGGAATAATTTTTAAAAACTAGCAGAAATTCAAAAAACTAAAAAAATAAAGTTACTAACCTATAAAAAAAATAGCTTACAAACTATATTTTTATAAATTTATTATTTTAAATGATGCTATAAAAGTTAAACATTAAAATAAAAAGCAAATTGTAATTTTAATCGAGAAATTTATACTAAAAGATAATTTTTTAAAGATAAAAGTAACTAAACTTATTCTTAAGGTACATTAAATTTTTAAAAAGTCTCTGAAACAATTGTTTGAAAGATAAGTTATTTATGGATAATGTTTTTATAGTTTTTACTTGATTTCCACTTATCAGATCACTCAGGACGCTCGGTATATAATTAAGTTAATCTATCTATCTATCAGGCTGACCTTGGAAATAATAGTAAATTTTTAGATGCTCTAAAATACCTGGTTGACCTAGAATAACTCAGGATGTTTTAATTAAGTTGAGTTAAGATATTATGTTTCTGTTAGAAACTATTCAGGATAGTTTTATTTTTTAATAAAGTCATTACATTTTTTTTTTACTTTATATGAAATTTGATTGATTAGTTTAAATATTTTAAGTTTTGATAACTAAAAAATATTTTAAGGTTTTGAAAAATCTCAGAATGACAAAGGAGAATTTTTTGGTCACCTAAGACATTTACTTTGACTAAAAGAGTGGCTACTTTAATTGAAAAAGATATTAAGTATACGTTTCATACATTTAAAAAAAAGGAAGTGTTTTTGTTTCCATTGTTACAAATAATTTTAGGAAGTGGATTTATTTACTAAACCTCTAATTTTGAAAGTAAAGTTTAAAAAAAAACAACTTATTTTACTTCTAAGAAAAAAATACATAGAAATTAAATAAGATTATTTCTTGTTTAAATCTGATAAAATAATACCCAATAGAAATACAAATGAAGGTTTTTGCTATACAGAAAGTTTATTAGTTAGTTTAGATTTTACTATTTTATCTACAGGGTGGTCATTTTACCTGGAAATACCTTAGTTTGAAAATTTAGGCAAACAAAATTAAAAATTTGTGTTTTCAAACATTTTCATAAATAAAATGATATGACTGACAAAAAATTATTATTCCAAAATTATATATACTTTTGGGTTTTGTTTAGCATGAACATGCATATAGTATCACAATAGTACCTTTATTGTAAATTTATACTATTAAAATAATAATACACCAAAAATACACTATTACAAAATTCTGCCTTAAATTTTTTTAAAAACCCTTGGCTACTCTGATATTAAGTAATAAAATTCTGGTAAAAAACTAAATGAAGCAACTATTTTTCCTGAAATAGTCTGTATTTATTTAATTAATTAATTTTATCAGATTCAGCTTCGACTCGAAGCTTTAGAAAATATTTGTTAATAAAGTGTGTTGTTTAAAAGCATAATCCACACAATCAGCATTTTAATTTTAGTGATATACTTTTGAAACTTTACATTTGCTGAATTACTTATTGTTGCCTACCAGAGGTCAAAATCATTAAATATTAAATTAAGTTCTCAAGTATACTCCAATTTTGAAAACGTGTTTGAGATTATATAATATTTAATAATAATATATTATATGATGCTTTAACCCAAATTGTTTTATAAGAACGTTTAAATTTTGGCTAATAGTAGGTTTCATAAACTACTGTTTCATAACTTAGCTATATTATTTGATATCTGTCACTGGCTTGTAGTTTAAACTTGTCTTAATAAATAATTAACTAATAAAACAAAGCATAGCCAAAAAACTTTGAAGTTAACAATTAAAGAAAAACAGATAAAAAATGGAATTGAAAATGCTTAAAAAAGGCCTGGAATTAAAAAAAAATTACATGTTAATAATAAGTTTTGGTTGCGTACTAAAACATGTTGTACACAATTTATCATAACCACCTTTTTAACTATAAAACCCTTTTCAATAATATATAAGTATCTTATTAATAACTATTAACTTCTTTAGACAGCTTTTAACTTAAATTAATTTCATATAATAAATAAACAAGAAAGTTGTACTTCTAAACACATAGAATAATTAAGAAAACCTTATTTAAGCTGTAGTGAAAAAAGTGGAGTATATTTAAAT
Organism: Thalia democratica; assembly: GCF_965202585.1. Lineage (NCBI taxonomy): Eukaryota > Metazoa > Chordata > Thaliacea > Salpida > Salpidae > Thalia > Thalia democratica. The sequence continues at coordinate 5,144,560 of NC_139171.1, read as the reverse complement.
AATTATTAATCAAACTCTAATTGAATCTCAACTATTAATATAGATCAGGGGTCGGCAAACTGCGGCCCGCGGGCCAATTGCGGCCCGCGAAGGGTAAATCTGCGGCCCGCGAGCACGTTATTTTTTTGAATGGAATGCGGCCCGCGAAAGAAAATTTTGTGGCCCGCCAGCATGTAAAAGTGGCCCGCTGAGCAAAAATATATTTCAAGTAAAATTTTTTTCGGTAATTCGATTTAACTTGTTTAGTTTGGTTTTAAGTCTCTGTATAACATTTAAAAATAATTAGAATTAGTTGCTACTTTAACTTAGAAATTCAAAAAAGACAGATTAGCATTCTAACAGGATATTTTTCTGAGTTTCATAATAACTTCTATTTTACAACAGCATATAATTATCTGAAAAAAGAGTGCTTGAATTTAATAAGGTAGTTATATTATATCTATTTATCAAATAAACTAAATGCAAATGTTTTCCATTTTGTACAAAAGTAATGCACAGTAAATAACTAAAGTGTCATTTCTTTATAGCTTAGATATTCTTTCCAATATTTTTTATACCTAAGTTTCTTTTAGATTTTTTTTTAATTGTAAATGTTATGTTTTATTGTAAAAACATTTAATATAACATAGTAATAAGAAAAAAGGTTTATTTAAGTTTTGTTTTGACACATTTTAAAATTTTAGAAGTTTTCTTTGCACTTGAACTAATTTATATGCACACCAACTTAAAAAAATGCTCATATTTTAAACCACTTTTTATAAAATACTTTAGTAAGTTTAAGTTTAGTTTATGCATAATTTTCTAAGTTTGTTTTTTCTACATGTAATATCTAAATTTGTACAGACACAATTAGAACAATATATATGACATAATTGTTACGTCTACATTTTCATTTTTCAAACATTGATTTTGTCAAACTAAGTTAACTTTTATGCTTTGCATATCAATACATACATTTGCTGTTTTTTGGAGCTACCTATTTAATTTAAACTAGACTTAGGGATAGTTTATAAATATTGAAACACACTCAGACTATCACTATTTGTAGACTTCAAATCTCAGGCCAACTAAGTCATTTTATAAGTTTTTGGCTAGAATCGTTTTTTGTACACAAAACTATCAGGAATGATTTTGTTAATTCAGGCTGGCATTTTTACTTAAAAGAGTGTCAAATTAAACTTATGATGTAAGTTTTGCTCAACCAAAAGTGTTAGTTTCAGTTATAATATATGTTAAAATATATCTAGTTCAAGCTTTGAACTTGAAAATTTATGCTTAAAAGTTTTGGAAAAAAACTTGAATTTGAGAATTTTTGAAAAAGCCTGGAGTTTCAAACAATTTTTACATGTAAAGTAGTGAAACTTCGATTTGACACAGAAAATTTAGCAAATACACATTTCTTTATTAAAAAATATACTAAAGTAGCTTAATAGTGTTTTTTAATATTGATATACTTTATAAGACACTTTTTAAACTTTAATTAAACTTTATACTAAAAATAAAAGAAGGAATTGTACTTCTAAAAACTTTTGGTGCATTGCACTTTTACTTGTAAAATTTCACCGATTGTTGTGCTTCGTGTTTGAACTAAACCAAGAAATTATACTAAGTGTCAAAGTTAAAAAAACATATTTAATAAAAATTCTCAGATGTGCTCTCATCTTAACATATTGATTAAAGGCATAATTTGATTTATGCGACTTTATAACCTTAATGCATTTCCTAAGTAGTATTTTTTTTTGTCATTGAAGAAATAAACAAAAGTTTTTCATTACTGCCAGCAAAAATTCTTTAAAAAAGTTTTCAATTATTAACGGTATCTCACTATTAATAATAAATTTTGCTTCTTTATAACTTGCCTTAACAACTTTTTTCTGATATTTTTTTAGTTACTGAAGATAATCATTTGGAACTGACTTTGGTGATTTGTTTTTTTATCGTTTCTCGCAATAACTCCTAACTAACGTTTTTTTTTTGTTGCTCGTCTTTTATTTTACAACTAATATTTTCAAATTCTTATTGCAGATAAAGAATTGCTGTAATGCTTAATAAAAAAGAAGTTTTTCTCTTCGCTAATGACTCAATTAAGTTTTATACTTCTGTTAAAAATGTTTAAGAACTTTAATTGTCCATTCCAGCTGACTTATATTTTTTTGGCATGTAATTTGTTTAGTGTTAATAAGTTTCGTTATTTCTTTATGTTGTAAACTTTGTTTTATCTGGGTTGCTACACAACCAGGCTATTTTAAAAGCTTAAAAACTCAGATGTGTGTGAAACTTTTAATTCAAACACTTAAAATAAATCCTAGAATTTTCAGAATTGTTTTTATGACTGTAGTGTAGTTTACTAATTGTAGTTTTTTCTTGTTTTTTACACTTTGTGTACTTTTTAATTATGATGATATTTTTACTAGGTACTTGAGCTTTATTTAAAACGATTTATTAGCTTTTTAAACTTTTAATGAACTTAGGCTGGGTTGATACAACTCATTTGCTTTTTTAGCTTTCATGAATTTTTGCTTTTTAAGTGACAACCATGTAAAAAACCAGTTATTAATATGATATTTTATTTAAGTATATCGAGAATTAATTATGTTAAAGAATTTGTTCTAGCTTTCTATAATACAAACAGGTATTAATTTTATTAAATTAACTAATTACTAAATTTTTCAATGAATGTAAACTATTTAACACGCAAAAACTTTTTTTTTGAAGTTAATATTCTTAGAAATATGAAAAAAGGGGTTGATAATATAAAAAAACATATAAAAGTAACTAATAAATTGTCTTTCAAGTTTGGTTTTTATTGAGAGTTAAATTGTATGTAAAATTACAAAAGTATTAAATTTTCCTTAGTAAGTGTTATGATAGTACATAGTTTATTAACACTTAAGTATATTAGTCAATGTAAATTTTATTCTAATTTTATTTAATTTAAATACTCATTCTATGTATAGCTACAAGTTATTTAAAATGATAAGGTTAATAAAAGTAAAACTTTTTTCTAGTGTGACTAAAACTAAAACCAAAAGATTATTCAAATGTCACTAAAACTAAAACTGCGGACGGCGAAGACTTTGTAAACTTTAAATTTGGCCCGCGACCACCAACTGCCTGCTGACCCCTGATATAGACAATAAACTGATAACACTGCGTATAAAATTAAAAGCTTATAACTATGAATGATGAGTTAAATAGACGTATTATAACAATAACTGAATTTGATTTAGACTTAAGTTCCAAATAAAGTTTGTCACTCTAAACTTAAAAATTTAAAAAAACGTTTTATTTTTTTAGAAACTTAGTAAATTAAGCTCATTTTTAATAAGCAAATTTTTAAAACGTTTCTATGATTTTTTTGAAAACAACTGAAATTCAGTTACTAGTATCATAAGACTATTCAGTAGTTAAACTAAATAAATTTTGTTGTTACTTATATAAATAATTTTAAACAAGCAATGGATGTTTCTTTGTCATTTACAAATAGTCAAGTTTTCGTAGCATGGGTAAATGAGTTCAAACCATGGAAAAATGAGGTAAAAAATGAGGTCAGTACATCATTCAATAATTGATAGCTTACTCTCTATATACTTAAATCTTTAAAACATGTTGTAAGTTAACCTTACTACTTATCTAAATACATAACTATGCAAGTTTTAGTAAAATAATAAATTTTTCATGACTTCTACAATATACTAATCTGTAAGATAAGTTTTGTCATTAATATATGAAGTTTTTGTATTTTTCTTTAAAAAGTTTATAATGCTCATTACAGTACATACAAAAAGTGTTGTACATTTTGTAATAGTTAATATAATACAAAAATTCAGATATTTATGACAATATCTTAATTAGTAAAATAAGTTAAAGGTGTTTGAATTTGATCGCAGCCTATACTAAACGTAAACGGTAATAATTAAACTTTAATAGGTAATAATTAAGCTTTCTTAATAAAATTTTAGTGAACCAGGGTGGTTGAAAATTACTCTCGTCAGTGAATTATTATACCTATTTGATGCTCTCCCAAATTTTTCTTTTTCATTAGACGCCTTTTAAAGATGTTGAAAAGTCACCTCCGACAATGTTTATTTTAAAAAAATCCTCAAATACACTTAAAAACTTTTTATTTTTTGCTATTCACAATCAATTTTAGAATAAATATTTTATGTATCAATTTATAGCCTAATGGCTTCCCTTTCAAAGCTAAAGTTTCCTTTAACTTCTAATACTTTTCTATAATATCCATTACGAGCTTTAAAACTACCTATAAGTACAGCCATTTTTTTACTGTCAACTCAAGAATATATAGTTTTAGTTAACAAACAATTAGAGCTAGCCTAATAGTTGGCTTTCCTGCAATTGATTAAAGTGTTTTTTAATTTTGTTTAAAATCATTTAACAACTACAGATAACAAAACTGTTTAGAACGAGTAAAAAATAAATCTTAATTAATAATCTATTTCTTCATTACTGAGTTATAACTTTGGTCATAATACCTGCTTTAAAGAAACTTGAAATTCATACGAATTTTAAAGAAACAAATTTTAGAATATTAGTTACCAATTTTTAAAGATTTTAAAATACCTCAACACTGATAAGCAATTTAAAACGTCTTTATCAATAAAAACTATTGAAATTTATTTTTAGACTACGTACCTTTGCAAAACTTTGCAAACTTTGCAAAAGCAACACTTTGAAACAAACGAGACAAAGCAACTAGCTATCGTTCAACAAAATCATAAGCTGATGTTTGTTAAAAGGAGACATATTATGATTCTGATGGCTGAAGACAAACTTATACAAGTTCATAAAAAGTTAGGTCAAAAGTTTTCGGAAACTGGTTATTGTCTACGATATATTTTCTGAACTTACCACAACAAAGAAATCGATCACAAGGCTTGTCTAAAGAAACCATTCGGGCATTCGACTTTTTTACAGCTAATGAAACGCATGTTGGTGATCAATGTAGTATTTGTATGGAAGACGTAGATGTTGGTAAGAGAATGAGCCGTCTAACTTGCGATGGTCAGCATTATTTCTGGAAGAACTGTATTGAAAAATGGTTTGCTAAACATAATACGTGCCCTATTTGTAGGCATAAATTTGACTAAATGTTTCTACAACAACAAATGTTTTATATTTCAAAAAGTTTTCATTGAAGATTTTTAGTATCATATCATTATTATTAATACTATTTATTATTACTATATTATTAGTAAGTTTAAGTATTACTCTAGTTATACTTTGTAGTTTGTATAATTAAATAGTTGAAGTTAATTTACTTAGTGAATACAAGGTGTATTAATATACTTATCTTTTAAAAAGTAAGTTGCTTAAAAATATGAAGATACATATTTTCATTGTTTTAAATACACTTCATAAAAAACTAAATGTTATGGCTTATAGGTTAAAATTATTTTTGTATTTTTATAGTTAAAAAGTCATTGAAGTTAGATTATGTTTACTATATGTTTATGCCAGATCGTTAGTTGTGTATTTATAATTTTTATGTGCTCTATTTTTCGCAGATACTTTTTACTCTATATTAATATACTTATCTTTTCTAAAGTAAGTTGTTTAAAAATATGAAGGTTTACATTTTCATCATTTTTAGAACACTGCATAATAAACGAAATGTTATGGCATAAAGGTTAAAAATGTTTTTGTTATTTTGTAGTTAAAAAATTATTTAAGTTAGGTTATTTTTACCAGATCGTAATTGTGTATGTGCTCCTTTTTTGCAAATACTATTGACTCTATATTAATTAAACTTAAACAGTTGACAAAGATTTTTTCTTATCGAAACTTTGAAGAATAATTATTGTTAACAATTGTATAAATTTTTATCTGATACATGTACTAAACCTTATGTAAGACAAACAACGCTATAAAATAATTTAGTTGTAAATATTAAACGGTCTTGTTTTTTATTTAAAATAAAATCAATTTCAAAAATAAATTCGTGTTAAATGATACTTTTAAGTAGTATTCATATTTTATTAATGCTCAGTTGCAGAACGACAAAAACACAAAGTTATAAAGATTTCATTTAATTTTTAATTTAATATGATAAAATTCATAACCATTTTACTTCGAGTAAGTTACAATTTTTAAAAGTAATATTTATGTACTAAATCGGCTATAATAAAAATATATGATAATAAAAGTTAAAAGTTGTTTGTACTTCTTGTTAATGCGGGGAAAATAAACATAAAATTGATATTTAAGTGATATAAGTTTGAATTAAGAATTATAAACAAAATACATTTTAAAAATAAATAAGTAAACTAAAATAACAATTTTCAACCCATGCTTATAAGTAGTTGAAAATAAAACAGTTTTATAAAAAAGCGTCAGCAGAGGGAAAAGAGAATACCGAGCGTTTGGAAACTTTGCAAAAGCAACACTTTGAAACAAACGAAACAAAGCAACTAGCTATCGTTCAACAAAATCATAAGCTGATGTTTGTTAAAAGGAGACATATTATGATTCTGATGGCTGAAGACAAACTTATACAAGTTCATAAAAAGTTTGGTCAAAAGTTTTCGGAAACTGGTTATCGTCTACAATATATTTTCTGAACTTACCACAACAAAGAAATCGATCACAAGGGTGTCTAATAAAACCATTCGGGCATTCGACTTTTTACAGCTGATGTTACAGCTGATGTAACGCATGTTGGTGATCAATGTAGTATTTGTATGGAAGACATAGATGTTGGTTAGAGAATGATGCGTCTCACTTGAGATGGTCAGCATCCCTTTAGCCAGGAATGCATTGAAAGAGGGTTTGCTGAACATAATACGTGTCCTATTTCTAGGCATAAATTTAACTAAAATATTTCATATTTCAAAAGTTATAATTGAAGTCTATTTCTGTTTAAAAGTTTTAGTAATACCCCATTTATACAATGAAGTTTATATAATCGAATAGTTTAAGTTTGTTTACTTAGTATAATAAAAAGTATTTTATTATACTTTCCTTTACTAAGGTAAATAGTTTAAAAATATAAAGATACATACTTATATTGTTTTTAGAACACTGCATTAAAAAAAAATTTATGGCTTATAGGTTAAAAATGTTTTTGTAATTTTATGATAATAAGTTGTTTAAGTTAGAATATGTTTATTACATGTTTATGCCAGATCGTTAGTTCTGAGTTTATAGTTTTTATGTGTTCTTTCTGTTTTTTACAGATACAGTTTACTCTATATTAATAAAACTTAAACAACTGAAAATAAGTTTTTTCATCAAAATTTAAAAAATAAATTTTTTCAAAATATTATTATTAAATAAAAAGTCATCTGATATATGTACTAAACCTTATGTAAAACAAATAAAGTTATAAAATAATTTAGCCGTAAATATTAAACATTCTTGTTTTTTTATTCAAAATAAATTCAATTTAAAAAATAAATTTGGGTCGAAATGTAATTTTAAGTAGTAGTTGTATATTGTTTCTGCTCATCATAGACTTAAAAACAGGAATTTATATATAAAATTTTTAAATAAGCAAGTCTTTCTCTTAAGTACTCACGAATCCGTAGTACACATGAAGACTACACTTCGATTAAATTAAATATACTTTAACTTAAATAAAACATATAAGTTTTGTCAAATATCAAACTGCAGACAATAACTTTAAGTTCTTAAAATTATCACGTTTCAAAAAGTATTAAAAACTAACTTAATTTTAGCATTGATAGTAATAAAACATTGTAAGATTAAATATATATGTTTGTAGACTTAACAAAAACTTTGAATATTTATTAGGACACACGAATATACATATTTTAATTTAAATTATTAAAAAAGAAATAAAATAAAATATAACTATAGATAATAGGTCCTGTTACCAGCTATGTTTAAATTAGAGTGACAGCTGTTTACTCAATTGCAGCTTAAATATAGAAATTTAAAAAGGTACAAAAACTTTTTATTTCACCTCAGAGGTCCTAAAACTGCGGCCCGCGTGAAAAGCAGCCCGCGAATGAAAGTTTTGCGGCCCGCGAGCATGTAAATGTGGCCCGCTGAGCAAAAATTTATTTTAAGTTAATTTTATTTACGTAGTTTGGTTTAACTTGATTAGTTTCGTTTTGATTCCCTGTATATTAATAAGTTTTTAAAACAGTTAAAAAACTTTACTGCTTTAGTTAAAATAGTGAAATAACAGACAAGCATTTATTTAGTAATTTTTTCTCAGTTTCATTATAATTTTCTTCTGTAAACCGCAAGTTTATATCTGAAAAAAAGTGTAATGAGTGCCTTTATTTAGTAAGTTAGTTATATAATACCTATTTACTAAATAAACTTAATTCAAATGTTTTCATTTGTACAAAAACAATGTACAGTAGTTAACTAAAATGTCAATCTTTACAGTTTAGGCATTTTGTTTAACATGTTTTTATACCTAAGTATCTATTATAGATCTATTATTACTAAATGTTATATTTAGGTGTGAACAAAAACTTCAACTAACATAAAAAAAAATGAGGTTAGTTATATTTTGGTTTTGACAAATTTTGATTTTTAATAAGTTTTTTTGTACTTTAAATTAATTCCTAGTTACATAAATGTCCAAAAATGCTCATATTACAAACCACTTTTTATTTATTACTTAAGTTAGAAAGTTTATGCAAAATTTTCTATTGTTACTATTTCTACATTTAATATCTAAGTGTGTAAAGTCACATTTAAAATAACAAATACATATTACATTAATAAAAAATTTTATGGTTTTATTAGGTTTACATTTTTTAGGTTTACATTTTCATTTTTCAAACAATATTTTTTGGCAAATCAAGTTAATTTTTATTCGTCCCATACTATTAAACTTAGTTGCTGTTTCACAGAACTACATAATTAATACAACCTAGATTCGGGGTAATTAAGTTTGTACATTGTTAATCAAAATAGCTAAAGTTAAATAAAATAAACAACTAAAAATTGTCAAACATTTAGACTATGAATACTTGAAGACTTTAAATCTAAAGCTCTTTTAGTAATTTTTTGTATATTGAAAAATATTTTAAGATTTTATTTAATTTTTTACTACAAACATGGTATTTAGTAGCGTCTTGTATAAAATTACTAGAAATACAATTTTTTATAACATTATTATGCGTATTTACTTAATTAGTTTTTATCACACGTGCGAAACTTAAAGAACTTTAAGTGCATAAAAGCAGTTTAGATAAAATAAAAAATTCTAACTTACTTGATAAAATTTTAAATTTTAAAAATACTGCGCTTATAATTATCACATTATTTAATTTTAAACTTAGACCCTGTTTATAATTTTTATTCAACTATCATTTTGAATAGTGATACTTAGATAAACTTTACATTTTAGCTTACATTTCACCAGTTTCTTATTTGTACATTTAAATTTTTTTTTATTGGTTTATTAGAAATAAAATAGTAATTTTATTAAAGACGCCTATAAGTAATCAACTTTACTATATTTACTGAAATTTGTATTACTTATTTTACTAACCCATTTTAAGTACTAACTGAGTTTGTAGGTATATGTTGTACAATTATGAATTTGTTTTACAACATTTAAAGTTAAACTTTGTAAAATATTTTTTTTAGTGTTTTACTGACTTTTATTTTGAAGAGTTTATTTTTGTTATAAAGTTTATAAATGAAAATTTAGTTTATTTTTATAGAATCAATGTTCGCAATCTATTTTTATGATTGTTTATAAAAATTAGTTGTTTGTGTAAAAAATTAAGACTATTTAATTTAAGCTTCTTACTATATGTTTAATTGACAATCTTCTAAGAAATATATAAGTTTTTTACAGAATGTTTATTAATGTTACATGACTTGTTAATTTTTTGTAGTTTTGATTAACAATTCATCATTATTTAAATGAAATAATGTTTTATTTAACAGTGGTAACAAAAAAATATTAAAAGAGCCATTCAATGTGAAAACCTGGGTTCAAACATGAAGTTTTATTTATTAAAAGTTTGAAGTCTTTTTAAGAAATCAATAAAAAACTTGAAAAACCTGAAAATTTTAACCTGTAAAATAATAAAATATAAATCAGACACAAAATATCCATTGTGAAATATTTTTAAACATTTAGTATCTCATTATTAAAAATTACCTGTAAAGTAGCATTACTTGACCATTTTAATACCATGTAATACCATGTAATATTTGCAACATTTTAAACCATAAATTTAATTTTATCATAGTAACTAACAAAAAAAATAAATCTTCAAAACACTGGATGAAAATAAGAATATTTGCAAAAAAAAAAAACAGAAACTTGTGGACACTTAAACAGAATGGCTATTTGTCTGGAATTTAAAAATTAAGACTCAAATATGGAAGTTTTCATTATAATTACTTTTACTAAAAACAACAATTTTTATTTTTAATTTAGCAGGCAAATAGAACTAGCGTTTTTTAAAGGAAAATTAATAAGTATCCACATTTTATTATAAATTGATTTTTAAAAAATTGCATCTTTTGTAACTAAAAATATCATATTTTACAAATAAATAAATAAATAGTTTTTATTTTGCTCTATAGTTATTATTTAACTTATAACATGGCTATAGAAGATATGGACAACCATGCACTAAATACTGTAAAATATTCAATAGATAAGAGTCAAGATAGTGAGGTATGAAAATTAGTTATTTATCTTATTTATTTATTATTACTTTAAGAAAAAAAATTACCTAATTATAAACTAATTTATTGTAATACTATTTGATTAGTTAAGAGTATTTTTTGTTGGACTCAGCTCAGCTCAGCTCATGCCTTAAAATCACTTTAATATATTACTCTAATCAATTAAAAAAATTGAAATATTTTTAAAAGCAACCCAATAAAACTAAAAGAAAATTAGCTTAAACTAAATACCACTTAAATCTTAGTAAAATATACATTTCAATGAAGTATATATTTATTTCCTTATATCTGTTAAAAAAAAATCTCACCACTGGAGGACAATGTATTGAAATTATATTCTTAGTCTTTTCAGAAAAACTTTTCTCTTTTAGCTTGATATTCACTTATTACAGACTACCAAGGCCAAAAGTCACACTGAGTTGTAACTAACATTCTTTTAACAAAATAAGTTTCACTTTTTTAAATTTTAAATAAATGTTCAATACAATTCAGCTGCAGACAACTTAAGTGTTTAAATTTTATACACTTGAAATATAGTTAGAAAATCTAGAATTATACTTACAACTTTACAAAAAGCTAGGGGGGTCAAAAGCAGTAAAGGGAAAAACAGAAAGCTATGAATGTTAGAGAGGCCACAGGCGGTCCATAATGTCATAATTTGAAACTCATATTATACATTCTAGAGTTTATGAGGAAGGTTTTAGACCATTTAAATGTTTTTTTTTCAGAAATATTGTTTGGGGGAGCCTTAATTTTTTTTTATTTCTTTAAAGGGAACCATTTAAAAATAGTTTGTGTAACCCTGCTTTAAATTTTTTTCCGTTTTAAATATAAAACACAATTTTTTCTATTTAAAGACATTATCAAGTATTAAACTTTCCAATGCTAATAATGACTATTTTGCACAGGAACTTATAGTTGTATATCACAGTTTTTACAAACGAAATTTAATGTACAATATGTTTTAAGGAAATATCTTGTTCAAATCATTGCATAAAACTGCACTTATACCAAATGCGAGCAAACATTTTTAAACTAAAGTAAAATGTTGAAAACTATTAAATTTTAGTTAAAATTTGTTTTCAAACTTGCATGTGTTAATACTCTAAAACAGTGATCTTAAAGGTACTAGTGCACACTAGTGTACATCAAATTATTTCAGGGTGTACGAGACTTTGGGGTGTATTAAACTTATTTTGGAGTATATGAGTTTTTTTATTCGCGCATAAACTAAATTAAAGGTGTTTTTTTAATCTTTCTACATTTTAGACATATTCAACATTAAAGACGAATATTTAAAAGTATTTTATTTAACAATTTATTGTTAACAAAACGACCATTTGTGCATTCTCCTACTTCTATTCTTATACATAATGTATAAATTCTTTTATTCTAAGCCACCCTAAGAAATTTTAAAAAGAGAAATTCTCATTAGGTTATAAAAAACTTAATAAAAAGGTTAGCGTTTTTTTTATGTTTTATTTTATTAGCTCTTACTGTTTAAAAGCATTTCGCTTTCTAAAAAAGACTTTATTGATCAGCTTATTGAACTGATATTTAAACAAAAATAATAGTTTGGCCAAACAAATTTAATTGTGTTTTACTTATAACAACCAGCAGCAACATGTGAAATGTCACATACTCAACTCTCTGAGAATAAGTAAGTCTAGTTTTAAATCATGAAAAAACCAGACCAACTAAGGCTAGTTTTAATTTACTCACAAAAACTCAGCATGACTGAGACTAATTAAAAACTACTTAAAATTAATGGGTTTATTTTGATAACTTTTGAAAATCTTTTACTGTTTCTTCACTTGAAATTTTGTAATTTGTAGTTAATGATTAATAATTAAAATTTAAAGATCTATAAATGTCTAAGTATAATAAATTAGTTTTACTTATCTATACCACTTTTTAGTTTGGCTTGATACTTGTCAAAAAGCCTAGTCTTTAGACACTCAGGCTTGTTTTTTGACTCAAAAAGTGGTTAACATGTAATAGTTTTCAATTTACTTGATAATTTTAAAATACTAAAACTGTGTTTAACAAAGTTGAAATCAAGTCTGTCGAAAAATTTTTGCAAGTAATGTAACTTTTCTAAAATTTCAGGGTTGGTTTTCAGATTTCTTGTTTTTAATTTAAAATATGAGTTTTAAAATTTGGTTTTACAAATAATTTTTTGTTATAGATATCTTGTTGACCAAATAACTAATGGTATTCTTATTTAAAAATAGAAAAATATTGACCAAAATTTTACTTGGTCATTGAGAAAAAATATTTGCTTTACTCTACTGAGTATTGTTGGCCTTGTTATATTTTTATTTTTACTTTGGTATATATAAGTTTTACAGGGTTGTCAACAAATTTGGAAACCTTGAAAGACCTGGAGTTTGACTATTGGAGCTAAAAAACCTGGAAATTGAGAAAATTTTGTAAAAAAAACATCGAACAACCTAGAACTATGAACTATATACTACCACTGTTACTCCTAATCCTTACCCTTGGTTGCAAAGAGGTTCTAACATTTAATTTGGTTTGAATAGTTAGATTGGTAACCGCTCTCAGTTTAGAACAAAGTATGTTCTTTACTCGACAGTGTGAAATAGTATTAAAAGTAATGGTTTTTTGATAGACAAAGGTTTTTTGGTTTAACACCGTTTTCCGCGCAATAAAGATCCATTTTATAATAAGAAGAAAATAAAATAATTTCAAAAAGTCTATTTGTAAAATTAATGCTATTCGAACTATATTTGCACATGTAGCTAAACATTTATTAATTCGGACATTAATTACGAACTTTTAAAAACAGAATAATTCATAAGTATAGTAAGATACAAATGTATACGTTTAAAGATAAACCACTTTAAATATTTCTTGTATTTATAAACTTTACTTGTATAACTAAAACAATTAATTTAATTATAATCTTAATAAACCTAAAATGTGATAAAGATAATTGTTTGAAAAAAAATTTGATATATTATTTTAATTACCATTAGAAAACTCAACAGATACCTTACAAAGAGTTAGAACGAGAACTTGTAGAAGTCTACCGCAACGTGCAAAATGATATTCAAAACGTTGCAGGATTCTATGAAGCAAGAAGAGTTTTTGGAGCTTTTAATGCAAAGTATAGTCATTACGGTTCGCTTTTTATGAATAAAAACAATTTGTTGCAACAAACTATTGATGTATGTGAAAAAAATCTCAAACGATTGAGAAAAATGCCTCAGAAGATTGATGCAAGTGATGCAAATAAAGAAAGGTTGAATAGAAAAATAGAAAAGTACGAAAAACTTGAAGCAAAGGTTCGTAGAAAAATAGAAACTTTAGGCCGACTTAAAAGCGAACTTTGTCGTAAAAGACGTGGAATTAGACGACAAGTTATGAGACTTTATTTAAACTTTAACCGGCTACATCAACAACAAAATGATGATCGATCACAAGGCTTGACTAAAGAAGTATTTCAGACATTCAATCTTTTTACAGCCAATGAGTCATTTGTTGGTGATCAATGTAGTATTTGTATGGAAGACATAGATGTTGGTAGAAGAATGATGCGTCTTACTTGCGATGGTAAGCATTCCTTTTGTAAGGAATGCATTGAAGGATGGTTTGCTGAACATAATACCTGTCCTCTATGTAGGAATATATTTAAGTGAACTTTTACGATTTTCTTTTTTAGGATATAAATATGCAAGTTTTTAAGGTTTTAAATTTATCTTAAATGGTAAAGAGTCATTCTATTATATAAAGGTAAGGATATAAATTTTTTAAATAATTTGAAAATTACAAACGTTTTTTATTTAGATTTTAGCCATACTCGTTTGAAGTAGTTTCTAATTTAATATATATTTTAATGTGTGTATGTTAAAGCTATACATTGTTCTAATACAACTCTAAACTAGAAAATTGAGTTCTATAAGTTTGACATATTTTGAAGTTGTTAAAGGTTTTGTTGTTCGTATTATTATTTCCAATGAAAAGCTTGTTTATTATGAACAGCAACTGAAGTAAAAACAATAAAGTATTAGAAATAAATCAGCAATTATCAAGTTCCTTTTTTTTTTAAGAAAGAACAATACTGAAAACACCACCTAGTCTCTTTTGTGTTTAAAATGTATTAAATCGTATTTATTTCTCTAGAAATTGGTTGTAGTAAAATTCTATGATATAACACTAAATGTGGATTTATTTATTTTTATTTTATCAAGTGTTTTTTTACCATTTAGTATACTTTACATCGAACGTTAACTTGACTTGAATGGCTTTTTTGTAACTTTTTTATCTAACCAAACTTAAAAACCAATTATTTTTAAATTATTTTATACTAACTTGACATTTTTTTTTTATTCTGAAAAAAGTTCTTTTGCTTAGCTTTTCACAAATATTTTAATTAAATTGAGGTTTTAATTTTGTAGTTGACCCCCTTCAAAAGTTTACTGTCTTTTGAATTTTTCACGTTGCAACATTTTTCTCCAAAACATTTTTTTTTTAATTTTGTTATCATTAACATGCTTATGTAATTCAGCTTTAATAAGTTATTAATTTTTTTCATAAAATTATTTGTTTTTAAATAAATTATCAGAAAAGTTACAATTTTGTACGGTTATGATTATTTTTTTTTTACAAGGTTTTATAGCAAAAGTAAATTGTTTTTTAAATAATTTTTTTTTATTAGAATTATAAAATTAAGTTTTATAACGTTATTATATTTTTTGAAACTCATTATTATTTTTTAAAAATATGACTCATAAACGTTTTGCCTAAATTTTTTGATCACGTATTTTTAGGGATTTCTTGATCAAATACTAAGAACTTTGGTAAAACTTAAATGGGTCATATATTTAAAAATATACACTAAAAAAATATATTAACGTTATAAAACTTACATATATAAGTCTGTTGAAAATAAAATTTATATAAAAAAAATATTTACTTTTGCCATGTAAAAAATTATGTAAAAAAAAACCAAAACCGTGCGAATTTAGAGCTTTTCTGAAAAATTTATTTTAGCATATGTTTAAAATGATTATTTTTAGATATTACTAATAACGTCTTAAAACTTTATTAAATAAGTATGTAAGTAATTTAAAAATTTAATAAAAAACATTTTTTGAGAAAAACGTTGTAAAGTAAAACAATTCAAAAAAACATTAAATTTTTAAAGGGGCCCCACTACAAAACTAAAATCCTAATTCTATGAAAATAATTGTGAACAGATAGGCAAAAGAATGTTCTTTAGAAAAAAAAAGTCCAAGTTAGCATTATATAAGTTGAAAATAATTGGTTTTAAAATTTGGTTAAAAAAAAATTACAAAAAAGTCCATTTAAGCCAAGTTAAATTTACTTTACAGTCAATATACGAGCTAGTTTTCAAAAACTAATTACTTTTAAACCTAACTAATTAATATAAAAGTTTAACAAAAATTAAACTTTTATTATAATTCTTGTTTTAGTTTAGACTTTTTAACTACTTGAACTACAAAAAAAATTTGTTAACCGTTTCTACAAAAAGTGTTTAACTTTGAATCATTACCTACTTCAAATGAAGAAAAAATCTTCTTTGTGTAACAAAAATTTTAAGTGTTGTAATACGATAAAGGAAGTAAGTATAGCAAGAGTATTACAATCTAAAAACTAATTTGAAATTAATAAAAGAAAATAAAGGATTAATTTAAACAATTTTAAAAAAATAGAACGGATTTTCTTTTCAAGGTCATAAATTAGGGTTTCCACAAACTCAGTCTGAATAATTAAGGCAAGCATGGTTTTACTAATAAATAACTCAAGATACCTTTTAGAATTTTTTGAACACCAAGATAGTTTGGTAAATCCTGGATCTTTAATTAGATTTAGTTTTACCTATTTAAATTTGACGATATTTTATAAATATTTTGTTCTAAATTTTTATTTTTTTTAGTTTTTGAATTTATGTTTTTGATTTCATGTTTTATTTTTAAAACTTATTAAATTGTGTTTCATTACCAGGAGTCGGGAAATTTTGAGGTTGCTTTTTTTCTGACTTATAAAAGCAACTCTGATTAATACTTATAACAGTCTTTATTTGAGTATTTAAAAACTTTTAAGTATTGTAAGAATTAAAAGTGTTTTAAAGACTATTTTTTTCAAATTACCCTTACTTTTGAGAGCTATGTTGCGATTTTAATAAAGTGTGTAAATGTTCAATTTTTGATAATATTATCTAACAGAATTACAAAGTCTTAAGATTTATTACTCACGAAACAGTAAATTTACAACTAAATTGAAAAATAAGTCAATTTACCAAAATATTATAGATTACTACCTTACAAATTGTATACTAATAACTTTATAAAAAAGATGTGCTCAAGAGGGAAATAATACTTTTAAAACCTTTACCTGCCAGGTATAATAAACCAAAAAATTGACTTGCGATATAGAAAGTAAAAAAAACCAAACTAAATTAATGTTTTAATTACAACAACTTGAAATTTTAATTCAAAAAAAAAATCTAATTAATCATTTTTTTTATTAAACTGTTTATTAACATAATCAAAAAGTACCTAAAATATAACTTGACACGTTGAAAATGTAATGATGGTCTTCATGCATATGTTTAAGAGTAATTTTTATCAAGAACAAATGTAAAATTAAAACTTTGAAGCTACGAAAACACTAAAATAGCTAAAACTGTTATACATTCACAGTTTTTCTTTATGTGAAAAACAGAAAAAGACACTTTGCGTCTAGTCTTTAACAATAAAATACGAAGTTTAGTGGTTTTTCGTATAACGAATAGTTCTCAAAAGGAGTTATAATTTCAACTTTAAAAAACTTTGGAAAATTCGTAGCTAAAATTAAAATCAAAGTTGTTAAAGTTATAAAGTTTAATTGAAATTTTAAACTCCCTATTTAAGTATTTCCTTATACAGTTTTTATTCTAGCATAGTTGCGGTAATTTAGCACACGAAAAATACCCATTAATTTCAGTTATTTCAAAAAAATTTTCTGACAATACGTCATTTTTAATGTCATAAAGAAGTGCATTTTGCTACATAATATTTTACTAAGCTTATTGAACTGATATTTGAAAAAAAAAATAATTGGGCCTAATAAATTCAATTATGTCTTACTAATAACAAATAGCAACAACATGTGGACTGTCACATACTCAGCTCTCTGAGAATAACGAAGTCTAGTTTTAAATGAAGAAAAACCAAGACCAACTGAGGCTAGATTTAGTGTACTTACAAAAACTCAGCATAACTGAGACTAGTTATAGTTACTTAAAGATCTCGGGTTTTTTTTAATATCTTTTAAAAATCTTAAACTGTTTCTTTTCTTGAAATTTTCTAATTAGTAGTTAATTGTTAATACTTAAAAATTTAAAATCTATAAATGTCTTTGTTTCATAGTAGTTTAAACTAGTTTAATATTTATCAATACCACTTTTTAAGGCTAGCTAGATACTTCTGACTAAGTCCAGTTCTTAGTCACTCAGGCTTATTTTCTGACTTAAAAAGTGGTTAACAAATATTAATGTCCAACTTACTTTATAAATTTTAAATACTTAAACTCTAGTTGACCAAAGTTAAAATCGAGACTCTTGTAAAAGTTTTGCTAGTATGGTAACTTTTCTTAAGTTTCTGGGTAGGTTTTAAATTTTTTCTTTATAACAAATAGGAGTTTTAAAACTTGGTTTTACAAAATTTTTACAATTATAGATATCTTGTTGACATATAATTATTAGTATTCTAATTTGAAAATAGAATATTAATGATTAAACTTTTTACTTGACTGAGAAACAGTTTTTGCTTACTCTACTGAGTGTTGTTGCCTTGGTAATAATAAGTTTTACTTGGAAACCTTTAAAAACTAAATTTTGATAATAAGGACTAAAAACCTGGAATTTGAGAAAAAAAAACGTGGAATAACCTGGACCTTTAAACAAAAGTCTCTGAAAATCCTTTAATATTAAGCATTTTCACATATTAAGTAGATAAATTTTGTTTGACACAAATATCTAACATATAAATAAAATTTTTGTTATCGACAATTTTTTTTATTAAAAATAAACTTTTGAAGTTGTTTTAAATGTCTTTAAACTATTTAACACAGTTTTTTCCTCAGCTAACTTGAAAACAAAATAGACCGAAAAATATTTACTTATAAAAACACGGAAAAAGTTTGCCAAAAAACAATTGGCAACCCTGATTTTAGTATTTTGCGGGATTGAACAACTCTTAGACTTTTAAAATTTAGGTTTTCTTATGCTAGTTGTAGGTCAGTCTTGTGATAGTTTTGAAAAGCCAGATTAGTTAGAATTTTCAAAGAAATCGAGGTTGGTTTATAAATTGTATCTAAATTTGGTTCTTTTTGGCAGTAATTAATATAAAAGATTTACAGTTTTTGAATAACTAGGGTAAACAAGTTTTATAATGAACTGGAATCTTTTTTATAAAATGTATCAATATTGTAGTTATTTTTCTAAGACAATGCAATTATGAAATTATTTTTATCGAAGTATTGAGTCTTTTTTAATACAGGGTTGCTAAAAAACTTGAAAAACAGGAAAAACCTAGAATTTGATAAATTTTGAAAAGAACCTGAAATTTTGAGCAAAAATCATTAAAAAAAACTAGAATTCAAGACAAAATATACTATAATTTTTTTTTTTGTAAAGTTTTTAAATTGATAAAAATTTCAAATTAGAATGGACATAATTTGAATTTTTTGATTTACGGTTCACGGATTTGAATTAACTTGAAGACCACCTCTCTACGACATACTGATTATATAAACTGATTTTAGTGGGTGGTATACTCAAAATTTCTACTAGCACACAATTCCAACCCGATTGGTTTGTCTTTATTTATTTTCATAATATTAGTTTTCATAATATCACTGTAACCCCCCTAAGTCTTATCCTTGGTCGCGAAAAGGGTTTTAACATTTATTTAGGTTTGAATAGTGCGATTGGTAAACGCGTGAAGCTTAGAACAAAGTATATCTTGTGTATGACAGTATGAAATAATATTAAAAGAATTGGTGTTTTGATAGACAAAAGTTTTCTCGTATAAAACTATTATCCTCGCAGTAAACAATGTGACTATAAAAAGGAACATAAATAATTTCCAAGATCCTTTGTGTAAAACTAATGCAATTCGTACCTACTTTGTTTGCACAGGGAGCTAAACATTTGTTGATTTGAACATTAAAAATTAAACTGTTAAAACTGGTACATAGCGTAAGTTTAGTAAATTACAAATGTGTAAGTTAAAAGTTAAACTAATTCGAATATTAATTTAATTTGTAAACTTTATTTTTATGACTGAAATAATTAACTTGATACAAAATTATACCTAAGATGTGATGAAGATAACCAAATTGATTCAACTCGACCATAATACATTATTTTAATTAACTTTACAAAACTTAACAGATACCCTACAAAGAGCTAGAACGAGAACTTGAAGAAGTGTATCACAAATTGCTAGATGATCTTCAAAATGTGGAAGGGTTTAATCAAGCAAGAAGGTTTCTGCTGCATATAAAGAAAAATTTGTTTATTACCGTTCGCTTTTTATGAATAAAAACAATTTGTTGCAACAAACTATTGATGTATGCGAGAAAAATCTCAAAAGATTGAGAAGTATGCCACAGAAAATTGATGAAAGTGATACAAATAATGGAAACTTGATAAGTAAAACAGAAGAGTTCGAAAAACTTGAAGCAAAGGTTCATATGGATAAAGAAGCTTTAGAGCGACTTAAAAATAAATTCTACCGTAAAACTTGTGAAATTAGACGACGAACTGTGAGAGTGTTTGTTAACTTTTATCAGCTACTGCAAGCAATCGGCCGAAAAAGCGGTCTGGTATTGAATTCAGAGATTTCCTCTTTTCACAGCCGATAAGTCACATGTTGGTGATCAATGTAGTATTTGTATGGAAGAAATAGACGTTGGCAGAAAAATGCTGCGTCTTACTTGCGATGGTCAGCATTCCTTTTGCCAGGAATGCATTGAAGGATGGTTTGCTGAACATAATACATGTCCTCTATGTAGGGATATATTTAAGTGAACTTTTACGATTTTCTTATTCGTGATTTTTATGATACAAATATTAATAAATTAATTTAATTACTGCAAAAGTTTTCTTCGCATCAAATATTAAGTTTACTTAGCTTTTAGGGACATTTTTTTGGGGCAGTTCCTAGTTTTACATATTTTTTAATGTTCATGTGTAAAAGCTATATGTTGTTCTAATAAAATTTTTAAGTAGGAAGTTGAATTCTTTAGGCTTGACTTAACTTTGAAGTTATAAAGCGGTTTGTTGTTCGTATTATTATTTCTACTTAAAAGCTTTTTTATTATGTACAGCAACTGAAGTAAAAACGATATAGTATTATAAATCAGCAGTTATCAAGTTTTGAAATGTTTTATTTAAAAAAAAAACGATACTGAAAACACTACTTAGTCTTGTTTTTGTTTAAAATTGATTAAATGGTAACTTATTTCTCTAGAAGTTGGTTGTAGTAATACTTTATGATATTAAACTATATAAAGGTTATATTTATTTTTATTTTGTCTAGTGTTTTTTCCCATATAGTATACTTAACAAACAATATACGAGCTATTTTTTTTTTAAACTAAATGCTTACTATTCTAACTAATTTATAAAAAAAGTTAAACATAATATCAAAACATTTTATAATTCATGTTACTGTTTAAAGTTTTTAACTACTTAACTTACAAAAAATTTCAACCGATTCTACATAAAGTGTTTAATTTTGATTTATTACCTATTTTAAATAAAAAAACAATCTTCTCGTTGTGTATAAAAACACAAAATTTAAGTATTGTAAAATCAAAAAAGGAAGTAAGTATGGCAAGGATAATAAAATCTAAAAACTAATTTGAAAATCAAAAAAAATCAACTATGAATCAATTTTAAAAATTCCGATAGACAAATAAAAAAAGAACGGTCTTTACTTTTCAAGATAGATTTTTAAAATCCTAGATCTTTAGTCAAATTTAGTTTTTTCTGTTAATATTGTTTGATATTTTATAACTAGTTTTGTTCTAATTTATTTAATATAATGTTTTATTTTTAAGTCTTGTAATTTGTGTTTAATTACTCAGGAATCGGGAAATTTTGAGGTCGTTTTTTTTCTGATTTAAAGATAAGCAACTCCTAATAATACTCAAAACAATCTTTATTCAAATATTAAAAAAAACTTTAATAAATACTTTATGAATTAAAAGTGTTTTTAACACTAATTTTTCCTATTACCCTTACTTTTGAGAGCTAGTTAGCGGTTTTAATGAAGCGTGTAAATGTTCAATTTTTAAGAGTATTATCTATTAGAGTTAGAAAGTGTTTAATTATATTACTCACAAAACATTAAGCTAGTAATTAAATTAAAAAATTAGTGAATTGAATAAAAAAATATAAATAACTACGTAAAAAATTATAAACTAAAAAATTCATAAAAAAGATAGGCTAAATAGGGAAATTATACTTTTAAAACCTTTACCTGCCAGGTATAACAAAAAACGAAAATTGACTTGCGATATATAAAAGTAAAAAAATGAAACTAATTTAATGTTTTAATTACAGCGACTTGAAAGTTTAATTTTGTTTAAAAATATAAATAGAACAATTTTTTTTATTAAACTCTTTATTAAACTTAATCAAAAAGTACTTAAAGTTAACTTGACAAATTAACAATGTAATAGTGATCTTCATGCATATGTTTAAGAGTAATTTGTATCAAGAACAAATGTAAAATTAAAACTTTGAAGCTAAGAAAACACTAATATAGCTAAAACTGTTGTACACTCATAGTTTTTATTTATGTGAAAAACAGAAAAAAGGCACCTTCGCGTCTAGTCTTCAACAACGAAATACGAAGTTTAGTAGCTTTTTTATAAAACGAATATTTCTTTAAAGTAGGTATAAGTTTAACTAAAAATACTTAAAAAAGTTCGTAGCTTAAACTATAATCAAAGTTGTTAAAGTTATAAAGTTAATTTTAAATTTTAAAATCCATACTTAAATATTTCCTTATACAATTTTTATTCTAGCATATTTGCGGTAATTTAGCACAAGAAAAATACCCATTATTTTCAGTTATTTCACAAGATTTTTCTGACCATACGTCATTGTCAACGTCATAAAGAAGTGCAAAGGTTCGGTTGTTGCTGAAAACTACAATTTTATTTCCAACCATAACTACGTCAGACTTCCAGTATACGTACTCATTTGAACCTGCAGGGGGAGGTTTCAGCAAAACAAACTCGTTACAAAATGAATCAAAGACTTCACTAGTTACAATATAATATCCACCAATTACAAACAACTTGTTCTTAATAGAAACCGACTTGTGGTGTGTTCTTTTTTCAACCATGTTTGGCATTCTTGACCAGGAATCATCAATATGATCATATGCCTCTACAGCGTTTGTATCACCATTGTCGGTTTGTCCACCGGAAACAACAATTCTTCCTTTAAAAACACAACACGACGGGTAATACTTTCCCAAGGACATTTTTGAGACTTTTCTCCATGATTTGTTTTTAGTATCAAATTCGACGCACGAACTAAACTTTTCTAAACGTAAAGTTCCTCCTAAACAATAAACATTATCAATAAACGAACACGTGCAATACCCTTTACGATAATCATTCATTAAAGCTATTTTAACCCAAGTGTTTTTAACGGGGATGTATTTTTCAACAGACAATATTGCTTTGTGAAATGTGTAAAAATCATAAAGGCCACCGAACACATATATTTCGCCTTTAATGCAAACTACTTGTGGACGTTTTCTCCCATTATTCAAAACTGGCAAAGCCTTAACGTCAGAAAGACTGTAGCATTGATACTAAATGGTTTCTTAACAAATTCTTTTTTGTTTATACCCCCTGCAAGAACAATGTTAAATTTATCCTGATTGTAGTACCTACTTGTAATACTTGATTGGTTGTCATTCATATTTTGCATAGCTTCTTTGATAAACTCAACACATTGTTCATTCATAACTAAACATGAATTTAGTTTAAGAATATGATTTAATGCTGGAATTGTTAACAACGACAGACGTATCTTGCGCAAAAGATCTTTTGCATGTTTGCTACGTTCAGTAATTTTATGGGGCAACCAATTGTTTGCTGCTTTGAATACCTGAAGTTCTGAGTCTATGAACAGTTCAGAACTCGCTAATATAGTTTTTAAAAGTACTAAATCTAACTCTAAGAAATTTGGAGAGTCTTGAACAGTTGGGAAGCAACGCACGATAAAACACAAAGATGTTTTATATAAATTAGAGAGATTGAAATATTGTAATAGTGAAAAAATTGTTGAAACATTTTTAACGTTAATACTTTGCTCTATCTTTTTACTTATTTCTTTTTCTTTACTTTTCTCCAAAAAAACTTTGTTTATTTTCATGTATAGTAACTTTTTTTTTTCATCAATAGGTTCAGTTCCTATAAATATATTTTGTATATAAAAAAAAAACAAATAAATCTTTTTAAGTACATAATCAATAATATTTCAACAGTTAAAACTATAACTATCCATTTCAAATTTTAAAATAATGCCGGAAATTTACAACACCAATCTAAGGTTAATAGTTTAATTAAAAATCACCATATTATCAAATTAATTTTCATTAACATTACAAATAATTATTTTAAAAAGTTTAGTTTTTCAAAAACTAATAAAAAACTACACGTTAGCATACTACAAGATAAACCTTTATTTGTTATAAATATTATAGTTTTTAATCAATATTAGTAAATTTTAATTCAAAATAAACCATACTAATAAAACTAAAATATAAATTGGCAAAACATTTATAACTGTTGATTTTATTAAAGGTTTTTTTAAATTAAAAAAAAATAGTCATAGGAACAATGTTTATTAACATGCGATTTATTTTTAGGATTTTACTTTTATTATAAATAAAATCTTACCTTTTTTCAAAACATCAATGCATTTTTTGGTATTTTCTTTGCAACGATCATAAAATTTACCTATTGTGTTTTTTGCGAGAAAAACTTTTTCAGCTTCTAGTGTTGGTGAAACTTGTTTATGTTTTGAGTTGCTTTTATCCATAATTAAATTTTAAATCTGTAAAAATTTGGTACTACGTATGTTTCATTGTTAAAGTAAACTAACAAACCAGAGATATAAATAATATAATAAATATATACTTTTTTATTTAACCGTTATATAGTATGTTTTTTAAGAATAATTTTAGTTATTTTCACAACTATCTAGATTTAGTCTTGTAATTTTAAAGCACATTGACTTTTATAACAATTCTACAAATTTCTTCACAAAAACAAAAATATATTAAGTTAAATAAAAATAATTGGACAAATATTTAAAAAATTACAGCAATTTATACAATATTCAGTTAATGTGAAATAGTAATTATAAACTAACAACAAATTACACAAAATAATTGTTTTACCAACTTTTATTTTATATGTTAAAATAAAGCTACACTTTAGAACTTAAATAATTTTAAATTTAGGCGATTAATAATCGAAATTTAAACAACTTGGTTTTCCTTTTACTACAGTTGACTTAAAAATAGACTTTAGTTGCTATTCCACCTTGTATGTATATATAATTAGACAATAACGATTTACTTCTATGTAGTATAGTACTCTGTGTAATACCTTCATATATTTTATTTAAAAAAAGAAATTGAAACGTAAGAGAAAATTAAAATAACTTCTTAGAACAAAACTCAAAATTTAAAACATTAACTTCTAAATAACAAACACAATTAAATATAAAATGATACAATACAAAAAAATATTAAATAAATAAAATGATAGATATAAAAACAAAAAAAAATCTTCCGAACAAATCATAAATATGTAATCCACATAGAATTGTAGGTATGATTATTGTGAAATTTAAACCTTCAAAGCCTACAATAAATATATAACAATATCAACCTAACTCATATTAGCTTATACTTAGGGCTACTCTATATAAAACTAGGCAAGACCATTAATGAACATATATTTATCAAGAACCTTTAAAAATAAAAATAGAAAGAAATAGTAACACTTATATAAAAACTTTACTTTACGTTTTAAATAAATGATGCTGAAACCATTAAACAAAATTATATTTAAAAGAATTTACGTTAAGAAATGAACAAAACAATATTACTTTTAGCCACCTAGAATTTAAATCAGAAACCTTCTTATAAGTAGGAAATAGTTTAAAAAGGAACTTTACAATAAACTACACATACGACAAATGTATACACGTTCAAAATACAAATACTAACTGTGAAAAACTCAAATATAGAATAAGCTTTTAACTTTAGGCTGCGAGCATTGGAGAAGAGTTCTAAAATGTTAGTAAAATCAACTGCATTAACAACAATAAAAGTTTAGTATAAACCAGGCTTGATTCATTACAAACTATATTCCAAAAATGAACATTCAACAAATCTGTATTTTAATATTACCAAATTAAACTACCATAAAACACTTATAACATGGTTGCTATCTTTATTAGTCAATAATATAGCCCGAGTAACAGCTAAAGTCAGTTTACATAAAAATATTCATAAGTTTTAGTTGTCAACCGAAAATAATTGTAGGTATGGATGGTTATATGGTACTCTTACCCTACACTATTAACATTTACAAACAAAAAATAGTATTAACCTAACTATTATTGATACTTAATAGAACTTAAGGATACTCTATACAAAATTAGGCATGACATAAATGAAAACTTTATATTAAATAATATGTGCAAACAATAATAATAATAAACAAACTTATCTTTAGAATGTTTTAAGTAAATTCAGTTATATCCTTTAAACACAATAGAATTCAAAAGTATATACTTAAAGATAACTTTAAATAATATTACATAAAACAACATAAAAGTTTAATCAAATGATTGCTGACAAAAAAAACATGTTAAATTAATAAACAACTTTAATTTAACAATAAATTAACAAATTTATATTTTAACTACATGTTAGCAGCAGCAAGGTGGTCTATAACGAATACTTCTCGAACTAATGAGTACTTATATCTGCCTGTAATATAGAAAGCAAACTTGCATCTGTAAAACTGTGACGTTGCGAGCTTTCTCTTAAACGCTTGGATGATCAAAAATTTTAACTCAAAAATTTCCATTTAATTTAAACACTTAATGAGTGCAGTTTTATAAAAAATATCCTATTAAACATTCTTTTATTCCACTTTTTTTTCGTTTAAAAATAGACAAAAAAAAGTAACACATATCTAAATTTAATTGGTCTCAAAACTAACACATATGTTAAAAAAAAGTGTTTAAATAAGTTAATAAAAAAACAAATTAAACAATTTTTAACAAATGGTCTAGTAGTTCTAAAAAAATTTATATTGCATGAAATAAAAAACTTTGTTTAATGTAAATACCAGAACTTCAACAACTTATTTTTATTTCACAACCAATATTAAATATTTGTTACAACCTATTACAATGATGGTGGTATTTGAAAAAAAAATAACAATACAATAACAAATCACTCAAAAGTCATTCCTATTCCGAATAATAGAATTCCTAAAAATTTCAGTATGCTACTGTTCTTTTCTATCTTATTTATTTATACATATTTCCTTTTTCTGTTATGTTATTAGAGTTAAGAGCCTGTAATATGTAATAAAGTTGTATGACTTATTTTAACAAAAATTGGTCACTTATTTTGTGACTTATTTGTAATAATACAGTACAAAAAATCAATATACAGTTAATACTTTTTGTAAAAATTGAAAATTATATTTTGTCAGTTCTATTAGGTTTATTTGACTTTTTAGACTTAAAATTTGTCACAACTTTATGTGATTTATCTAAAATAAAGTTATGTTAAAACCCTTTTAATTTTTTATTTCAGTATTTATTTAGTACTCTCTTATCTGTGGATTTCATAAACCCTTATTCCTTATGTTTATTAGATTTCAAAGACTTAGAAATCAAATGTAATTATTGCTTCTTAAAAACCAGTGCAAAATTTGTTGTAAAACTTTTCAAAATCTACTATTTTAAAGAATTCATTGTGAAATGAAAATGACAAAAGTATTAGAGTCAGAGATAAAGATGTGATAAACATAACCTTAAAAGTAAAAATTTCTTAGCTAGTAAAATTTATTTGGGTAAAATACTGTTTTGGTTTTATCTAATTGTTACCTAGAAGACTAGTGATTTTTTGTCTTTAAAACAAAAATTTTAAGGTTTGAAAGTATTGTACAACCACACTTAAAACAATAATTACAATTAATTTTAACTTTGAAGTAAATAATACTCAAATGTATTCCGTACTATTTAAAAAACTTGGTATGACTTTTGGTTGTTATATATTATATTTAAAGGCATATTTAAAACTAAAGAATAAGAAAGATACTAAAAGAAAGAAAAACTTTATTAATATTAACTACATGTATTTAAAATCAGAAAAATAAATTAATAAACAATATTTGAAAAAGAACTTTACACTATACAACATAATTACAAACAAGTTTATTTATAGATCAGCATCTGGAAGGTTATGACTAGAATATAACTGCAATCACACTGTAGCTAATTTATCTAGCTACATCTTAAAATTGGGAACGGATCTAAATACTATTTTATTTTTTATTAGTTTTTTTTGACTCCCGTGCAAAAATGTAGCTCGTGCAAAATTAATCCGTAATGCAAATCGTCTTCGTGCAATTTTGTTCCCTAGTACAATTTAGTGCCTTGTGCAAAATTGGCTTCGTGCAATTTTGGCTTTGTACAATTTTGTCTTCGTGCAATTTAGATCCGTTCCCAATTTTAAGATGTAGCTAGATAAATTAGCTACAGTGTGATTGCAGTTATATTCTAGTCATAACCTTCCAGATGCTGATCTATAAATAAACTTGTTTGTAATTATGTTGTATAGTGTAAAGTTCTTTTTCAAATATTGTTTATTAATTTATTTTTCTGATTTTAAATACATGTAGTTAATATTAATAAAGTTTTTCTTTCTTTTAGTATCTTTCTTATTCTTTAGTTTTAAATATGCCTTTAAATATAATATATAACAACCAAAAGTCATACCAAGTTTTTTAAATAGTACGGAATACATTTGAGTATTATTTACTTCAAAGTTAAAATTAATTGTAATTATTGTTTTAAGTGTGGTTGTACAATACTTTCAAACCTTAAAATTTTTGTTTTAAAGACAAAAAATCACTAGTCTTCTAGGTAACAATTAGATAAAACCAAAACAGTATTTTACCCAAATAAATTTTACTAGTTAAGAAATTTTTACTTTTAAGGTTATGTTTATCACATCTTTATCTCTGACTCTAATACTTTTGTCATTTTCATTTCACAATGAATTCTTTAAAATAGTAGATTTTGAAAAGTTTTACAACAAATTTTGCACTGGTTTTTAAGAAGCAATAATTACATTTGATTTCTAAGTCTTTGAAATCTAATAAACATAAGGAATAAGGGTTTATGAAATCCACAGATAAGAGAGTACTAAATAAATACTGAAATAAAAAATTAAAAGGGTTTTAACATAACTTTATTTTAGATAAATCACATAAAGTTGTGACAAATTTTAAGTCTAAAAAGTCAAATAAACCTAATAGAACTGACAAAATATAATTTTCAATTTTTACAAAAAGTATTAACTGTATATTGATTTTTTGTACTGTATTATTACAAATAAGTCACAAAATAAGTGACCAATTTTTGTTAAAATAAGTCATACAACTTTATTACATATTACAGGCTCTTAACTCTAATAACATAACAGAAAAAGGAAATATGTATAAATAAATAAGATAGAAAAGAACAGTAGCATACTGAAATTTTTAGGAATTCTATTATTCGGAATAGGAATGACTTTTGAGTGATTTGTTATTGTATTGTTATTTTTTTTTCAAATACCACCATCATTGTAATAGGTTGTAACAAATATTTAATATTGGTTGTGAAATAAAAATAAGTTGTTGAAGTTCTGGTATTTACATTAAACAAAGTTTTTTATTTCATGCAATATAAATTTTTTTAGAACTACTAGACCATTTGTTAAAAATTGTTTAATTTGTTTTTTTATTAACTTATTTAAACACTTTTTTTTAACATATGTGTTAGTTTTGAGACCAATTAAATTTAGATATGTGTTACTTTTTTTTGTCTATTTTTAAACGAAAAAAAAGTGGAATAAAAGAATGTTTAATAGGATATTTTTTATAAAACTGCACTCATTAAGTGTTTAAATTAAATGGAAATTTTTGAGTTAAAATTTTTGATCATCCAAGCGTTTAAGAGAAAGCTCGCAACGTCACAGTTTTACAGATGCAAGTTTGCTTTCTATATTACAGGCAGATATAAGTACTCATTAGTTCGAGAAGTATTCGTTATAGACTACCTTGCTGCTGCTAACATGTAGTTAAAATATAAATTTGTTAATTTATTGTCAAATTAAAGTTGTTTATTAATTTAACATGTTTTTTTTGTCAGCAATCATTTGATTAAACTTTTATGTTGTTTTATGTAATATTATTTAAAGTTATCTTTAAGTATATACTTTTGAATTCTATTGTGTTTAAAGGATATAACTGAATTTAACATAAATAATATAGTGTTATCTAGTTTCAAATTTTGATATAGTAAAACGAAAAATGTTATTATGATTTTCACAGAAGTTATATACTAGTGATGTACCGGGCTCACTATCCGGGTCCGGATCCGGCCGGATATTGCCATTTTGAAATAAGTTTAGTTAAGTTTATATTAGTTTGAAAAAGAAGTTCGGATCCGATTCCGGTCGGATCCTAAATTTAAAAAAATAGTCCGGATCCGGTTTCGGCCGGATTCTAATTTAAAATAAAAGTCCGGATCCGGGTCCGGTCGGATTCGAATTTGAAAAAAAAGTCCGGATCCTGTTCCGACCGGATCCTAACAGAGATCCGGCCGATTCGGATCTAGTTAGTAAAAAAGAGCATACAGAATAGTATTTTTTTAAAAACAAACCCTATGTATATTAAAAAGAGTCATTTTCGTCAGTTAAAATTAAACACCTAACGTGATTGGCTCATTTTGAAATCGTGACTAATTTACATTTGTTTACATTTAAACTATGAAATAAACATTTTATAAATGCAACTCTTTACCTATGTTGTAAAATTAAAAATTTTACTACCGAATTGTTAGGCTAAATTAAAGATTTTTTGAAAAATTCAGGCTAGTTTTTTTTTTTAATTTTGAATGAGTTTAAGCTGATCCAGTTTTCAATACTTTGTGATTTTCTAGTTAATTTTGTTCAAGAACTTGATTTTAATTGATTTTAGATTGGTAAGGCTATAAGAGGGGTCCTCCTTGATTTTTACGAGTTGATCAATCTTAGCTACCAGATATTGTTTCTGTGATGTACTTTATCTTTCTATCAATTTTCGTTATACTAAATTTAAAGTTATTAAATAGTTTTTTTTTAGCTTTTATAGAAATCAAATGTTGAAACTACAAATGTAAGCTCTACTTTTTAGGTGAAAACTAGTGATGTACCGGACTCACTATCCGGGTCCGGATCCGGCCGGATATTGTTATTTTTGTCAAATTTTGCAAATTTTGCTGTTTTAAGTTCATTTGCGGCAGAGCCAGCTAAGAGTTTGCGGCAGTGAAGTGAGCAAAATGTTCGTTGTCCGACTTGTAGTTTTATAAGAAATTTTGTTCTTAAAAATAATAAAACGTTATAGATACTTAATTTTTCTTACAAAATTTTAAGGTGGTGCAATAGCAGCAGTGCAACACCCTTATGCGACGCCCCTGCTAAATTTAGATATTGAATGTAACCTAGTTTTTTTGATCCTTTTTATTGTTTGCAAGCTAAACAGCTAACATTGTGGTATTTTTAAAACTTAAAATGTATGTCGAACTAACAGTGTTTTTATCTAAAACTAAAATGAAATGCACTTTTGCAAAAATTGAAAAACAAGTTTTAAGTTTTAGTTTAAGTTAAAATCATAAATACATAACAAAACCACTAATAAATATGGAATTATTTAGTAAAATTTGTTATGATAATAACACTTTTCGGTCAGAATATTATAAACAATACTACCTTATCAACAACAATAAGACTATGTCAACCGTTAGAAAAAGCTCGCAGTTATGTAATAATAACAAACAGTGATTTATAACATGCTAATCAAATTTGAAACCTTTGTCCAAAGTAAAATTCTACACTTAAATAATTATTTTTAACCACTAAACATTTTAGGCTTATCTAAATCAAAACTATTGATTGTTTTTATTTTTTGAGTTGCTAAGAATATTTCAAATACTAGCAAAGGTTGCTTTATAACTATTACATATAAGAAATTTAAAGTAAGCTAACAATATATACTAAAAGGTCAGGTAAACAAATTATTTCAGTTAAAAAAAAATTGTTAAATGAATTCAGATAAAGTAAAATAGCTGAAAATATTGAATTTTACTAAAATCAACCGTGCAACATAATATTTAAAAAAAAAACTAGTCAAAAAAACTAGTAGTAACTCATATTTTTCTTGGTAAAAAAAATATTTTGATAGTCTTGTTTTTATAATAGAAAAACTAAACAGTTGTCCTTTTTAATTTTAAAAATCTTTCACGTTCTTTTTATTAGTTCAACATAGTGCAAATAGAATAAATTTTTTTACAGGTTCGTTTAAAAATACGATTAAAAAAATCGCTGACTAATTTTTTCGAGGAAGTTCTGCTCACTAAGTACAAACATGGCATTGAAGATTATCAAAGCTTGTCACTTTGTAGTGGCTCAAATATTGTGAAACCCTTATTGATTAATCTTTTATCATATTTGACTGAATGTATAAAATACATGTAACTTAGCGTTTGTGTGTTTTTTTTTGTTGTTTACAAAGTAAATTGCCCAGAATACAATTGTTAAAATTGAACTATTTTAATGTACAATGCCATGTAACATAAATATGTATCTTTTTTATTGTCCGCAAATGGTATATCTCAGAGTAAAATAATTCTAAAAATATTAGATATAATTTTACACTGAAAAAAAAAATATTTTGCAAAACTATAGAAAATATACTGTATGAGTTTTTCTTCTTACAATTAAATATAAAGAAGTATCCCGTTACAGAAATGTTGTTTTGGTAATAGGGATTAGTAAAGTAGATTAGTACAACAATCAAAACAACAATTATATTTATTTTTACAAACTAAATAACACAAAGATATAATTACATCAATCTATACTAGAACTACATTTAAACACAAATGATAATACAATTATAATAAGTATCTCATAACTTAATCAAGAAAGAATCATAAATTTAAGATATTTGAAATGCATCTTAACTTAAAGCACACCAAAACTGCCAAATGATCTGCCGAAACTGCTTAAATATGCATAAAAAAACGCATAAGTTTTCTCAAATAAATAATTTTATTGTGGGAAAGCTTGTCAAAGTTCATTATTTTTACAAAATATTTCCACGCCCTAAAATCTTAAAACATCTATTACTTATGATTACCTTTTTAAATAGATTTTTTTTAAGAATTCGCACACCATCCGTACATTTCCCTTTGAAAATTATCATTTTAATGATCTTTGTCCCCTTTTAAAATAAAAACACGAAACCTAGTTTGTTCTTCCCCTAAAACCCACTAGTTAAATGACGATTTAGGCGTGGCTTAAAAAGATATTAGGCGAAAAATCTTTTGTCGCAGCGTTTAAGTGGATTTTAATAAATAGCGACCTAGCTCTTTTCTAACTTAGTTAAACAAATAAAAATCAATGCCGTGGTTTTTTTTTTAATGATTAGTACTAATCAGAGAAATTGTATTACTTATTATCTCAAAAATTACATAATTTAAACATTAAAATAAAACACAACATATGGACGAAGTAACAATGATAGTCATTTAGTTGTCTTCCGGCTTCTTGTCCTCGGGCTTCTTGTCCTCAGGCTCCTTGTCCTCAAGCTTCTTTTTCTCTAGTGGTTAATAGGGGCTATGAAACATCAATTGGATCATTGACAACGTCTTGTTCTTATAGGAAATTTTTTGACTTTCTGTCTTCTAGCTGGTGTGTAGAATCAGCAAAACACCACATCGTTTGGCTTTGGAAATAATAGCAGCAGGAATTTTCGATTGTGACGTCAAAGAATAAACACAAAATATTCATTATTTTTTTTGTCTATTGTCGTAGTTATAAACAATTAAACTTTTAAAGTTTTATGCAGTAGTTAGGTGTGCTTAAACGACAATAAATTATTTGCTTCAAACAACGTTCAAAAAGATACAAACTCAACAATTTATTTAACAAGCGACGACTGCTAAATTTAAGAAGTGTTTATTTTTGATATCTTTCAAACGAAAAATTTTTGAACAATTGTATACTCGAACTTGAAACGAGTAACAAAATGTGGCAAATGACTTGCCATTTTACGACTAAGAAAGATGAAAACTCATTCAAACACATTTTTAAATTTAAGAAAAATTATGATTTAAAACAAATACAATCTATACTTTAAAACAAACAATCAGCAGATAACAACAATAAACTAGTAGTAGTAAACAAATAGAAAAACTTGTTTTATCAGCTAAAACTCAGACGTTATTGAAAACAACTATTCTGCTGTTATAATTCTAAATTTTAATGCGGTTCTTACTTTACGTTTCTATGCAAAGAAAAATATTAATATTGCGCTCTCTTGGCAACTTATAAAATGCAATTTTGCACTAAAATACTGCGTCCCCTGACGACTTATGTAAATTGCAACATCTTCAAAAGAGCATTCTGCACTTGAGTAAAAAGACTGTGCTTTTGATGATCGAAATACTGCGCCCCATGCGACTTACGTTAGATGCAACATACATTATGCACTTACCTAAAAAGACTGTGCTTTTTAGGATCGGAATACTGCGTACCCATGCGACTTATGTTAGTTGCAACATATATTGTGCACGTAGAAGAAGAAATATTATGCTCTTTAGCAAATAAACTGTGAACCTAAGCACTAAAAAAGCATATTCAAAAGTATAAGTAGAAATAACCGCAAAAATCATATAGCATTTTTAGCAAAACATACCTGACATCAAGCTTCTCTTAAAATAAAACTCAATAAACCACTACTACACACTTGTATTATAATTGTAGAGTTGCTGTTTAAAAGTACAAAGTTTTTCACGCAATATTTCTTACTATAATTATATTAAAATGTCGCAAAGTAAAGTATTATCGCAAACTATACTGTCAAAATTTTAAACTCGTTAAAAAGTTATTTAGTATTAAACTAAAGTTTTTTTTCCGCTGCGTTTTTAAAATTGATAAGACACCTGATTCCTTTTTAAAATTCCTAAAGTTCAGGCCACTCATGGTCTCCAATTATCCCGTTACAAACATGGTATTAAGGGGTAATAGGGATTAGTAAAGTAGATTAGTACAACAATCAAAACAACACTTATATTTTATTTACATAAACTAAACAACACAAAGATACAATTACATCACTCTATACTAGAACTACATTTAAAATTAAATGATAATACAATTATAATAAGTATCTTATAACTTAATCAAGAAAGAATCATAAATTTAACATATTTGAAATGCATCTTAACTTAAAGCACACCAAAACTGCTGAATGATCTGCTGAAACTGCTTAAATATGCATTAAAAAATGCATAAGTTCTCTCAAATAAATAATTTTATTGTGGGAAAGCTTATCAAAATGCATTTTTTTTACAAAATATTTCCACGCCCTAAAGTCATGAAACATTTATTTCTTATGATTCCCGTTTTAAACAGATTATTTTTAAGAGTTCCCTTACCATCGGTCCAGAAGTAAATAAAGAAATTTAAACTAGTGTAGTTATTTTAAATTGAAAACAAAAATAAATATATAAAAGTGATGATGACGAATTTAAGACACTAAACAATAAAACTAAAAAACCTAAATTTATTTAAATGTCAAAATCTAGAGTATTGAAGTTATCGTGTAACCAATTATCAACATACTAAGTGAGACAAATAAGTATAAAGGATTTAAAGATAATTTATAAAACTTGCTTTTTATATTAAGCTTTCAAAACATCAGTACAACATAAAAATATTTATCAAGAAATTTCAGAATGTATGCGACTAAGCAGTGGTCCAATGTTTTAGATGGAATCAGCGTAACCTTTTAACAAGTAGGTTGAAAGAATACGTTAAATGTAACTCAGAGATAGTATTTATTTACTATTGTTTTTTTACTAAATAATCAATAACTGAAGTATTATTTTAAACATTTTTATTTCGTTTATATAAATTGTAAATAAAATATTTTCTCTAGAGAATTAACAATAGACCATCTTGATTTTTTACTACCGTGAAATGGTTAAAATATTTTAGATAAATCAAACAATTTATATTCAAAATGTAACTTAGTGTTTGTGACTATTTAGATAATTGGTTATCTAAACAAATCAAGGCGTAATAAATTTAAACTGAAATACTGTTGTGAAATAATTCCTTATAAATATAAAACTCAACAAATGAACAATTCAAAAATAAAAATCACTTAAATTTCTTTTTATTTTTGAATTGTTCGTTTGTTAAGTTTATATGTTATTTGTTAACTTCATTTTTTTTAATTAACAAATAATTTATAATTTTTCAGTGTAGTCATATTGTAACTAATGTATAATTATGACTACAATAAACAAAACAATTATTTAGCGAAATATAAACGCATAAAGTACATGGTTGCCACATTAGCAGTGGTTTAAATATTTAAAAGCGGAAAATAAGGTACGATGTTATGAATATTGTTCTGTTTATAAGTACGAAATGTAACTTAACGTTTGTGGGTATTTTATTCTACGAAAACTAGTCAGATTATTTCTAAATATTTTTAAGATTAAAAGAGTATGTCAAGAAAAGAAAACTGTCAAAGTTTTGTTTAACTAATTTTTTTATTTAAAAAGTTAATGCTAAAAGAGTACAGAAAACTGTATCAAAATACCTGAGTGTAACTGTGTTTTTTCTATAAGATTAAAATTATTAATAGTTGTGTTAGACTTAAGAAAGTTTGTTAGAGCGTTTTAACCAAAGTAATAAAATAAAAAACAAAATTATAAATACAATAAATGAAAAATTTTAAAACAAGTAACGAAGTAAGTTTTTAATGAGCTGCTTACTCCATGAGTTGGTAAACAACAGTAAGCCTCAAAGTTAACAGTCAGCGAAGTTCTTAACAACTAAAAAAAAATATTTTACTAATAAAAATAATATTTGTCGTGAAAACTTACAACTAGGCTCTTAGTCTAATATTTGCTCTTCACTGGTGACTATTTTGCTTATATTGTAATATTTTGATTTCAATTAGTATTTTATAATGATTAATGTCTTAATTTAGATAACTGCCACAATTCTAAGGCAAACTGGCCTGTGACTTAAAAATGGATGCACCATTAGATACCATTTAAAATACAACATTGATATATTAAATCATTTTTTTACCACTTTATAGTGGTTTAAATAGATAGGTGAACATAGACAAAATAGAAAAATTGTGGAGTTTTATATATATAACATGTAAGTTAGCGTTTGTGGTGTTTTTAATGTACTCCAACTGCACAGCAAAGAGTGCGCAATATTATTGATTGATTAAATGTTACTTGGAATAATGTAATGCAAAACTAGAACATAAAATTTCTCCAATAAAATAAATTTTACTTTGCCATAAAAGATTCTGAAGTATATGAATAAATATGGAAATCTACTAAAAATGATTCTTTACACAATCTCAAAAATTATCAACTCTGAAATACCATACAACCAAATATATGCTTTTAACTTAATAATGGCTTGATACAATAACATTTTGTAAAAACAAATCAAAAAACAATATGGTTAGGTGCAACTGTTTTTTTTTCTTTTAGGTATTCTTAGAACAAAAATAGTAAAAAAAAGCTGTATCTAACTTCTTAATTGTTTGTAAGGATTGCAGAAATGAAAAAACAACTTGCAGCAAATTTGATATTTTAAAATAATATAGAATGAAACTAAACATTTTGATCAGCGAAGCAATTTTAAACAACTAAATAATTCGAATTTAAACGGACAATTAACTAAACTTGGTATTGCCAACACCTTAAGATTTTTTGTTTTGTTATATGTATCTTCTTACTGTGTATAAGTTTTTTTTACACAATCAAAGAAAAAAATTGTTTAAACTTTGTTGACTTGAATAATAAACTTTTATATATAATATTGTTAACTCTAATAAGTCATTCAACTGTACAGACTTGGTTATATTAACGAAAAACGAAATAAAATGAAAAAGCAAAAAACTTCGGAAAATATTTCAATACATTAAAAAAACATATTTCACCTAGCTTAAGTAGACCAAAACTTTATCATTAATTTTAATTAGAAAAATTTGAATATTAAATTATTAGCAAACAAACAAACTTTTTAATTTTTTCATCACTACTAAGGTATTTGTAAGGTTTGAACGACAGCAAAGTCTTATCGTTTATAGCACAATCAAGTGATCGAAATAATAAGTTTTTCAAGTGGGACTTTCCGATGTTGTCCAAAAAAATATGTGGTCCAGCGTTGTAAGAGATTTTCTTGAATATCATTTATGATTAATTTAAAGTTAGAAATCTTATTGTTATCGAAACTAAAATTCATCTTTAGACTTACTATTAATGAACGCATTTGTTCATTAATAAATAATATTTAAAAAGTATAAAATAGTCTGCCATTGACACAGAGTTTATTTTTTGTTATTTGATGTAAAATGTTTGTTGTCTTATTATAAATTTTCAATTTTTGGAAATTTGCAGCGTAAATTTTTAACCTATAATATTAAAAAAAATCAGAGATTTTACACTATACCGAAGTAGTTCTAGAAACAAGGTAACAATTTTAATATTAGTTTATTAAAAATAAAAAACTTTGAAATATATAAGTTTATATATAGTTAATATTTCAATAATTCTTTAATTCAATAAAAACTTATAAAGTTACATTTTGTAATAAAAAAATTTTAAAGTCTAAAAATTAGCCTGAGTTTTAAGAAAGTACTAAAATTAACTAGCTTGCAAACAACTTTATATCTAAATACATACTTTATTAAAATAATAAAATTATATATTAACTTTTAATATATATAGAAATATAATAGTATATATATTATATGCTGTAACAGTAATTCTAAAATATTCGAAAGCTAGTGCACAATTTTTTTATGTTTATATAACTTGTACGAAAATAATAATAACATTTATCAGTTTTCTATATCAATATTTGAAACACTTGCTTAACTAGATAACAATATATCACTTTGTAGGAGTAACTACTCATTGTTGGAAAAAGGCCTGATATAAAACAAAATTGAAATAAACACCATTGAAAAACTAAAATATTAATAAACATCAAAATAATTACTAAAGTTCTTAAAAAAAGCAAGAATATGAATAATATTTAAAAAATAGTATGAGATTGGAGAAAGTATTTTAATTAACAGCATACAAAGAACTTTTCAGCTGAAAATGAAAAAATAATTAAAATAAAAAAATAAATAAATAAAATAAATAAAAACATATTAAAAAAAAAACACAATTTTTGGTAATGAAAACTTACAACTAGGCTGTTAGAATAATTTTCTACCAGTGATCTATCATTGTTTATTCTATCACATTTTGAGTTGAAACCTTATTCTATAATAATTACTATTATGATTTTAAATATTATTTTTCTAAGCAAAGGATACAGCACTTGAGTGCATTGATATCATAATAGTGAAATACTGGATAATATAAGTACCACTTTCAGGTAGTTTAAATATTGCGATTACCTACAAAATTTCTATTGAGAAACTTGTTTTAAAATATACTTAAATTGTAACTTACAGATTGTGATTTTTTATTAGGGTCGCCAAAGAACTTTTCTTGTTTTTTTTTAACAGCTTTTCTAAATTTTTCCCACGTTTTTTCATAAACAAGTTTTTGGTCCATTTTCGAATAAAATTAAAATTAAGTTAAAATGCATTTAAGTAGTATAACAACATACAAAGCAAACTAAAAATCTGAAAGCACAGTATTTAAAACGCTCGAAACTGAATTTTAAAAAGCAGCATCTAAATGTGTTTTTAAAAATTAATAATAATTAGTGTGCTAGTCTCAAACAATTAGAAACTATGTAAGAGCATTTTAATTATAATAATCTTAATCATATTGTACAAAATGATATAAATTTTCTAAACAAAAAGATAATTGTTTACGTACTACGTAGCACAGGGGTCACAAAATTATGCCCGTAGCAACTTTTCTAGCTTAATTATTTTGAAACAATACATTTTTTCCGTAATAAAAGTGTTCTTTAGCTACACTTTTTTCATAAAAAACTATTCTTTACTAGTGATCTGTTATTTATTTTCTAATCGGATTATAGTTTTAAGCAGTATATACTAATAAATACATTAATCTTAAATAGCTTCGGCCCATGACCTTTAAAATCACTGCTGGCTTAGCCACTAGTGGGCATACATGTTGTAACAAACTACTATAATTTAAAAAAAGTATCAAAAGTTTAGTTTATCACTATGTAGTTGTTTAACTATCGACCGAAATTAAGTATCTCTTAAACAACGATAAACTTAACTGTTTATTCATATAAAATGTAACCTAGCATTTGTGATTTTTTTACTGTTTGCAAACTTAACAGCAGCTTAATATTTTAAGTATTGAATACTTTGTAAAAGTAATTTCATTTAATTTATAATAGCTTTTAATCTATTGTAACTTTTTCCACAAACACGATTTTTAATTAAACTTCTCAAATGTTGAAGATCATTTCATTGCATTTGAAGTTGATATACTAATTGTCTTTGGCTGATTGCTAATATGTTTACTTACACACTTTGGAATGTGCTCTTTAATTCTGGTTTTAAGGTGTCTCGAATTTTCATCAGTTTAACTGTTTGAACAACAGCAGACAAAGGTGTAAACCACGCAAGTTTTATGTTTGTTATTTATGAGGTATTTACATTTAAAACTCAGAATACGATGTTATAATATTATATTGAAACACTTTGATTTTATAATTTTACTTTAAAATTCAAAGTTTTGTGATTTGATTTGTTTAGTTTGCGAATATTAAAAATATCACAAACGATGAGTTAAATTTCATGTATATAAAGATAGTCGACTTTTAAACAAAATTTTAACCACTGCAATGTGGCAGCCATATATATTTTAATTAACAGCTATATAGTGCCTTCTTACAAGTTACTATGAAAGCAGTGTTTCATAGGTCGCTGGCTGGTTTTTATATAAAATTTGCTTCTTAGCAGCAGTGAAATCTAAGTTATCAATATAAAATGCTATTTTAAACACAATAACCTGACAAAATAAGCAGTGATAAACCACTAGTTAAGAGTAAGAGCCTAATTGTAATGAAAACTTTTAAATGTTTAAACAGCATTGCAACAGTTTTCAAGTTTATTACAACAGCTTTCTTTGACTTGAAAATTTATCAACTTATTTTTTTATCAAGTTTGATAACTTTTAATAATCTGTGTTTATTCATATTGTTAAGTATCTTATGTGGTAAGAAAATTAAATGATACATTTGTCAATACTTTTGCGAAAATGCATAATTCTTGTGTTTGTTTAAAATTATTTCTAGTTCTTAATAATCACTTCAGTGTGCTTTCATTTTTAAACAAAAAAAACACAAATGGTGTGATAATTTTCTCATATAAATTAAGTCTGGATATTAAATTTTGATTTTAAAAGCAGTAATTTCAATAATTAACAACTGTATAAAAATAATTAAATATTCAAATAACTTGGGCTATATAGTGAATTATAGATTGGGAAATATTAAGCTTAAGTTATTTGAACAGCATTTTCTGAAGCAAATTTATTGGAAAACCAGCCAGCGAACTACAAAACACTGCTTTCATAGTAACTTGTAGTAAGGTACTATATAGCTGTGTATTTATAATACATATGGTTGCCACATTGCAGCGGTTAATATTATCATTACATTATCAAAGAGTTAATCTAGATAAGAATCATTGTCGACTATTTATATATATATGAAAGGCAACTCATTGTTTGTGATATTGATCTTATTCGCAAACTAAAAAAATCAGAGCACAAAACTCTAAACTTTTAGATAACATTTTAAAACCAAAGTATTTTATAATACAAAGATAAATCAACTATACAATAAAAAAATCCAACTAACTGCATAACTTTTATTTTTAAAGTCAAACATTTAAAGGAAAGTTATTAGTAGATCACTATGTTATAAATAAAAAGGAACTTGTTAATTTCTTTTTAATTGTGTAAAGTATATATATATATATAACCTTAAAATTATTACGACTATATGGATCTAAAAATAGGTTTTAATGTTTGGAAAAACAAGTATGCACACAGTAAATAAAAATTTTAAACTGAAAAAAACAATAGAAAAGAGTTTAATTGTAAGTAAACTTTGATAACTTTAATAATTATAGTTTGTAATTTTTTTTAGTTTTCTTTCACTACAGAATTAATTAGAAAAAAAATATATGTTGTTAATGTTTATCTATACTTAATCTAAAACAATAAAATATATGATTTATGACTGTTAATGTTAGTATATACTTATCATAGTATATTAGCGGTATATAAGTATTGAAACGTTAGGGAACAATAATGAAACGAATATTTCAAAATAACTTAATTTAAATATTTTGAAAAAAAATAAGAACAGGAAGATTTTAATAAAGTTGAGATTTTTAAATATTAAATATTACCTTGCATAAAGGAACCTATTAAACTTGATACCTTTGCTCTTTATTTTTAGGTCTATTAGCCTCCTTTATACATTTTAATCAAACAGGGTACACAGTTCAATTCCTCACAATATTTACATCGTTAGGTGGCATTTAAATCAATAGATCTCTTATGTTCGACTAACTTCTTCCTTGCCCACCTAAGATTAAACTTGTCTTAAGTAATATTAAAGAAAGCCGGGAGACAAGTCTATTAATAGGTGAGTAAGG
Organism: Thalia democratica; assembly: GCF_965202585.1. Lineage (NCBI taxonomy): Eukaryota > Metazoa > Chordata > Thaliacea > Salpida > Salpidae > Thalia > Thalia democratica. The sequence goes on along the minus strand of NC_139171.1, from coordinate 5,101,837 downwards.
AACAAAGTAAATAAAAACTTTATACAATCATATGCGTTACAATAAAACAGTCAATATAGTAGGTATAATTGCTGATTAAATTTAAGTTATGTTCTCTCGTTTAGTTACACATTTTTAGCTGTGGACACAATGTGCGTAGATTTGCGAGAGGTGACTGTACTTTTTAATAGTGACTTATTGTTGCTCATTTCAACTTTGCATTGATTACTACAATTTATATAAGTAGCATTAAATTACGGCCTAATAACTATTTCATTAGGAAAACTAGCCAGCGACCTATGAAAGAATGCTGATTTAGTAGGTTGTAAGTTTGCACGATGGAGCTGTATAATTTAAAATCATATGGTTGCCATTTTGCTGTGGTTAAAATTTTCTTCCGAGTGTCTATATATTTAAACATCATTGTTGTCTATATATATATGTGGAACGTGGCACATCGTTCAGGATTATTTTAACGTTCGCAAACTAAACAGCTCAGAGCACAAAATTTCGAAGTTAGATTTTAAAGTTAAAGTATTTTAGTATAGTGTTTAACGTAAATCACATTTTCAACAAAAGAACCAACCAATTGCATTATTTTTAATTAAAAATCAAACTTATAAAAAACTGTGAAATACAAATCTTATGAGTAAATCAATTGCATAATGTTACTTTCACATTTTTGTGAGTATTTATATCAAAACTATAACTATACGTTATGATGTTTTAAAAACAATACACAGATATTTCTACCTAAAGAGTAGAACCCATTTAAATTACTCTTTCAGAATTTTATTCAGTAGTTTAATTTAATCAGTTGAATTCAAAACTAATACTACATATTGAGCACTGTCAGTTAAAAAAAACTTTTATAAGATTACATCATTAAATTAGATTATACTCTATTTGTAAAAAACATTACAATTTCACTAGCAAACTCTTATACAAAATAGAATGAGCAACTTACTAACCAACAAGCAGAAATACTTTGGAAGCGATGTATTTTTAATTTTTAAGCAACCTAAACAAATAAACTTCTTTAAATAAGCAACATATTTTAAACAAGCTCTTACTATTATATTCAAAACAAATTAACCATAATAACATCTTTGTTTCACTTTACCATAATCATACAAGTGGTAAAAAAAAATTAGACAAATCTGGCCGAACAAGTTGAACACTTTCACATTTGTGTAGTCTGAATTTGCCACTTTGGAGTGGTTTAAGTTTTGAATATTCTCGAAAAATTTTGCAAAAGAATATCACCCATGAAAACATAACTATATATATATAAAGTGTAACTTAGCGTTTGTGTTTATTTTCGCAAGCGAGACAGCTCAGAGCGCAACACTTTAAAGATTGAAAGAGTATGTTGAAGTACGTAAATGTAAACTACTATACAGTTTAAAGTCATTTTGCATAAATAAAATGTAACAGACAACTTTTTCTACTATTAGTTTAAATTAGTACTAACTAATAAAACAACATATGGTCTTCTTAATACTGATTTTGAAAAAATTCAAAAAGTTATAAAAGTATAATAAAATTTTAGCTAACTGATATATTTTTCTTTTAAAACTTCTTATGACTTGTAAAAGACTGCACTAGAAAAAGGGCATATACAACATAATGCCTATATAATAAATAAAAGTTTTACCACTTTGTAGTGGTTTAAATAAATTGATAACTTGTCATCTTATTATAAAAGAAACTTCATTTAATATATATGTGAAATAAAACTTAGCGTTTGTGGTGTTTTTTATGTACACAAACTAAATACCTTGGCGTACAATATATTAGATTATTTGAATTATATTCTGAATAATATAATGCAATAACAAAAATTAACTATTTTTCCAATAACATAGAGAAATTAATACTGTGCTTTTTTCTTTGCCATAAAAGATACTGAACTATATGAATAAAAACGGATTATAAAGAGTTTAAATTTCAAAAATAAAAGTAAATATACAAATTCAAAAGACAATACATTTTGTTAGTGTTAAAATAAAATAAATAGAAACCAAAAATTTATCTTATTTTCAAAATTTATAACAGTAAAACGTTTATATAGTTAAAAATATGTTTGTTAAATGAGTTATCTGAAGAGGACTCAATTTAAAAGGCATATAAAATGTCTTGATTTTGGTTAATACACTTTTTTAATTATAAGACAAATTTATATAAAGACTAAGGATAAAAGTGTTGAACATAGAAAATGTAAACACAAATAATAGAAATATATTTCTTTAATCTTAATTAAAAAACAAAATCTGTCTACTGTTGTTATTTTAAGGTATATTTTTTAGTTTTTAAACCTTATTTTTGTTTGAAGGTAATACTTTTTAAATAAAAAAATTATAAACGTCTTAAATTTAGCAGTAACCGTTTTTCGTACAATTTAATAGTAATTATTGATAAAATATACATCGAAATGCATTAAACTAATATAATTTAAACATATTTAGAAATACAAAACTGATTTACCAAAACATATTTTACATTTATAATATTAAAAAATATAATACTTTGAAATACTAAAACAACTCATTAAACACTGATGTTAAGTGAATTAATAAACATTAGTTTATAAATGTCGCAACTCTAAAAAAATTAATTTTTTACCAATCTCAAACATTGTCAGTTTGAAATATCACACCACCAATTATGTGTTTGCCACTTGTTAGTGACTCTAAATTAAACTTCTTAAGTATCTGTTTTGAATCAGCTTGCACTTGGCTGTTCATATATATATTTATAAAGTGTAATTTAGTGTTTGTAATATTTTTGTTGTAGTTAACTATTCTGCTCAGAAGGTAATACTTTTACGTTTGAAAAATCATGTTTAATTAATTTACAGTATTATATATACATATAGTCTTATATTAAAAAATGAAATTTTAATTAAGGTAGAGTCGAAGGGCCTTCAAATAGGAATAATCTATGAATTTGTTATTTGTATATAATAACATATTACAATTACAAAGGTACTTCGTTTCTTTTAGAATACTTTCGATATTTATATATAGCATAATGGTAGTTAGAAAGTGTAATGCTACTTAACATTGATACTTAGGACACTTAATTTTATTAAAGTTAAATTAAATATTCTTTTTTTTTGCTTTTAGTATAAGTATTGTAACTTAGAGTTTTACTTAATTTAAGTAACTTAGTAATACACCATTGCAACAATAGAATACTATATATTAGTTGCCGAGATAACGAACGTTGTAGTAATAAACTATGAAGCTATTGCATTGTTGGTAAATTATTATTTTCTAAACTTAATAAAGATACCAGAAAATTTACAAAAAACATATAAAAAAGCGTGTATCTGCTATTCTGACTAGGAATTAATAGTTTTGAGCAGTTTCAAGTAGAAAGAAACTATGTTTTTAAATTTTAACAAAGTTAGTCTGAAATAAGTTTTACAAAATTTTAAGCAAAAATACGAGAATTCTCAACAAAAAATACATGCTTAGCTTAAGGGTTGGAAAATTGTGGCCCTGCAAGAAACTTTTCAGCTAAAAACAGACTTTTTAAAAAGCAACAAAGATATATGTTTTGTGATGAAAGTTTTCAATTAGGCTGTTAATTTAGTGATTACTCTTTAATAGTGCTCTACTGTTGACTACTTTACCACATTTTAGTTTTAAGTAAATGTTTTTATTGAATACTACTACAGTTTTAATGGCGGCGGCCATAGTTTTTCTATGAATACTAATATGCGCCTCACTAAAAACTACTAGTATAAATACTTATGGAAAAGCAAGGTCATCGTGAACATTACAAAATTAGATTACTGCGTTATAATTGTTTAAAAGTTTGTAAAGCAATGGAAACTTTGTAGATATAACTATTAGTGAAGTTCAACAATTTATATATTTGTAATCTAACTTAGCGTTTGTTGTTTTTTAGTTTTTGTTTGTTTTCTTAACGAATTTTGAGTAAATAAAGTGTGAATTTAAACAAACGGTAGAGAACATTAAGTAATAAAACTACTGAAAAAAAAATTAGTGGTAGTAACAAACCAATTAAAAACTTTATGTAAAGTAAAACACTGTACGTGTAGAAGACTTGAATTATACTTTTCATCTATATAAAACTAATACTTGTATTTTAAATCACAACACTTATATTAGTTGAAACAATAGCATTATTGCGTTACATTTTAGTTTTCATACATAGTGAATTAAATTATATGAAAAGTAAAAATATATATATATATAGAGAGCTAAAAAGCGAAAGCAATAATTAAAAACGCTTAAAAGCTACTAAGATTGCTACATTTGCAGTGGTTTAAATACTTATTAAAAAAATTATGAATTTCTTTTGATTATAAATACGAAAAAGAACTTAGCGTTTGTGGGTTTTTTTTATTGATTGAAAATGAAACAGCATAAATCTTAATATTTTGAAGATTAAAACAATATGTCAAGATATAGTATGTTGTTAAAATTTTATTGAAAACATATAGTAGGTTGTTAAAATTTTATTAAACACTGTTGCAATATTGTTTGGTTATTCTTTAAATCTTCTATGCTTAAAAAGATACAGAAAACTGAATTCAAAAAAAACTTTTTTTACAATAAAGAATTATAGATTGTCGTAGATTAAAATAAAAATTGTAAGAGCGATTTTAAAAAGTAATTTTAATCAAACTGTAAAATATAGAAACAAAATTACAAGATCTTAGAACGAAAGTAAGATTTATATAAGCTGCATGGTCCAAGAGTCGGTAAATAACGGTTTGTCTCAAAATCAAAATGATCAGACCCTGAGGTACTTCACAGCTAAAAAATAAATGTATTTAATCATTAAAATAAAATACTTCAAGTAAAACTTACAACTAGGCTTTTAGTTTATTATTTTTTCATAACTGGTTAATATTGCTTATTTTCTAGCTATTGTTTAAATGCTTTTTTTAATGATTTTATATGAACTACTAAAACTTTAAATAACTCTTTTATTTTTAGGTAAACTGGCCAGTGACTTTTTAAAGGCTGCACTAGTGGTATGCATATAATTATTTTCGTCGTATAACAGATACATTTATTACCACTTTGTAGTGGTTTAAATATTGAAGATACTATAGTTGACAAAATCTTAAAAAAAATTGCCTATTATATATGTTAAACGTAACTTGGCGTTTGTTTTTGTTTTATTTCTGCAATCTAAAAAGCTAAGAGCTTGATGACTTGAATTGTATTCATTACAATGTAATCAAAAGCTTACGTAAAATAGTTTTCCAAAATATAGACCAACTTATATTTTTTGTTTTATGGTAAACGATAATAAAATATATCAATGAATACAGACTATTTTACCTTTAAAAAATGCAATTCTAAATCAATTCTTAATCTTTATTTTAAATGATATGTATGAATTTATAAAAATTAAAATTAATGTTACTTTTTAAAACAGTAAAATAGATATTTAGTTGATTATTTGTTTCCAATTTAGTTAAGTAAAAAGAACTAAACTATAAAATAGTATTTTGAATATTAATTTTCGCTAATATTTAGCTTTTATAATTTTTTGGTACAAAAAATATTGGATAAAAAAAAATGTAAGAATGTTAACAAAATTAAGTAGGTAATAAACATTTCTTTCAAATTTAAAAAAACAATAAAACTAGTTACTTTTGCTATATTGTGATACAGTCTTAAGTTGCTAGACTAAATTTTGTCTTTACTGAGTGTAAAATGTATATTCAACGTTGGAAAAATCTTTAACTTAGTAGTAACCGTCTTTCGTACATTTTTTTGTATCAATTGTTATAAAAACTATATCAAAATCTTATAAATTGAAACATTTTAAATATATTTAGAAAAAAAAACTGATTTATGACATTATGTTAGACTTTTAACACTTAGCCTTTTTTTTTATAAGTCATTGACAACTTTCGCACGAAGGGTAATTTTTATAGAGTATGAAAGTATATAATATAGAAGAAAAAACAAACCAAAATAAATAAAAGTAATGTATAATGAAGAAATTGTTTTTTAAAAGTTACCGACTGATGGTAATTGTTAGGGGTAACAGTGATAGTAAATATTCAAAATTAAACAGGATATTTTTAAGATAAAAATTAGTAAACATTTAAAGTTTAACAGGAATCCTTTTTCGTTAGTTTTTTATCGTCTTTATTTAAATAAATTTTACCAAAGGCAGGAAAATAATACAACTTAAACAAACTTTATAATAATCTTTCTACTTACTAGAAATCTTATACATTGAAGAAATAATTGTAAAAGTTAAAAATTTTCTAAAACTTTTAATTCCTCACTAAAACAATCTTTAAACACTGATGTTTGGTAAGTTCAACACAAAAAACCTACACAAATTGCTTTTTGACACAACTATCTTAAAAAATATCGTTTAAAAGCAGTTTTAAAACAGTACCAGACAACTACTTTTTGGTTAAAAGTTGATGAAACATAGTAAAAGGCTGAGCTGAGAACTTTTACTGTCAATAAAGCTTGGAATTTTAATAAATAACCATATTTTAAAAAATTGATTTATTAATGTTGGTAAGAAATTAAATAAATATAAGCAAAGAAGTTGTTTTAAAGAGATGAAAACTTTAAGTAGATTTAGGAACAATCCAAACAAAAGTAACCTTTAAAAAACTGTACAAAACTTACACAAAAACACAATGTTTTTGAACAAAAATGTAACTTCTTTATGTACTGCTAATCACAGTAGCCGGAAATATACGGCCCATGAGGAAGTTTTTCCTAAAAAAACATTTTTATAAAACAATAATATTATATATGTTTTGTCTTAAAAGGTTTACAATGTACTGCTTAGTCCAGGTGTCAGAAAAATACGGCCCGCGAGAAACTTTTCACCTAAAAACAAATCTATTATAATATAACAACTAATTTCTACTAGCGATCTAATACTACTATTTCATCATATCTTCGTTTTTAATTAGAACTTAATATTTATTACTACAATTATTTTGAACCCTCCTAAACTACTAATAAGCAATGGGATGAACACAATCAACATCTAAAAATGTATGATATGGTTGTGAAATGGTAAAAACGTCTAACACTTAAAGGTGGTTTAAACTTTTCTTAACAAAAGTAAAGCTTTAAATGCCTGGACTATTAATATATGTTAAATGTAGCAACACGTTTGTGATTTTTTTATTGCTCGCAAATTAAAAAGCTCAGAGTGTAATATAGTGAAGTTTGAAATAACACGTTAAAAGTATTTAAACATAGTATTTATAACACTGTTTAAAAATAATTATTATTAAAAAAAATTCTAATTTTCCAAAATAAAGACTAACCAGATAAATTTTTAAATCCCATTTTAATATCAAATAGTAAAAGATATTAGTAAATAACTTTTGTGTAATGAAAAAAAAGAATGTTCTTAGTTTTACAAATTTTGTTACCTTATAAAAATATTACGACTGAGTTGGATTGAAATATATGTGATAGGTAAATCAAGCTAGTAAATAATAAAATTTCAAGTAAAAAACCAAATAAAACTAACTTAATTTTAATAATTATTCTATTAATTAAACTTTGATAATTTTAATGAGTTTAGTCTGTGAAATTTCTAGTTTTAATAAAATACAGAAGTATTTTGTAGTATTAAAACAGAAAAGTATTATACTTTTCAAAATAACCTAATACAAACATTAAAAAATAAATATAATAAATATAATTTAAAATATATACTACTTAACCTAGAAAAATTGTTACAAAATATACATTATTTTAATATATTAAATTGTTTTTGCACAGTTAAGTTACTATGTATATATAATCTAATTTTTAGAATTAACTATAACATTTACTATGTTTTTGATACATCAGAAATAAAAGTGGTGGTTTTGGTGAACAACAAAAATAATAAGACAACAGCATAATAAAATTGTATTATAACTAATATACATAAGAAAAACAAGCAAGATATATGATTAAGTTGATCAAGGTACAAACTGAAAAACATAAATATGTAACAAGCAAAACGTTTTGTCGTTTAAAACAATTAAAAGTTATTTTTATAACATTTATTTAAAATATGCGTACTTATTTAGTTACAAAATCAAAAATATTATTAAGCGAATTTTTTGCAGCAAAAAGTGTGAAGTTTATTATAAAATTTAAAACATATAAAATAAAAATGTTTAAAAACATAAAGCTTGACAATAAAAGCAAACAATTACAACATAAAAAGGTAATTTAGTTTATTGTAAGCATTTAAAGTGACGTAAATAAATCTGAGTTTAATATGAAACTATTATTATAACAGTTTGATGCTTCTTGGACTTATCTGTTTAAGATCAGAAAAAATTTAATATAAAAAGTACGTGTTAGATAAATTAAATGTAAAAAAATAAATCAGTTGATTGATCAATATTTCTATAGTCTTTCAAAGAACATTAAAACTAGTTTTTTTGATAACCTTGAGACAAATTGTTTAGTTTTTAAATTAAACTATGGCTGATTTTTTGTTTGGCCTGTCATGTAGATAAGGTATTTTGAAGATCAAAAAACTGCAGAAATTTTAAGTTTAACAACAATTGTTTATCGCAAACTTTAAATGTTGTCTAGTAATGTAAACTATTACAAAAGCATCAGATTAATAACATTAAAAAAAATTACATAAAAACAAAAACTTAATTAAAAACATTTGGTATTAGCATAAAGAATTGTAAAAATGTTTTACAACTATAGATGCATATTGAAACAATAAAATATCTGGTTGTAGAGAACATTTACTTAATAAGTTTATAAACTCCACAATATGCTTTTAAACGTTTATTAAGTATTTAATGAGCAATCTAAATTTAAAATATGTTACAAGTTTTAGAAACTGGTTGAAGTAGCTTTCTAAACTAAACAAAAGTAAACGGAAGTTTTTACTACAAACTACTAAACAAAGGCTCATTTATTTTTAAGCTTTTAAACATGAACAGAGATATTTTTACCTACGAAAATGACTCATTACCTCCGTAATATGCATCTATGACGTAGTGAAGGTTATTTGTAAGATTTGTGACAAGGTGTAAAAAGAGATGTGTATTCATATGATGCTGATTTATCGCGTATTTGTTAAATATAAGTTTTTTTTTCTATTTGTAGCCTACTTCTGGTTGATTTATTAAATGTTTGTAAATAATCTTATCATGTTAAAATACGTAAAAAATAAGTTTATTCAATAGATCATTAAAATAAGCTTCCAAACATTAAAATGAAATCGTTTAAATTTTTCGCACAGTATAACTATTTATGTAAACGTATCTTGATCGAACATTGTATAACATTTATCGTGTTTGTCTATACTGAAACTGAGAGTTTTAGTTTTAATAAATAAAAGCAAAAAATAAAACAGTTGCAAAATCAAGTTGTATTTATATGAAAAAATAGTTTACACTCAAGCAAAAATATCTGGCGTGCTACTAAGTATGACAAAGCGGGACACTAAATACTTCTATTGAAAAACCTTGATGACGCCTAAAATGGTGATTCGCGTTTGCAATTAGGCAGTGGTTATAATAAAAAACTCTTATCGGTTTGGCACAAACTAGACTGATAATTTAGGAGAAATGAAAGTTGGCGTTTATGATTTATTTTGTTTTCGCAAAATAGACGGCTCAATGATTTGAAAACTGTAAAACTCTGTGGAGTTAATAGTGTATAAGTATAAAGTGTTTAGCATAAAAAAAACATACAACTTTTTTACATCAAGTTTAAACTAGCATAAACTTATAAAACAAAACTATTATTAACACTGGTCTTATTTAAAAAAATGACTATGATAATTTAAGCATTTAAATATTAACAACAACATCTTACTAATAATAACAATACGACTTAGCTAAAAGTAAAAAAAACAAAACTATTTTAAGTTTAAATCTAAAACAAGTAAGAAAACAATATCATCATTTAGTTCTTTTTGAATCAAGAAAAATATTTTATTTTAATAACTGTAACCAGTCTAGTTTTTAATTAATACATTTATTTGTTTTGACATATCTAGATAACAACTAACGTTACTTCTTAGAAAGTTATATATATTTTGCAAACTAAGGAGTATATTTGAGTTGAGGTGTAATACTATTTGTTCGCAGTTATTTACAATAATTGCCGTAGACATAAAAAATACTTTAACTTAAAAATTGAAATAAGTGATAATCAAGCACTAAAACAAACAACATTACGACTCAAGTAAAAGCATACTGTATAAGTTATATTTTTGTTGGTTAAATACTGAACAATCAAGTTTGAAAGCTGATTGCATCACAAGTGGCTTTTTATAATAGTGACTAAGATTTTTTTTTACAACTGAACAGCTTACAGTTTAACAATTTAAAGTTTGTAAAATCATATTTTATCATCAGTGTTTAAGTATGAGATTGACCGTAATTTTAATTTTACACAAAAAATAAAATAACTCTCTTACCAGTATTTAAATTATTGTAAACTATCATTAAAATACCAAAAATACATATGCTCCTATTGAGTTAAAAAAAACTTGTCAACTTCTGCATCTGTTTTTTTTTCTAACACACTATCTACACACTTCACTGTGGTAGATGTGCAAAAACACCACGAGTATCAATAACACATTTTTCAAAATCGATACTAAAAATGAAGTTTGTAAAGCGTGTGTAATCAAAGAAATTCTCCAAGAATTTAACATTTTAAATTAGTTTTATTTTTCGTAAATTTACTACCACAGCCACTTTGTAGTGGTTTAACAATTGAGTTAACTAAACCATACACATCAGCCAATTGGTTATCTCGACTATTTATATAGATAAAATGTAGCTCCGCGTTTGTGATTTTTAATGTTCGCAAACTAAAAAGCTTAAAATTTAAAAATATTTTCATCTATCTTAAATGCATATTGGAAGAATCAATTATACTTTACTTTGAAAAAACACTTATTGCATCAATATGTAAACTTCACAAACTTACATTAATTACTTTTTTACGCAAATATCTAAAAACTGCTAATTTAAAACTTTTTTTTTGAAACTACACTACTAAACAATTAATTTTTCAAGTCAAAAAATTGAAAAAAAAAAGTAAAAGGCTAAACTGAACACATTTACTGATAACAAAGCTTGAATCATTAATAATCACAGTATTAAGAACGAACTCAATATATACATATATATATAACTAATTAATTAAAAATATAAAGAAAATTTTAGAGTTTAATAACATTCCTGAGTCTTAAGAAAAATCAAAACCAGTCTGAAAACTTCAAATAACTTAAAAACACTTTAAAATAGCCTTTTTTTAAATCATACTAGCCAGAGTGAGTAGTAACCCTAATGTTTGTTTTAAACCATGTTATGTTTGCAAAATGCACTGTTTAATGTGTTCAAACTTTCAAAGAATAAAGTAAATGCCACTTTCTAGTGGTTTAAATATTAGATTTACCGAACGTTGAAGGTTGAATTAAAACTTAAGTAAATATATATGTGTAATGTAACTTGGTGTTTGTGATTTTTTGTTTTTGGCAAGCTAAACTGCTCATAGTGCAAAGCTTTAAAATTTAAAACATACAGTTAAATTTGACGTAAAACTAAGGATATATGTGCAATTTTTTATTTAGATAGTTAAATTCTACAAAAAATACTTAACGTCTTTACTTGTAGTTTAAATCAAAATAAAACTGTTTTATTTAACATACTACAAAAAAACATCATGTTGTTGAGCTATATATTACCATAACTAATCATTTGGAGTTGATAGAAATGTGCACCGAAGAATATTATCTTTGTGTAGACATAACCAACCGTTTTAAAACTAATTTATAAATATACTTACTTGAAAACTCCTCACTTTCTAAGATATACAAAAGTAAACATAGTCGCCATTTTGACCACAACTTAAATCAAATAAAACTTGTTTTTTAAAATGAAGTTTCCATAAATCTAACGCTACTAAAAATATAATATTTTGCTAACAATCTATCAGTACTAAAGCTTAACAAATTAGTTTTGAGAGACAATAAAATTTGAGTTTTCAGAATAAAAAAAAATATAAAATTATGGCAAATTTTCTATCAAACAACAAAAAACATTAAGGTATACATACTAACACAAACAAATCAACATTTATACTTTTTTTAGAACGCAACTCATTTTTGAAAAACAGTCTAGCGTTTTTACTACAATGAAACAGCCCTACATACATAAATGCAAGGATCCAATAATAAATATTCACCTTAAATTTTTTCAAACAACAAGTTATAACACATTAACAATTGAATTGACGCCGATTGACTTGTATCAATAGAATAAACCATTAGACCAAATGATATAAATACTAACATACTTGTACAAAAATATTAACATAAAAATTAACTTGTTCAAGTTTTCCCGACCACTGCTATCTTATTTGTTGGGTTCGGACGACAGCGAAGTGTTGCACCACCAAGTGTTCGGACTAACAAATACCTCCAACTCACCGAAGTTATCTAGTGTTTTTGGGATCCTGCGTTTTAAGCAGTTTTTTATTACTTTTCAACTAGCTTTAAATTAAATTTCTTGATGGTGAATGGAAATAGAATCTTCAGGCCTTTTGCCAATAAACACACTTGTTTTCCGTATTTGAAAAAATTAAAAATTTTGCATAGGGTTTTGTTTTTAATTTATATACTTGTTTTAATACTTAGAATATTAATTTAAACATTCTTCAAAAACTCTGTTGAATTTACAGCGTGCACAATGCAAATATACTGCTAAGTCTATGAAGTCTTGTTATTTGACAACAGTTGTTCTTAAACCATTTAAAATACTTTGCACATATAATGTTTATGTGTTTGAAACTTTATAAATTTACAAAATTATAGTGTATATCTATATCGAAATTATGATTAATGGTTTTGAACTTACAAAAAATTAAATAGATGCTTAGTGAAGTTGTATTATTATGTATAATAATTTACAAGCGAGCATTTACGAATAAGGTAAGCAGCGTACAATCTGAAAAGCAAAAATATCTGGCGAGCGTGCTACGATCAAGCGGGACACTAAATACTTCCACCACGGTTGCATAAGGTTTTTTGTATATTTCTTTCATGTTTTGTAAAAATAAGTTTTTTGGTCCATTTTAGTATAGAACTAAACTAATGTTAAAAAATACTTTCTTAGATAGACAATAGCATGGTAAAGATACTTTAAATTTACTTTGAATGTATTATACAAAATTTTAAACATTTCTAGTATTTAATCAAAATGATAGATTTCTAGTATTTAATCGAAATTGCGTTATATTACATGTAAAAAACGTTTAAAGTTCCAGGAATTTTCGTGATTTTGTTCAAAACCCGAGTGATTTTTTAGTGTTTCTCAAATTCGAGGTTTTTTGGCAACAGTTTAACTGAAAAACCTTGTTAACGACTGAACTTGTTCTGAATTGTTCTACTCAAATCTTTTAAGATCTGCGTTGGTCCCAATGCAAATGCAAAATTATTATTTTTATTTAAATTTATTTAAATCAAAGCTAATAAATTTTTAAATAAAGGCTACAGTTTGCACAAATAACAACCAAAACAATAAAGGTTAAACAATCGAAACAGGAACTTTCTACTTAAGTTCGAATTTTATAGCCGAAAACTTTCATTTTAATATGGAACTATTCTTTCATCTTACACCCAGCACTCTACTGAATAAACACTTTACTCGTTAAAGTTCGCGTTCACAAGCGAGGTACAGGGTTGCCACTCACTTTTTTTTTCCAGGTTTTCCAAACTTCTTCCAGGTTTTTAAAATACACATTTTTAGGTCTATTTTTAATTTAAATTTAAGTTTAAGGTAAGAAATTGAGTTAAGTAGTATAAAAACAATGAAAAGATACTCTAAAGCTATTTTGAATATGTTTTTAATAAAAAAGGGTTTGTTGATGACAAAAAAATTTTGTTAATAGGATAGATTACTAAAGTCAAATCGAAATTTTACAACTTAAGATATTAAAATTGTTTAAAATTCCAGGTTTTTTTTTTTTTTGCTAAAATTGTCAAATTCCAGGTTTTTAAAACCAGGTAAAATGGCAACCCTAGAGGTAATTGTGTATTAGCCACTTTTTAGTGGTACAAATATGAACTAGAGAAAACCATGCAGCTAGTGTAATTGGCCATTAATATATATATGTGAAATGTAAGTTAGCATTTGTGATTTTTTTCGCAAATTAAATAGGTTAGAGCGTATTATTTCGGAGGTTAAAATACTATATGTTTAACTAACAATATTTATAAAGAAAATCTAGCGTTAAATCCATTTTACGTAGAACAATAAGTTAACATTTTTTCTAAATCAAGTTATCTCAAAATACTACTGATAAGAAAGTGAAAGTTGCCAATTTATAAAATAAAATCTTATTTTTCAAACTTAAAAATTATATGTACTAAAACACTTATTGGTTAAGATGCAACATTTTTGCTATAGACTATCTGAGAAGGCGCTTATTACAGGGTTGCTAAAGGTTTTTAGAAAATTTCTTCCGGGTTTTGAAACATTCAAGTATTTGTATCTTTTTAAGTTTAGAATTATGTTCAAGTTACTAAAAGTTTCAAACAGTATAACAAATTTAAAAAATACTTTTAAAATACTAAATAAGTGTTGAAAAAGAAAATAATGATAACAAATTATATTTATCTATATAACACATATTCAGTCAAATTAAAATCTCATTACTTTACATGTAAAATTGTTCTTGACATGTATTGTTAAATTTTGTTCAAAATTTCAGGTTTTTACAAATTTTCAAAAATTCCACGTTTTTTAGCCTAAATTGTCAATTTACAGGTTTTTTGGCAACCCTGATAAACAAATATATATTGAAACTAAGTATTCAAGATTTTGTACAATTGCCACTATAAAGCGGTTTAAAATTTACATCCGGAAATGATTAACGTTTGATCAATCTAACTGGCTAAAAATACATATGTAAATGTAACTCAGCATTTGCGGTTTTTTCGTTGTTCGCAAATTATACAAAGCCTAAAATGCAATGTTAAAAGTTTTAAAAACAATTTTTAATCAATAATGTCTAAATATTTAATTTAGTATAAATTTAATTAAAAAATCAATTAATTTCCTTACCATTAGTTTAAATGAATATCAACTCATCACTTGAAATCTTACTAATAAGTATGGTGTTGTTGAGTAAATAGTTATGATATTTTTTTCAAATGTGATTACAGTTTCTAATACTATCTTAGTTTCAACAAAACAATTTCAGCCTGCCCACTTATTTATATAATATACTTATTTTTCTAACACACCTCACTACTTGTGATGTATCTAATGTATCACAAAAATATACACATACACAAACAACAGTGCATTCATACAGAACAAATTTATGAAATAAATAAAAAGACAAACCTCTTCATGCATTCATTGTAAAATCTTCCCATTGTGCTTGTACGGAAGACAGCGGTGATTTGTCGTGTGTAGCGCCATCAAGTGAAACGAACTTGCTTTACCGTCCGTCAATCAGTGACGTCATTAAGTCCGGTATGACGTCATCAATAGTTAACAACTTGGGTAATCCCCCAGCTTGAAGTTGATCCGAAAAAGAGTCTTGCTGTTGCGATGCGGCGCCTATTGGATGTTTTTTTTACACTTATTAAATTATTTGTTGTTGAAAATTGGTTTAAGTTGATAACAAATCAACTATCTTTTTTTTCAAATTTAACTACAACTTTTTATTACTTAAATAATTAATTGTAGTATACTACCTAATTATTAAAGTAACTTTTTTCTACAACAATGATTATCAAATCTTTGAAGATAATAATATCTTAAATATGCATATATTTGTTGAAAAACCACAACCATATTTGATGTAGTTATTTAGAACAAAACTATTAGTGGATTTTTTAACTATCAGGAAAAAAAAGTTTACATAAGTATGTTGTATTATTTATTTTTTTAATATAAAAACTAAAAACACACTAGAGAACAAATAAAAAATATTTGACCTTTTTAGTTTAAAAACATCTTTTAATGATAAAATAAAATTGAGCTTCTCAAATATAAACATTTTTAAATGTGCTCTTTAATTTTAGTACACAGCAGGCACGTAGCTTGGTACATTTCTGCAATTATGCTAAAACGTATACTTTTATGCAAAAAAAAATACTTTTTTTCAAGTATTCAGCATACAAAAGCCCTGCTTTCTTAGCTTTTAGTATTCATTTATACTTAGTTTAGCACTCCTTAGAGATAATTTTGACATGTATTTACTATTCAGCTCTTTGAGTTTCGTAAAAACTGAACGAATTAAATACATCTAAGTTGTATACATTTAGCCCATTTAGATTTCATTTGTCATAAAGCTGCGTTGCAAAATTGATTTTAATAAAAAAATAATAAAGTCATACAATTTTATATAACTAAAATTTGCATGATTAAATGCTTTTTCTATTGACTACGTTAAATGTTAAATTTTCGAAAAACCCTACAAAAACTACGAAAGTTGTACAGTTACTGTTTTTGAGTAATATTTAATTTTCTTTTACATTTCTTATACTTATTTTCAATGAAAGTTTTACGGGTTTACACAAGTGGCATAACATAGAGAATCATAGGGGATGTGGAGAAACATAAATTGCCTTGTATACAGTTATCACTCTTACTTCAACATTCTATTCATTTTTGAAGTATTAACACAACTGCTATTTTATTTTAAATTCAATAAGATTAGAGGTAGTTAAAATTCCTCTGTTCCCGCTAGAACATTATCACACGTCATTTCAGATGTATTATTTTTTGCAGATTCGTAAACTTTTTAAGCTAGCTACGTCCATGGTACACAGTAGTGGTTATCAAAATATTATTTTTCTAAAAATGTTTTTAAATTAAGCTGCTCACAAAAGACTTTACCTAACAAATTTGGTACAACGGATATAAAGGTTACCGAGTTTTTTGACAAGACATAGTTGCAAAAAAATTAACATATTGTTATAATAAACTACATTTATGCACAATTTCCATACATTAAGCTCTCTGTACATGCCACTTTTTCGTGGGTTTAAATTTAGAGGTAAACAACAAGGATGTAATTTTTCAATTGGGCATTTATATATATGTGAAATGTAACTTAGCGTTTGTGGTTTTTATTTATCGCGAACTGAACCGCTACCAGCGTTATATTTTGAAAATTAACTTTACCAAATTAATATAAAATAAATTATAAGAATTTAGTTTAATTAAACTTTACAAAAAAAACTAACAATCAACTTTTTTGTTATATATTTAATTAATATACTAAACAATATTAGATAACATCAGCTTATCTTGAAAAAATTTAACTAATATATAATATCTTATTTAAAAAACTTTGATTATGAATGTTTTTCAAAGATGATTACAATATATAATGTTATTTAGTAACAACACTACAACTGACTTAGATGTAAAAAACATATTTTTATGAATATTTTTAATGACAATTAAATAGCATTGTTATCGAAATAAGAATACTACGATTTACTTGCTGTAAGCAAAATATAATTATTATGATGGGTGTAACAAGCTTAATAACATATCAACATTTTTTTTTTACCTTAATACAAAAAAACGACTTAACTTCAAGTAAACTTAATAACTTTTAAAAGGTTAATTTAAAAATTTTTCAGCGTTCTTTAATTACAAAACTTTTTTTGGTAGTTTCATTTTAAAATATAAATAAAACACAAAAAAAAATAAAAATATTTGTTATACAGAAAATCAAATGAATATTAATGTTAATTTTGAAATGTTACTTCAATTAAAATTTACTTTGTACCAGAACTGGTTACATGACAATTCAAAATCGGACAACTCAAATTATTAAAAAAATTTCAGAAAGACTATATCTCAAAAATAAATATAAATTTGATAGAAATAAAAACTACATATGTAGATATTATCACTATCTACAAGCAACTTTTTCTTTTTGCAAAATATTAAATATTTTTTAAGATATTTTAAACATATTAAAAATATCTTTGGTTTTTTTTATTTAACTTAGCCATGTCTCAAAAAACGAAAAAATAACTTGTAGATATTAATATGACCTAAATATGTATTTTTATATTTGACAAATATACATTACTTTTTTAGTTGTGGCCCTTTCAATCTTTTTTTTTAAGAATTTTAATTGTCGGAATTTGAACCGTCGTGCACCCACCAAAACTGTATTATAAACTTAAACTTTTAGAAATTTTATACTATACTATATAGTTTAATTTTTTCAAAACCTATAGAAAAAAACACACCGGTTATTCTAAAATTTCAGTACTAGAAACTAATAAACTTACATAATTTACATTATACTTTACATTTAACTAAATGCGAACTAATAAGCAAACATATATGAATTTTTATTGAAAATGTACGAACTTAATTAGCAGAAGTATCTGTTTTGCTACATTTTAACGGTTTAAAATTTTACAAAAAAAGTAGAGTTTATAATAACAAATGTTTTAAAACATGCTTTTCTAAGTAATTCGACACCACCAGATCTGTGAGTTTTTGTACCGACAAAAATGACTCTCTTACTACAATAATTGACCATCCCTTAAAAATGACCGAATTGTAGAATATAAAAGATAGTTTGTTTTATTGAAACTATTTGGATAAAAATGTTTTTTTTTCTTTTATACAATTTAATTGAAGACTATCTAGGAAAGTACTTATTTAATGTGCTCATTTTACGTACTCGAACTAAAGACTTGTTTATATGCCACTAAGTAGCGGTTTAAATATTGACACCTCGGTACAATTAAACAACCAATAACTATATATGTTTTTAAACATTTATTTACATGTAAAATGTAACTAAGTGTTTGTGATTTTCTTATTGTTTGCAAGCTAATCGGCTCAGCGATATTTTAGAAATTTAAATACTATTTTAAAATTTTAGTACTTAAATGTAAAAATTAAACTGTACGAAAACTAAGTTTTACAAATAAAATCAACTATTTTCTTTAGTAGTTTAAATTAATACCAGACTATACTAGGAAAAAATATTACTAATAGGAACGGCTTGTTGAAGAAATACTGATTATGATAACAACTTTTCATGATGAAGTATCATAACGATTTTAACAATGACATACAAACAACAGAACGAGCTTTATTTTTATTTAATTTAAAGCATTACTCACAACACATCAAATCAACTATTTACATAAATATATAAAAATTTCAAACCTAATGAAATAGATTCACTTGAAAATTTCTTTAAGTAACATTTAACAAACCTTAACAATAAAAATCATGGTTTGATGAGTTTTAGTTGTAAGAGAAACAAAGCAAATTTTATTAATACCAATATCAACAACAAGACAAACTTTTTAATTTTTCGACTAGCAGAGTTATGAATATCTAGTAACCACTGTAACTAGATTCTAACAAAAATCAATACTTTTTATACAATAGTATCCTCAAGAATCACATAAGATAACAAAAAAGAGCTTTACTCAAGTAGTAATAGAAATACATATTAACAACAGAACTAACTTTTGTAACACCAAAAAAAAGTTGTCAAGCGATCTTGTAGAATTATTTAAAACTAACAGGTCATACAACAAAACCAACCTTCTCATGTTTTTCACCATTTTCACTACATTCTGTCATATTTGTATTGTGTAGCACCACCAAGTGATCACATTTGTAGAGTTCAGACGACAGCAAGGTGACCCTGTCCAAACAAGTGTACCTTAGAACAATAATTAGTGTACCAATTTTTATTAGAATAAAAGTTTAGAAGAATTCAAGTATACCCGGCTATGATAATAAGTATAAGTAATACAGTTATTACTATAATAATAGTACTCTGCTATTAAGTATATTATTTAAAAGATTTCAAACCTTGTTATCCTACTTGAACGCCTGTTGTCCAACTAAATATGTGATACATTGCATTTCACCATAATCGTTGCATTGCATATACACCTGCTTGATACTTCTAAACCGTTAACTAGTAAGGCGTCCAAATCATCCATTTGTTTGTTTATTTAATTTTAACTGGAAAAAATCAAAAGCATAATAATTTGCATCACTGATAGCTTGCTTAATAATTTTAAATTTACTAAAAAGTATTAGAATACTGGTAATTTAATTTAGTACCTATTTTTGTTCTATATCAATGCAAGTTGTTGAATTAGATCCTTTAAATTTACTAGTTCGCAAATGTTATAAAAATAAAACAAAATATGTGTACAATTACTATTCAACCTTATCATAAAAGGGAGTTAAGCAATTATCAAAGTCGTTTTTACAATTAAAAAAAACTGTTTTAAGTTAAAATATACAGTCATAAAAGTCAACAAAAAAAAAATAATAGCCTAAAACACATTTCATAAAAAAAGTCCTCAAATAAAGTAGCCCCTCAAAAGTCCTCAATAGCCCCTCAAATCTGCACTGTCTTGGTCTTCATCTTCTCCGGCACGTGCTTCATCACGTTGTTCCCGTACTTGTTCTCATTGACGTCATAGTCGAAATCGCTCTTGTGTGACGTCATAAAAGCCTCGGTGCCTATGACGTAGGTCCTGGGCGGGTCGCTCCTCAGCTCCTTTCTCCTCCTCTTCTCCTCGTCCTTCACCCGCCACCTGATCATTTTCTGCTCCGTGCGGCGCTTCGCCTTGACCTTGGACTCCTCCATCTTGGCGGCGAAGAAGCCCTTCTTTTCTCCTGTTTGCTGGGCGGTTGAGGTTTCTGCTTGGTCGGCTAAAATTTGCGCGGGCGGGATTCTTTTCTGTTGTGAAAAGGTTTAACGTTTTTTATTATTTTTGTAATATGCTATAAATACAGATATATTTAAGGTTTTTAAGAACTGATCATTGTGGCTTTCAGATAACTAAATTATTTGGAAAAAAATTAGAGGCTACAAATTAATGACTTAAGAATGTACATAAGAGAACTGAATGGGTATAAATTTCAACGTTAGATAAAAAAATATAAATATAATATAAAATTAAGTCTAAGTTTAGAGTCTAACATTTAAATTTTTAAACAAAAAGTATATAAACTAATAGATTTTCACAAGTTCTCACAAATGCTTAAAATAAAATACTCAACTAACGGGCATGTTTAACACTTCTTGCACTTTCGGGTTGAGCATTAGCACGCACAACCCGGATGTTATCGAGCTGTTGACTATCATGTATATTTGCACCGCTCCGCTCACGCTACCCATCACCAGCGGGAAGAACACCATCGGCGCGAGGGGCACGTATTTCGCCAGACTGTGTGATAAATAAAGTTGTTTAAACTTTTAAGAAAACTAAAATTCGCCAGGCTGTCAAGTTGATATTATGTGGTTCGTCGCTGAAATAGTAAAATAACTTGTCTTGAATCAACTAAACCATACTGGATATGTAACAAGCAGGTTGATTCAACACCTTGTTGGTTATTTGTTAATAAGTTATTTAAAAACAATACGAAATAATGCGAATATAGTTAGCGACTTATCACAAAAATTGCTGTTAACTTCAATTAATTAAAAAGTTTTTTTTTTGATTAGTTATATAACTAAAGGTTATTTAAAATCAGAATTTTTATTAGTTAAATCAATTGTGAAATTTACAAAATAGTTAAATAACAAACTATTATTTTAACTTCTATAAAGCATTTTAAAGTTAACTTTTTGTTGGCATATATATTAATATTACTTACTATTCAGAGCGGCCAGGGCAATCTATATTTCAACAAAAACTCAGCCTGATAAAAATCTAACCTAGAGTACCCAAACTAATTTCAACAATTTCCACCTTTCAGAAGTTTAAAAAACAATGACCCCTTTACTGGTAATATACCCATTTTAATTTTCGTCCCCTTACTAGTTATTCTCCCCAAGGATGCTATATCTAGCCTGAGTTGAAGAGAATAATAATAAAATACAATTAGGAGGCTGAATATAAACAATTTATAAGATCTTGAATGCTTAAAAACAATCAGATTAACTACAAAAAGACTTATTATGTATTGCACATGAAAATACATAACTTTCAAGAAAAAAAAAATTAAATGCAATTAAAACTAGTCTGAGTTTTAAGAAAAACCTAATATTTTTAAAAATTTCAAAATAGTCTGATTTAAATTTTATGAAGTTTTATTATTGTGGTGAAGTAACAGGAACTATTATAATAAGCTAGAATCTATATAAAAAATATAAACTAATATACAATTAACAACTAACTTGGCGTATTGCGGTGGTATAGCACTACCAAACTTCATTCCCATGTATACACCCAACCCCACAACGCCCCCAGTCGTCAATGGCAACACCCGGTAGGGGTCGCACGCGCACAAGGAATCCAACCATAAGAAAGCCGAGTGCTCCAAAGTGGGCATCTCAACGCGAAGAAGCACGAGGTGAAAGTTCCCGCCATCACCACCATCGGGTACACTGGAAGGTAAATAATTAATAAACTGGCAAAAAACAACTAAATTATTGAAATCTAATTTAGAAATTATACAAAATTTACTTAAGATAGAATAGCCGACGGATAAAACTATTTTATTAGATTTCAAAATCTGGAAATATAATTGCTCCGATTGGTAGAAGGCTCAAGTCTTATTTGGTGGTTAAGTTAATATATGAGTGATCATGATTCGACTCAAGCTACAAAAAGACTGATAACTACATATAAAATCTAAATAAGTTGTGTAAAAACCGTGCTAATGTCAATAATATTCTTTAAAAACTAAAATTAGATATAAACTAAAAATATTGATTAGTTAGAAATAAGTAAATAAACTAAATCTACACACTATTTAAATAAAGATAGCATGGCCGATTGGTGCAGTCACAAAATAAAGTCGTTACTATCATAGGGCTGTGGATTGTTATAATAATAAATGGTAGAAAATTACTAAATAATTGACTATCTACATTGAAAATAATAAATAAGTTAAATAAAGATAGTGTTATCAATTAATGCCATCACTACTTATAGCTACACTGGTGGATTAGTAAAAAAAATTGTGTTAATAAAAAAACTAAAACTAAATTAAAAACTAAACAAAAAATAGATAAAGATAGCATGGCCAGCTGATGCAATTATCTTTTAATAATTTCAACAACTGTAAAAATAATTCTTTCGATTAGCAGAAGTTTTTGTTTGTCTTATTCGGTAAAAGAATATTTATATGAGTTATCATGATTCGAACCAAACCACAGGAAGGTTGATGATTACATTTAAAAACTATATAAATTTCTTGAAAGGCAAACAAAAAATAAATAAATAGTACAAAAAAAGTACTTATCAGTTTTTTAGTATTTAAAAACTAATGTTGGCTGCACAGGTGTGAAGTATTATATAAATGTTTACAAATAACTAACTAAAATAGTTTAAATAATTATAATTATGCAGAATTTATTATAAACAATTAAATTTATACAAGTAGTTGTAAGCTTATTTAGACAAAGCTTACTTGATGTGGATAAAAGTGTAAAGAAAAGCAGTGTTTTAAAATGAATTAAAAACTTCTAAAATTTTTTATCATCTCAACTAAAAAAAATTAGAGATAATAACACATAACCTAATTCTAATGATCGAATATATTGCGTTTATTAGGTTATTACAAAACTAAGTCATTAGCATACAATAATTGTCCAATATTTTATTTTCAAACTTCGAGCTACATACCCTTATTTTTTATACACTTGTTTTATTAAAAATTTGCTAAAAAACTAGTAGCCATGATATCTAGCAGAATAACTTGTCATTTATAGTTTGAGTAATTCTTAATTTTATCATAGTTTTAAAAATACCAATCTGTCATAGTCATTTATCTTTTTGATTTATTTATTGCAGATGTGGCTAAAACAAAACATACTGTCCGGTAAAAATGACAGAGTCAAATTTTAAACTATCTTTTTAAATTTATAGATACCAGTATGATGTGTATTAATGCATGATTTTTAAAAGTTTAAAACAAAATTATTAAGAACTTTCTGTAAACTGCAGGGTTTACCATTTTGAAGCAAAAGCCAGCTTGAGTGAAAAAACTAGCTTAAAGTAATTAGAAATTTGATCAAGTTATAATAAAAGCTATACACCAAAAAAAAATTCTGTTAATCAAGATTAAACACTAAAGTTACCGAACTAATAACATAAGAACTTTGAAAAACTTTTTAGAGAAAAAAATAGGTCAACACAATTATCGAAGGTTTAGGACAAGCATCCAAGCCAGCCTGAATAAAATAAATAAGTCGAACAAGTTTGAGTAACCCTGAAACATTCAAAAATTTCAAACTAGCTTGAGTAGCCTTGTAGTGTGGCAACCCATAGAACTTTTTTAGAGTTAAGTTCATTGGTTAGAATTTAAACTAATAAATTTGTTTAATCAAAGTGTTTAAGTAAAACTTTGTTTTTTCATCTAAAAATTTATTACAAACAAAAGTATAACTTAAAATTACCTTTTTTAAATCCTATATATTTGATAAGGCTTTTACTGTTAGTATACTCTTTTGGTCTTTTATTTCACATAGGAACTTAATAATTTACAATATGTACACATTGTCTTAAGTTTTCAGCCAGAGAGTTTTTTAAATTTCACTTAAAGCTTTCATACAAAATTTGATGTTACAGGTGTTTTATTAAAGCAATAATTCCAACTAACTGTGCCAGGGTGCAGTTTTAGTTTCTTTGATGTGGTTGAAGTACACTCTTGCAGTGTGAGCTTTCTCAGCGAAGTTGACATGTTCGCCTCTGACATCGCTTGCTGTAACTCCTGTTGTGTGATAATAATATAATTAATGTATTTAACATTAAGTACATACACACACACATAAACATTTTAAATGTGGCTTGTTTGGTGACTACTTGTTAAGCTAAAATAGTATTAAAACAGTGTATAATTCCTGAACTGTGAATAAATTGTAAACTTAAATACATTATTATTAAAATATTTAGTTTGTATTTACCTTTTATGTTAAAATCTACAACTAAATTAATAGTTATGTCTGATTTTGATTAAAAAGTCACTAGTGTTAATAATACTACTGAAATACCATTAGATTTTAAATTTGCAGACTAGAAAAAGTTTTGAGCTTAAAACTAAAACTTAAATAAGATATATACTTTAAAAATTTACTCATTCTTAAAGTATATCCTAGGTGTAATTTTTTTTTTCTTATTATTACATCACAAAATTATATTTTTATTTTACTTCTTAAAATAACTGTTTAAGTATAATAAGCGATTCAAACTTTTATTCCCCATGCTGTGAATTGAAAAAAAAACAACAGATTTTTTTTTAACATGTGATAACTTTTAAACATGGTTTATTTATAAAATACAGACAAGTTGCGCTTATGCATTATAATGTTAAAAAAAAAAATTTTATACCACAATTAAAACTCACTTTAAAAGCAAAAATAATAAAATTAATAATTAGTTGTAGTACTTTATTTAAAAAATATATATAAATATAAACCAGAATTAAACAATCCAACTTCAAAAAACTTCAAATTAAAAAATCCAACTTTTTCAATTTACGGTTATCAGCCCTAAGTAGGGCTGAAAATATTTTATTATCATTTGAAAAGTTGATTATTTTTATCATCGTGTGCTAACTAACACAGTAAACTGTTTTGGTTAAAATTATTATTTAAACAAAAGATTGCCGAGAAATACAACTTATATAACTATCAAATATAAGTTAGTCTACATTATTTATTCACAGTTGCCAGAGGATTTTTTTTTAATTTTCCAGGTTTTCTGAATTTCTTCCAGGAATTTTAAGAAAAAGTCTTTATGTTTGTTTTTATCAATAAATTAAATTTAAGGTAAAATACTAATTTAAATAGTATAACAACAGTGAAAAGATACTGTAGAACTATTTTAAAAGTGATTTTTTGTTAAAATAATTTAAAAAAAAACATATCTATATGATAGATTTCTGTATATAATTCAGATATCATTACTTTATATGTACAGGTAGTTTAAAATTCAAGTCTTTTCCAGATTTTTGTTGTAAATTCCAGGTTTTTTCAGGTCTTTTCAAAATTTCTCAAATTACAGGCTTTTTTTGCCTAAATTGTAAAATTCCAGGTTTTTTTTTAAGATTTTTCGCTACCCTATTTATCAGAAAAAACATACTAACAAACAACAATTGTTTTACTCAAAAATAATATGCAAAAATTAAAAAAAAAAAAACTGGAAACAAAGTTAATCATAAGTAACAATTGATAACATCATACATAGGCACAAGTATGTTTGTATTCATAACTTAAGTATTGAAAGATGCATATTCAAGACGATTTAAAAAAATAATTAAATTGACCTTTAAAACTAGCACTAATTTTAATACAAATAAATTAGTAATAAACTTCAACAATAACAATTTTATTTAAAAAAATTTAAAAAAAAGATTAAGAAACTACATTTACATTAAATTAAGAACTGAACTCAATTTTATTTAAATACTATATAACATGCATTAAATACAACTTTAAACTAAAAACCAGTTTTACTGAAGTTGTTAGTTATAACTTAGAGCCATAAAACAAGTAAAACTTTTTATTTTTAACAATTTATATAAGATACAGGGGTATTTAAAATCACAACAGATCTTTTTTAATTTTTAAAGCATTACTATCCTGATATTGAATCAAAATATCAAAAACAGCCTAAAATTCTTTAAGAAACTCCAAATAGGCTTACTGTGTGGCAACACTGTACTTTACATTTTGAATTTAAAAGAAATATGTTTAAACTCACACTGGTCTTAGAACCGTGGTTGCTCATCCTTGTTGTGTACTTCCTGCTGTTGACAAATATGGGGAAGGTAACCGCTCTCATGGCAACCGTTGCCAAAGTGATGGTCGCCCACCAGGGCAGTCCAGTTGTGGTGTGAAGTGTCTCAAACAGCCCCTCCACAAAGTTGTAGGGCATCCAGCCATCAGCCAGTCCAAGTTCCACAAAAGGGGGATCTACCACGCTTGATACTTTGTCAGTGATTTCAGCCACTGGTAGTTTGTCTTCAGTTGAACTAAACCTGATCAAGTGAAGTAAGCAAGATGCTGGTTTCTGATTGGATAATAAAGCTTGGTTGCTATTTAGTGTGGCTCTCACCAGCCTGCTGGCTCCGATAAACCTGCTCATAATTTTACGCCCTGTGAAAGTTATAATTTTACTTTATTTTTAAAAATTTATGAATATTTTCAGACAGGATGATTTAGTTTGACATTAAACACCAACGCTTTATAAACAAAGCATAGCATATAAAATAAAAAAAACCACAAATTTTACATACATTTTGGATTTAGTTCTTAGTATTCTGACAAGATTTTGATGCATAGCCATCAAATCTAAAACATAAAAGTTTGTGCTTGTTAACAAGTGTAAGTATGAACACTTTTTTATTTTTTCTATCTTTTCTATTATAAGTTAATGATTTTTAGTTATGCTAATTGTAGTTTTCAACAAGAAATCAGTCTGAACATTAGTACTTAGTCTTCTACTGTCGTTCAACTTTTCTAGTTGTGAAAAAAACTAAACTTACTGCCACAACTATCGTTATTACTTATCCAGTTTTTAAAACAATCCTATTTAAA
Organism: Thalia democratica; assembly: GCF_965202585.1. Classification (NCBI taxonomy): domain Eukaryota; kingdom Metazoa; phylum Chordata; class Thaliacea; order Salpida; family Salpidae; genus Thalia; species Thalia democratica. The sequence continues at coordinate 5,074,313 of NC_139171.1, read as the reverse complement.
CCAAATTTTTATTAAATAGTCCTCATTAGGATTTTCCAAACTTGACCAAGCTACTTTCAGTAATTTAGGGGCCATTAGTTGCAAATGGGCCAGAGAGGGGAGTGACTAGAAAAGAGGCCACATAGGGGCTATAATGTAAAACTTAAGTAATGAACTGCTGCAACTACTTGCTTTGTTCATTGTTGAATACTGAATATTAAGAGAATATATAGAGCTAGCTGCAGTTACTTGCAGCTAAACAGCAATGACCATATATTGAAGTTAAGCACCCAAATAATCCAATGAGAAACAATGGTTAATTACTAATGAAAGAATTCATGAAAAACATAACAAAATACATTTTTATGTATGTAGTTAGTGTGTTTGTGTGCAGCTGAAAGAATTAACTACTGAAAAAATGTTTAATTAAACAATTAAACTCATAATGGTGAATATTGTATAGATATAAATTTATTATTTTAACTGGTGTTTAATTGTTTAAATATTTGAGCAAGACCTGTTTAATAGGTTATTAAGCCTTTTATATTTTATTGCTCACTAAAAGTTTTTATTCAATTTTTAGTGATTGGTTTAAGTCTTTCAAAACAGTTTCAAAAAGCTACCAGTTCTTTAAGTGTTTTATAACTTACTAAACTAAAACTTGGTTTATTTTCAAGTTGCAACTTTTTAAAGTAAATTATGAAAATTTTAAAAGTAAATTGTATTTTTAAAATATAGAGCTTGTATTGTTTTTTGGTTCTTTATATAATAGATACATTGCTGAAACTGTCTTGTCTAATTATATCAAGTAGTCTAGAATATCTTTTAGTATTAATAGATAAAATTCACTGACAAGTTATAAGTAGCCTAAAAAGATTTTACATTTATTATTTTCAACTTAAGTAATATAAATAAAAAGCAGCCTGCAGAGGGTCCTAAGCATAAATGTGCTAGAAAGTCACCCATATGCAAGAAAAGTATGAACAAAAAGGTTAGGTTGACAATCTTCCCACAGACAGTCAACAAGACCCAACTGAGACTTTGGATGTTGGCCCACCTACATCCATAGCTCACACTAACACAAAATATTCTGGAATTTATGTTAACTTGTATAAGTCTTATTAACTGGGTATAAGCAGAGCTGAATTATTCTTGATTAATGTTATTTTTTGAATATCAAGTATAATAGTGTAGTTTTATCTTTAGTAATATTAAACTGGTATGCACTATTTTTTTTAATAAATTTTAAGTGCTATATCTACTTAAGGAGATAAAATCTCTTCAAAAAAATGGGAAAACATCATATAGTTTTTTTTTTTTGTTTGGCTATCATATGTGAGCTTTAATAAGTTCTTGTATATTTTTTTAAGTGTTTATTATGATTATTTTTTAGCTGGCCATAGGGGGGTTAGCCATGTTTTTTTACAAGTTGATCTTATTTTATAGAATTTTTTCTAAGCTTTAAGATACTTTTTATGGTTTTAAAAAATTCGAATTATTATTTGAGATGTGACCAGTCAAAGTTGGGCCGCATAATAGGTTCCCTATGGGAAGGGAAAACTAAAACAGCAAAAAAAGACTATGTTGTTTAAAATCTATCTCCTCCTACATTTTTCAAGCAATCTTCTTAAAATTTTTACAGTCTAATCTTTATACAATAACAAAAAAACTTAACTTGTGAATTCAAATAATGTTAAGTAAAAATAAAAAAAAAAGTCTTTATCATATTTGTCATATTTATTTTATTTTACTAAATTATCAAAATTCATAAGTAACATTTTTTTTCTTATAATGTAAAGAACATTTCCTGAAATTTGACAAAGATTGCTTGAAAAATGAAGGAGATAGATTTTTAAATGATTTTTGAAATTTCCAAGAAAATTGACTCCAAAAAATTTGCGGTCCATACATTTGTATCGGAAACTTTTTACAAAAAATGAAATATCTCTGAAATAAAATGATATTTTTGAATTCTATAAAAACTGGCTTATAGTTTGTAACTAAGGGTTTTATATAAAAGCCAAAGTTAATTTTTGTAAAATTTTTTTAACCCCCCCCCTGGCCTTAAGGCAATAGGTGTGTATATCACTTTTTAAAACTTTAGCCTTATTTTTAGCAAAATAAACTAAGCTACCAGTTGTTTTTTACCATTTACAAAAATCGAAAGTACTTTTGAGATATAAGCCGTCAAAGTTAGAGAGTCCAAAAGGTTTTGCATGGGAGGTTTCAATCAAATAAGCAGAAACAGACAGTTCAATAAAAAATCAATTTCCTTCTTCAGTTTTTGAGAAATTGTTTTAAAACTTTTTTACAGTATTTTTAAATAAATCTAAACAGTTTTTAGAAAACACATTTCTTTTTTTTTTTAATTTTTAAAAAACATAAATCAAAAATAGATTTTTTGTCATTTTTTTTTAACTGCTTGCTGCAACTTGTTTATAGTATCTAAAACAGCATTTTCTAAAAATTAAAAGTTAATTACTTTAAAAATGAAGGAGGAGATAAGTTTCAATGATCATTCAAAAGTTTTAAAAATATTAGCCATATTTCCAAACAGTTGTATCTGATACTTTTTATCTAAGTGTGAAACAATTACTATTTGAGATTTTAAGACTGTATTAAGTTATAATTGACAGAAAAGCTAAGTAAATATTGGTAAAGTTTAAATATTAACCTACAACTTACAAGAACACATACTAAACTTTTATAGTCATTATTTAAAAATACATTGTTCCACACAAATATTTTCCAATTAAATCAAATGATCATACTTTATAAAAGCATTTAAACTTTTTTTTAATTTGTCAACTACTAAATGTTCAACTCAGATAGTTTTCAATGTTGTCATTAGGACCAGACATGTTAAAAAGCTCTGCTTTGTTTACTCGAGCGTGAAATTACTAACTTAAAGCAAACCAAAGTTTATACGCTTCATTGCTGAATTACCATAGTAACTATTAGCATTTTACCAACTCTGATTAGGACCCCTACACTACCAAAACAGATATTTAGTTTAATTAAATGCAAAATATGTTTTTAAGTAAAATAAATGGTAGCCTATAAAAATAACTAGTTTAAATTAGCTAGCATAATTAATAATTCTACAAATAATGTCTTGTTCATTTGTTGCTTTACGTCAGGATTTCCCAAACTTTTTTTTTTCAAATGGCCCTCTTAAAAGAAATTAAAATACCATTGCTACCTCCAACAACACTACTCAAAAAACTATCATTTAAAACACCTTATCCTTTTTTTTTTCTTTTCATTTGTAACTCAAGAATATCTGGTGTAAGTTTCAAAATTACTACTAAACCCACATAAGACTTTATTTTTGCTCTTCATCTGCAACTCAAGAATGTCTAATATAAGTTTAAAATACCCCCCCCCCCCAACTTATTAAAATCGCCTCCACTTTGGGAAACTCTGCTTTACAAAGTTAAGTTTCTAAAAGAGTAATTCTAAGCAAAGCACAGTGTGGATAAGTAAATCAAAGCAGTGTGTACAAAAATTGTTTCAACAAGGCAATGCATAATACTTTTAGGGGATTTTTATATTGTTTTAAATTTATATGTTTACAGTAATATAGTCGTTGCAGAAAACAGAACAACAATAATATATGACTAATTCTTTTGTAGATAGTATTTAAATTTCATGCAAAATTTTATCGTTTACTTCTATATATTTAAAAAAAAAATTAAAATAAAAAATACTATTATTATTATATTGTTTATTGTGCATTGTTGGACACAGGCATCAAAACCTGAACCACTTAAACAGGACACACAAAAAGAGAAAAAGAAAATAAACTTATTTTCGAAACTTTAAGATAAATTATATATATAAACATAATTCAAATGAAAACACAAGGTAAACACAATATGATATACAAATGAACTAAATTAAAAATTCAATTCAAAAAATTCAAACTATTATATATTACTAAGTACACACAATAAAGAAGTTTATCTAAATCATCGCTTATAAAACAAAATTCATAATTACAAAATAAATAAGTAAACTTATAGTTTTTAGGGGGGAGGCGTAGGGAAACGAATAATTTTTTTTTTGTTTATAGTGGAAAATTATAGAATTTTACTAGTATTTATTGTATTTAAATCAAATTTTTTTAGCTTTAAACGAAATTGTTCTACCCTCTCACAAGATACTATATCCTGTTCCACATAGCTTTTGCTCTGTGAAAAAATGCGCCTTGCCACTGACTATTTTTAAAATCATGTTTACATTTTATTTTCAAATTATTTCCTCTTAGTTGATATTTATTTTGGGAAAAATTAAAAAACTGGTTAAAAAAGCTTTTATATTTGCCATTGATAATTTTGTAAACAGTTAGTAAATCAAATTCCCATCTTCTATATTCCGGTGATTTCAAGCCAAACTTAATCATTCTATCATTAATTGATGTGTAAGATATGTTGCAACGACTACAAATATGACGGGTAAAACTCCTTTGCACAGATTCAATTTTGTTAATATCCTTTTTTAAATGGGGTGACCAAATTTGGGTACTAAACTCAAGTTTAGGGCGAACGTATGTTTTGAATAGTTTTGTCAGAATTGAGGCAGAATTAGTTTTAAAACTTTTTAATATTTGATAACATTTAGTTTTTGCAATCTTATATAAATAGTTGATATGTTCATTCCATTTCAAATCTTTGGAAATATAAATTCCCAAATCTTTAAAAACTTTAATTTCTAGTAACTTGATTTTATTGATTAAGAGGTCAGTTGGAGGAGATTTTTTTTTGTTAATGGTTAGAATTTTACATTTGCTAGGATTTAAGTTTAGTTTTTTTGTTTTTAACCATATGTAAATAATATCTAAAGATAGTTGTAATGAAGTATTTGACTGACAAAAGATTTTGGCATCATCTGCAAATAAGCTTAACTCACTTTTAATATCAAAGTTTACATTAACATGAATTAAAAAAAGAAGGGGACCAACTACACCACCTTGTGGTACTCCACTGTAGATTGTTAAAGAGTCTGAAAGCGTATTATTGGTGAGTACTCTTTGTGATCTATTATTTAAAAAGTTATCAAACCAATCAATCAAGCTTTCATGTAGCCCATACTGATTTAAATTTTTAATAATCTTTTGTGTGATACTGAATCAAAGGCTTTTTGAATATCCGTATAAACTACTTTAGTAAATTCATTTTTGAGATAAGGAACTAACCAAGAATGTAAGCATGTTAAAAGTTGAATGGTTGATGAGCGGTTTGGGACAAAACCAAACTGTTTGTTAGTTAATAATTTGTTATCAAAGAGGTGATTGAGAATTTTTACAGATACAATATGTTCATAAATTCTTGAAAAGTCACTTGTTAGAGATATTGGTCTGTAATTTAACGCATCGTGTATATTACCTTTCTTGTGCACAGGAATAATAAAAGATGTTTTCCATTGTTAAGAAACATCAGATAGTTCTACAGAACAATTAAATATTAATGATAGTGGAAAAATTATTGATTAGATAACATGCTTGATATAATAGGGTGGAATGTTTTCGGGCGTTCTTATGATTTTATCTTTTAAGTGGTTAATTGAACTTATAATGTCTTCATAGGTTATGAAAAATTTTTGCATTTTAGTACAGTTCTTTTGGGGTAGCTTAAAAGACTGGTAACTCTCTTGTTTTTTTAAAACTTTTTGAAAATTTATGTTAAAAAGTGTGGCTATTTCGAAATCTGAGGATACTGTTTTGTTTTTATCATTATCATATAAGAGATGTATGGAATTATTTAACTTAAGTTTAGATTTCACGTAGCTATAAAACTTTTTTAAATTTGGGTTTTTGCAGAATTTGTTTTCATATTCAAAGTTGTATTTTTTAACAGCTAATTGATATTCTTTAGACTTGTTTTTGTATTTTATCAAAAGTGATTTATTTGTCTTTCTTTTTTTGTATAGATTCGCTTTTTCTTTTAATAACTTTTTAATATGTGATGGATATTTTTTACTTTTGTTATTTTTAGAATAAACTGGAACAAAACGTTTGATTGAGATTTGGATTAAGCTAATGAATTGATCGTAGAAATGTTGGAGATTTTCTAAAATTCTTAAATAAAGAGGTCCAATTACTTTTTGACAGGAAATCATTGATGCTTTTAAAATCTGCTTTTTTATAGTCATATGAGACTTTTTAGTGAAAGCAAGTTATGGTCACAAGTGTTTGTTAATGGAAAATTAGTTGAGTGTTATATGATTCTATCTAGACCAAAATGATTGCAAATTATGAGATCGAGAATGTTACCATTCTTATGGGTTGGATTTTCAATTACTTGGGTTAGAAAATTTTCTGAACAAAAATTAAGAAAACACTCATGGGGTTTATTGAAATCTGTGCTAGGAATCCTCCAATCTATATTTGGCATATTAAAATCACCAAGAACATAAAAAAAACACTCTTTTGGAAAAACCATTTTAATAATTTTAATTACATTTTGAACAGTCAGTGCGCATCTCGCAGACTGTGGAGGAAGGTAGACACAACAAAATCTTAATTTTATCTTTTTTAAAATTACATCTACACATAGGTATTCAAAATTGATGTTGCTAGTAGAGATAGAATCGTTTTTAACTTTAATAACTTTAAGCGAATTTTTGAAAAGGATAGCAACACCTCCACCCCTACTAGACCTATCACTTCGGTAAATGTTATAGTTAAAAGGACACACTGTGGCATCGTTGACCTTATTAGTCAACCATGTTTCAGTCAAAAAAATAAATCAATGTTATTCAAATTTATATAATTCTCTAAAATATAAAATTTAATTAGAACAGATCTTATATTAGTGTAACAACCTTTTAAATAGTTGTTGTTACAATTTATATAGGAAAACTTGCTAGTGTTAAAATTAATCCTATCACTTAATAAATTTATACCCGTCGACTCACGATTTCCTCCACTAATCCCAGATGTCCTGGGAGCGGTAACGAAAGGGCTGTCTTGTCAGTTCAACTATCTTGTTGTTTCTTATAACATATTTTATGTTCAATTTTTTCTCATCAGCGATGGCTTGCTTTATTTTAACTTCTTTTCTCAATGTTCTGAAAGCTTCAATTTCCAAGAAAGTTCTGTCAGGGTTGATGTAGATTTTTGATTCAATTTCACCATCAAACATTTTCAAATCTCTCAGTCTTATCAGTCTGTGTTTGGATGCTAAATTGTTTAATTTGACTATAATTGGTCTGATTTTGTTATCTGCAATTTTACCAACTCGATAAAGTGACTTAAACTTTTCTTTTTTCATTTTATTTTCTCCTAATACTTGTTGAATAATTTTGAGATCATTTTTGCAACTTTCTAGTGCATTATGAGTTGGATTTTTACTTTCTGGAATGTTAAATATTATTACATTTAAAGCCTTTTTTTCTTTCAGTTTTTGTTCATTTTCAGTCTCTATTTTTTCTGCTACTAAATTTAATTTGGTACTATTGTTTGTGATAATTTCTGTTGGGTCACTTTTCTGCATAGCATCAGCATATTTGGAGAATTTAGTTTCAAACTTGTTAAATTTAGAAGAAAAATCAGAGTTAAATTCTGAGAAACTTTTTTGTAATTCTGTAATTCTATTTTCTATATTGTCTATTCTCTTACTGTTGAATTCATCTTTTTGAATCTGATCAATGTTATTTTCAATGATTTTACTTTTTTCATTATAATCTTTCTTCAATTTAAGCATCTCAGCTTGAAAACAACTAAATTCATTGTCCTTCTTATTTCCAATGGCAATCAGTTTTTCTTCGAGCTGTTTTCTAATTTTGGAGGACTCAACCAATGCTTTGATTTCAGCTTTAACAGACATTTACTTTTATATATTACAAAACCTTATTCAATATATTTGAGTTAATTAATACAATACAAATCATATTAAAACATAATGATTTTCTTGCTGCTAAGGGCAGAGTTTGACTAATGCCTTATACCATAAAAAGTAAAAATTATTAAAATATTCAATACTTTTTCCCCTAACTTCTACTTTTAATTTGTTCATTATTTTAACACTTTTAATTAAAATTACTTATCAAATATTGATAACCAAAAGCACCTGACCAGATATCCCAATTAAACAGTAATTTATAATCACTTTTTATTAAGTGAAGTCGAGTCGAGACCGAGAGTCAACGGTTAATTTTATTTTGTCGAAACAATGTTATTAACCAAGCAAATATTATATTATTCAAATAAAAACCGGTAATTAATACAAGAATGATGTAGCAATTTAACATTTTGACAATGAAAGCGAAAAAATAAAAATTTTACCTCGATTTTCAACAACTAAAAAATTCTTTTGACTATTTCTAGTGTAAATATCAAACAATCAGTTAAGACAAACTTTTTATATTGCTCAAGTAGAGTTAAATATCTAATTATACAAGTGTGTTTTGTTTTTTAAAACCGTAAAAGTTCTTGATTGTTGATAGTTTAGTATTTTTATCTAAACTTGTATACTATAAACTATTTAATTCTAATGTAGGCTGATAAGTATAATTATTTGATTTAAACCCTAAGTTAAAAATCTGCATTCTTAATTATGTAGGTTTGATCTTTTAATTTTTAAATTCACAATTTTTTATTAGAATAGCAAACAAAAGCTTTAAAATTTAAACTGAAAAAAAAAATTGTTTGTAAAAGTTTAGGTATTTTCTGACATTTACAAAACTATTTTTCTTAATAAAATATATGCTGTTTTTTAAAAACATCGACAACTTTATTTATTAATTCAAAAAGTAAAATAATATAATTTTAAATACTAAAATAATCTTTACTAACAGTTTTAATCAGTTTAAATGTTCAAAAATTCTTGGAGTTTTTGATTTAGTTTTTGAGTTGTGATTCTCTTCTAAAGAGCATTTGGATTTTAAAGAAAAAGTGTCAGTAAAAATGCCTAAAAATTTATATAATAAATTTTATTTTGTCTTGAGTAAATTATACTATGACGTGAATCTGTTTTTTACCTTTACTTTTTGAAGGCTAAATGATTAATTACAAAGAGTTGAGTATATTTATCAGTAAATTGAAATATCATAAAGTAAGTGCATCAGTGTCGATAATTTTTTTTTAATCTATGAACAAGTGAGCTAGCAATGTAAAATGATATAGTTAAACATCATATATGTATGTATCAGTTATGCAAAAGTTCAATTTCTGAAAATTTGTTATGTTTTTCGGAGGTCATATTTATTTAAGTAGTTTGAATCTAGTACTAGAAAGTTCTATCATTAAACTTCTATCTTAGTACAACTTATCCAACATGTTATGTCGTTTCATCTTTTTAAAAACCAACTGAGTGCCGAGCCACCAAAGTCAAGTGTTTTTTGAACCTGTTTTGATAAACGAACTTTGAGAGAAATTCAAAAAAGATTCTACGAATTTTTAAGATGTTGCTCCATTACTAATTATAAGCAATTTAATTAATTATTTATTTTACTAGTTAAGAAACACCACCTGATAGCCAAAATTACCCCAAAAAGACAAATTTGCCCACTTTGGGAAAATAAAACTCCGAAGTTAAGCTAAATTGAAAATCTTTTCGGCAATTAATTTGTTTTTATAAAATTTCATTAAAAAAATTAGTTGAATTTAAACTTAATTACTATGAAGACTGTAAATATTATAACAGTTAATAAACTTTCTTTAAAAATAAAAGGTACTATTAGCAATTCTTTTTATTAATTTAAAGCTTATCTTTTTTACTGAACTTATATCTTTTAAGCTTAACTTAATTACTGTGTTGATGTCTTATACTAACTTTTAGTTCTTGTTTAGAAAATATAAAACCTATGTATGTATTATAATAGGAATGAAAACATTAATTTAGAAAAAAAAATTAAATAGTTTACGTATTCTAAAGGTAAGTTATAAATCTTTAAGGTTTTATCAGCGAATATAACTCATCGAACTGAAAATAACTTTATAATATAACAAAGACCGAACAATATGTTGTTAACTTATTTTCTACAGTTTTGTGTAAATAAAGATAAAAATACGGATAAATAGTCAATATATTAAGTAAAACAGTAATAACTTATATTTCATTTAAACATGAGAGCTCATAGGTAACTCTATAGACCAGTGGTCGGCACGGTGTACACTGGTGCACACTAGTGTACATGAAATTTCTTTTTGGTGCACGAGAATTTTTTGGTTGCATGAAACTTATTTTGGTGTACATGATTTTTTTTCGCGAAAAAACTAAATAAAAGTTTTTTTAGTTTTTCTTCATTTAAGACATATTCAACCTTGATATCTAATTGACCATTTTGTTTTTAATAAAACGACCATTTTTGTACTCTTCTAGTTCTATTCTGTAACCTTATATAAATTCTTCCACGCTTAGCCGCACAAAGAAAAACCGAAGTGAGCAAATCTCATAGGTTCTTAAAACAAAATAAAACAGTTAGTATTCTATAAATGTTTAATTTTATTAACTCTTATTGTTTAAAACCGTTTTGCTATATTAAAAATCACTTTATCAATCAGCTTAATTGACTGATATTTGATAATAAATTAGTTATGCCAAAAAAAATCAAATATGTTATACTTATAATAAAATTAAAGTATAAGAAGGGTCAATAATATCTGGGCTGTCACATACTTAGCTCTCTAAGTATAATTAAGTCTAGTTTTAGATCATGAAAAATCTAAACCAACTGAGGCTAGTTTTAATGTATTTACAAAAACTTAGCTTGACTGAGACTAGTTATTAATTTATGAAAAATATCGGGTTTATTTTTATACCTTTTAAAAGTCTTCAACTGTTGCTTTACTTGAAATTTTTTAATTTGTAATACATTATTAATATTAAAATAATTCAAGATCTATAAATGTCTAATTTTCATTGTAATTTAAATTAGTTTTTTTGTTTATATATACGACTCTTTAAGATTAGCTTGTGTACTAAGTCTAGTCTTTAGTCACTCAGGCTTATTTTCTGACTCAAAAATTTGTTAACATGTAATAGTGTCAAACTTACTTGTTAAATTTTAAATACTAAAACTCTAGTTGTTGTAAAAGCTAGATCATCGATATTAAAATTTTATTGAAATGGATAGGGTAAACTGGTAAATTAAAAGTTAGTGTGTAAATATTAACTTGGTTTTACCGAATAATTAGTAAAAGACGATTAAAAGTGTTTACATATTCTTAAACACTAGCGGCGCTAAATAATGCAAATTGGGATGCATAGAATTTGAATTTTGTTATTAAGGGTTCACGGATTCGAAATAGCGTGCCGACCACTGATGTAGACTAATACATTTTTCAATGTTTAGCTTGATAAAACAAATATATCTATGTTACAAAGCATCATAATATACTTACTAATATAAGATGATTAAAACAAAAATTAAAAAAATGATAATAATACAAAACAGTTATACTTTTAAAGGGATCGGGTCTAACTTGCGCGAAGACAAAATTGCACGAGGTTACGAAATTGCACGAGGGAACAAAACTGCACGAATTCGATTTTGCACCGAGGGTCAATTTTGTATAAATTGCAATTTTTCACGAGGGTGAAATAATACAGAAAAAAAAAAACAAAAAAAAACAAAAAAAAAAAGAAACTCAAAAATAATTAAAAAAGATAAAAAAGTAGAAAAAAGTTACAGACCGAGGGTAAGGGTTAGAGGTAACAGTGATAGAAAAATAAAAGTAAAAAATACTAATAAAAACTTTTATTAAAAAAAAGTTAACTAAAAAAGGTACCAACCGAAGGTAAGGGTAATCAATAACAGTGATTGTAAAAAAAAAGCTAAAAACTAAATTTAAAAAAAGAAAAACCTTATTAAAAAAAAACAAAAAATAATCATCTGTGCAAAATTGTCTGCTCGTGCTGTAATCTACGGATGAAGGTACCTTTAATAATAAAATTAACCTATACTAGATAACGATACTCAATATTAATTAGGGCTACTGTATATAAAATTAGGCATGACAATGAATGAAGATGTTGTATTAAAGAACTATTGCGAACACTAATAAGTATATTAGTAAAAATATACTTTAGAAAATACTTTAAATGTGGTCGAAACTTTACACATGAGTCCATCTAACAGGATTATATAGCAGCGTTTTTGACTTTTTGCAACATTACATCAGTAATTACTTGTATGTTTTTAATTTTCCATTATATTAACATGCATCAGTATAACACTTGACTTTGCGAGCTTTCTCTCAAGGTCATCTGAATGAACAATGATTTTAGCTCAAAACTTTCCATCAAATCTAAACAGTAATCAAGTTAATATCCTCTTACAGTGCAAAAATATCTTCGTGCAAAAACATCTTCGTGCAATTTTGTACGCTCGTGCAAAATTGACAGTTAACCGTTTGTTTGTGAATATATGTAATACTTAGAAGCTAAAGAATAGTAAAAACAAGTCACCTTGATTTGACCTTTATTTACTTAAATTATAAAGTGTGCTGTTGGCAAATTTTATGGCTTAAACAATGAAATCTGTGCACTGCTAGTTACTATAATAAAATTAATATACTTGCCAAAAACCTTGAATAAATAGTCAATTTTTAAACAAATAAACTAAGCTGAAGTTTACGTATAAACAATACGTTTAATAATACTTTTTGTCATAGAATTTAATAAAACTTTGCTAGCAAATTGAAAGTTTATAACAAGTTTCTTTTAGTTAAAATTTTCGTGGTGTATAAAACAAACAGTTAAGTTTTTTAAACTTTACAAAAAATATAAAGTTCCAATAAGTCTTTAAAACAAACTTTCAGCGTTAACAAGCAATTTATATGCGGTAGAATAATAATATTTCAAATAAATTTAACGTTTAAAATACTTATATGTAATGAATTTTGTGAGTCATGTGTTAATTAGTCTTTTTTTACCACTTACTACATAAAAACTTTTTAAAAGTTCTATAAATTTTCAAACTTATTAGAAATTTAAGTTTTATAATCTCTTTTAATATAACAATATCGTTAACAAAGATTTTTTAATTTGAATTAAAGCTTATATTCACAAAACTGGAAGGTTGTTGATTATAAATTGTATTTGCTTATTAGTTACTAGTATATGAAAAGCAGGTTTGTATACAAAATTAGATATTTTAATTTCTTTATTAATTTTAATAAAATTTAGTTTAGTTTGTAATTTTGTATTTAGAAACCGTTAAAATAGTTAGTTGAATTAAACCAGTTAGTTCAAATTTTTTAATGATAAGGTATAAGGTATTACTTACAATTATTGTAATGTTTAATCCTTTTTTTATAAAATTTCATATTTTATTACTAGAAAACAAAACGTTATTCTTATGAGCTTTTGGTACTTAATACTTCGGTAAAACTGCAATTGTTTGTGCTTAAAGTTTTTAAAGACTTAGAAGCTAAAGGTTGTTAAAAAAAAACTTACTTTTAATTTTGGTTTTTACTTAAGTTGTATTTTCTTTTAGTAAACTTAACGGTTTTACCATCAAAATTTTTTCACTGCTAGTAACTGTGAACAAAATTAATACACTCGCAAAAAAACTTAAGTAAGCGGTTTGCGTATAAAGGACATCATTTAATAATATTTTTTGTTAATAAATTGAAAATTCATATAAAGTTCTTGAAAAGTAGATTTGCTTGCTATATAAAATAATCAGTTAATTTTTTTTTAAAACCTTAATTGAAAAATAACAAAACAAATCTTTAGAACTTATCTTTTTGCGTTCATAAGCAACTTATAATCAGAAGAATGTATTTTGTTTAATTTTTTTATATACTTGAAGTTTGTAATACATACGGTTAATATATGTTGTAAATATTATGTTAGTTCATGTTTGTTTACCTTTTGTTATATAAATACTATTTTAAAAGATTATGCAATTTTACAAACTGGTTCGCAATTTGAGTTTTGAAATCTTTTAATCAAAAAAACTATAGTAGATAAAGTATTTTTCGTCATTTAAACTGTAGATTCTACCTACAAAATTACAATTTTGTAAGAATAAAAAAAAGTTCTAATAGAATATGTCTCATTTTCTAAGAAAATTTTCTAATGATATCCTTATATGTAATTTTATGTTTACAATTTGGAGAAAAAATCTAAGCTTTTTTAATAAAGAAAATAATTGATAGCTAACGAGTTGCAAAACACTTGTAAAATTTTTAATCTTTTTAGAAAAGCAAGGAGAAAATAAACAGACTATTTTGAAATCACCATAAGTATGAAAATATTTTTTTAAGGTGTTACGTTAGTAAAATTAAAAAAAAATTATACAAATATTTTAACTGAAACGTTCCATAGATGATTGTATTTATCTTGTTTAGTTTTCACCAGCCGGCCTTATCATTAGTTGTGTTTTTTTCAAATTTCTATAGTTTTCCCACCTTATTAATTGCCACCATTTGTATTTGCTTCCATTGTAATGTCCGTTGATGTTATTATTGCCACATCGATCCCACCAAAAACCACCTCCTAGCTCGGCAGCACAGTTACGACTTTTATGCTTGTCGTTGTCAGAATCAAATGTACCAAACTCCATATTGTTCATACTTGTATAGACTCCGTTCAGTCCGTCACCTTATGTTCATTATTTTTAGAAGAACATTCAATTACAAACTTTATGAATGTATTTTGTTTTATACAAACTATTTAGTTAATTATTTTTAAAGTTTTTTTTTTTGGTAATTTGAAAATAGCTAAGCTGAAAACTTTTGCTGGTTTAATTATTTATATTGTGTTTTACTTAGACCATTGTAAAACTGCTTAATTTTTGGTTGACATATTTAGTTTATATACAAAAAACTCAAAGCTTAAGTTTCATAAACAAACGTCATGTTATTATTTATCAATAATTTATTACAAACCTCCATTTCCAGAGTAAGACCCTTGTTTGTATGAAAGTCTGTATTTTTCCTCTGAACCAGCTACACGAAAATTCCTAAATTTTATTAGTTATAAAAAAAATAAAGTTTGGCTTAATAAGTTTTCTGTACATCTTTGAAAAAAATTTAGCGTTACTGTTTTATAATTTCACTAGCTATGCAGATAGCTGAAAGTATTTTTGTTTAACTTTTTATAAAGCTAACTAAACTATATATAAAAAAAAACAATACATAGATAAACTCACTTGTATTCTACATATTTATCTTCACCATTATAAGTAGTAAATTCCACCCTTAAGTCACAATCTGAGGTTTCAGTCAACTCATTCAGGTATTTGAGGCCTGCAATTTTTGAAATAGTTGATAAAAATACTTTTGTAGCATGTCTGGGTGTTCTTTGTGTTAAAAATTTACTTACCCAACCAAAATTCGCCGTTAACGGATCCAAAACCCTGCTCGTAATCACTCCAACTTCTGTTAAAGTCCACTGTTCCATCAAATCTCCTTTGAAATACCTGTAAAAAATTACTTTTGATAATCTTCATCTACTTGAAACAACAACAGCCTTTAAAAAACTTATTAGTTTTTAAAATTAGTTGGCTTACCAAACTGCTTATAATTTCTATTAAATTGTTTATTAATATTTATGTGTATATAAACTTTTAAATGACTGAATATAAGTCACCAAACAATTTTAAAAAACTTACAGTCCATCCACCAGAGGCACTGTTCATTTCACACCAAGCCGAAAAAATTTTCCTGTTAGTTTGAATATGGTAAAAGCCAGTTGGTAAGCTTGGGTCAACATATTTGATGTCTTTGCAGTTCGTTGACTTACCTGAATCAAGGCATATATATTTTTAAAAATCTAAACTTACATTAAAAACAAATTACCTTGAAGTGTGATTTTTAAACCATCTAAATTCTTTATTTGTTTCGCTAACTCATCCATTTGCCCTGATATAGTTTTGTTCTGTTCACTATTTAGCTTATTAAGGGCATAGTATTTTCTTGTACAATGTACCGCTAAGAAAGAAAAGCAGATGATCATAAAAACATTAAATATTGTAGATGCAATTAGTATTTTTTTCGATTCGAGTACCATTATTATTTTACCAAGATACTTCTAAAAAAATCATTTTCATAAAATTATTCTATTCAACAGCATTTTTTCATCTTTAAACTTAATATTTTGTTTAATAGAGCCTTAGTTGTCTAGTTTAGTTACCTAGATTTTAAAAATGCTCCGTTAAATAAATCACTATACAAAATTAATTAATAGAAACTGTTTTTTAAGTATTTACTCTAAAAACAGCTATATGAAAGTATAAAATAAGTTTTACATAACTTTTAAACTTGTATAAATCTATGATTAAATAAAATGCACACTTTGTTGAATATCAAAAAAAAAAGGTTATCAAATAAAAAGTGTTCTTGATTGTTGTAAATTGTATTAAAAGCTATTAATTAAAACGAAACTAAGTATCATTTATACTTTTTATGTTTTTTACTTATACTAAAATAACTTAATATACCATGCACAACTTTAAAACTTTCAAAAGTTAATCAACTTTGTACCTAAGCACAATAAAAAAGATTATAAAATTTTGTTAAGACCAAGTTTATAAAGTTCTAGAGTCTTTTGTTTGCTTATTTTTCTATTTAAAACAAAATTACCTGTTTACAGATATTGAAGCTTAATTTTTCGTATTATAGAAAGATACATCTTTTATTCAAATTTAGTTTTCGTTAAAATAAAATTGTTTTTAGTTTGTAGTAACTCATTTAAAGAAAACAAGCAATGTTACTTGGAGTAAAAATTTAAACAATAAACTTAATCTGTTTAAAAATGTTGTCCAAACTAAACTAAGACTAGATAAATTTTACGAGTTTTAAACTTGACACATACTGTAGTTTTAACTACATTTGCGCATTGAAAAAATGTGTGCAATAAATCTGCTATAAATCAGTATAAAACAGATTATATTATACTGAGAAACAGGTGCTACTTTTTCATTCAAATAATTTAAAAAGAAAATAGAACTGAAAAATAAGGTTTAAATCGTTACTAAATAATTTGTTTTTCACTAAACGACGATGCTTCAAAACGAAACTAGGATACTTGTTAAAAACCAAATCACTTAAAGTTTATTACTAGTTCTACTGTTAAATTTTTCACTTTAAATAAAATAGATAAAAGCTTATATATATAAAATTTATATCATTAGAAACTACTTTTATAATTAAAAACAAAAGTAACAAAACTAAACGACACTAAATTTAGCAAAACTAGTCTTTTCTCTCTACTTTATCGCTAACAAAACTATTTCTAATAAAACAAACTTTATAAAGTACACTATAAAAACCAATTAAAATATAAATAATAAAATATAGTTCAAAAAGAAAAAATGTATTTTTTCTTTTACGAGAGAGTGGAAATTTACTAAACATAATAAATTTTTTTGTAAAATTACAGTAAAGTTTTAAAACCATAAAAAGGAGGTGAGAAATTCAAATCATATTACGACTGATAATATTGATAAACTTATAGAGAGATAAAATATATTGCATATTCACACAAAATGCTCAATGATCAACTTAACTAAAATATAATTTTTCGATAGTATTTACGAAATTATGAAACTAAAATAAAATTACAAAGATATACTTAACAAAAACTTGACGGTTTTTATTGACCTTTAGACGCTCTTTATTAAGATTTATTTGAAAAGATTTAGCCTAAAACAGTACTTTTTTTGTTTGCATATTACTTTCATATATTCGTTTTTTCTGATATAACTGTTACTTGACTTCTAACACCAGTTTTAATGTCTGTTTAAATTCGCTAAAATTTCCTTAAACATAAATTTTTCTATGAATATTAAAACTTAACTTGACTCTACTATACATCTTATGTTAAAACATACGGCAAAAAAGTTTTTTTAATGAGAAATTCCGCTCATAAAGTTTTGTATACTATTTTTAGTTGCACGCTTAATATTTTTTGATACTTTTAAACTTGAAATTCTTCTAAGCTTAAACTCGAAGTTTGAACTTTTATAAGTACACTAGCTTGTAATAAGAATAGTAAATTACATTGACTTGTTTTATTTCTTACTTAAAAGTTTTTATTTTTCTGCACTTTTAGAACTAGAGTTGCAACAAAAATTAATTTGTTTTGAACTAGGTTCTTTAAACGCTTGATACTCATTGATGTTACACATTTAAAAAATTGTACTTTTAAAAGTTTTCATAAAGCTACTTAAACTAGCTTTTTAAGCGATCACTATTTTATTATGTTACTATTTATTTAGAAAAAAAAAGTTTAGTGAATCCATTAACAAACAAAAACTGCTTTTTTAGTGATATACATCAGTTTTATTTTATTAACATTTTTGATAACGTTATTTTGTTTTATACTGACTTATTTTTTTTATAGAAACTTTTTTTTTGAAAACGAGCACTACTCAAAAAAAAATAAAAATCTATTACAATATGTTTAAAAATTAATGGTAGGACTTTTAAAAATACTGTTTTTTTTTATATTCAACTTTATATTATATAAAACTCCGAAGTTAAGCTAAATTTAATCTTTTGCACAAATAATTTGTTTTTATAAAAT
Source organism: Thalia democratica (assembly GCF_965202585.1). Classification (NCBI taxonomy): domain Eukaryota; kingdom Metazoa; phylum Chordata; class Thaliacea; order Salpida; family Salpidae; genus Thalia; species Thalia democratica. The sequence continues at coordinate 5,055,852 of NC_139171.1, read as the reverse complement.
TCCATTAAAATTTTAGTTGACTTTAAACCTAATTAAATTTATAAAGACTGTAAATATTATACCAGTTAAGAAACTTCATTTTTAATAAAAGGTAATAGTAGCAATTATTTTTATTAATTTAAAGCTTATCTTTTTTACTGAGTTGTTTAAATTAATTACTTTGTTAATATATAATACTTACTTTTAGTTCTTGTTCAGAAAATAAGCAATCTATTAATGTATTATAATAAGAACCAAAACATTTATTTAGGAAAAATTAAATAGTTTACGTATTCTGAAGGTAAGTTATAAATCTTTGAGGTTTAATCAGCGAATATAACTCATCGAACTGAAAATAACTTTATAATATAACAAAGACCGAACAATATGTTGTTAACTAATTTTTTTACAGTTTTGTGTAAATAAAGATAAAGATACAGATAAATAGTCATTAAATTGAGTAAAACAGTAATAACTTATACTACATTGAAACATGAGAGCATATAGGTAACTCTATAGACCAGTGGTCGGCACGGTGTACAACGGTACACACTAGTGTACATGAAATTTCTTTTGGGTGTACAAGAATTTCGGGGTGCATGAAACTCATTTTGGGGTACATGGATTTTTTTTTCGCGCAGAAACGTTTTATATTAATCTTTCTACATTTGATGTCTACCTTGATATCTAATTGACCATTTTGTTTTAATAAAACGACCATATTTTTTACTCTTCTAGTTCTATTCTGTTACCTTATGTAAAAATTCTTCTACCTTTAACCGCACAAAGAAAAACCGAAGTGAACAAATCTCATAGATTCTTAAAAAAAAATAAAACGGTTAGTATTCTATTAACGTTTTATTTTATTAACTCTTATTGATTAAAAGCGTTTTGCTACAATAAAATCACTGTTAATCAGCTTAATCAATAGATATCTGACAAAAATTAGTTAGGCCAAAAATAATCAAACATGTTTTACTTATAATAAAATATATTATAGGAAGGGTTTATCAGGGCTGTGACATACTTAGCTCTCTAAGAATAGTTAAGTCTAGTTTTAAATAATGAAAAGCCTAGACCAACTGAGGCTAGTTTTAATATATATATATATATAAAATCAGGTTGACTGAGACTAGTTATAAATTTATTAAATATCCTGGGTTTATTTTGATATCTTTTAAAAATCTTCAACTATTGCTTTACTTGAATTTTTTTAATTTTTAATTAATTTTTAACATTTAAATAATTGAAGATCTATAAATGTCTAATTTTTATTGTAATTTAAATTAGTTTTTTGCTTATATATACCACTCTTTAAGATTAGCTTGTGTACTAAGTCTAGTCCTAGTCACTCAGGCTTTTTTTCTGACTTAAAAAGTTGTAAACATGTAATAGTCAAACTTACTTGTTAAAACTTAAATAATAAAATTTTAGTTGTTGTAAATTTAGATCATTGATATTAAAAGTTTACTGAAATGGATAGGGTAAACTGGTAAATTAAACGTTAACGTGTAAAAATTAACTTGGTGTTACCGAATTATTAGTAAAAAAAACGATTAAAAGTGTTTACATATTCTTAAACACTAGTGGCGCTAAACAATGCAAATTGGGGTGCACAGAATTTTGATTTTGTTATTTAGGTTTTTACGGATTCGAAATAGCGTGCTGACGACTGCTATAGACTAATACATTTTTAAATTTTTGGCTTGATAAAACAAATATATCTATGTTAAAAAAGAATCATAATATACTTAATAATATAAGATAACTAAAACAAAAAAGAAAAAAAAAATTTAGTACAAAATAATTATACTTTTAACGGGATCGGGTCTAAGGTGCGCGAAGACAAAATTGCACGAGGTTACGAAATTGCACGAGGGAACAAAACTGCACGAAGACGATTTTGCCCCAAGAGTCAATTTTGTACAATTTGCAATTTTGCACGATAGTGGAATAATACAGAAAAAATAAAACATAAAAACAGAAAAAAAAAAGAAAATAATTAAAAAGGATAAAAAAGTAGAAAAAAGTTACAGACCGAGGGTAAGGGTTAAAGTTGACAGTGATAGAAAAATAAAAGTAAAAAATACTAAAAAAATTTTTATTAAAAAAAACAAAAAAGTTAATAAAAAGAAGGTACCGACCAAAGGTAAGGGTAAGCGATAACAATGATTGTAAAAAAAAAAGCTAAACACTAAATTAAAAAAACTTACTAAAAAGATGAACAAAAAACAGTCATCCGTGCAAAATTGTCTGCTCGTGCTGTAACCTACGGATGAAGGTACCTTTAATAATAAACTTAACCTATAATAAATATGATATTTAATATTAATTAGGGCTACTGTATATAAAATTAGGCATGACAATGAAGGAAGATGTTATATTAAAGAACAATTGCGAACACTAATAAATATATTAATAACAATTTACTTTAGAAACTACTTAAAATGTTATCGAAACTTTACACATTAATTTATTTAAGAGTATTATACTTTAAGAATGTATATAAAAAAAAAATTTAAATACTTAGGATTTAAATAAAAATTTATATAAAAAATAACATTGTTGAAAAAAATACTTTAACTAACACAAGAAAACAACATAAGTGTCTATTCAACATGAATAATATGTTTATTGCAGTAGGCTGTGGCTAGAATCTCCCACTACTTTCTGTGGCTGGTTTATATAGCAGCGTTTTTGACTTTTTGCAACATTACATCAGTAGTTTCTTGTCTGCACTTAATTTTCCCTTATGTTAACTTGCATCAGTATAAAACTTGCGAGCTTTCTCTCAAGGTCAGCTGAATGAACAATGATTTTAGCTCAAAACTCTCCATCAAATCTAAACAGTAATCAACTTAATATTTTGTTACAGTGCAAAAATGTCTTCGTGCAAAAATGACCCTTCGTGCAAAAATATCTTCGTGCAAATTTATCCCCGTGTGCAAAAGTATTTTCGAGCAAAAGAATCAGTTAACCGTTTGTTTGTGAATATATATAATATTTAGAAGCTAAAGAATAGTAAAAAAATTACCTTGCTTTGACCTTTATTTACTTAAACTATATATTGTGCTTTTGGCAAGTTTTATGGCTAGCAAATTTACTAAAATTTAGATTTTTACGATAGTTTTGTGCACCCACACACTATAATAAAATAAATATACTTGCTAACAACTCTGAATAAATGGTCAAGTTTAAACAAATAAACTAAGCAGAAGTTTACGTATAAACAATACGTTTAATAATACTTTTTGTCATAAAACTTGATAAAACTTTACTAGCAAGTCGAAAATCCATAACAAATTTATTTTAGTTTAAATTTTCGTGGTGTATAAAACAAATAGTAAAGTTTTTTGAACTTTACAAAAATATAAAAATCCAATAAGTCCTTAAAGCAAACTTTTAGCGTTAACAAGAAACTTTTAAGCAGTAGAATAATAATATTTTAATTAAATTTAACGTTTAAAATACATATATGTAATGAATTTTGTGAGTCCTGTATTAATTAGTCTTCTTTTACCGTTTACTACATAAACACTTTTTAAAAGTTCTTTAAGTTCACGAACTTTTGGAGATTTAAGTTTTATAATCTTTTTTTAATACAATAATATCGTTAACAAAGGTTTTTTAATTTGAATTAAAGCTTATGTTTACAAAACTGGAAGATGTTGATTATAAATTGTATTTGCTTATTAGTTACTAGCATATGAAAAGCAGATTTTTATACAAAATTAGATATTTTAATTTCTTTAATAAATTTAATAAAATTTAGTTTAGTTTATAATCTTGTATTTAGAAACTGTTGAAATATAGTTCCAAATTTCAATGATAAGGTATAAATATTACATGGAATTATTGTAATGTTTAATCCTTTTTTTGTAAAAAGTCATATTTTATTACTATAAAACAAAAAGTTTACCTTATAAAATTTTGGTATGCAATACTGTAATAAAACTGCAATTATTTGTGCTTATTTGTGTATATAGTTTTTAAAGACTTTAAAAGCTATAAGTTAGTAAAAAAATACTTGCTTTGAATTTTGGTTTTTACTCAAGTTATATTTTCAATTAGTAAACTTTATGGTTTAATCATCAAACTTTATTCACTAAGAAACTTAGTAACTGTTAATGAAATTAATACACTTGCAAAAAACTTAAGTAAGCGGTTTGCGTATAAACGACATCATTCAATAATAATTTTTATTAATAAATTGAAAGATCATATAAAGTTTTTGAAAAGTAAGTTTGCTTGCTATATAAAATAATCAGTTAAAAGTTTATAAAAACCTTAATTGAAAAACAATAAAACAAACCTTTAGAACTTATTTTTTGCGTTCATAAGCAACTTATAATCAGTAGAATGTATTTTATTTTAATTTTTTTATATACTCGAAGTTTGTAACACATACGGTTAATATATGTTGTAAATATTGTGTTAATTCATCTTTTTTTACCTTTTTTTTTACATAAATACTATTTTAAAAGATTATACAATTTTACGAGCTGGTATGTAATTTGAGTTTTTAAATCTTTTAAACACAAAAACTATTGTATATAAAATATTTTTCTCCATTTAAACTATAGATTATATAACTACAACAATAGATTATACAAAAACGATTATACAAAATTGTAATTTTGTAGGAATAAAATATAGTTCCAATGGAATATGTTTTATTGTTTTATGAAAACTTTCTAACCATATCCTAATATGTAATTTTATATTTACAATTTGGAGAAAGAATCTAAGCTTTTTTAACAAAGAAAATAATTTATAGCTAACGTGTTGGAAAACACTTGAAAATTTTTAATTTATTTAGAAAAGCAAGGAGAAAATAAACAGACTATTTCAAAATAACCATAAGTATGAAAATATTTTTTCAAAGTGTTATGTTATTAGAATTAAAAAATAAAAAAATTATACAAAATGTTTTATTAACGGATTTTAACTGAAACATTCCATAGATGATTGTAATTATCTTGTTTAGCTTCCACTAGCCGGCCTTACCATTAGTTGTGTTTTTTTCAAATTTAGATTCCATTTCCACCATATTAATTGCCGCCATCGGTGATTGCTCCCACTGTAATATCCGTTGACGTTGTTATCGCCACATTGATTCCACCAAAAACCACCCCCACGCTCGGTAGCACAGTTAATACTTTTAAGCTTGTCGTTGTCAGAATCAAATGTAGTAAATTCAATATTGTTTTTATACGTATTGGAACTTCCTATTCCGTCACCTTATGTTCATTATTTTTAGAAGAACATTCAATTACAAACTTAATGAATGTATTTTGTTTTATGAAAATTTTTTAATTAATTATTTTTTATAGTTTTTTTTGGTAATTTGAAAATAGCTAAGCTGAAAACTGTTGCTGGTTTAATTATTTATATTGTGTTTTACTTAGACCTTTGTAAAGTCGCTTAACTTTTGGTTGACATATTAAGTTTAAATACGAAAAATTAAAAGTTTAAGTTTTATAAACAAACGTCATATTATTATTTTGTCAACAATTTATTACAAACCTCCATTTCCAGAGTAAGACCCTATTTCGTATGAAAGTCTGTATTTTTCCTCTGAACCAGCTACACGAAAATTCTTAAATTTTTTTAGTTAAAAAAAATATAGTTTGGCTTAATAAGTTTTCTGTACATTTATAAAAAAATTTTAGCGTTACTGTTTTATAATTTCACTAGCTACGCAGAAAGCTGAAAGTATTTTTGTTTAACTTTTTATAAAGCTAACTAAACTATATATAAAAAAAAACAATACATAGATAAACTCACTTGTATTCTACATATTTATCTTCACCATTATAAGTAGTAAATTCCACCCTTAAGTCACAATCTGAGGTTTCAGTCAACTCATTCAGGTATTTGAGGCCTGCAATTTTTGAAATAGTTGATAAAAATACTTTTGTAGCATGTCTGGGTGTTCTTTGTGTTAAAAATTTACTTACCCAACCAAAATTCGCCGTTAACGGATCCAAAACCCTGCTCGTAATCACTCCAACTTCTGTTAAAGTCCACTGTTCCATCAAATCTTCTTTGAAATACCTGTGAAAAATAACTTTTGAAAATTTTCATCTTTTTGAAACAGCCTTAAAAAAACTTATTAGTTTATAAAACTAGTTGTCTTACCAAACTGCTTATAATTTCTATTGTTTATCAGGTAATTGTTTATTAGTTTGTATGTGTATATATACTTTTATTTGAATGAATATCACCAAATAACTTTAAAAGAACTTACAGTCCATCCACCAGAGACACTGTTTATTTCACACCAAACCGACAACATTTTCCAGCCAATTTGAATATTGTAGGTGCCAGTTGGTAAGCTTGAGTCAAAATCTTTGATGTCTTTGCAGTTCGTTGACTTACCTGAATCAAGGCACATATATATTTGCATAAAATCTAAACTTACATAAAATAAAATTACCTAGAAGTATATTTTTTAAACCATCTAGCTTCTTTGATTGTTTCGCTATCTCATCCATTTGCCCTGATATAGTCTTGTTCTGTTTACTATTTATCTTACTATAGGCATAATATTTTCGTGTACAATGTACCGCTAGGAAAGAAAAGCAGATGATCATAAAAACATTAAATATTGCAGATGCAATTAGTATTTTTCTCGATTCGAGTACCATTATTATTTTACCGAGATACTTCTGAAAAAATCGTTTTTTTTTAATTATTCTACTCAACAGCATTCTTTATTTTATCTTTTTCATCTTAAAACTTAATATTTTGTCTAAAAGAGTCTTAGTTGTCTAATTCAATTACTCCTAAACTTTAAATATGCTCCGTTAAGTAAATCACTATATAAAATTAATATATACAAACTGGTTTTTTAAGTATTTACCCTAAAAACAGCTATATTAAAGTAAAAAATATGTTTTGCACAACTTTAAAACTTATATAAACCTATGATTAAATAAAATGCACACTACTGCGCACAGGTGCACACTTTGTTGAATATCAAAAATAAAATAAATAAGCTATCAAATAAAAAGTGTTCTACACTGTTGTAAATAGTAGTTAAAGCTATTAATTAAAATAAAAAAGTGTAACGATAATAAAGTGTCATTTATACTGTTTGTGTTTTTTACTTATACTAAAATGATTTTATAAACGTTGCAAACTAAAATAATGAACTTCAATTTTTTTAAAATTAACCAACTTTGTACAAAAATAATAAATATTTGAGATTCAAATTTAATCGTTTGCTAGTAAAGATCTTAGCGAAAAATGTTCATTGAAGTATACAATAATGACAAACTTAAACAGTACTCTTTCTTTTTAAACATTACTAACACAGTAACACATGTGTCTATGTGTTCTTTTATTAGTGGTTAATAATTTGTGCTATTTATAATGTCAAATATGCCTCGTATAAAACTACATAATATTTGTAGTTATTAGATACAAATTATAAAAATCAGAGTAAAGTAAAAAATAAAATAAGCAAATAAGTTGTAATATAAATTTTGATGTAAATTTTTTATAACTTATTTAATATTTTAGTTTTGTAAATTAGTATCTCTTCAAGTTTTATATAAATAGTTAATGATACAATCTTTGAAATATTGAATTGAAATATAAGCTTTATGTTAGGGAGAAGATTTGCTTCTACTTATTACACTTTTAAACATTAAATTAAGTTTATCAATTATTTAAATATTAATTTTTTTTGTTCATTTAAAAAATTATTCGATTTTTGCTTAACTGCCTAGTAATTTAAAAAGTTATCTATTCGCAAGCTAATTGTGACGCGGTAAATAAAAATTTTGTACCTCTATAAATAAAAAAATTAAAACTTTTATATTTTATTGACCATACAAACAATATATAACAGGTAAAGAAATTATGTTTATCAAAAAAAGATTAACTGTTCAAAAAAAAATTATTGATTAACACAAAAATTTTATGGTTAGATATAGTATTCAGATATAAAAAATTTTAATCATTTACTACCTTTACAATCAAAATCCATACTCGTTTTTAGGCTATATAGATTTTTTAAAAAAATGAAAAAAAAAGTTAAATAAAATGCGTAACTAGTTTATAGATTCTATATAAATTACCAAAATTTACTCGAGTATTTTTAATACTACATCAACTAAAATATAGTTAACTCTTATTAACCTCAGAGTTTTTGTACATGAATAAAAGGTGAATGGGACAAAATTGCACGAAGATACTTATTCACAAAGAAAAATTTGCACTGGGGGACAAAACTGCTTGGAGAAAATTTTGCACCAAGAGTCAATTTTGCACGAGAGCAAAAAAATAGCAGAAAATATATAGATTAAAAACAATTAAAAAAGATAATAATAAAAAATTTAAAAGAAAAAAAAAGTAAATTATCGAGGGTAAGGATTATAAGTAACAGTAATAGTAAAATAATAAAAAAAAGCTACCGACCGAGGGTAAGGATTAGGGGTAACAGAGTGATAGTACAAACAAAAATACAAATATTCATAAGAAAGGAAAAATCAATAAAAATTAAGTTAATGAGCGAAGATATGGGTTTAGGCAACAGTGATAAAAAAAAAAATAATAACTAAAAAAAAAGTTAAAATTAATAAAAAAAAGAAAAAAATCACTCTGTGTAAAAATGTCTCTGTGCAAAATTGTCTGCTCATGAACAATTGTCTTCGTGCAATTTAGTATTCGCAAAATTTAATCACCTCTTGAAAAATTGTCTTCGTGCAAAAATATCTTTGTGCAATTTTGCGTTTTTGTGCAATTTTTTACGCTCGTGCAAGTTTGAAAGCTACCCATTTAAAAGATAAGTAACATGCATGTAACTTATAAAATAAAAAATAGAAAGTATTTCTATACACTTTTTGTATAAGTTGTAAATTTTAAGTTATTGTTAATAGAACATTGATTGAAATTTTATTTTGTACAATCGAATGTAGTTTAAGATATACTTTTTCAAAGTAAAGTCATCAATAACTAATCAAAAAAATCTAAACATTTTATTTGTATTTGTACTAATTTACAATCATAATACCAAGAAGTTAGCATTATAGTTAATTTTAAACTTGTTTAGTACTTTTTAAATTCGATTGAAAGTCGTTTTATCTTTATTTTAAAATTTTGATTTATAGAATAATCGAAGTAGGGAGAACTCTGCAGACTAGATATTGTCATTTTACTGTTTTATGATAAGAACGATTAAAATTAAAATCGGAAAAGGAAAAATTGTTCACCTAAATTCTATAGTTTTAAGTAATGTGCATAGGTTTGCAAAAAATAATTCGTTTGACCTTTTTAATACTAAAAACACTTTTCAGTTTGAATTTTTCTCTTTCTTTACATTTAGCGCAAGTAAGTTTTTGTGATTTAATAAAGTTGACAGGTAAAAGTTTTAATACTAAATACTCACTTTAAAGTGAAAAATTGCTAACCTTCATCTAAAGTTATAAAAAATTTATTCAGAAAGTAATCTGTATAATTTTGTTTAATCGACTTGTTTTTCAAAAAGAAAATTTTACAAGCTGGCTGTCATCGCAGTCATTAAGGTTATAGGTTTTGCAACTCTATTAGGTATAACTTTAAAAAATTAAACAATTTACAGGGGGTGCATGACACGACTATTCAAATTCCGACAATTCAAATTCTTAAAAAAAAAAGTTGAAACGGCCTTAAATAAAAAAGGAATGTATGTTTGTCAAAAATTAGAAATATATTTGTTAATAGTATGAATATCTACAGGCCATTTTTTTCTTTATGCAAAAAATTAAATAGTTTATGAGATATGGCTTAAATAAAATAAAAAACATAGATATTTTTAGGAGTTTTAAACTAACTTGAAAAAATTTTGGATTATGCAAAAAAGAAAAAAAGTAGCTTGTTGATATCAATAAGATCTACATATATTTTTTTATAATTTTTTAAAATTTATATTACTTTTTGAGATATAATCTTTTAAACACTTTTTATATTTTCGGAATTTGAGTTGTCTGAATTTGAATTGTCATGTAATGATTCACACGTTTATTTGAAACTACAAACTATCTCTATCCTTAAATAGAAAATTCTAAAAATATTTTAAGAGTTCACACTATTAAAGTCAAATAACAATCTTAAGCGATTTTAAACTGTCCTGACTCATGAGTAATCTGAAAATCTTTAGTTTAAATAATAGTTAACCTCAGAAAAAAAAATTAAGAATTAATAAAAATAAAGATTTTTAACAAAATTTAATATAAAGTCTCAAAACATCAAAAAAACAAAATCTCATTAATGATCAAAAAATTAAAAAAACTAGCTTAGATATTTAAAAATTCATAAAGATATCATGAAGTTTTTAATACAATAATCAAACTTGCCTGAGTCATTCTGACTGTACGTGTAGAAATCCTTATTTATGATATATTTTATGTTTTTGGCTATTGGATTTTATGAAGTTAATCCTGAGTGGAAAATTTTTGAGTTAAGTTATATACTGTAATATCTTAGCTATTCCTGCTCATATTCCTTACTTATATTAAAACACTAAAATCTGTTAATTTTTACTAACCCCGAAAGATTTTTCTTCATTTAAAATAAGTGATAATTAAGTAATAACTTAAAGTCTTTTTTTTTAACGGTTATCGAGTTCTGTTTAAAACAAAATAGTTTCGAAATTTAAACTAGAAAAATATTTGTAAATCTTTTTATTTTTTTTAAACTTCCATATTAATCTGTTATAACTCATTAGTTTGAAAAAATAAGTCGTTTATTGTTTGTGAAATATTCTACGTGGAAAAAAATCAGTAGACAAAATAAAAGTATTTAGAAACTCATATAGTACAATACCACAAAACATTAATACAACCAACTTTTAAAAAAATATTTATCATTTATAACAATTAGAAAAAAAACGAAACTCTGTAGTGTTTTTAGTATTTTCTAGAAAAAAACAATTTAAAACTTAAAAGATACTAATTTATTTAGAGTATATATCTTTCTAACTATAATTACAGTAAACATGCTTTTAATTATAACAATTATGAAAGCAGTGAACCATTTTACAACTTCAAAATAAGTGAAACCAATGGTACTTAATTTAGTACTTAAAAGTCTTACAAGAACTATATAGAGCTTAACAAACACATAAAGAAATAAAACAAACTACTTTGAAAAATTATACCTAAAAGTTAAGTAAACTTGACTTTTAATACATTATAAACGTTTATAGTGTTAAAATAATTTAATTTAATCATATCCTAACTCTTTAAACTATAATTATGTTATATTAAGCAGTTTAAAATGTCTGATAGCTTAGATAAAACTCTACAAAATAAAATCAACCTGTAAAAATCAAGGTGGACTCCCCCCTATGCCCTTAATGTAATTTTACAGTATGTTTTAAATGTTTTTATAGTATTTTACACATTTTCTTATATAGAAATTAACTTACAACTAAAAATAGACCCAAAAATGTATACTTCAGGGTTGCCACTTTACCTGGAAACCTTGAAAAACCTGGAATTCGACAATTTAGGTAAAAATAACCTGGAAAGACCTGGAGTTTGAGAAATTTTGAAAAGACATGGAAAAACCTGAAATTTTTAATAATTTTAACATTATCAGTAGTAAAATTTCCATTTGACACAAAAAATCTATCATATAAATAAGATTTTTTTGTCATCATCAAACAATTTTTTATTAAAAAACATAATTAAAGTAACTTCACAGTATCTATTCAATGTTTTTATACTATTTATTACAGTTTCTTATATAGAAATTAACCTAAAACTAAAAATAAACCCAAAAATGTGTACTTTTTAAAACCTGGAAGAAATTTGGAAACCTGGAAGAAATTTGGAAAACTTTGAGAAATTTTGGAAAAAACTAGTGGCAACCCTGTATGTATATATATATATATGAATAAAAAAAAATAACTCAAAAAAATCTATGAACATTTTATGATTAAAATGAAGTATTTTGTTTTTTATTGTATTTTTAATAGCAAAAGATAAACATTTTAAACATCAAAATGTAACTTAGTGGTTAAGGCTACAGGAGATTCAAAGTTATTTTAGAAAAATTAAAATTAGTCCTTTTAAGTTATGGAAGCTAAAATTACACACTATAGGACACTTTTCACGAAATAAAAAATGTAATTAACCATTGAGATATAGTCAGTCGTGTAAAAAGTTACAATACTAATGTATAGAGGATTTTTGTCTGGAATTTTGAAAAATCTGCCAAAAATTTATCTCCTGGTTAAGGGCAAAGGGGGGTTAACCTTTTTTTCACAATTTAGTCTTATTTTATAGAGTTTTAACTAAGTTACAAGTTGCTTTTTACTGATTTTTCAAAGTCAAAGTAATTTTTGAGATATAGCTGGTCAAAGTTGGAAACCATAATAGGTTTATGGGAGGCACAAACTAAAATGGCAAAAAAAGACTATCTCACTAAAAATATATCTCCTCTTACCTTTTTTGAGATAAATACCTCAAACTTTCAAGAATACCTTGGAATATTTAAAAAATTCTATTCCAACAGAATTTTCAAAATATTGCAAGGGACATTTCCTGAAAGTTTAAGAAATTTATCTCTAAAAACGTAGGAGATAAATTTTTAGTGATTTCTAGTTATTTCTGTTTTAGTTTGCGCTTTCCATAAGAAACCTTTTTAGTCTCCTACTTCAACCAGAAATATCTCAAAAATTATTTTTTTTTTAAATCTGTAATAATCAACTTGTACTAAATTGTTAAAAGTGGTAATTCCCCTATACCCATTATTTTTATCTACTCTCCCCTCTTCAAAAAAAACATAAAAAAAAAGCTTTATCAATTGTAATATCACCTGCCTGTTTAATAATTTGAAATTATTTATCCAAAAACAAATAAAGTTTGGTTGCCCTGCACTTAACATTTTATTAGAGTAAAGTCTGTACAAAGTTCTGTAAAAAATAGTAGTCATTTTACTTGGGATAACCTGGAATTGAAAAATTATTAGGAAAAAGAAAACATTGAAAATATTTATTTTGATTCTTATCAAAAACCCTAAAAAAAATTTACTTTTATTCAAAAATAATGAGAACCCTAAAAATTTGAACAAGTTTTGGTAATTACCTAGATATGATGTGCACCAATATCAAGCTGATATTATATAATGTTTGATGTATTTTTTAACCAAAATTTTAGGCTAAAAATACAATGTTTTTCTTTTTAATTAATATAATATTTTGAAATTTATTATCTGAAAGTTCATCTTCAATTTTAGCTTTAAAATTAGAACTTTTTGTAGTTTGGCATAAAAAGTATATGTTATACAATTACAATCTCTTACTTGAAAGTTATTATCTTGTTTACTTTTTAAATAAGTAAGTGAGTACTTGTGCATTTATATAGCTTGTTTAAAACATTTCTTTAATCTTTTTAGACTTGACATATTATGCCAAAAACATTGTATTTATAGCCTAAAAATATGGTTTTAAAAGACATCAAAAATAATATAATTTCAGTTTCTATATTTGTGAGACATCATGCTAGGTATTACCTAATTTTTTATGTTAAACATCTATATTAAATAAGAAATAACTATAATGTAATATGAAAAATTACACTTTATTTAGAGTTTTTATTAAAATAAATAATATTTATTATAGTAGAACTACAATATCTTTTACTGGTATTCATAAACTAATCAAGACATTTTCTTAGCTTTGTTTTTTTACTTAAATGGAATCAAAAAATTGTATATTAAAAAACTTTAAAAACACTAGAAAACCTATGGAGAGGTTGGCCTGGAATCCTGGAAAACCTGTAATTAGACAATTTAGGCTAAAAAAACTGGAATTGGAAATTTTGATAAAACTTAGAAGACCAGGATTTTTAGACAAAATTTACTGAAAATCCTTGAGTTTTGAAAAATTTTTACATGTAAAGTAATAAAGTTTTATCTGACACAAAAAAATCAACCAAATAGATAGAAAAATTTGTCATCATCAAAGTTTTTATATTAAAAAAACAGATTTAAAGTAGCTTTACAGTATTTTTCAGTCTAGTTATATTGTTTAACACAGTTAAAACTTAATTTCAAACTAAAAATATACCCAAAAACAAGTTCTTTAAAAAACTGAAAAAAAAACAATAGGTTCCTTATGGGAGGAGCAAACTAAAACAACAGATAACTAAAAATCACTACAAATCTATCTTCTCCTACATTTTTTGAGATAACTAGTTCAAATTTTTAGAAAATGTTTCTTGCAATATATAGAAAGTTCTGTCAGAACAAAGTTTAAAAATATTTTAAACAAAAAATTTATATCAAAAAACAAAAAAAAAACTTTTTTTTGTTTATTTTTCATATAATTTTTTTTTTTTTTATTAAAAAAAAATATTTTCTGACAGAATTTTCCAAATATATCAAGGAACACTTCCTAAAATTTTGAGGTAGTTAACTTAAAACTCGTAAGAGAAGATAGGTTTTTAGTAACATAGTCTATTTTGTTGTTTTAGTTTGCGTCTCCCATAAGAAACCTAATATTGCCTCCAAACTTGAACGGCTTTATCTCAAAAACTACTTTGAATTTTTCAAATTAGTAAAAAGCATCTTGTAGCTTAGTAAAAACTCTATAAAATAAGATCAAATAGTGAAAAAAGTGTTAATCCCCTATGCTATTAATGTTATACAGTAATAAAGTAAGATATCTTTGTTCTTATTTTATGTCCTTATTTTTACTCACTCATTTTTTACTTTTGTTAAGTAAGGTATATATTTAATTTTGAGTCAGATCTGAAAATTAAGTTTATCCAAAAAAGTTTTTATGCCTTGTAATGTTTTCAGGAATCAGTTTTAATTTTTTCCAAATTATAAAAAAAAAACTGATATAATGGTAAAATTAACTTAAAATTTCTTATAAATTTTGATTTTAAAATTTATGAAACATAAGCAGTTTTGATGAAAAACTTCAGAATAAGCACTACTAAGGACATAGAGGCTAAGGGTTTTTTATACAAAAATTATTGTTGGCTCCTATGTTAAAACTTAAGCTATAATATAAACTTCAAGTCAACGCTATACAATCTAAAAGTTTTAATTAACGATGCACTATATATATATATATGTACCTTTTATAATTTTCCATATAAATGTAAGAACCACAATTGTTTATCTTTATTTTCTTGAAATATTAAAAATTCTTTAAAAATTATTTACGTTTGATTTTGATCAAGGTAGAGACATCAAATTTTATAAAACATTATTTAAACAATTTAAATTAATAGCATGTCGGAATTTTTAAAACATTAAAAATATAAGTTTAAAAAAAGGTTTTTTGATATGAAAAACTTTTGTTTTTAAAACAATTTAAGTAGTTATAATTCTTCCTGTTAAGTTATTTAAATATAAGTAAGCATTAACTAAAAAGAAAAAAAAAAGATGATATAATAAAATACTTAGTTTAATAAAATACTACAGTTTTTAGAATTAAAATGAAATCATTCTAATTTTTATGGAGTTGATGTTTTTTTTTTAATATTTTTAAACTTAATATTTCTGAAAAATTTTTTATTTAATGCATGGAATATTTCCTGAAAATTTTTAGTTTTCAGCTCAAAAAAATGATTTTATACTTTTAGTGAACTTTTAAACACCTGTGAAAATAAACTATGAGAAAATTGCAGTTTAAAAACTTTTTTTTTTGCATGAATGACTGTATCTAAAAACATTACTAAAGTTTTGATATCTTATAAAAACTGACTTATAGTTCATACTCAATTCTTTCATGTAGGAGCCAAAGTTGATTTTTGTATATAAAGCGCTTATTCTTTTGACTATAACAAGTCAAAATACAAAATAAGGGTGTTTTTGTATTAAAATGACTACATGCTACTTAAAATGAACTGAAACACAACAGTATCTCAGGACTGCCATTTTCCTGTAATATACTCTTTGAGTAAATAACCTGGAATCTTGAACTAAAATTGTATAAAAACCTGAAGTGCTTAACTATTTTTATATCTAAAATATAAAACTTATATTAGATAAAAGATAACTAATTTAAACAACAATTTTTTTATTATTAAGTTTTTATTCTTTGTCATATACATTTAAGTAGTACTACAGTTGTTTTTAAACAGTTAAATGTTATTAGCAAATTTTTTAACTGAAGTTTTATTTTTTTTATTAAAAAGAAAGGTTTTGTTTTTTAACCAGGAAGAAAAACCTGGTAACCATGTAAAAAAATTATATAAAATCACCATGAATATTTTGTTATAAATTCATGGTTTATAAGCTGCTTTATGCATTAAAAAATTACAAAATTTACAGCTCTTAATTTACACACAAAATGGCAGCAGTTGATAAGAAACTCAAAGAGGCTTTCCAGAATGAGATCGAAGGTTTGGAGACCAAGTCAAAAGAGTTGAGCAAGTTGGTTGAAAACAATGAAAAGTTGAACGCTCAGCTGAATGAGAACACAATTGTGAAAGAGGAACTGGATCTCCTTGATGTCAGTTTTAATTGTTTGAATTTTATATTAAAACTTTAGGTTAAATTGTCTTGGTCGTTTTTGTTTTTTCTAAAAAAATATGTGTTTTTATTAGGTCCTTTTTACTATTTTAATTTTTTTAACTACTTCATCTTTTTATTAACATTATTTTGTTCTAATTTTGGCTCATATTATTTTTTGTTCAATTGATGTAGCACAAGTTAGTTTTTTGTCAGTTAGACTCTAGTTTTTGCAATGAATAGTGGCAACCCTGCTAAAATAAAAAAAACAGTATTTTATTTTTTTAAGTTTGTCTGCAAACAGTTGTTTGAATTTACACAATTTGTATAAATGCCATAAGAGCTAAATATTCATTTTTGTTGACTTTGTAGTAACGTTTAAAAAAAGGTTATTAATGTTAAGAATTGGCAGGGTTGCCACTAAACCTGTAATCCTGGAAAAATCTAGAATGTGATAATTTAGGCTAAAAAACGGAATTATGAACAAAAATTACTAAAAAACTTGGGAGTTTTAAACAATTTTTACATGTTAAGTAGTAAAATTTTGTTTTGACACAACAAGTTTAACATATAGATAGAAAAAATTTGTCATTATCAAACTTTTTTTAATTAAATAAAAAACTACTGATAATACTACTTAACACAGTTTTTACCTCAAACTAAACTTTAAACTAAAAATAGACCAAAAAAAACACATGTACTTTTAAAAACCTAAAAAAAGTTCTCGAACACCAGTGGCCACTCTGGTTAGTCAATCAATAATTTAGCAATAACTTTTTATGAGTTTATGAATTTTCTTGTTTTAACATTAACAATTTCATACAGGCAAGTAACTGAGTTATTTAATGAATAATTTAATAACCAGTATTTTTGACTTACTAATTTTAATTGAATTTACTTATCATACAGGCAAGTAACAAGATCTACAAGCAGGTCGGCCCAGTATTAGTCAAGCAAGACTTGGAAGAAGCTAAGCTGGCAGTTTCCAACAGGATCACGTACATCTCCAGTGAAGTGAAGAGAGTGGAGAAGATGATCGGTGAGCTTCAGAAGGGTCAGGACGTTCACAAGGAGAACTTGCAGAAGATCCAGTCGAAACTCGCCCCTCCATCCTAATATGTGATGTTGCCCTAAATAGTAGAAAAACTATTGGCAACTTTGGAGTGACATTTGATTTTTTTTTTGTATAGGATAGAAACAATTGTTGTTTGTTTAATTAGGGTTTTCTGCTTGAGTAGTTTATTAAGTATGATTTTTTTGGCAAAATTAACAGAGACACTTAAAAACTTTATTTCTTTGCTACCAACTAAAGGTTTATTATTTATTTAATTTATTAAAGATTCTGATAGTTTAGAATAAAAGCTTACTTTTTTAATGCTTACACTTTAAAAAAAAATGTTTAAAAGTTTAGTATTGGTTGAAATTGTTTTCAAAATGGTGTAAATTATTATTATGAGCATAGTAGTTTTTGTAATTCAGCTTATGTTCTTAGTTTTAAAATCCAATTGCTTACTTTTAACACTTAACCTTTAGAAAGTACAATTTAGTTTTACTACTGTTGCAGAGATTATTGATTTTATTTACTCTTAAAAATGCTACAAATTTTATACTTTTCAAATAAAACCTTTTTTAAATTGCTAAAACTGTTACAGATTGAATTTTAAAACAACTTTCTTATACACACATGTAGTATCTAGTGCTATTATTTATTAAACTAATTGTTAAGCGTTTCAGCATATTGTTATGAGTAAACAGGTACAACAAAGTCAAATTGTTCAAAGTAAAAGTTCTCAAAATGTGGAATCCAGCAGGATTGCTGTGAAATTGTGTTTGTCTGGTTAGTTTGTTGTTTTATAAAGTTAAGTTGAATTATGACCACTAGGGTGTTTAATTTTGTTTTTTACACAAATTTAGATTGGCATTTATTAAACTAGAAACCATAAAAGAGTGCTACACTACAAAAAAAATTATATTAAATTATGATTTAGTTAAGAATTGCTGTTACTATAAGAATTTATTTTTGTCTGGACAGTTTGTTGTTTATCATTTTATAAAATATTAGTGTGTAACCCTAATCTTTGCAAAAATATTCAATTGAACTGTATTGATCACAATCTAAATTTTCTTTTTATTGAAAGTAATTCCTTTAATGACTGATTTAATTCATCTCACGACCTTTAAAATTATTATTATTATATTAAACAGTACCACAAACCTTCCTTAACATTTTATGTATAGACTGACGACTTATTTGTGGCTAATATTGCTTTATAAATATACAATTTAATATTTTAAATTTATCATATTAACTTTTGTAAACAGGATTGTCATCAGCAGTGGCCGAAGCTGCAACTTTCCCGTTCGATTTGACGAAAACCCGACTTCAGATACAAGGGGAAGTGGCCACCAGAGGCGCTCAAGTCACCTCCAGTTGCGTGTTGAAACAGAGGGGAATGATGCAAACAGCTTGGAAGGTTTGTAAAATTTAAAATAAAATATTGTATTAAGTTTTTGTTTTGAAACAACGGGGTATGATTCAATTAGTAATAAGTTTTGTGTCTATTTCAGGGAAACTTAGGTTGTCAAGCTCAGGGTATTTTGACTTATTTTGAAACTGAGAACGACTCAGAGAGGTTTTGATTAGTTTCTATAAATATACGCAAAGTATTTAAGATTTACAGATACATAAAAACCTTAAGTTTTGTATGTATTTGTTAGTCTGTACACGAAAACGTTTACACAGCCAGGAAAGTTAGGCCTTTTAGCTCAAACAAGCTGTTAGTTAAAACAGGGTTGCCATTTTACCTGGAAAAACCTGGAATTTGACAATTTAAGCAAAAAAAACCTTGAACTTGAGAAATTTTGAATAATATTGAAAAAACCTCTAATATTGAACAAAAATTACTGAAAAAACCTGGAAAAACCTTGAAATTTTTATCAGTCTAAACATGTTAAGTAGTAAAATTTTGATTTGATTCGAAAAATTTTCATATAAAAAAATTTTGTCATCATCAATTTTTTTTATTAAAGACTCATTTAAAGTAGCTTTTCATTATCTTTTTAATGTTTTTATACTATTTAACATAGTTTCTTATCTTAAACTTAATTTTAAACTAAAAATAGACCCAACAATGTGTACTTTTAAAAACCTGGAAAAATTTTTGAAAAAACTTGTGGCAACCTTGTTAAAATATATACAATTTTTTGATTTTAAAAAACCTGGATAGTTTGAGTTTTTTTTTTTTGTAACAGACCACTTGGAGGGCTTCTGGTTTTGTTTAATTTAAAAAAGTTTAACAGCTTTTTTACCACAGAAAAACTATCAATTTATATCAGTATATTCATATTAAGTTATGATAAATTGTAAGATTATTGGGACTGTTTTATAACCATAATTTTATAGGATGAATAAAAGAAATATTTACTTTTCATTTCAAAATGGTTTTGATTTTTTTTAAACTCTTTGTATATAAAACCAACAATATAAACATTCAAATTTTTATTTGTAGGTATTCATATTTATGTAACGAAAATGTTACAAGTTAATACCAACAGGTAGTCAGCGAAGAAGGAATAACAAAATTGTGGAGTGGACTACCTCCTGCAGTTATAAGGCAAATTATTTACACTGGAATAAGGTAAATTTATTTAACATACTATGGTATAAGGCTATTATAAGTAATTTACATATAATATATACTGGAATGATATAAATATGTAATTTTTTTTTACTTATATAAGGATTGTAAACCTTATAACCAAATAACAAAACTATGGATAATTATTTATACTGGTATAAGCCAGTATTTATTTCGACCATCATCAACAAAGTTGAGATGTTATATGCCATCCATAATAAACAATGTACTTTACCGCAAGATCAACAACAACAGCATCCGAGACAATCCTACGACCGGTTTCGTCCTTATTAGGATTCATCAGGCAGGAATAGTCGCGAGAAACCGCTTTTGTGATCTTAAACAAGCCGGCTTAAGACTTTTTTCAACTTTACCCACAAACGGTCGCTTCAGTACTTTGTACTTAAGCCCGCTTGTTTAAGATGGTGGCCGTAAATACAATTTGAAAGGGGGCAATTGCCGGTCTGAGAACATTATTTACAAGGCAACAGTTAACTCTGACCTTGAAAAGAAGTTCTACATCGGCTTATGCTCCACTCAATTCAGATTTCGGTATGCCAACCATAAAAAATCCTTTAAAAGTGGTGTATACGAAAATGAAACTGAGCTTTCGAAGTATATTTGCGGCCTTAAGCGCAAAAACATTGATTTTAAATTAACTTGGGAGGTGATAAAAAGAGCACAGCCAATAGCAGATGGTAACAACCCTGTTTGTAGGCTGTGCTTAAAAGAATCAACAGCCGTTATGTATGCGTTAAAAAATGAAGGTTGTTTAAATAAGAGAAGCGAATTTATATCGTCTTGTCGACATATAAAAAAGCTTCTCTTAAAACACAACAAATTTTGAAGCATTTTATAGTCAATTAACTGTTGTTTTCGTTAATTTTAGTTGTTTGATTAGTTAGAAGGTAGATCGATTTTTGTACTGAATATTTGTAATGTACAATATTACGTCATACTGTTTTTTGTTTTTTTGCATAACTTTTGTATCTTTGTTTAGTACAGTGCTTTTATTTTGAAAATAACTGGCTGATGATTAGAGCTTTATGAAAAATTAAAGCTTTATGAAACATATGTTCCAGAATTTTTAAAATCGCCATTTTAATAAATTATATATATATATATATATATATATATATATATATACTAAGTGGGAATGGGTCAAAATTGCACGAGGTTACTAAATTGCGCGAAGACAAAATTGCACCAGTGCACAAAACTGCACGAAGACAAATTTGCACGAGGGCACAAAGTTGCACAAAAACCATTTTGCACGAGATTAAAAAACGAAAAAAAAAATAGAAGGTACAAAAATAAAAAAACTATAAGATAAATTTATACAAAAAAAAGCTAGCGACCAAGGGTAAGGGTTATGGGTAAAAGTAAAAAATGTATATGATAAAAAAAAAAAAAAAATTCAATCAGTGCAAAATTTTTTGGTCGTGCAAAATTGAACCTTTGTGCTAAAGGATCTTCGTGCAGCTTTGTACGCTCGTGCAAATTAGACACCTACCCATACTAAATATACGGTAAATGATATATAAAAAACCTGTTCATTTATTAGTTTTATTTTATTTGACATGTAGCAAAAACATGTTGTCAATTAAAGTTATAGGGGTCTTTTTGAAAATAGATATTTTTAGTGTAATCTAGGACTATCTTATAATTTACGTTTGAGAGGATAATAAGATGTTTTTATATTTTTAGTTTTTAGTCCACTGATAATGAATAATTTTATTAACTTAATTTTTTTGTGCATGAAAATTATACTTGAAAAATAAATTTTCAATAACATGTTACATTCACCAAAAATTAGAATATTGATTGAAAGCATTTACTCATGCTTAGCGTTAAGTTATTTGATTGTGTTATGCCATCTGGTATTATACAACTATAAATAGCTGCATAATATGTGCGTGAATTAATTCACTGCATATTTTAATTTCGTACAAATAATCAATAAACTGATTGAAAATTTTGAATTTAGTATGAAGTTACTATAACAACATTTTTTGCCTTTTTTTGTTCTAGAACTATAAAAATAGAAGCATTTATGAATTTTACAAACAGAATTGAAAAGTTTAATCTATTTTAATAATAATAGAAATATAGTGCTTGTTTTGTTTATTATTATTATTATAAGATAGATTAAACTTTCCATTTCTATTTGTTAAATTCATAAATGCTTATATTTTTAAAGTTCTAGAACAAAAAAAAGGCTTAAAATTTTGTTATAGTAACTTCATACTAAATTCAAAATTTTCAATCAGTTTATTGTATACTATTTGAAATTAAAAATAATCATGTTTGGTTAAAGTTGTAAATAAAGTAGAGTATTTTTTAAAAATTGTTAATTAAAAAATTTAAACTGTGAATTAGTGATTATATAATCTTACATAAGCCGAAACATTCTTTCTGATTTTTTGTTACTTGTTATAAATAAGTTTTTTATATAGTTTTATGAAAATAAATTAAATATATTTTTTTATAATGTACAAAAATGCCGTTTTATATTTGTTGTAAAGCACATAGGTGTTATAAACAATTCTTATTTGTAACTAACAGTTTAGAAAATTAGTCTAGATACATAAAGCTGTTTGAGTAATAAATTACCACATATGCAATACATACAAGAAATATCTTATGTATATTTATATAAAGTTTGAGTTTATTAGTTTAAATTCAAAGTAATTTCTCCAAAACATTTATTATTTAAAATTTGTATGCGTCAGTAGAATAGTAATACATTTATGTTCTGCATATTTTCTCAAAACCTAAGGTATTTTAATCTTTTGAATTTATATTTCAACTTATGCTTATTTATTTCTTAAAAGCTCACTACATTTTTTTTTATTGTATAAAAATTGGTTTTTGATTTAATTTGGTTTATATTTAACTGAAATTTGGTTTGGCTTGTTTTATTCTTTATTCAAGTTACTTTAATTAACTATAATATTAAAATGTTTTGATATTTGACTCGAAAAGTATAATATATATAATTATTCTTATTAGCAACTACTTAAATAATTGTTGTTTTATCGAAGAATTTAAATACACTTAAAAGTTTAAAGTTTTCAAATGTGTTATAGCTCAAAAAATTCTAAAAAAGCCTACATAAAACTAATTTAAAGCTTTTGGTTAAGAAATAAATTTATTTAAGGTTAAATATCTGAATGCTAAGTTTACACAATAAATAAAATATATTTTTAGAGTACAATTTTATCTACTTTATTCTAAAAACTGTTTTTAAATAAAATTTAAGTTGAAATATTTGTAACATGAATGTTTATTTGTAAAGAATTTCATACTATTATTTTTTCAATTGTACCAATAATAAGTAAAATACCTCTATATTTCAGAATTTACTGATAACTTTAAACATGTAACATTTTGATTAGTTTATGTAAAACTTTTTATAATAACCACAAATAAATTAGTATTACACCTTCTTCTTAAATTTTAAACTCATTTAATGAAGTTACTGTGTGTAGTATAATCTTTTGACTGTATTTAATGAACGTATGAAATATAGTGAAATAAAATGTTAAAATATTCAATATAATATTATTTATTTGCAGTTTCCAGCATATGAACAGTTAACAGAAAAACTATTTCTCAAATATAAAATTTGTAATTTTACTCTACTGTACATAAATAATATATCATCACAGTTATTGTTTACATATTATAATTTAAATAATATCTAATGATAATAATGTTTTTGAACACAGAATGCCCGCATACGAACAATTGAGAGAAAAAGTATTCCTCAGAAATCAAGACGGTAGTTTTCCTGTGTGGAAAGCTATATTAGCAGGTTTGTATATATTAGCAGATAAATAATTTTATATACAATATTGTCTGGTATATTTAATAGTTTTTTGATATATTAGTAGAATTACATTGTCTTATTAAGCTGATATACTGATATTTCTTGTTTGGAAATTAGCGAGTTAGTGATTATATTATTTAGTTGCATAATTATGTCTATACTATTTTTTTGTTATTATCACTTACAGGATATTTTTAATGATAGCAGTTTGATACTTATAACAGTAATAGCGGTTGTTTAATAATATTGGCTTAAATACAAGGTATAACAATACGTTTACATCAAATAATAAACTCTTTTCATGTAAAATTTCAACAAGACTAAGTTCAAACTGAACTAAAAAAGCATTTACAAATATGAACTATATAACTTTTGCATGTATAACTACAATAAAAAATTGAAATTAAAAAAACGTTTTAACTGAAAAATACATGATAAATACAACTTAAGTAAACCACTAAACAATTTATCACATTGCAAAAATTAAGTCGTGTTGAAACTTGAAATTCCAGATTTAACTTTAAGTGCTTAAAATAAATAGTATTAATATACAATTGTTAACTTTTTTTAAGGTTCATAAATGAAAATCACATATAATAATTATTTCTAAAATACTATCAGTGATTAATATATCATATTGTTAAGTAATGAATACTAATGCAAAAAAGAGTTTATTTAATTTTTTTTGTAAAAATCACCAAAAAAAAGCATTATTGAAAAATCATAAATCTAATGTTTTATCATAACATTTTTTGAACTTAAGTATAATTCTCATCGTAGTGTTTAATTATTAATTTAAAAAGGTTTTCAAATCCCTTTTCCACGCTTTTACATTCAATTAACAGTGCTTCAAAAACATTGCCATGTGTTTTAAAATATTTTCCTAGAGATACACTTTAAATTATTAGTAAAACTGGTTTTTTTGAACAACTTTTGTTTTACTTAAGTATACAGCATTAACAGTTTTCAGCCAAAAACTAGTAAGTTTGAAACTTGTAAGATTTGTAAGTTATTTTTGAATTAAAATAGATCATTTTGTTTTTATTTTTTTTTTGCAACAAGTTAAAGTACGTACGAAGTTTAAACCAATAAAAACAAAAAAACCCAATAAATTCCAGACGGTTAAAATTGACCTGGAAAATTTGACCTATGTTTATACAAAACCGTAAAATCAAATAACATAAAAATTCCATCATGTAAATCAAGTGACGTTTATGTATGAGCATAACAATATAGAATAATGTTTTATTAGCTAGTTTTATAAATAAAAGTTAAAAAACAATATTAATATCAATTTTATTTTTAAGTTATAAAAAATTACTAACAATTAGCCAATAAAACATAAATTTATAGTTCTGAATTTTTTATGGTTTAATTATAAGTTTTGTTATTTTAAGGGCATAGGGGGGGGTAAACACCCTTTTTTGGTTTTTGATCTTATTTTATATAGTTTTTACTAAGCTACAAGATGCTTTTTACAGATTTTAAAAATTCAAAATAATTTTTGAGATATAGCCGGTTATAGTCGGAGGCGACAATAGGTTCCTTATGGGAGGCGCAAACTAAAACGGCAAAAATAGACTATTTTACTAAAAATCTATCTTCTCCTACGTTTTTTGAGATAACTACTTCAAACTTTCAGGAAATGTTCCTTGATATATTTAGAAAATTCTGTCGGAAGGAATTTTGAAAAAAATAAAAAATAAAAATTTTATATAAAAAATAAACAAAAAAAACAGTTTTTTTTTTGTTTTTTTGTTATAAAATTTTTAATTTTTTATTTTTTTAAAATCTGTTCCGACAGAATTTTCTAAATACTGCAAGGAACATTTCCTGAAAATTTGAGGTAGTTATCTCAAAAAACGTAGGAGGAGATAGATTTTTAGTAATTTCTAGTTATTTGCCGTTTTAGTTTGCGCCTCCAATAAGGATCCTATTGTTGCTTCCGACTTTAACCGGCTATATCTCAAAAATTATTTTGAATTTTTTAATCTGTAAAAAGCATCTTGTAGCTTAGTAAAAACTATATAAAATAAGATTAAAAACCAAAAATGGGTGTTTACCCCCCCCTATGCCCTTAAATGAAATTTAAAAAGTTTACATAAATGATAAATTAAATGAATTTGTTTTAAAAGACTAATGACCAATAGAACAAATAACATATGAATAAATAAAGCAGTTATTAGTTTAAATTATTATCAATTTACGTCTGTGATGTTATATTTTTTTAAGTAATTATTAATACTTTTTGGAGACAAGCTGTTATAGGTTGATCTACAAATCAAAAAGTTTTAATAGGATAACAAATTGGTGTTCTAAGCAATAAAACTTTTTTTTACTATGAACTTTTTATGACTTGACTAATAAAATTAAAATGTTTTTGTCAAGTTTTATTTTATTTTCAAAAGCAACTAAATTCAATGAGCCCTTGTTTTTGTTTGTTCAGTGTACGAATACACTTTGCAAATATTTGATTAAATGTTGAAACAGTTATAAAAACCTAATCAAACAATTATACTATAAAAATAGTACTTTATTTGATTAAATGACGTTACAAATGTGTATTGAGTTTAAAAAAGGCTTTTATTAGAAACAATATTTTTTAGGTTAATATTTAAAGTTTTTTAAATTATATAAAACAAGAACATGTTTAATTAACTAAAAATTTGAATGAATGTTTAATGATGTTTATAATTTTCACAAGAAGTTAAATAAGTGAGTAAACTTTTATTAATTAGATGTAAGATTCTCACAGGAACTTTTTATTATACTACATATTTTCACAGGAAGTTGCGCTGGAGCATTCGGTCAACTCATAGCCAGCCTGATGTTTATTTAAGTATAATGTTTTGACAGGAACTTTTTATTAAATGTACATATTTTCACAGGAAGTTGCGCCGGAGCGTTCGGTCAACTGATAGCCAGCCCGATGGATCTTGCCAAGGTTAAAATGCAGACAAGGAACAATTCAACCACTAGTAATTACAATGTGAAGGGGTGCAATATGTTCTGTATATTGAAACAAATATATAGAAAGAGAGGTTTGTTTTCAGTAAAAGTTATAATTTAATGTATTATTTTTTTTTAACTTAATGTATTGTAACATTTTCTGCATACTGAAGCAGATATACAAAAAAAGAGGTTTCTAAAATTTTATAAATCAAAAGAATATTACTGTATTTTTCAAATCTTAAATTAAATTCTAAGATTATGTTGTTGTTTATACTCAAGTACTTTATTTTCAAAACAAAGAGAGGCTTTTTACAACGTATAGATTTAATTTTTTTTTATAAAAGTTGCCATCAAACAAATACATTGTAAATTAATTTCAAACTTTATAAATATCATACTTGGCTAACTAATAAACAAAAATATTTATTACGATTATTTGAAATTATTAAAAAAAATCAAAAATGTACTTAAGAATATATAAGAGTTGTGTTGTTTTATAAGTAGTAATATTTAAATAATTCGACTAACAATAAATTAATATAAATTGTTCTTAATTTTTTTTTATTGTTTGTAAGACATTATAAAAATAAAACTTATAAAATATTAGTATTTATTTAAGTTAAACTTAATTATTTTTAGCTAACTGTTTATACAGGTTTAGAATATTTTCAAAATTAGTGAAGAATACAGTTTTGTATCTGGTAAAAGGTTAAATTAAATTATGTATTTGCAATCACATGTTGTAAATAGTATTTAATTTTTTTAACATGTTTTAACAGTTTTCTCAAAACATAAATTACAAAATTGTGTTTTTATTAGCAAATTCTATAGTTTTACAATGGTTAGTCATTTAAACTTATAAATAACAATGGTTAGAAATTCGATTTATATAATGACGCATATTCAAACATACGTAAGTAAAAAATCCGTGTAAAATACCCACTTTATAATTTTTTAAATGCGTGTACAAAACTTATTTTAAACTGCAGGTTTTATTTGATTTCATTTTGTGTCAAACACCAACTTAAAATAAAATGTTTAAAATGAGAAAAAAAAATCATTCAATAGTTTGTGAGAAACCCAGAAGAAATTAGAAAAAGAAATCTTAATTAATTATGAATAATTGACTTTTAAAGTTTAAAAAATATTTTTACTAAACATTATTAGTACTTAATTATCTTAATTATATTATTTTGATGTGCTTAAATCTTCTGAAGCTTTTAAATAGCATTAATTATCTCTGACCTTCAAATGTATAATTAGTGTTTGCAAGTAAATAATTTAAACTTTTTAGAGCCTTTTAATCAATTATAAATGAGCTTATGAGTAACTTTTCGAGAGGTTTTACACGACACATTAATGGTACACAGTAACCTCTCGGATCTTAATGGTACACAGTAACACTCGTGACGTTACGCACTCTCGTTTAGTTACGCATTTCAGAATTCTATAAAATTCAGAAAATAATTTTTTTATTTTTTTTTATATTGCACAAATTAGGTTTAATGTTTCTTTTTAAATTAAAATATGTTTTTGAATGCTAACACACCTCTCTATATTTTTAGACTTTGTAAATCTATTTTCCTTGACTAATTGATAAACATTTAGTTATACCTCAGTATATCAGAAATTTGTTAACAATAAGAGATTAAATCAAAATTCTGAAGTAAACATGACTGTGTTTAATAACGAAAGTATAATGAAATAATGAGAGTTTAAAACACAAAGAAATAGTACAGCAGTCTTGCCCTATATATTAATAAACACAATTTTATAATTGTAAAGAAATGCTTAATTATAAATTGAATATATTAAGTAAAAGTAGAATAGAATATAAATGTCACATATAAATAAAGATAAAGATAATTTCTACTTATTATTAAAATAGTAAAATTATTTCTACTCGTATTATTATTATTTTATAGAAATTCAAATCCTTTTTTTTAGTATATGTATAGTTTTATCTGTTGTTTTCATACTTATAAATGAAGTAGACAAATAGTTAAAAGTGGGAAAGTGCCCAGTCTGCTTTTAACTAGAAGCAATATTAAAAAAAAAGCCATTATAGTGAGTATATTTGGTACCTCTCGTTTCTTTACGATCTCTCATATCTTTACGCTTTTTTTTTGTGGACACAATGTGCGTAAATAAGCGAGAGGTTACTATAATGATATTTTTAGTATTTTTAGTTATTTTTACCAATATATTATTTACACTGGATTAAAAGGATTATGACTGGATGTGTGCCCTCAAAACTAATCAATTTGATTTATTTAATTGTTTATATTGTACAGGTTTCAGGGGATTATGGGCTGGGTGCGTACCATCAATTCACAGGGCGTCACTGGTTAATATTGGTAACCTGGCAACATACGACGTTACCAAGCAACACCTCATGAAACAACTCAACATGCAAGATTGCTGGAAACTGCATATATTATCCAGGTAATGATTTATTACACTATCAATGTAAATACTAAAAGTTCTACAAAGTGTATGAATTTATTTTTCTTAGAAATTGTATAAAGAAAAATAAAAAATGTTGTTGGTAGTTATTTTAAATCATTATTGTTATATACATGTTTAATAAACCTGCAAAAATTCAAGATCTACTGCTTAAGATACTACTAAAATAAGCTAATGTTTTTACATTCAAATACATTTAAACAATCAGCATATTTGTTATTGCTAAAGTTTTGGCCAAAACATATTGCTAGTAAGTAAAAACTTCAATAAAAAGTTTAATTTGTTTAAACGTTCGTTATTAATTCATATCAAAGTTTTATAATGGCAATATTTTTGTATTTAGTTTTCCCTTCCCATAGGGAACCTATTATGCGGCCCGACTTTGACTGGTCATTTCTCAAAAAATAATTTTAATTTTTAAAACGGTAAGCAACTTGAAGCTTAGTATTAGATGGCTAACCCCCCTATGGTCTAAATGTAATATAAAAATACACAGTGACTAGCTTTTGCTGCTTTAGACTTTTTTTTTCTATTAAATACATTTAAAAAATAAACATATTAATTCTTGTTAAAGATTATGTGCAGCAATATGCTAAATTGTAAAAAAAGTAAAAAGTTAAAAAAGTTTTAAATTGTTTAAACAGTCGTTATTTATATGATGGCAATATTGTTGTATGATTGTTTCATATTAATCCAATATTTGATTATATAATTATATAATCAAAATATTATGTAGCTAATACCAGCTGTTTTGCGGTTGCAATTATATTAACTTAATAAGATATAATTCGTACAATGTGTGTGATTCTTATTTTCAGAATTGCTTGTTAAACAGATAGTAATTATATCCATGTATTTTGTTTTGCTACGTATCCACACTTATATTTTTAAGTTTTTACTTAATAAATTGTTTTCTTTCTAGTTGCTGCAGCGGTTTCGTAGCAGCTATGCTTTCAACTCCAGCTGATGTTGTTAAAACTAGAATCATGAATCAAAAGAGAGATAGTAAAGGTATTTTGAGTTTTAATAATGTAATAAACATACTATATAAAAGTATAGTAAAGTAAGTTGAAGTATTTAGTTTGTTTGTAAAGTTTATACTAAAAACTTAATACGAAAAGTTAAATCTTCTTTTCATCCAATAAAGATGTTTTCTTAATTATTACTGTCCACAAAGATTTGAATGTTTAATTAAAGTTATTCATACTGTTAAAAGATACTAAACCAATGTTGTAAATCAATATTAAAAAAATTAAAGGTAGAGGAATATACTACAAATCAACTACTGACTGTTTATACAAAACAATCACGAAAGAGGGGGTCATGTCGTTATACAAGGGTTTCGTACCAATATGGAGCCGAATAGCACCATGGTCCGTTATATTCTGGGTTGTCAATGAGGAACTCAGGAAATATATTGGGTTACAAGGATTTTAGCTGACTAGAAGTTTCATAAAAAAGCCTTCTTCTAATAAAACACAGATTACAAAATCGTCAGGCAAAATAAGTGCTTAAAATGGTTGAGGTTTTATATTGGTTATTTTTTTATTAGACGATTGGTTCAAAAGTTGTTAGGTGAATTCTTATTGGCTTGTTTCGGTATATCTTGGTTTCTTAAATGGTTTAATAGCTAAGTGGTTTGTAATTGGTTATTTAGATTTAGTAAAGTTAATTTCTTTCCATCTATATTTATTTTTTTTCCAAATCTGCCTTCTTTGAGTGCACTGTTTTTGTACAGATTTTCAAAATCTTGCAATGTAATTGGTTCTTTTTAAAAACGGTTATAGTTGGTTAATATCTCATTAATAGTAGTTAGGGATTTTATGTAAAGTGCATAAGTAATTTCAATCCATTTAATAAAATATATTGATTTTCTGTTAATCTAGTAATATAAAGTGATAAAAATAACATAAGTGGTTTGTTTAAGGATTACATTGGTTTTTTGGTATTTTTAGAATTGTCCAGATCAATTGGTCAATTAATATTAGGTGATTTTGTATCGTAGGTAAATTCAATTTGTACTACTTTGTGTTTGTGTATTTTTAAAATGAGCTAGCTAGTTGTCGAGAAAAAAAAAGAGTATTATATGTTATTATCAACAAAAATCCTTTACTTAAAAATTTCTAGTGATTATATTGTATAAATGTTTCAAACATTTGTTTTATTTTATCAACAAGTATAAGGTTCCTGACTTGTTGAGTTTGTTTGGCACGGAACACATTTAATATTTTATTTAAATACAGTTGTTTTAAGTACTTTCGTGAGTTAGTTATTCCGAAGTTGAAAACAAGTTTATGTGATTGTTTGTAATTTATTTTGTCTTAAAGTTTTGTTTATCCTTATAAAGTTTGTGTCCATTAATATTTGATTTTAGCCATAAAAAATTAAAACTGCTAAAAATATTCCGACCATATTTTTTTTAAAAACATAAATTTTAAAGTTAGTTGAAAGAAAAATTTAGGATGTATGTTCATAAAAACATTTAGCAGAATTTTTGACACAAGTTTATTCAAGTATAATAATTATACTCTTTTGTGATATTTTTGAACCTTTTTAAACATATGTTTATACATTTCAAAATCTTGCAATTAATTAAATGCAGTACTCTTTTAAAAATACTTAAGTTTTTAGTTAATCAATAATAATTAAGATTCCAATTCCTAAGTTTTATTTTAATTCATCTTTTAGTTCACACAGTATTAGAAACAAAAAAAAAACTAAAAAAAAGTTTGATTGAATGTTTTATTAAATAATAACTATTTATTACAAACATGACACAATTTGAAGCCTCTACGTATATTTAATTATTTATTTTAGGCAGTATTTTTTAGTTAATTATGGAATTTACTGCCTTCTATTTTTTATATTAAAATCTTATTTTTAGGATTCAAATAAAAGAAATAGAGTTCATAGTGTTTTGTTTTTTTAAAAACTCTTAATAAAAGTTTTAAACACTTTCAAAAGTTCAATACCTTACTTAATAATAGCTTCAAAATTATATTGTTTGTAAATTTTTTTCATTATTTATTTAAACAAATGTTTTAGAATTTCGTTGGTGTTTATGTATGTTAAAAATTTATTTTGCAAATTTTAAACAAAAGCATTTTCTAATAAAAAATTACTGTTTTATTTCATACCCTACTTTTATTTAAAACCATTGTATAAAAATTTTACATAATTTATATTTATCCAAAAATGTAAGAGACACAATATAATTATTTTATGTGCTTTTGATTATTAAATCGTGAATTATTTAAACAATCATTGCTTTTTGTCGTTTTATTTGAAAAAAAAAGTAAAACTTGAATATTGTTTTGTGCACTTTATATTAAGTTTAAGTAATTAGTCTGTTTCTTCATAGTTTATATTTTATATAAAATATAAATATAGTTCATATAAAATAGTAAAACTAAAGAAATATATCAAATTTTCAATTTATAATACAGTATAATTATTATTATTCTAAGTAAGTTGAATAAAGCAAGTTTAAATTTGTTGTCGATTTGATCTAGGTAGAAATTTAAAACCAAACATATAAAAATGCACACTATGTAAATATTTTCATATCAAAAAACTAAAGGTATGACAATATATACTCTGAGCCATAGTTGCCAGATTTTAAACGGCTAAAAGCAACACTTATCGAAGACGCAATTATCTACAAATTTGAAAAATATGACAACTTGGCTCAAAACTAACTTTAGAGTAATATTTTCAGTCTTTAATTCATCTAAGGTTTACTAAACTATAATTTGGCGGATAAAACGAAAAGTCAAAATTTTTTTGTACAACCAGATTTTAGACTAAAAATCCTGTAGTTAATTAAGCTATTATAACATTTTGCATTAAACTAGTTGTTTTTCTTCAACCAAAATAAAGGTGAACTATTTACGATAAAAACGGCTCGTTAAAAGTTGCAGAGTAATCTTAAGTTGTTAATGATTATAATATTTTTGATGCTTAAAACAAAGTTTTTGTTGTGCATTATGAAAAGTTATATTTGTTAAAACTAAAATTAAGTTGTAGTTAAACTAGTTTTTAAAATATATAAAAGTAATAAACTTAATATTTTAAGTAAAACTAGTTCATTTTAAGAAATCACAAAGCATTTGTATGCAAGTTAGGGATTTACTTCTATTTAAAATATGATTATTCAATTAACGTTTGTGGCATCTGTTTCTGATTTTAATACATTTAAAAAATTTTCCTTACCAGAAACTTAACGTTCCTTGTAATCAAATGCCGAACGTTAGAAGTAAAAAAGTTTAGCACCATTATTGAAACTCTAAACTTTTTTTTTTGAACAAAAAGTAACAACATAGTTACTGACATTAACTAATTAATATCTTTAAATACTTTTTTTTGAATAAAAACATTTTTCATAAATAAACTACAGTAATTCTTTGAAAATTTTATTTGTTAGTCACAATATAAGTGGTAAATATATGATCTTATGATTTTTATGTTAAGCACATGTTTTTAGCTTATAAGTGTGCTAAGTAAAAGAATTATAATTACTAACTTAATAAACAGTAGATATTTCTTAGGTATACTGCATACAAACAAAAGGTTAAAAATATTTAAACAACTTTGTTATAAAATTTTTGTTTTAATGTGTTATGATAAGCAGCTTTTAGTTAGCTGTATATCACAAATATTTTTACTTAGCAGTTTTTTAGCTTGAAATAAACACCTAATTTAACAAATATCTTACCACAAACCATTTGATATCAAATAAACTATTAATCAAGTTGCTTATTAAATTTTAAAGTCACATTGAATTTATTGAAATTTCTAACAAGGTTTGAACATTATCTACCACAGGCTTTGAA
Source organism: Thalia democratica (assembly GCF_965202585.1). Taxonomy (NCBI): domain Eukaryota; kingdom Metazoa; phylum Chordata; class Thaliacea; order Salpida; family Salpidae; genus Thalia; species Thalia democratica. The sequence continues at coordinate 5,021,692 of NC_139171.1, read as the reverse complement.
ACTGTAAGATATAAATTTAACTTAATATTTATCAAGGGAAGGGTTGAAAAAAAAAACCTAGTATTAACTTATTAACAGATAAAGTTGTAAAAATTTTTGTTGATGAAATTTTAAGTTAAAAATGAAATTTTGATATATGCATTATTTATACAATGTGTTTTTGGTTTAGTTTAACTTACTACGTGGATCTTTAACCATAAGCTTCATAAATTTTAACTTAAACTAGAAGTAAAAAATAATTCAAAGTTTCTTGTTTTTGAAAGTTTAAAAGCTGTATTTATACAATTTATTTATCATCTTAGTTTTAAAACTACCACCTAAAATTTTATTATTTATTAAAATTTTAAGAGAATTACACGAACCTTATAAATTAGCTACTAATGATTTAATTATATGTTGAAAATAAAATTTTAAACCGTATTGTAACACCTTAACACACAGAACTGTGTTGCTAAAACTTAATCATGAATTTGATAGTAGTTTAAATTCTAAAGAAAATATCTTTTAAGTTGCTTTTCTAAGAAATTTTAGACATAATTTTATCGTTTTTGTAAAGTTTGAAACGATCAATACAAAATATAAACTATATAGAATACGAAATATAACGTACTATTTATAAGTACTGCAGTAATATTGTTTAAAAACGTAGTAAAAACATTATTAAACATGGGAATGTTTAACAACTAGTCTTAGTACTATATGTTATCAAACTTGGTATAAAATAAAACTTTACCAAGCCTGTTTTTGAGATGTTTTGTTTGTATATGATATAAAAGCGCAATAATTTACAAATAATTGTTTTATGGATTATGAGGTATTCATAACTCATTACATAAACTGGATAGTAATAAACAAAGCTGATTTTAATGACATGTTTTGTTTATTATCTTTTTGTGGTTTTAACCTAAATACTGCTAGAAAACTGAAATCATTAAAGTATACAACGTTTCTACAATATAAAATGTATACAAACAGAATAGCCGGCTAAACAACATTATTTTATCAGTACAGTTATCAACTAATTTGTAGTGACTGTGGTATTAATAACTTATTAAAAGTCACATATATTGGTGAGCATAATTTTTGATCATTGGGAAGTTTTAAGTCTTTTTTTTATGTAATAAGGTAATTGAAGTGCCATGTTTTTTTGCTTTGTAAACTATTTAAAATGTCATGGTAAGGTTACATTTCGTGCTAAAACAATGGGCGGTTTGACAGTTAATATAAAGCAAGTTAAAATATAAATGTGGTATTATAAAACTTTTTTACATCTACAAGAAAGAGTATAATTCCATTTTAATTCATACTCTCATTTTATAAATATTATAAGTTTTAACACTTATACGAATAGTAAAAAGTTATTTAAATTTTCAATAATATTGACACTGGTGTTTAAGGTACATGGACTTATCGTATTAAAAAAACTTTTCGGTCATCACAATATTTGTTTAAAATAACTCTTATAAGTCTTTTATAAATTGTTTGAGACAAATGCATAATAAACTACGAAACTTAACTTAGTATATAATAAAATAAAGATTATATTTAAATGGTAAATTAAAATTGGCCTAAAATATAAGTTTTATCTAAATGTACGAAGTTGAAACATTTAGAAAATTTGTTATTAGAATTGGTATATTATGTACCTTTTTCAAAAGTAAACTTTCGCAATTTTAAATATACATAAAAATTTATCAAATATAACGAGATATAAAATGTAAGCAGAAACAAAAATTATTTAAATTGTATAGTATATTGCTTTTTTCTATAAACAAAATCAAATGAAAAATTGTTAACAATAAGTTTTAAAAGTGACTTCAGCCAGTGATTTAAGCGTTAAACATTTTTTAAAACTAAATAAATCAACTAGATAAAAAATGTTAACTTCTATTCTAAAAAGTAAAATAAAATTATCAAACTTCTTTTGTTTAGACTAGATCAATGCCTCTAAATATTTTTTATCTTGCAAGTTTACTAATACTATAACAGAAATAGTAATTTAAAATTTATTTTCCCTTATTTATTAATACTATTGTTAAGTTTAAACTTATAAAACCGTTTCAATGTGTCGATCTTTAAAAATTTGTCTTTATTGCACAAGATTTGTTTATTTTTCCTTAAAAAGCTCTTAATCGTGTTTTTACACATTTATTTTTCATTTGGCGACTGCTTTATTTAGAGAGAATAAACAACAAATAAACTGCCTAATAAAGATGCTTTGTCAATCTATAAAAACTGAAATACATCGATATCACTTAATTAAATCTACGATAATAATTAAACTAAAGATAAAGTTAATAAAAAGTTAAGAAATTAATATCCAACTAACTGCAAATAAAAAACAATTAGTTTGTTTAGAAGGTGTTAAATGAAAATGAACAGTCTAACAGACTGCTTTCAAAATTAAAAAAAAACTAAATACATCAATATCACTAACAATTAAAAACAGCTTTTGACTACATTTTTTCACATAAATTAGTGTTTACTATTTTGTTAATGTTGCGTTTTTTAGATATTATAAGTACAATTCCAACTATTGATTAGATTTTTAGTTTTAGTCATCATTATTTTCTGTAGGGAATAATAATAATATAAGATATCTATCTATTCACTATCTTAATCATCATACAACAGATTTCTAATATTAGATAGAAATGAAATAAAAAAAAAAGTTTTTAAACTAGTTTTATTACAAAGAAAAACAATGTATGTTATTGTTTAAAATTTTATAGTCATGTACATAAATAAAAGATTCCGGTCGTACTTAATACATGTACTACTATTTACTTTTTTTCATTATCATAAAATTAATAATAGCTAAAAGTAAAACTAAAAGTCAGTAGACTCTTTATTAACCATTTTAACAAGCTTTCTAAAAATTTCAAATCGACCGTCCTGAGTTCGAATCCTGGTGGTTGCAGCTTTATATGGAGTTTTATTGAGCAGACTTTAATGTAACTTATACGATACGTCCTATTATTAATATCATATTAGTTTAAGTGTTATGTAATTACTAACTTAACTTGCGTTGTTAATTATTGATATAGACTTGGCAAGCAAAATCTTAAGACATTTTGTTTATAACAACATAAATAAAACTGTTTTACTGATATAAAGAAGTTATGATGCGGCAAACCATATTTAATATTCTACTAGTTTTTGTGGAGCATGTAGAAGTATTTTAACAGATTAAAATATTTTTATTTTAATTTTGAAACAATAACTTTTTAGTTTTAAACGGAGTTATCATTGTTATAGAAAAACTAACTTTAAAGTTTTTAGTTTTTAGTTACATAGTTATTTTATGAAAATAATATTTGGTATGATTTAAGTAAAAAAAAAAGTAATAAATACGTAACTGCTTATGAAACAGTTAACGTTTTAATGTATAGGACTTAAACTACGTTGTAACAATGTAATTAAGGCCATAGGGGGGGTCCGACTTTTTTTTTTACAAAAAATAACTTTGGATTTTATATGAAAGCTTTAAATACAAACTACAAGCTTGTTTTTATAGAATTCAAAAATATAATTTAACTTTTGAGATATTTTATTTTTTGTAAAAAGTTTCCGATATAAACGTATGGACCTCAAATTTTTCGGGGTCAATTTTCTCGGAAATTTAAAAATTCACTAAAAATCTATCTCCTCCTTCATTTTTTGACCTAGAGACTTCAAATTTTCAGGAAATGTTCCTTTTAATATTTTGAAGAATCTGAATGTTGGAATTTTTGAAATTTTGAAAAATAAAAATTTTATCCACAAAAAAACTAAAAAAAAGGGTAATTTTTTGACAACAATTTTTTTTACTCAACATTAAAAAAATTCCTACAATAGATTTCTTTAAAGTTTAATGATACACATTCTGTAAAAATTTGAGGAAGATTACTCAAAAAATGAAGGAGGAGATAGATTTTTAGTGAAATAGTCTTTTTTCGCATTTTTAGTTTTCGCCTTCCATAAGGAACCTACTGAACGCCCTTTCTTTGATCGCTTATATCTCAAAAGTTACTTTGAGTTTTTTTAAGCGGTTAAAAGTGTCTGATAGCTCAGATTAAATTCTACAAAATAAGATCAAGTTGTAAAAAACAAAGTGGACCCCCCTATGGCCTTAATTTACAACTGTTTACACTTTTGCATGAAATTTACTTCCTTGATTGTTTAAAGAGCATAGTAGTTAGCAATCTCAAACAGGTATCAATTAAGTCAACCATAAATTTAATTTAATAAAATATAGTGACAACGGTGTTGTTCTGTGCACCTGCAAAGTTTAAATAACTTTATACAAATATATATTTATATCTTAATTTTACTAAAATCTACATTGATTTGATTGTTTTACGAATACAAAAACCATTTTAATCGCTTTAAGCTTAATAAGTATATCTTTTAATACTTCTTAAAGTCAGTAAAAATTTTGCATTTCATTCAATAAAGTAATTTATACCTTTAAAAAGTCAAATAATTACAAACACCATTTATTAAATAAAAAATATCAAATTAAATCATCTCATAAAGTGTTTATGATTTCTTCTTTATATATAGTTGTCACCCTAAAACAAATATAATATGCTGTAATAATAATTGTTGAACCTTCACCTTAAAATAAACTATTGTATTTATATCAATCATAAGTTTATTATTTGAAAACTGATATGTTTTTAATAGTTTCATCATAACATTTTTTACTTCTATTTTCTTACTACATATTTCTTTTAGCTCTATATCTCCTTAACAGCTAAAACATAAAAACAAAAAAGTTGAGTTTTCTAGTTTTTATTTTCAAAATTATTCTCAGTGGAGTTAGTTTTATTTCTAATTTTGGTTGCGTTTAAAATTAAAACCAAGTTGTGGATATATATTACTTGTTAAAATTAGTTGCTCTGATCAAATACAGTCTTTAAGTTTATTTTTTAGTGTGATAATCTAAGGACTTATAAAACATAATATGTTTTATATTTAAGAAGATGATAAAGTATACTTGGTTAGAAAACTGCAAAAATCTAATTGTTTTTGTTAAGTTAAATTTGTCTACAGATTTCTTAAAATATGAAATTATTCTTACCATTTTTTATGTTTGTTTAAAAATCTTGAGTAAATAAAGACTGTCTTAATACCAGTTATAAAATATAAAGCTAAACAAATTTTCATTTACATTAAAAGAAATTGAAGAGTTACTTGTTTATGTTTATTTGTAAAAAAATTTAGTTAAAAGGAAAGTCTAGTTTTATTTTGATATACGTTTAATATAAAGGTTTTGCTACGATGTAAAATATATTTTAGATATTTATCTAACAAAAAACCTCCAAATAAAAGTCTAAGTTGTACAAATGATTTACTTTACGACGCTTTTGCAACGTCGTTTTAAAATTTCAAACAACAGTCTTAGCTAGACTAGTCCGTCGTGGGTTCCAAAACTGTAATTATATTTATACTGTGCGATCAAACGTTTGTGTGGTTTTTAGAATGACGTCAATGAGCTCATTATATCAAGTTAAATAATTCTAACAAAATGAAATATTTATTTTAAATATTATTTTGGTTTTTTTTCAGTAAATGTTATTTCGATTATTATAAAAGTTTTTATAAGCATATAAAGAAACAACGTTTTTTTTTTCTTAGTTTCATTACTAAAAAAACTTTTTTTTTATCTTAGCATATCACTTATAAATAATAAGTTTTTATAAAATTTATTTATTAAAAATTAAATAACAATAGATAATTTTTTTAAATTAGTAATTAAACTAATAAATAAAAGACCTAAGTAGGTTTGTCAAAAACTACTTTACCAATTTTACTTGGCGTTTATTTCAAATCGGGCGTCCCGACTCCCGAGTTCAAGTCCCGGTGGTTGCAAATAAATTTACAACTTGTTACGCAGATTTTAGTTTAACTTATCATAAAAGTTATTTTAACGAAATTTATATCATATATATATATACTAACTCAGTTTGCGTTGTTTATCTTGATGTAGACTTGGCAGCAATGAAATCAAAACGATATTTAGATAGTTATATAATAAGATACTTTACTGATATATAAAGCTTACTTTGTAACAAAATATGTTACAATATTCTATTAGTTTTTATAAAGCATGTAGAAGTACTTTAACACATTGCACTGTTAATAGTCTTTTTTAAACAGTTCTAATCGGTAACTTTTTATTTTCAAACATTAGTATTATTGCTAAAGAAAAGATTGCTATAAAGCTTTTTGAAGTTTTAATTAGCTAGTTATTTTAAAAATAATGAAAATGATTTCTAAAGCTACAAGTTTTCAAAAGTAAAAAGCGACTACTTTATTTAAACTCTGTTTTTATAAGGGGATTACAAATGGACAGCTTAAAAGCTGTTTTAAAATTTCTATAAAAGATTTCATGTACAAGCGTACTTGTTGTTTAAAAACAGTATTTGAGTATATTATTTCACTGTAAACTACTGTTTACTATTTTGTTATAGTGACTTCACTAATAGACTTCCAACTTTTATTGAGATTTTCTTGTTAATCGTCATAATTTTCTGTAGTAAAAAGTATGAATTTTGTTTTATTGTCATTCTTAAATGCCAAAACACTTATTTCTTAAACTATTATTTCGAGTGTAAACAAAACGTGTTTTAATTAGTTTTTTAGTAAACTAGATGATTTTTTTTTAAGCTTAAGTAATTAAATTATAAATGAAAAACATATTTATTAATATAATTATAACTTTATCTATAACTACTTAGTATATTTTCTACTTTATACTGCATTAAATATTAATTAAAAGTAAAACTAAAAGTAAATTGAATCTTTTCAAACCATTTTTACATCGTACTTCGGGTTTTAATTTTTTATTTCCAATCGAGCTTCCTAAGTTCGAGCCCCGGTGGATGCACTTTATTTGATATTTGATCGCGCGGACTTAAATTTATCTTTACAGATTTTTCATCATAGTTGAATCATTATTAATAGATACTATCTAAATTAGATCTTAATTTAAGTTGCATAGTTCAACTTTTTTACAGACTCGACAGGTAGCTTAAAGAAAAATTAGAAAAGCTATAAAATTGTAATACTTTAAAAATATAGAAATATTTATAGAATAATATAATAACTTTTATACCTTTTTGAAAATTATAAACTTTCTCATATTTAAACATACATCGAAACCTGAAAGCATCACTTTAACAAAAAATACAGTTAAGGTAAACGTAAAAAACACTTAAAATGATTTTTATTTAGTCTTTTCGAGTACGTGTTTAATTTTTATATCGAAATAGCTTCTTTTTTAAAAACAGTAAAACTAGTTTAGAAATAAAAGCTTCACATTTTAAATGAATTTTTACTTAATGTAACGGTTACAGACAAATAAAAAGCTTAGTTAAGATACTTCAAATATGGATAAACTGAAGTATACGAAAATTATCAGGAAAAAAACAGTATTTATATATTAATCTTTAACGTAGAATACTGTTTGTGATTATATTAGTGTTGTGTCAATAATGGATTAAACGTACGATTCTATGTTTCAGTTAAACTTTAGTTTTATTGTTTCTGTAGACTTTTGATTTCAACACAAGCGTCTTGAGTTCAAGTCCCGATCGTTGCTTTTAATTTGAAATCTGATTCCGCAAATTTTAAAATATATCGCTTTAAGTGTAAAGTAGATTTTAAAACTTTATAAATAAGATTATGAAACAGTTCGCAAAGTTTAACTTCGATATTAAAATTCAAACAAAATAATTAAAGTGTACTATTTATAGTAATGCATTATATATATTGTATATATAGTATTGAAGTTTAAGATATTTTAGTAATATTTAAAAGCTATAATGCAACAGTTTAAGTTTTAGTTTTATATTAGTAATTTCATATCAAGCGCGTAAAAGCATCAAATATCAAAGAAAAGTTGTAAATTAAAATTTCATCGTCAGTCAAACAGTTTCATTTATATGTTCACTGTGCGATCAAACGCTTGTGTGTTTTTAAAGTGACACGTTTTTAAGCTAAACGAAATATAAACATTTAAATTTGAAAACATTTAACAACAGTTTTATATTTCATGATGTGTAAGATGCTGTAAGATTCTGTTTAAAGTTTGTTTTGTTAGAGCCTTTAATAGTTAAAGTTATAATAAGTTAGCACGCAAAGTTGTTTAAAAACTTAAAAGTTACAATATTTTTTGATTGATTATTTTGTTTTAGTATCAAAAGTTAAGAATATAAACTTAAGTTTGTAGAACATAAACTAGGGTTTCCCTAAATTTTTTATAAGGCCGTTTTTGAAACAAACAAAAAAGCTATAGCTTTCTAATAAGATTGCTCGGAAAACTACCCTTAAATACGCCAATGATTTTTTTTTGCATTTCAACATCAACTCTCGAATATATGTTGTAAGTTCTGAATTATCCTATAAATAACATGTTTAACAACAAAATTTTTTATCAAAACTAACAATTAAACAAATAAAACCATTGTTGGTTCTAGCAAATGTTATCTACACAATTAAATAAAATTCAATTTCATAATTTTTTCTGTTTAACTATGTTTAACTTTACGCTGCGTTCGTGACATCGTTTCAAAATCTTTTCTGATGATACTCCATTAATCTACTTAAAATAATTTTAAATCAAAAATATTTAAGTTGCACAAGCAAACTTTTCAGTTTATTTGTAATGACGTCAACAATTTCTAAAATGCGACCCTTTAAAATAAGTGTGGATGGGACGCTTTTAAATGAAAATGCGACGCTTTTAAATGAAAATGCGACCCTTTTAAATGTGAGTGCATCGCTTTTAAATGTGATTGCGACGCTTTTAATTGTGATTACAACGCTTTTAAATATCAGTGCAACATTTTTAAATGTGAATGATAGCTTTTGATTGTGACTACAATGCTTTTAAATGTGAATGCAAAACTTATAAATGTGAATACATAACTTTTAATGTATATTTGAAGTTTGTCTTTTGTTAGCGTTTCAAACAGCATGAACTCTTATTATTTCGAAATAATATTTTTCTTTTATAGTTTTGCTAATCTTATGTGCCACTCTAGTGGTAATTGTCTCTTTTTTACTTTCTTCTTTTCTCTCAAGCGAGTATAAATTCAACAATCGCACGTAATCTTGACTTCTTTTTAGCTTCTGCTTTGTTGCAGCGGACTGAAGTCAGTGCAGCTCTTCGCTGCAACTCCATAAGGAAAAATTTTATAACTTCATTAACTTCATAAGAATTTAACTTTGTTTGTTATTTTTATCAAATGAAAAAAATTTAATAAGTATGCTTTTAACTATTTTAAAAAGTTGTAATAAACTGTAATAGCATTTATAAAGTTGGTTTATTTTAACTTCTGTCTAATTTTATTTAAATTATGTGCAATGAGATGATGTTTTCAGTGTTATATTGTATATTAAAGAGATTGATATTTTTTCGTAAATAAATAAGATACTTTCGTTTTATTGAATATATTAATTTTTAAACATATAAAGTTTATTGTAAATAGTAAAAACAATTTTTATTTAGTAAGTTTACATTTGTGTAAGTAATCATAAGTAATTCTAATGAAATTTATACTTTTTTTAGTTGTACAGTTTTGTAATATATAAGTATTTTTCAAAACAGTTACTTCGAACTTATTTTACTTAATGAATTTATTTGAATTATATTACTTACAAAATGATCTTTTTATAGCTATTAAAACAGTTTTAATTTAAGGGATTTTTTGAGAAAAATTTGTGCACCTCCTGACCAAAATACCACTAGTGTATAGTATAACTTTTTTATCGTATTTTTACTTGTTCCTATATAAACTTAACCACTCTATGACAAGCATTTTTGCTAGATTTGAAGACAGTTTCAATATTAGTTTTTAACAAGAAAGCCCTAAGAATTTACGATTTTGTTATGAGAATAAAACTGTTATGTTGTACTAAGAAATATGTTTATTACATAATATTTAATGTTTATTATATTACAGCTTTAAAAGTTAAAATTTGCAATTTGAAAAAATAATTTAAGTTATTAACTTTTGAAGTGTTTATTTAACAAAATCTAAGCTTTGCATGCCAAAAGCGTTATAAAAAGCAAAACTAAACAAATCTTGGATATATTTGAAACGTAATTTTGAATCGCTAAGTTATTTACAATTTAAAAAACACACTAATGTTTGCTCATGCAAATGAAAATATTTAAAACTAATTTTCTTAAGTAGAATATGAGCACTTTATTCACTATTTTAAGCAAAGAACACAACATAAAGACAAAGTTTTTGTTAAAAAGTAGTTATAGTTATAATAAAACAAGTCTTGTATATGCTATTCTTCTTCATGGTAATTGAAATATGTGCATTCTATACTAACTTTCATTTTATAGGTTAAAACTCTGAATTAAAGATCTGAAAATAAAAACTCAAGCTGTTGATAAAAATTTATTTCTGAAAACTTGATTAATTATTTTTATATTAAAAACCTATCTTAAAATCAATCTAAAGGTCAGCTTTCTTTTTTCTGTGTTAACGAAGTTTTTATCTAAGCTGTATAATCAATATTTTTTTATTTTAAATCTTCAAAATTTATTTTTATACAAGGAAACAGACAATACCCTTCTCTACAGGGTTATAAGGTAATGTTGAAATGTGGTAGATAAATGTAGTAACTGTATTTTGAAATTTTTAAAAGCTTTACGTATCAGTTTGCACATATTAATTAGAGTTAAACATAATATATATTATACTGCTTTTATACGTGCTTTTAATTACTATTTTAAAAGTGTCGCATTTTAGAGCGCTTAGTGGTGTCACATATGCGAACACAAATGTTTGATCGCAATGTATATATATTCAATTACACATATATATATATATATAGTTTAAACATAATCAACATTTTCGTTCGTTTAATTGAAGCAATGTAACAAAAAAAATTGCAAAACTAAATTAATTATGTTTAACTTGCAACTGAAATTTTAATCACAGGAAAATTTAAACATATAATAACTATAAAAAATTTTTTCACCCAGTGACGTCACTTGTTGAAAGTCACAAACACTTTGTTTTGCAGTATACATATATTCAATGACGATTTATAACTATACTTCACTGATGCAAATTACGCACTCTTATTTTAAACGTTGCACGAATGCAACGCAAAAATTAAATTTTAATTGTTATAACTTGATTAGAAAGTTTTACCTATTTTTTCAAATATGAAAATAAAATTTAATTTGAAACATATACTTCTGATTACACTGGTTTTAAAGTGCTCTATTTTAATATGGTAGTGAAATTAATAGTTTTTTATCATTAAAACTAACTACCAATAAACATTTTGTAAAACTGCTAAAAATGTTTTTAAAATACTCGGAGTTAATTCATTTATTTGTAAATATTATGAAATTTATAAAATAATTTTCATTTATTTAAGTAGTTTTAAGCAAGCATATAAGCTATTATGTTACATACAATTTACTTACATAGTTTTAGTAAACACATCTTTTTAAGACTAACTTTAAAATAAAATATTATGTTTTACAAAATTTCATTATTGTCTTAAACTTATATCTAATGATTCGATTTTTTAGATTAAAACTTAAACTCCACCATCGCCAATTAGATAAACAAGCAATAATCTACCCAGGTAATGTTTACCAATAGTTTACTTTTAGTTTTAATTGTATCTTAGAAAAGACACTTTAACAAAATTTAAACTCCTCTGTGACTAACTTCAATGAACGAAAGCTAAAATATAATAAAAAGCATTTTTAAAACATTTATATTTTAAATCAGATGTAAAGACATAGTATACTTAGTGTAAGTGTCGCTATCTAAAAGGTTCTACTTATAGACAATTATGTGCCTGGTTTATAACGTAACGTGCGCTCTAACTTGTATAGTAGATGCCCCAAGATAACGCTTAAATTATAGTTGACTTAAATAAACTAATTTGACTTACTTACTATTTACTAAAGGTTTAATAAATCAGTTACTTATACTAATTTAAACTTAGTTCGAATCTGTGATAATGATTATATTTACAATGAATTTGCGAAACGAAAAGATGATAAAATACTGCACAACATTACACTAATAAATCAAGTTATCAATTATTTTAAAAGACGACAATACTAGAATCAAAGAAACTAAAACCTAAACGTTTATATCAAACTCAAAAAGTGTTCTAAGATCGAAATAAACTCGACAACAAGATTGAAACCATAAATTGCACTTTCGTTAGCGTACCGAATCAGTATATTGGGAAATTTTCCTAAATTTTCACTAATTGATATTCAAAATTTCGTTTAACTTTTTCAATACTAGATAAACATAGTTGAAAAAAGGCAAATTAAGCAAAATAATATACAATAAAGGATAAGTATATTACGTTCTTTTCTTTTACTTCTTTTCTCTTTTTGGGTGGCACGCATGCACCAGTGTCCGTTCCCATGCTATGTCCCTGATATATAGGTGTCAATTTAAATGTATACAAGCATTTGTTGGTTAAATTTTACTACAATAGTTTAATAAAAACATCTTCGCTTACTGGCCAAATAAGATCAAATTCAATATTAAATTTAATTAATTAACGTAAATTAGAAGACTGTAGACATTCATACTTAACTTATCATAAATTCATTTTAATTATTTTAAGAATTTGGTAAACTTTTAGATACGTACATATTTTATTTAGATAAATGGATTTATTGGTTTATGCTACTTTAAATTCAAATTACATTTATATATATTAAGTACTATTATAAAGTTTGAAGTATTTGTTTAAGTACACAACTTTTATATATAAATACATTAAATACTAATCGTTATTTTTTTCTTCTGTAGTTTAAACTTTCTAATATAGTTTGAAACATCTCTAGATATGAAACAAAAGTATGTAAATAATCCCTCACACAATGCTTAGAAAATTATTAATTAATATTAAGATATGTAAAATATTGATTCGTGGTCAATTTTTAGTTTTCATAAAACTTTTCGCTTTTGATCCAAACATATGACTTCATGAATACGTTTAAAATTCGATTGTTGGTTACTTATCACTTTTTTTATTGCTTCAAAATAAGAGCTCTTTTTAAGTTTAAAATAATTATTCTTTAAAGCATAACCACAATTGTATTATTCTTAAAAGTATATTTTTAAGTTATAAAATTTTTAAGACTGTTTGATAAATAAATTAAAATAGTTTTAAATATGATTATAAATACTTGAAAGAGTTAAAATATATTGCATTTTAATAAATAACTATATTTTTTGATGTTTTTATACATCGTCTAAAAACAAACGTTAAAAAAGTTACACTAAAAAACATTATATTCTAAAAAGAAACTGTTTTAAATACCAAAAAATAATCTTTAGAATTTTTTTTTTCATAACTTTATTAAAAAGATTAAGGTAAGCGTCTTAACTGTAATTACTAAAGTAAAAACCAGACTAGTATTTTTGATTAATTTTATAACAAAAGCTGTTTGTAAAAATTTTACTGACGTCATCTTAATAAAAACTTAACTATTATTTCTATAACTAATTGATATTTTATTCTAATAATCAGATTCTTATTATTCAAAGTCATTTGCAATGTGGCTTATTAAAATAAATATAATAGCGTATTAGCTAAGAAGCTAATTCGGTTTGTTAGGCGATAAAATACATTAATAAACTAATAGTTGCATATAACTTCATTTAATTTTTTTTAAACATTCTTATATTTATTTAAATACATATAGACAATAGAAATATAGACACCTTTTCTAATGATTAAAATTTCAACTAAGAAGTGAATATTTTGTGTTCAACGTTAATTGTTTGTATGCTTTTAGCTGACAGTAATCTTGAGAGTTATAAGTTATTTAAACAAATGAGTTTGATTATTTTGTTTTTTTGCGAACATATTTTAAAAAACAATTCATCATGTCAACTATCAATAAATAGATATCAACTAAGAGGAAATAATTTAGAAATAAAATGTAAACATGATTTTCAAAACAGTCAGTGGCAAGGCGCATTTTGTCACAGAGCAAAAGCTATGTGGAACAGACTACATCAGGATGTAGTATCTTGTGAGGGGGTTGTACAATTTCGTTTAAATCTAAAAAGATTTGATTTAAATACAATAAATACCAGTAAAATTCACTAATTTTCCACTAAAAACAAAAGAAAAAATATTCGTTTCCCTACGCCTCCCCCTTACAAACTATTAGTTTACTTATTTATTTTGTAGTTATGAATTTTGTTTTATAAGCGATGATTTTAGACCAACTTCTTTACTGTGTGTACTAAGTAATATATAAGTTTGAATTTTTTTGAATTGAATTTTAAATTTAGTTCATTTGTTTATCATATTGTGTTTAACTTTGTGTTTTCATTTAAATTATGTTTGTATATATATGTATATATATAATTTATCTTAGAGTTTTGAATATAAGTTTATTTTCTTTTTCTCTTTTTGTGTGTCCTGTTTAAGTGGCTCAGGTTTTGATGCCTGAGTCCAACATTGCACAATAAACAATATAATAATAATAATAACAATAATATATTTTGCATTGCAATTATTATGCTTATTTATAGATTAATGTCCCTAAAATTTTTCATTGATTGGAAAACTTGTATATGAAAATCTATGTAATTTAGATAAAAATTTGCAATTAAGTCGTCGTGTTTTTTGATAAGAACTTAAATGTGTACAAATATTTTTTACTTTGATAAATTTCAAACATCATATAATATATAACCTTATGACTGAAATTGAACTTTTAAAATCTAAAATATTATAAAAATTATTGAGACTTTTTGGTATTGTTTGTGAAAAAATATAGTGTACATTTTACATTGGAACTGATTTATGGTTCAAATCGTAGTTTTAAGTCTGGAATAAGCACAGCCAGTTAAAAAAGTTTATAACTAAGAGTAAATGTAGTTAAGCCGAATTTTTATGCACTTTTAAACATTATCAGATTAAAATTGCAACCATTAATAGTTGTGAAATGTATGCTAAAGTACTAAGCTTGGTGTTTTTTTTTCAGAGTTAATAAGAGCAATTACAATCAATATTCATGTATGCGTTCGTTATATATTTTAGTTTCACGTTGTAATTGAATTTCAAATAAATAACAGCAAAAATAATTTTGTAAAAATATAAGTTACCTAAGTAGTTTTATATTTTAAAGTGTATCATATTCCCATACATGTAAAGTTACCAAAAATTAGTTTAAATAGTGAAACATAAATAATGCAAGGTTAGTTGTTTGATTGTATGTAAATTTTTTAATGTTTTAAGTAAATAACAAATGTTTTATCATTTACCTATAAAACCATATATAATTAAGAAAGAGGTTAACATTGTTTGGTATTATGATACGTACGTTTAAATTATTTTTACTTAGCATTTTACTATTTATTCAATAAGTTATTACTACTTTATAAGTGTGAGTAAAAGAAAATATTAATTATTACTTTTTGATTCCCATATCACAAAATATATTTCACAACAAAGCAAAGTGTAAATCATTTTAATTTAGATTAAAGTTCTCTAGTAAACAGTATGTAAAAGATCAGTTATAGTATTTTTTATTAGTCTAGTGTTATTTAGTTTTATTATAAGTGTAAACAGAAATAGCATTGATAGTGTATACAAATAGTTAACTTTACCTAAAGTGTAAAAAAAATTAGTGCAAGTTATAAAGACAAAAGTAATTAGTTTTTTTTTGTTTTATCTCAAGAAAATGTATAAGCATCTTTAAAAATTATTACTTAAAGTTTCAAATTATTCACTAAATTTATACAAACTAAACTTTGACATTGTTATTTTTTATTAAACGACTAAAGAAAGCGCTGAAAACAGTTTACTCTAGGACTTGGTGTACGGAAAAACCTTCCGGTTATTGAGTCGCACTCCACTTGAATCTCTTAATGTTTACTTGTTTCATTAAAGTACGATCAAATTTTAACCAACAAAAACAAAAAATTAACAGTTTTTGCATCTAAAAAATAGGACTAGTTTTAAGTTTCATCCACAATTTAAAATTTTGACAATAATTTTGTTTGATTATTTATCATTAAGCCTCAGTTTATAAATAGACTACCAGTAAAAAATTAAAAACAATAACATTTTTAAGTGTTAAAACAAAGTCTGTTTAAATCTATTATGACATAAGAAGTTATTAAAGCTACTTCAAAAAATATTCGACAAGATTAAATACCTATCATAAATAGTTTTAAACTGGGTACAACAAAATTAATCTTAGCAGACATTAAAAAAACATATATAAATTATTTTGTTAAACAGCTACATTATAAGTTAAGGCTGTTACAAACAATAATAATAAACTTATAATGAAATAAATACAAAACAGTTTAAGATCATCAGTATTTTTTTACGATTGAAATCAGGGGCGTCGCGTGGGGTGTTGCACTGCCGCAACTGCACCACCTTGAAATTTTCTAAAAAAAAAAAATAAGTATCTATAACGTTTTCGTTATTTTTTTGAACGAAATCTCTTTTCAAACTTCAACTTTGAAAACGACCATTTTGCCCACTTCACTGCCGCAAACTCTTAGCTGACTGCCGCAAATGAACTCAAAAAAGCAAAATTTCTTCAATAATTACCGCAAAATCGATATCTTGCGGTAAGTAAGCTAAGTTGAAAATTCCCTAAAACAGGACTTGCTTAAGTATCATCTACAAGCTATTGTAAACATAAAATAAAAATAAAGCAAGCTACTGCAAAGGATTAATCTTGAGTTTATGTATCCACATAATTTTTTAAATTTTAACAGATCACTTCTATTAAAAGATTTGTCATAAATTGCATATTTTGAAAAAAAAGATAAAAACCCTAAATCACCAAAGTCTTAAAAATTTGATTTTTTATTTTAATCTGCATACATAAATTTAACTATAACTGATTATTGTTATCATAAAGTTAATAAAATAAATAATAAAATTCAAGTTCTGAAAAAAAGAATTAAGAAGTTTATTATAAACTTCTAGTTCACTCTTACAGAAAAATATTTTAGATTTATATTAAATAAAAAATAGTATTATTGAAACAATCACATATTTAAATAAAGTAAATAGCCTTAATTTAGAAACTTTGATTACTTAGAGTAGTTTAACATTTTAGGAAAACTTAGTCTACCTCTACTTCATATAACTTTTGGTTTAATTTTTTCATAAACAAAGCAAAAATTTTAGATAAAATTGTTGAAACATGATTGCCTTGCCTCATAATCAGGATAACTTAGAAATGTTAAAAACTCAAGATGACCCAAGATAAATTAAAACAGACCAAATTAGAAAAATATTCAGGCTGACTAAAGCAGTTTTAATTTTTACTCTGAAAATAACAAGGTTATTTAAAATTAAAAAATAAGTGTTGTACCCCTATGGCCACATGAAAACTAACTAACCAAACTTTTATTTCTATAATGGTTACATATTTATAAATAATCTTTAAAATTCTTGAAAAGTTCAACAGCCTCACAACTAAACTTAAAAAAGTTGAGCTCCTGAGAAAAATACTGTCATCAAAATGAAAAACAAATAAATATTAAATAAAGAAAAGATACCCTTAAAAAATTATTGAATTTTTAATCTCCAACAAAAAACATTAAAATTAGAAAAAAAGTTAATAAAAATGTTAATGTTTGTAAAAAAAATGTGCAAATTAGTGGGGAGGGTGTATAGGCACTTTTTTACATGTTGTTCTTATTTCAACTTTTTCAGAAAGCTAATAGTTACTCTTTTATAAACTTGAAATTTCCAATTAAACTTTTAGTTACAACCAGTCAAAGCCAGAGAGTACAATGGTTTATTATACAAGGAGCAAACCAAAACAGCAAAAAATACAATTTTACTGAAAACCTATATTCTCCATCATTTTTAAAACAATTTTTAATTGAACTTTTTCATCCTAATTTTTTTAAAACTTTATACTTTTGTTGAAGAGAAGTTTTCAATTTTTAAGTATCAATATATATTTTTATATATACAAAAAAAAAAAAACTTTTGTTATAACTTTTTTTTTTCTTGGTGTTTTAAATATCTAATTTAGCAATTTTTTTTTGTTTTATAAAAGAAAAATCTAAAGATTTTGAGACCAACTTATAAAAAAAGATATGATTTTAGTGATTTTAGTGATTTGATTTATTTGTTGTTTGAGTTTATATTATAAAAATAAGGATTCATTTGTACCTCTGACTGTGAATTACCATATCTCAAAAATTTTAAGAATTTTTTATATTGATAAAAGATGACTTCTAGTTAAATTAAAACTGTATAAAGTAATTTCAGTAAAATAATTCTAAAGTAGATGTTAAGGGCATAAGGAGGGGGGTAAAACATTTTTTTAAACACTGTTTTAGTTTGTGCCTCCCATTATGAACCTTTTGTTGCCTTTGACTTTGACCGGCTATATCTTAAAACATATACTGAATTTTTAAAACCTGTAAAAAGCATCTTGTAGCTTAGTAAAAACTACATAAAATAAGATCAAATTGTTTCATCCCCCTATGCCCTTAAAAGCAAAGCTTATCTTCAGGTGTAGCAAAAGTTCAGTTGTTTTCAAACTTGACAGTAAAAACATATTTTTATTAAAATAATTGATATTTTTTTAAACTCTGCACCACCTAAAAAAAATACCACGCGACGCCACTGATTGAAATTTACCCGACATAATAAATCAATAAACTCAGGTAAACGTTTTTTTTTATTATTTCAAAATTGAAAATGATTATTTGACGTCATTCATCAAAACACACAAACAAATTGTTTTAAAACTTATTGGTAATTGATGCATGTTTTATAATGTTACAAAGCGTCTGTTCAAATTATTTGAAGTCGCTTAAAAAGGTGGACGTTTTAAAATTATAACTAAAAATAAAAGTTAAAAAAAATTCTTAATAATTTTTTAGTTTTATTTAGTTTATAGGTAATAAGGCTTTATAGTTGTGTCGTCCTGTGACTAACTTTAAATTTTAATGCTAAACACAACTACTTAATTATGTTTGTGACCTTTGAGAGTTATTTCGAAATAATATCTACTCTTATATTTAACTACTTATTAAGAAAACTATAATTCAAGTAAATTTAATACGTTATTGTATTTGTAGAGGTTAGAGTTCTAATTAAAATATTTGAACTGATAATGCGTAATTATAACATACATTGATTTATAAAAATCTTTAAGTACAACTAAACAGCCTTAATGTTAAAAAAACCCATAAATTCTTAGGGTTTTCTTGTTAAAAACTGATATTAAAACTGTTCTCAAACCTATCAAAAAAGATTTCATAGAGCGCTTCTCATTAAGTTTATATGGGAAACAAGTGAAAGGTATATTAAAAAGTTATACTCTAACCGCTCAGTTTTACAAGCGTTTGTTGGTATTATTTTACAGTGATAAATTAATAAAAACACTTTTGCTTATAGCCGAACTAGAATGCATTCAATACTAGTCAAAGCTAATTTAGATTAAGAGTAAATTATGTTACTTGAAATATCACTAATTCATTTTAGTTATTGTATGATTTTGGTAAAATTTTAGAAACATGTGGACTTGATTAAAAAAATACGGTTTTATTAGTTTTAAGAGTGTGTAAAAGTACGTAACTTTATATAAAGACACATTATAATTAATCTTCATTATTTATTCAATAAACTACAAACCACACAACAAATCAATGGTTAAAAAGATGAACAAAACTAATTACTTATAAGTTTTACTGGTAAATATTTTTTCAAACCAAGTTTTTTAAAGTTTAATCGAAAATGTTCAAGGTTTTTGCACAATACTAGTTCATCTTGAAGTTCGTTCCACATTTTTACTGAACGATAGAAAAAAGATTTTCGCCAACCAACATTGTTGAAATGATTTTTGCATGTATATTTTCTATTATTAGCTCTGAGTTAGTAATTATTTTTATGAGGTTTAAACTAAGCTTGAGAATCAATAGTAGTTTAATTGTTAAACAGTTTAAAAAAAAAAAAGATCAAATTCAAGTTTTCTGTACTTAAAGTTTTTATATTAAGCTTTGTTAGTCTGTCTATGTAAGACGTATATGAAATGTTGCACCGATTAAAGATTGATCTCGTAAACTTTATTTGAATAGATTTTAGTTGGTTGAGGTCTTTTGTATCAAAATCACTTTATTGTTCATTTAAATCTTAATTTTTACTTATTTTTTACAAATTAACTAACTTTGAGTTTAGATCAAGACTAAATAGATACATTAACTATTTATTTGTTAGTTTTAAGTAAAAAAGAGTGTTAAACAAAAACTTTACTTTATTTTTTGAATGGTATTTGAATTATTTAAAATATATATGTAAAAGTACTAGTTTGGAAATATTCCTAAAAATTTTGTTTAGAACTTTAAATATGTTTTTTTTTTCTGAAATACTGATTTTGATATAATTTTTTAGCTCTATATCATGCCTTTAATTTAGAAATAACAAAACTTCATATTTATTTTTCTGTAGAAATATATTATTGATTTTTTTTTATCATTAACTTTAAACGTCATTAATACTTTATGCTTATGTGTAATTTTAAATTGACAGTAATTAATTCTTAACTTAACTAATCTAAAAACAAAACAAAAAAGGTGTGAGTAGTTTTCTTATATTCATTTTTTTATGTAAAGTTCAACTAAAAGTTTATACAAGAAGTGATTCAACAATATTTTTTTATTTAAAAATTTCTTTAGAATAATTTGTTCTCAATTTATAATACTCTAAGTCCAGATTGTAAGTTTAAAACTGAAAACATAAAACATACACTTATTAACAAACATTTGACTCAAGCACTTAATTTTTACCATTTAATAAATTTTACAAAAAAATTATAACATTAAATAAGCAGAAAAAATCCAAAATTTCAAAAATCTAGTTTCTTAATCTTAGACAAGATTGTTTAAGAAATCAGGTAAAATTGACTAAAACCTTTAAATTAAATAGTTTCGAGATATTACTGAATAGTGAATAGTAAACTTTTGTAATTAAGTTAAAGCGATGACTTTAAAATTGGTTTGTATTAAAATTAACACACTGACTAATATTTAACTCTAAGTGATTAATTGAAACTTAATTTAAAGATATAAACTTTGTTAGGTAATGTACTTACATATAAACAAGACTTATATTTTTTATGCACTAATATGATTAATCACGTAATAATGAGATAATATTTTCTTTTGTGAAAAGAATAAAAGGTAAATTTGGATATTATCCTCAGTTAAAAACAAAACATTTCAGACAACCTTTAACACATATTCGAAAAAAAAATTAATAATTTTTCTATAACAATACTTTATTTGCAGAAACTTCTTCTTTAATCAAAATTTTAAGTTAGAAACTTAATACATTTAAATTGCTTAAAAAAAACAACTTTATCTTATATCATAAAGGTAAAGTTTTTATAACAACATTTGCTTTATATGAAAACAAAGTGTACTTTTTTGTTTGATTTCTATGTCTAAGTAAATATATCTCAAAACATTTTGTATGCTACAGTTTCTTATTTTTTATTAAAAAACATTCACAAGAGATTTTTTATTAACACTCTTTTTTTTACGATTCGTTTGTGACATCGTTTTAAAATAATAAAAATTAAAAAAAAATTTTAAATCTGAAAAAAAAAAAACTATAAAATAAATAAAAATAATTAAATAAAAAAAGTTATCAACCAAGGGGAAGGGTTACGGTTGAAAGTGATAGTAAAAAAAAATATCAAAAAAAAATAATTAAAAACAAAGAGTTAAAAATAAATCAACCTGTGCAATTTTTTCTTCGTGTAACTTTTTCCCTAGTACAAAAGTCTCTTCGTGCATAAGTATCTTCATTCAGTTTTGTGCCTTCGTGCAATTTTGTCCCCTAGTGCAATTTTATTATGGTTATGCAAATTTGACAGCTATTTACTAACCCTAACCCTCGGTCAGTATTTTTTTTTGCTTTTTTTTTTATTAATTTACCTTTGAATTCAATTGCTTATTTTTTTTTACTTTCGTGCAAAAATGACCCTCCGTGCAAAGTTTTCTTGGTGCATATTTGTTCCCTCATTTAATGTTGTCCCCTTGTGCAAATTTGTCTTTGTGCGAAACTGACTTATGTTTTACTCTAAGAACATAACTTTAAAACTAAAAAGTTTGAAAGTTAATATTAACTTCAATCTTTTTTTTTAGTTTGTATTCGTGACAAAGTTATAAATTGGATTTGAATTTAATTGATATTTTACAAAATAATTTTTGAACTATTTTGCCTCGCACAACTTAAAGCTCGTTGTTTTTAAAATATCTAGTAACTAAGTCACTTATAAAGCTTCATGATGCAAAATATTTTCTTAAATTAAGAATTTTTTAGTAAAACATTTTTCAAAATAATTTTTCCACATTAATACGAGTATATAAAGAGTACCAAAATAAGTTACAGAAGATAATAAAGCAAAAAAAAATTGTACAAACTAAACTTGAACAGATAATTCTAACACAAAAATATACTTGTAGCAGTTTAAATGTTTATCAATTTTTATTTTTGCTTAAAAATACTTAAGTGAATTAAGACTAATTTAACAACAGTCATAGTAATCCAAGTTTAGTTAATTCATATTCAATTAAATTAAAATTACCTTCCAAAAATAAAAAATTCAAGAGAAGAATTTAACTATTAAATTTCTAATGAAAAACACTATGAACTTCGTTTTATTTTTAAAAATTGTTCAGTTATTACTCAAATTAGAGTTACGTTTGAGACATAACTATTTTTTAAATTAAAAATCTAACTCTACAAAAAAGACAAACAAATAATAAGATTTTAGTTAATCAACATATTTAGAAAGTTGAAAACAAAAATTAATAAAATCTTTTGATTTTTTGATCACTTTGATTACTCCAGTGTGGCTAGTATATATACAACTTTTATTGTTTTAAAAAAGTTTTACGAAAGTTTAAACTAGTATAAATAATGACCCCAGATATATCTTTGCAAAAAAATAACTGTTTTCAAATAACTTTTACTTTTGTCACTTTTGCACGAGTGGAAATGTTGTAATAATACAGTAATAAAAACAAAAAAAAAAAAATTTTCAAAAAACTAACAAAAAGTAGCACCGACCACGGGTTAGAGTAAGGGTAAAAGTAAGGACTGAAATATTGAATAAAAAAACTTACAATGCGTGTTTTTAAATAAATCTTAACCAATAAAAGAATAAACTAGTATATTAAACAAAATTTTTTGCAACTAACTTTTAACATATTATTATTATACAAAACAATCTAACTATTTGTTTATTATTATTTAGTGTAAAAAATTATTCCAAAACTTATCAAACTAAAAAAAAAAACTTTTAGCTTTTAATGTGCTTATAACTTTTCTATAAACAAACCTTAAACAAAAGCAGTACATACTATTTAATCAGATATATTTAGACCTTTTAATGTAATTAAGTACCATTTAACTACAAGACAAACAAATTTTTTCATTATAAACTTTATTAAAAACTTAAGCGCTTTCGGAATGTCCTAATTCTCTTATCAAAATACTAAACACTCACTAGTTAAACTAACACAAAATAAATTGAGTGAAATTATATCATTTGTAAGAAACACAACTAATTAAAACGACAAGTAATTAACAAAAATGGATTTTTATAAACAATTAAGACAAAATGGATTATTTAAAAACATTAATAGTTACTCTTGATCCTTTATCAGGACCAAGCTGATTATTCAAATTTGGCTGCAATTTTTTAATTAGTAAAGCTTCTGAAGATAATAATTCATTATACGAAGTGCACGTTTTAATAACTTTGAAACAATTATAAATATTTTTACAATTAGTACAAAATACACAATTTCCGATATGTTTAAACACCGCACTGTTGGTTGGAGTCACATGTTCTTTAATTCTGACGAAAAGTTGTCTTTCTGTCTCACCAATGTACTGGTTGTTCAGATCACCTGGACACGTAAATTTATAGACGAGACAACTTTGATACAAGCTACTTATTGAATCTTTTAGAGAGAAATATTTCCCTACTTTTTCTGATCTATAAGTAATGCGTACTTTTACCCCGATGCTTTCAAATACTGCTTTTATGTTCTTGGCGAATTTCTCTGACATCTTTTTAACATATGGTATTGTAATGAATTGTTTCTTATCATCTTTATTTTCAATTAATTCTGTCTCAAAGGTGTCTTTCTTTTGTATTTGTTCATCGATAAACTTGGCCGGAAATGAGTTTTTCATCAACAGCTCTTTTACCTTTTGCCAATCGTTATTTTATAAATCTTCTGTAACGAGATTTTTGATTCTGTGATTCAGGTTTTTTACTAAATTTCTCTTCCACGACTGCGGTACACACGAGTTAAAATTCATGAGCACGCCCGTGCTTGTTGGTTTTCTGAATATTGATGTTATAAACTTGTTGTTTTTTATTGTCACCTGTGTATCGAGATATGGTAGTTTACCTTCTTGGCAAGTCTGGATGACAAATCTCATGTCTTGATGCATATTGATCACGACATGAGATTTGTCATCCAGACTTGCCAAGAAGGTAAACTACCATATCTCGATACACAGGTGACAATAAAAAACAACAAGTTTATAACATCAATATTCAGAAAACCAACAAGCACGGGCGTGCTCATGAATTTTAACTCGTGTGTACCGCAGTCGTGGAAGAGAAATTTAGTAAAAAACCTGAATCACAGAATCAAAAATCTCGTTACAGAAGATTTACAAAATAACGATTGGCAAAAGGTAAAAGAGCTGTTGATGAAAAACTCATTTCCGGCCAAGTTTATCGATGAACAAATACAAAAGAAAGACACCTTTGAGACAGAATTAATTGAAAATAAAGATGATAAGAAACAATTCATTACAATACCATATGTTAAAAAGACGTCAGAGAAATTCGCCAAGAACATAAAAGCAGTATTTGAAAGCATCGGGGTAAAAGTACGCATTACTTATAGATCAGAAAAAGTAGGGAAATATTTCTCTCTAATAGATTCAATAAGTAGCTTGTATCAAAGTTGTCTCGTCTATAAATTTACGTGTCCAGGTGATCTGAACAACCAGTACATTGGTGAGACAGAAAGACAACTTTTCGTCAGAATTAAAGAACATGTGACTCCAACCAACAGTGCGGTGTTTAAACATATCGGAAATTGTGTATTTTGTACTAATTGTAAAAATATTTATAATTGTTTCAAAGTTATTAAAACGTGCACTTCGTATAATGAATTATTATCTTCAGAAGCTTTACTAATTAAAAAATTGCAGCCAAATTGGAATAACCAGCTTGGTCCTGATAAAGGATCAAGAGTAACTATTAATGTTTTTAAATAATCCATTTTGTCTTAATTGTTTATAAAAATCCATTTTTGTTAATTACTTGTCGTTTTAATTAGTTGTGTTTCTTACAAATGATATAATTTCACTCAATTTATTTTGTGTTAGTTTAACTAGTGAGTGTTTAGTATTTTGATAAGGGAATTAGGACATTCCGAAAGCGCTTAAGTTTTTAATAAAGTTTATAATGTAAAAATTTGTTTGTCTTGTAGTTAAATGGTACTTAACTATTTAATCAACATTTCAAAAGTTCTTAACTTATTTCCAAAACTGTTCAAAATGAAGAGCACTTAATTTAGTTGTTAATAACTGAAATTTTTCTTGTTTAGAACTTTTCGTTTAAGTACTTATTTAACTTCATAAAATTCTTTAACTTTTTTTCTGTAATTTAAAGCTCGCAAGAATGGAATTTTATTTTTTCTTATAAATTAAAGAAATAATGAAGCAAAAAAACTAAATAATAAAACTTGACAACTCAAGAAAAATTAAATAAGTTCACACAGAAATTCCTTGTTTTTACTTTTATGAAGTGTAATTATTTTAATCAATATTGTTTCGCTTAGGTTTAAAAAATATTAAGCAATTAAAAGTTTTTTGCATATTAGTTGTGTCAAAACAATGTTGAACATTGAAAGTTTAAAGAAAAGTTATACAGTACCATTTTCAAAACTCAGAACCCTGAAATAACAACTCATTTATGGAAATTGTTTTAGTTATTAATTCAAAAAAAAAATTGTTTTTTTCCCTTTTTCATAAAAAATTTAAAGTAGTTATGCATTTAGATTTATATTTAGTAATAATTAAAATACAATAGCTTTTCATTTAATGTAAAAAGTAAAATAATTGTCAATCAATGTAGTTAGAAGTATATTAAAAATTAGAACATTGTTACTTACTATCATTACACCAGATATAAATGATAGCTAAAAGTTTTTCAAGTTAAGTCTGTCCTCTAATTATGTTTTGGAAAATCTTGGTAAACGTAAACACTCACTTAAGCTAAATAAATTAAAAGTTTTATTTAGTTACAGGAGTAGTTTTGGTAGAAACTAAAAGATTACTGGTAAATATATTAAAATTATTTTTGTCACATTTTAATTATATACGGCTGGTGACTGATTTATAGTTTGTTGATAAATTTTAAGATATACATAAATTTTATTTTAAATTAACCGACCGAGAGTAAGGATTAGGGTAATAGTGATAGTAAAACAAAATAAATTAAAAAACTAAGTTAATTAAGAAAAAATAATAATAAGAAATTAAATTAAAATAAAAAAATCAAGCCATACAAAAAAATATTCGTGCAAATTTACTGCTCTTGCAAGAGTGTCTTTGTGCAATTTAGTCCCATCTTGCAATTTTGTGCCTCCGTGCATTTTTTTACGCTCTTGCAAATTTGACACCTACCCATTTAAAGAGTTTAAGATTTTTCATTTCTAAACAGGTTAATATCAAGTTGTGTACAATTTGAATTTGTTAGACATAATGACAGTTGTTTTGTTCATTGCACATGCACCTTTAAAATATTATCCAAGTGTTTATACTTATTTAAAGTTTGCTTAAATATATATTGACTTGATTGTTTTATGAACACTAAACATTTTTATTATTAAATGCTGATAAGCTTAATTAGTGGAGCTTTTTATATTCCTTGAAGTCAGTAAAATTTTCGTAACTTTTTCACTTAAAGTAATTAAAATCTTTCATAAGTCAAACATTTACAAACATCACGTGGTAAATAAAGATTTACACAATAATTGAAGAAATAAAAATTTTAGTACTTTTAAGTACATTAATAGTTGTTGCATTGTAAAAAAATATTGTGTAAATTGGTAAACATTTATTAAACAAACATTGTACTTGTATTTAACAAAATTTTAATATTGATATGTTTTTTAATGCCTTGATTAAACATAACATTCTTATTTTTGTTAATTTGGCAACTATTTTTTAAATTTGTTTAAAAAAACAACTTAATTCTTCAGATATTATTTTTAAATAATTAAGTTACACTTTGCAGTTTCCACAATAAATTTACAAGTTGTACTTAGAAATACGCTAATAGAATAAAAACTTTGCATTTACTTATAAAAAATGATGTCGTATCAATAGCACACAAATTTAGCACAGTTAGTTTTTACCAGGCACGTAGCTTGGTACGTTTCTGCAAATATACAGAAATGTAAAAATTTGTGCGAAAAAACTCGCTTTTAATTCGATTATTCAGCTTTTAAGACCTTGTTTCTTTAGTTTTAAGTATTCGTTTATACTTAGTTTTGCACTCCTAAGAAATAATTTTATTTTTACGAACTCTTTAGCACTTTTAATGTCGTAAATATTGAACCAATTGAATACATCTAAATTGTATACAAATAGCTTGGTGTAAAAATCTACTATCAAATAGCAAACAATTGTAAAAAAATCCCTTTTAAAGCTGTAGATTAATTTTAAATGATGTGAAAGAATAAAAAAAAGTAAGTGTGAGAAAGGATCTTGTACTAATTAAATGTTTGTGGTGAGTCAAAAATAACTTTACATTTTTTTAAATTTACATATTTTTGTCTTACAAAAGAGCAAATACAGATAGAAGGAAGATATATGAAAAGATGAATTTTAGAATAGATGAACCTCAAAGTAAATTAACATGAAGAATTAACTTTTGTTTAAAATCAAATTGACTCTCTGAGTTGAATGTGTTAAGATTAAATCCCTGTGGTTGACAAATATACAAAAATGAAAAACTTTTGAAACACTATTAATAATCTTATTTCCTGAAATTTTATCCAGAAAGTTAGAATCTATTAAATCAGAAAAAATAACACAATAAGACAAATAGCTTGCAACAAGATGAAAATTTGAAAAACTCAATAATATAAATATATTTTAAGAACAAAATAGACAAATATTTTTTTTTATATTTTAGAACTTTTTTTTTTAATTTAAACTTGTTTTAAAGATTTTATAAATGCTTTGTAAGTTTAAGTTTTTATTTTTCAAGATTAATATAAGCAAATTATAGTTTTTTATTGTAATTTAGAATTTTATTTTTTAATTAAAACTGGTTTTAAAGATTTTATGAATGCTTACCTTAGTTAAAGTTTTTATTGCATTTTTTAGCAAAATTAAAAGATTTAAATTGTACATTGTAGCCACACTTAAAGTATTCTGGATAGCTCTAGGATACTTAAAGTTTTTTTTGAACTCAGGCTGACTCAGTATAGTATTTTTTATCTATGAAAAACTAAGGACATTTTGGTTTGTTAACAATGTCATAACAGATGTTTTTTAGATTTGAATGAGATTTTGCTAGCTAGTTTTATAAGATTTTCTTTTATAACCAACTTTGTAAAAAAAAAAACATTAATGAATTTGAAAAACTTATTTTAAAAAATAAGAAGAAAAAATCAAAAATAAAATATTGGAATTGATGTTATTCATAGGGTAGAGTTGTTGTTAATACCTATTTAACTTGTATTGTTATATTATTTGTTTACAATGAGTTTGAATTATATGCATATTGTTTTACTATATGAAGATATTTTCAGAGTTTTTGGTTTTATTCCCAACTTTCAAAGGTTTTTCATTATTTCTGTTTTTTTTATCTTTATATTAACAATTTTTCAGTAGTTAATAAAATTACAAAAAATTAAGTTAGTACATTTGTATTTTCTAGTTAGATTAACATTTTAAAAAATGTTTTAGAGTTTTATTTGTATTACTACTGTAAATTTGGTACAATATGTGTGGATTTTAACAAATTTAGTTGTTTCACAGATTTTTAAAACTAAGTTTAAAATTTAAGTTTTCTAAGGTTAAAATTATGCAAATATCATTTGAAAGTAAAACTTTTTTCAGTCTAAGATTGAAAAGAATAAGTTAGTACTATTTATTTTAACAAGTGTATAGCTGTATTTTAAATTCATAACAAGTTAAAAAAAAAAATATTTTATGTTTAAACATCTATATGTTTGAATTTATTATATTTCACATTGTTTCTGAAAAATATTAATGTTTAACATTCAGGGTTTGTTGTTATTTTACTAAGTTGTTTTATTCAACAATTTTGTTTTTAAAAAAAAAATTTGATTCTTATTTACAGCTTTTATTTAACAAAGTTTATTTTAATCAGAAATTGTTTTATTCTTTTTTTACAGCTTAAACTTTATGCTACAAAAGCTAGTAATAACATTTACAAAGACGTGTACTCTTCCTTTCTTTATGATTTTTTTTGACAAAATATCTAATTTTACATCTAAATTTTATCTAATGTTGTGAACTTTTTTATTTTATATCCTTTTTGTTTTTTATTCAACTCCTAAAATTTATGATTTTTATTTTAATAAAAGCAACAATTTTTGCAAATATATTCTGAAGTAGGGAAACTGTTTTCAAAATTATATATTTTAGGCCTGTCAGTAATACTACTAAAGTTAAATTCTTAATTAATATTTTTATTTAATTGAAAAGTATTATAGGCTCATAAAAGTTTCAACGCATAAAGAATCAAAGAGCAGTACAACTTGCCTTGTATTCAGTTATTGATAATACTTAAATATTCTATTTATTTTTAAAATTTTAACAAAACAGCACACTTTCATATAAAATTAAATGTAATTTCAAACTCTTCTATTTGCATTATGACGTCATTACATATTTTTCTTAATTTTTTTTTGGCAGATTCGTATTTTTTTAGAGCTAGCTACGTCCCTGGTTTTTACTAAGACTCTGCCTGCTTTACTAAGTTGAGCAAATTTCTAGGAATTTGAAAGTTTTAAAACCATGTTTATTGTTCACTAGCATAACATTGCCGTTTTTGCTATCAAAATCCCCTTCGATGAGGACATTATATGGGATCATCCAAGCAAAATACTAAAAAAATCTCAAATTTCAGCCTACTTAAAACACCTTTCATTTTATATTACGTTTAATCCAATAATGACTTACTTCAGATAAGAAAAAATACTGTACAAATTATTTTACACTGTTATTTGGTACAAAAGTTTAATTTGGTTTTTGAAAAACATTAGCAAAATGAATTGTTAATTCATATCAGATTTTAACGTTTTAAGTGATATCAAGATTTACTAGTTTATTTCTTTGTGTAGTTTTTTTTTTCCACTTATAAGGTTATGTATTTATTATTATTAAGAAAGTTTTGAATGTCTTAAAGTTTATCTGAGCATAAAAAATGGAAATGAATTTAAGCTGCTAGCTTTTTTCAATTAAGCTTGTTGACCTAGCTAAGCTTTTATGTGTAATTTAAATTCTTTTGTGTATCAAGGACTAATACTTAAAAGCCGTAAACAAATAATATTTTTTTTAGCCTTATGAGCAATGTTTCAAACTCTCGTAGGTTTAAGATCTTTAAAGATTATTAAATGTATTGTAAATTTGAAATATAGCGAAATCAAAAGTTTGTGTGTTTGATAAAGATAACGAAACAAAGTGCTTAAGTATTCAAGATAGACAAAAACATTTTTTAGTTTCAAAAGTTGTTGTTTTTAAAAGTGTTTAAAACATTCAGTTTAATCATATGAAACGATATGAATTTATATATAATGCGTGATCAGACGTTGGTGATTTCTTAAGTGACGTCACTAAGCGCTAGAAAATGCGACACTTTTTTATATAATAATTAAAAACACGTATGATAGCGGTATAGAATCTAAGATTTAGATTTAAAAAACTTGTGCAAACTGATACGTGAAGCGTTTTATAATTTTTATATTAAGGACTTTGCATAATTTTTTTAGATAAGTAGCCCATTTTTTTTTGTTATCGTTTTCTTTAATTTTTAGATCGGTCTTTGTTTATCCTACTAAACATTTTTGTAGTTATAAGATACAAACAACTTGATCACTGTTAAATTTGAATTTTCATATTGAGCAAACATTTTTCATAGTTAAAATTTGCTATTACTGTCTAACGTATGTGGCTATAGTTTTTCATCAACTTACTTACTATTAAGTTTTCCACAATAAATTTACTTTCAAGTGTTCAACAGTTATTGTTTTTACAAGTTAATACGAAAAAAAAAGGTTTATTTTAAATGTAATTTTGAATATTTATTTATGTTACTTAAAAAAGATTTTGTGTTTTTATTGGCGTCCCCAAGTGCAATATAATGCGACACTATAAAATTTAACTCAAAGTTTCTTGTATGTTTTAGCAATATTGTAAGTTTAAAGTAAAGACAGGGCAGTTAAAAGTTAGCATGCGCAATTTTTTTTTCAGTTTAGAGTGCACATAGTTCTATTGCCTTAAAAACTACTAGAATATAGAGCGCTAGTTTTGATAGTGTGACAAATTTTCAACAAGCAGTTTGTTTTTATGATGTGACATAGTTTTTAAATAGACAATGAATGTACTTATGATGTTTCTTAGTTCCATACAATTATTTTTAAATATTATAATTTTTAAAAGAAAACATTTATGTGCTTTTAAACTTATATCATTTAATGCTTAAAGTATTTTATAGCACTTACTTTCTAATTTATATAGAAAGTTTGCGTTTTGTTAGCGTCTCAAGAAGGTATAAACCCTGATTTTTTTAGAAAAACTTAAATTTTTAAATTTTCAAAGGTTAAAGATAACATACGATATTTCAAATGTTTTTTTTTTCTAAACTCAACATTATAACATGTATTTATAAATATTTTGAAAACTATATATGCTATAGATATTTGTATATATATAAAAAACAATTAAAAATAAAGTAACATTATTTACTAAAATGTTAAAATTTAATAGATATCAAAATGTTGTTTTGTATTTCTTTTTATAAATGTTTCGAAAATGATTTAAAGTGGTTAAGTTGTATGTGATATACATTGTTTTAATTAAAAATTTCCAAGAAATTAAAGCACAAAAAAATTTAACAAATATTTAAAGGTGTATAAAAAATTGATTTTCACGTTTTTAGAAATTTATTACATTTTACGGCTTGTACAAGACATTCTTTTTAAATAGTTATGTTCTTAAGGTTGCATTTTTAGTATTAAAATTTTAAATATACTTGCACTTTTTACTTCAAGATCGAACATTTTGGTTTTTTTTTTAATATACCACTAAAAGATTTAAAATAATATTTTTTTGATGAGCCCTAATAGGACTAAAAATTTCGAAGTGCAAAAAATAATTAATCTATGTATATAGAAGTTTCTTCCATTAGTTTTTTTTTGTTATTGATAAAATTAAAATATTAAACTTAGTAAATATTTAAACTTATTATTACTAATCTAAACTAATCTGGTAGAACACTTTAATAAATAATTTTTTTTTATATTCCAATTGAAACCTTATTTTAAGTAAAAAATACAGTTTGATTTTTTTATAGTAGTCTAAAGTGAGACTAAAGTTTCATTATATTTAAAATAAACTTACCTTAGCAAATATTTTTTAAGTAGTGAAAACATAGGTATTTTTAACTTAGTATGAAAACACAAATACAAACTTTTGTTTTCACAGCGATTAAATTTTTTCTGCTTTTCTCTAAGGAAAAATATGCTTAAATGTAAAACTACCTTTATACTACTGTTAAAACTAAAGTCCTAAAAATCTCATGCAGCTTGTACTTAAAAATAAATGCCATTAAATTCTTTTTAAAATACAAAGTTTTAAAGCAATTTTTAAAATTGATTTGTTAAAAGTAGTTTAAATAAACTATCTGATTGTAATACGCATCGTATTATCAAAAACTAAATTTACAAACATAATTATTGCAATTATCCAATTAATAATTTAATTTTACGATGTGATTTTGACATCGTTCAAAATCACTTAAGTAATTAAGAGTAGTATTCACAGAAATTTCTAAAATAATTTGAAGTATATGTTTACACTAAAGTTTGCGTTAATTTTAAATGACGTCACAAAAAGCTTTATAACTTATTGCATTGAAAAATTCAAAAGTTTTTTTTTAGTATAAGCCTCAATTAAAGCTAAGATAGTACTTAAATTTTATTATAAATTTTTGTACTCCTAAAAATTGATCGTTTTTGATTTTGTTTTGAGTTATTGTAAAGTTTGATTTGTGTATAAAGTTTAATAACTTTTAGTTTGATTATTTAATTATTTTTATATAAGCAGATAAATATTAAATACATATTGTTACTTTTTTAATTAACTTAAGCTTATTTTATTAAAATTTTTAAACAAATATCATCATAATTTTTTTAATTAAACTGGTTAAATGCCTATGCTATTTTATTTAAAAGTTTTGTTTTATAGACTTTAAAAAAGTTGCTAAAAAACTGATAAAAAACTTATACCTTTAAAAATCTGAACAGTAAATATTGTTTACTTTAGGTAAAATAAGACGATTAAAAAAACTTTACGTTTACAAATATGTTGTAAGCAACTAAAACCGATCGGCTGCTGAGGTATAATTATGAGCCAATAATTTTTAAGTTATATTATAAAAAGGAAGCACAAAGACAAAAGCCATATACTTTTGAAAGAAAGAATTGTAATAAAATTTCATTAAAACCATAATTTACTTAAGTTGAAGAACTCAGTTAAACCGATTGTTTGAGCCAAAAGAACTGACCATTACAAATTTTAGTATGTAAACTATTGTTTTATACTTTTTAAAACAAAAAAATTCTTTACTTATTGTTTAAAATAGTTTATTTTCTAATTAGTTTTAATATTAAGAAAGGTATATGTGAGATTTATTTATTATTAAATGAAAATTTTTCTTAAAATAAAAAAAACTTGCTTGTAATGAATATACTAAAGCCAAACGAAGTGTCAAAGCATACAGCATTTAAAACAGCTAGATTTACACAAAAAACAATATATGGTTACTTTAAGTTTAAAAAAACATATTAATTTCTTATTTAATCTTATTTAAATCAATCTATTGTGACTCTGTAACAGTTAATTTTACAAATAAAACACAATTTTATTTCGATGTGTTTGTAACATCGTTTCAAATAATTGCGCTGATGCTCAAATATCGAATGAAGACTTTTTTCAACTTTTTCAAAATTTGAAACATATTTATTTGAATTGCGCATGTAAGAGTTTGTGTGCTTTCGTAAGTGACGTCACATAGTGCTTAATAACGCGACGCATTTCAAACATATGATATACTCTAGTTGATTTGTGAAAAGAATATATTTAATCTTTAGAAATTGTTACATTTTACATTAAGCATAACTGAAAACTCCGTATAAACAATGGTCAGGTAGCTTTATATTTGCTTATATCATTTAAAAATGTTTAGGTTTAAGTTTTAAAATCGCAATCAAACTGGTTGTATATCAAAAACACTGAAATTATAAATTATAAAGTATATGGAAGTTTAATAAAAAAAAAGAACGAGCCAAATTTTTTATTGACAAAAAAAACTTAAAATAAAAAACTAAACAATGTAATATTAAAATAGATTTATGTTCATTCATAATAAAAGTTAAAGCAGCCTAATAAAGTTTTATTAAAATTATTTAGCTTAAAAATTAAGTTTATAACTTTATT
This sequence comes from Thalia democratica, assembly GCF_965202585.1. Taxonomy (NCBI): domain Eukaryota; kingdom Metazoa; phylum Chordata; class Thaliacea; order Salpida; family Salpidae; genus Thalia; species Thalia democratica. Next base: position 4,986,880 of record NC_139171.1, on the reverse strand, counting down.
ATTATTTACTAGCTAATCTTTAAACTGTTACGTAAATTGTATAAATAAAAATATTGAGAAAAATTGTATTTAATGTGGATTGCCTTATTTATTGTTTACTAGTGTGGTTTTAAAAATAGGTTTAAAATAAAACTTTGTTTTAAATCAAAAGAAAAAGTATTTAGATAATTTTACGAAAAGTCTATAAGTTAACATTTGATTATTTTGCGTTTAAGTTGTGTTCGTGTTAACTTTTAAAATAATTCAACAAGGCATTTATAACCATTTAAATATATTTGCATCGCATAACGAAATGTTTGCGTTTTTCAAAAAATGACGTTACGAGGTGATTTATTGATTTAACTAATTTTTTCGCAAAAATAAATTTTTGGGGTTACTTTCTTAAAATTAGTTTTTATTTGTTTTTGTAAAGTTAGACAAAATATTTAATCTAGTACTAAATTTTATCAAACTTATTTATTCTTTATTCAATTTTAAACTTAAAAGTTTTTTGATCAACAAATATTTAACAAAACCAAATATGTAAGAGTTCTCTGGATCTTAAGTTTCTTTGGATTCTATTTTTAAAGTAAGTTAAATTTGTCTAAATGCATTGCCGTTATTTTAGTAACTTCATTTTTAGTGGTTTTTGCTAACCAAATTACATCAGCTAATCAGCTAGTAGTTTCTGATCAGTAGTAAAAAGTATCATTTCTGATACTTATAAATTTATACATTTAATTTCGAAAAAGTCATAGTCGAAAATTTTTAATAGTTAAATTTAGGGTTACTATCTATTTAATGCATTTATGTTTTTAATCTGATTGATTTTAACTTCAAGTTTGTATCATACAAACTATTTTATTTTTTATGAAAAACTTATTTTTAAGTTTTTAAAAAGTAATTTATATTACGATGTGTTTGTGTCATCACTTGAAATAATGATGGACCTGAATTTATTTTTTATGTTACTTTGACATAAAAAATTAGGAAATACTTTTTTTCTAGCACGACCAACTTTTTTTATTGACTGAACCAAGCCCTTAATAATGCGACAATTCAAAACTTATATTCATAGTTGTCGTATTTTCAGCAACTCAAACCTTATAAAGTTCTAATTATTTTGCACAAATTTCAATTTTAAAATTTTGGGTATAAATAATAATTTTTGTGTGTTTGTATTGATTTGTGTTAATACAACTTTGTAAAAAGTTTGAAACACTTAAAATATTTTAACTAAACACTACATTTGCTTCAAAGATTTTGATCTAATTTGAAATAAACAAACACATACAGAACAACAGTAAAAAATTTTTGAAATAAAATAGGTGTTCAAAAAACAAGTTTTTGTTTTTTTGGTACTTAACAGTTTCGTTAATTTTCAGTTTGCAATAAATATTTTTTTTTAAACTCTTTTAAGCTTAGCGTGCACATATTATTGTGCTCACTTTTCAATCACCGTAATACCATAATCAAACACTAGTTATATTTAAACTGCAAAGGACTATTTAACAAACAACTTATTTTTACGATGTGACATCGTTTGAAATAATAAACAATGAACAATATTCTTGTCGCCCTCACTTTAAAGAAAAAAGTTTTTGAATTTATTTATGTTGCGATAGCAAACATTTGTGTGGTATTAAATGTGACGTCATTTAGCGCTTTTTATATTTTATAGCGCATACTTTTTAATTAAATGCAATATTTTTCTCTTAGTAGCGTCTCATTTAGTATATTGCAAAACCTAAAATTTCAAACTTTTAAAGCTTAAAAATTACAAATTAAAAAACTGACTAAGTTTTTTTATTTTTTAAGAAATTTAAAAGTTTAAAACTTGGTTGCTAAACTAAAAACAACATGTTTAAAATAACGACCACATCACGTGCTATCATTATTTTCTCTCACTTATTAAAAACAACTGTTTCGACTATCTTTCAAAAAACTAATTAAATCTTCAGTTTTTTTTTTGCTACTTTGCTTAGAAAAAATATAAAATATATATCGAATTAAAAAATTATTACTGTATTAAAAAACTCTTAAGTTTAGTAAAAAAAAAATTTTTGTACCTTACTTAATATGAATGTTCTTAAACACTTCTTAATAATCTACTGTTTTACCTTACCTTTTAATTTTTCTTTATAATTAAAAGTATAATATCTTATCAAAAACTCTTCGCATTTATTAAAAACTTCAATAAAAGAATAGATTAAAAATATATCCAATATATGGAGATTATACAACAATTAATTTGATTTTATGATGTTATTGTTACATCATTTAAATAAACAACTTTTTTTGAATGTTTTAAATCTAAATACAGGCTTATAATTAAATTTAAATATATACATATACTGCGTAAGCAAGCGTTTGTGTTTTATCGATGACATCACGAAGAGCCTTAAATTTTATATAGCATTTATATTGCACATGTTTAGTTAAAGCTATAATTGACAAATAAACACCAATAGCTTTAAAACACAATCTAGAACATTTAACTTTCGTATTTTCAAGCTATAACTTAAGATTTAAAATTATTTTCATATTTACTTTAAATTGTTTTTTGTAAACGAGTTGATAAATGAAAAGTTTTTAGAATGTTTAACAAGTAAATAATAACCAACTGTCTAATTTTCTAAAGTCGACATATCTATATTTTTTTAGTTAAAAGCTTTGTGCCAGATTACAAAAACAATAAAAATTGGTAGGTCGCCAAAAAGCACAGCATCACTTTAGCACGGGGTGACACTTTAGCAAGGAGTGTCACTTTATCAAAGCATCACTTTAGCACAGAGTGACTCTTTAGCACGGAGTGTCACTTAAGCACGGCGTAACTTTAGCATAGCGTAACTTTAGCACGAGGTGACATTTTTGCACGTAAAAGTTTTAAATCTTTTAAAATGTTTGTTTAAATAATGTTTAATTATCTAAAATAATTAACTTAACAAACAAATGGTTGTGAATTTACTTCTAACACTTTTATAAAAATCTTCTAAAAAATTATAAATAAAGTTTTTACTGTGGGCTTAAAATGTAAAAAGAAAAGTTTTAGTTTAGGGCTTAAAAACTCTCATTTTTATTTGAAACTCAAGCTTAAAATTTAGTCTTTTAAAATTAGTTAAAGCATTTAAAAAAGTTAACATCAAAAACTTTAAAATAAAAGTATCAAAATATTTTCACCTAACACTAAATAGTAGAAAAAGTTAATAAAGTTTTTAAATTTACTTTTATCTTAGTTTAAATAAAGATTAAACTTGTAACTCATTTAAAGCTTGTTTAGTTTGGTTTACATGTTACATAGTTCGTTTTTAGATTAAAAAATAATACAGTTCTTAATTTGATTTAAGCAAAGAAAATAAATTCTAAATCATTCTGTGCTATGAAGGCACTTCGTGCTAAAGTGACGCTGTGCTTAAGTTAGACTCCTAGCTAAAGTGTCACTCTGTGCTTAATAGTTATCCGTGCTAAAGTGTCACCCCATGCTAAAGTGACGCCGTTCTAAAGTGACTCTCTGTGCTAAAGTGTCGTTCTGTGCTAAAGTAACGCCCTGCTAAAGTGTCACTCCATGCTATATTGTCACACCGTGCTAAAAGGTTGCCTTTTAAATTTAAAAACTGTTTATTTATGGTTTCAGCTTTTCGACTTTTTATCAATTCTGTCCTGGACAAGACGTTAAAAGTTATCCGTGGTGTGCGACTGGACAACCGAAAGGTTCTTTATGCACCAGGTCCTAGACTAATTTTTTTGATCCTCTTTTTTTACTGTCGTTCAATAACTATTAATTCGCATATCTTAAAATTCAAAATATGTTTACAATATCTAAGCTCTTACAGGATTTTCAACTAAATTCACTTACAGTGGTCTAATATTGCACAGTTTTAGTTCGTTTTCATATAAGAGAAGTTTTAGAGTTCAAGAAATAAAAAAATTTAATTTTGAATAAAAGTTTGTTTGTTTTAATTTTTAATTCCATATTTAAGCAGTTGTTTGCTTTTATTTTTAGTAAAAATATTTTCTAGTGCTGCACTTTGCTGAACTGAACTTATTCAAAACACCTGTCAAATTTTTTCTCCTATGTGAGAAATTTTTTTGTCAACAGAGTAATTTATTAGTCAGGTCGAATATTTTTTAAACTTTTGCTTTTGGTTCTAAACTGTTTTAACTATTCAGTTTTTTAAACTGAATTATTTAATTTTAATCAATTATTGTTTTCGAAAAAAAAGTTATAAGTCTCACTAAAATTAATGAACAGCGTAAATAGCTGTAATATACTTAAATCCTTAAAATATTTGTGAAATACATTCATTTGATTGAATTATTTTTAATTTTCTTTTTTTAATTTAAAACTAACAATTTATCAACTTACAAAAATTATTAATATAAGTTTGTATTACTTTTTGTATATATATATTTATTTTAATTTTATGGTGTTTAACATCTCTTTAAAAAAAAAAAGCTAAAACTTATGTTTGATGTTCTATTAAATTAAAATTATACCGTACTAAGCTTCTTATTATTTTTTTAACTTAAACGAAGCAATAAAAGTATGAGTATGTAAGATACAGCTAGTTTTACACAGATGCCGAAATGTCGGAAATAAATATTTATTAACAGCTAATAATTTTTAGTTTCTTTTAACTAAAAATATCATGCTCGAGTAGATTTTGATAAGTTTTTACCATTACAAAAGCAGCTATGTATGGCTAGTGTTTTTATTTACTTCTACTTTACTATCCTCAACTAAGAACAGAAGTGTATCTATTTTGAAATTTCTCAACATCATAATTCTGGAATTTTGTTTTTGCTTGAAAACAAAATAGTTAAAAAAATAGATACGTAGTGAGTCATATCTTTACTGTGACGCGGATAGTGAGCTTTTCTTATAATGTTATAAACTAAAAGCTAAATTTTTACTCAATTTTTGTCTCTGGTTTTAATAAATTTTATATGGGAAATCCCATAAACGTACATTAGTTGCATTCATAATCATACTGTATAGACATAGTAGGATGTTTTTTTTTATGTTAAGTATGTAAAAATAAATAGTGAATGATAATTAAAATACTATTTAGAATTATAATAAATTATAAAGCTAGCTTTAACGTTTAATATTAACTGACCATGACCATTTAAAACCTTTTTTTTACCTTTTTTTAAAACCTTTATACGTTTAAAATTTTACAATTTTTTTATTTAATTTTAAACTATTTGAGTTTTTTTAATATCTTCATTTAACTTAAATGTTAACATTATAAGTTTTAATCATTATAACTTAATTAAGAAATAAAAATTGTTAACTACGCATTTCAGTTATGGTCACAAATAAAAACTTTAGAGGAGACATAGTTTAGCAGTAAAACTTAAAAATAGTTTTGTGTTTTAATACACCAAGTTTTAAAATATAAAGCCGGCTGAATAATTTCAAACTTAAGCACTGTTTGGAAAGTGAAGGGTGAGTGTTAAAGGAAGATTTAGGAAAGTTACACAACAGTTAATTAACTTCTATTGCTTTTGGATGTAGAACACTAATTAAAAGATTTGTGATAAAACAAAAACATTTTCTATACCTTAATAGTTTAAAAACGTTAGTTATACTAATCTAATAAATATTTTTCGCGAATATAAATGCAAATGATATGAAAACATTAAAACATTTTTTAGTTAATTAACTTAATCAATAGTGGCCCTCCAAAAATAAAAAAGACATTTCTCGTTCAAAATTTGTAGGTTGAAAACCATGATTTTAGTGTATTTCACGCTTCAAGCTAAACTAATAAATTACATTTTTAAAAAAAAGTTAAGTCAGTTAGCGCACGGTGACTTGAAGGGATTTTGCTTATTTAAGATTTTGATGTCTTTAAATATCAAAAATTAACGACTAAATAAAAAAAAATCTAAACAACAGTTTAATAAGTAATATAAAGATATTTGTAAATTTTTTGATAAAAAAAAAAAAAAAAAACAAAAGAAAAAGTATTTTATCGATATATTTTAGTCGATATTCTTGTAAACCTTTTAATAAAAAATATTTCTTGCTTACACAAAATATTATTCAAAACATTGAACATATCAAGCATAAAATAGTAAACAATCTTACGACTTATTCTGGACTTTTACAGTTTTTTAATTTAATAAAAATTATTGTGATTATTTGTTACTGTTTGTTAAAAAATAAATTGTGCACAGCTGGTTATAAAGTTGGTAACTAATTTTGATAACTGTGAAATGTGGGCTAAAATACAAAGCTTGGTAATTTTTTTCCTAAACTAACTAAAAGCGTATATAGTTTTAATATTTATTAAGTGGCTGTCTAATATTTATTTTAATTTTATGTTATAAAGAAATAAATGTATATATGTTTTAAATATGTAACAGTGAAAATTTTTTGATAAAATATAAGTTACTTAAGTAATTTATTAGTTTAAAGTAAATCATGAGTAAATAACTAAATTAAAGACTTAATGTTACAAAAAATTATCTAGAAAAATAATAAATAATGCAAGGTTACTATTTTTTTGAACTTCAATTTCATTATGTTTTAAACATTAGAAAAGTGCTCATCATAAAGTTATAAAATCAAATGTAAAAATAGAAAAAGACAAAAATAATTTGGTATTATGATACGCAGTTTAAATTAAGTTTACTAGACTTTTAAATATTTCTTCAGTTCAGTTATTACTTCTTTATAAATGTAAGTCATACAATGAAATATAAACTATAATTTTTTATTTTCCACATTAGAAAATATATTTCACAAAGTCTTTGTAGAACAACTAAGAAAAGTTTAAATCATTTAATTTACAATAGAATTCTTTTTAAACTGTATGTAAAAGATAAATAATAATGTTCTTTCATTAGTCTAGTGCAGGGTTTCCCAAAGTGGGCCAAGTGGCCCCCTTGGGGGCCATTTGAGGAAGTCTGGGGTCCATAAACCGTAAAGGAGCCAAAGGTGGGGGGGGGGCATGACTAGAAAAGGGGCCGTAAGGGAGCCTTTTCAATTTTTGGCCGTCTTAGAAAGTTACGTAAATTTTTGCAAAAGCAATTTTAGAATTTTAGTTTTTGGCCCTGGGTTTAGATTTAAAATCCACTTTGTGTAAGTATGTTCTAGAAATAGCTTTAGTGTTTAGGTCAGATAACTCAATGTAAAATACAATCTTTTGCCAATTTTATTTACAGTATATGTTTACTTTACAGTTTCAACCAATTAAATTAAGAAATTTACAGTCTAAAGATGTTGCTTAAAACAAAGTTAAACAGCAGCTGCTCAGTTTTTAAGAAATTTAAAACAGTTCAGTTTTATAAGGTAATCTGAATTATAAGATTATTAACTTATCTTATATAGAGAGATAGTTATTTGCGTATCAAAACTGCAACTCCTACTTGATTCAATATGCCAACCAGGCAATCTCATCAAATGTATTTCAAGTATGTTTTCATATATTTATACTCATGTTTTAAGCAAACAATATTTTATTAAAACTAGTTGTATTTAAAGGTTATTCTGAATTTACAATATGATAAATCAGCAAAAATAATTGTTTTTCATGTTATTTTTTATTTTATTTATTAAAACTTTATTCTTTGATTAATTTCTATTATGTATGGGTAAAGTGGGATAGGGATAAGGGTATAAAAATAAAGCTTTAAAAAAATGTATTGATTCTGTAAATATGCAAATCAGACTGACCTTTAAGTATACTATTCATTAAATTTTAAATTGCATGATATTAGAATTTTTAATAACTAACATAAAACATAACTTTTCAAAATTCAATAATGTAGACAACTTTTTTTTTTAATGTAGATTCTTACTTAAACTAATATAGAAGTTTTTTTTATGGTTGCCCCTATAAGTTATAAAATTGTAACTTTCTAGCATATTGCTAATAAAACTATTATATTTTTATAAATAAATGTTGTGTACTATGAGTGTAAGTTAGTTTAACTTTTTTTTTAAACAAAACCACATTTAAAAAATATTTTTTGGATACCTTAGTAATTAAGTAGTATTTAACATTCTTAACAACCACTCTTATTAAATATTTCCAATAAACTCTGACTAACTCTTTTTTTGGTTAGTATGAACCATTTATTATTTTTACACATGTTGCCTTGAGCTTATTTTTTGTACAATTTAAACTTAAGATAATTAAGACTAAAAAAAAGTCAAAAGTTGTTTACAAAATTAATGGTGTGAGGTTAATTACCAAAATGTTTTTCTCCACACTAATCCATTGACCTTTGTTGTAAGTGTTCAAATTTTTCTTTCCTACTAATCTTCATCTATTTTTTAATCCTTACAATAAACTTTGTATATACTTTTTAGTAATGATAAAAGTGCTAATAACCTATTTTATTTATTACCAGTTGTTATAAATGCGATTTTTTTCAAATTATTTTAAGTATGTATGAAATAATATAATAAAAAAAACTTAATAATATTTGAAAGGGTTTAAATTTTTTCTCACTAAAACCTGTTAAAAAATAGAAAAGTTTATTTTCACCTTTTTCATTATTTAATTAATTTCTTTACTTTACAGTAAATTTGAGCAATATTTTATAGTTTAGTCAAATAAGTATATACATTTTTTTAAACAACTCATATGGTGAAATTGAATGTCTTTTAATTACTTCTCAGTTTACTTTACATTACACTTAACATTTTACATACAGGATTGCCAAATACTTGGAACACTTAAAATAAATCAGGACATTTTAAAACTTTTGAAAATCTAAGAATGACTCAGGAGAGCTTAGGATAACTCAGGATTTTTTTTTAAACTCAGACTGACTTAGGATAAGTTTAAATAGAATAATAGACTGAACTATTATTTTGAATTATTTAAAAAGATTTAAGATGCCATTTTTCAAATTATAATACTTTTTGGAAAAGTAAAGTTGCTCTTGTAAACTTATAAGTTACCCATGTATGGCTCTTTTTATTCTTCATACAAAATTGTTTAAAACTTTTCAAGATATGGCTAAAGTAAATTTTAAATTATAGTATTTTTTGAAAATAGTTAAAAAAAAGATTTTTATTCAATGCTTTTTTACTATAATATTCTATCATTTACATATGACCCCTACAACCACATTTTAGTTTTTTTTCCAGTGTATGTTACATTTTGAAATGTGGTCTATTAAACATTGTTTCTAACTTAAATTTTTGTACTCATGTAACCTGATCCCAGACAATAATTAATACTTAATAATTATTAATTACTTAAGTAATTTAAAATCTCTTACTATGTTAACTTTTATAAATCATTAGTTTTTTTTTTAATTTGTAATTTTGTCAATAAAAAAGAAATATAAATGACAATTAATCAGTATAATTAAACTTGTCAAGACAGCTTAAATTTTGAATTTATGCTATATAACTATCGTTTGTTTGCATAACAAAAAGCAAATTACTGTTGAAAATAAAGGAAGCTAGTTCAAAGCAACAACTAAAATATCAATTTAATGATATTAGATGCTTAAAATGTATATACCCCTATATCTTACTTTTATAAAACCTTATAACAAGTGTGCTACGAAACATAATATAAATACTTATAAATGATAAACAAAAATATGGTATAGTAACCTGATAAAAAAATGTGGTATAGTGTACCAAAAAAAGACAATTAATATACTTGCAGGGCGTCAATATAAAACACAACACTTTAAAAATTGTAAACGTACTTGTTTCTTTTAGCTGATACTAGTTTAATACTTTTTAATAATAATATTAAGTGCTTATTTTAAGTCACTTACAAGTGACAAACTAAAATATGAACAGAAGTAGTTAAATTTTTACAATGTCTAGTAATATTATGTTCAATTTAAGGTTCATTCAATTTTTTTTTTTGAGAACATGCTAAATAATGTATTTTGTTAAGTCTATGATATTAAAATTTAAAGCTTACAGAAAGTTATTTAATTTAAGTTCTTTTTAATTTCTATTGTGGTCTAAAATTCTATAAAGGATTTTTTCGTTCTAGTTTTTTATATCTTGTAAGAACTGAAATAAATTAAACTACTATAAATGTTTCTACTTTGTTTTTACCTTTTAGGTTTTGCATCCATTAAACCAACTACTTGAAATATTATAAAACTATAGCTGTTAAAATACAATTATCATTATTATAGAAAAAAAATTAACTTTTTACATAAAACATTATAATTACGATAAAAAGATACACCATTGAATAATATTTTTTTTTAATTTTTAGTAAACAAAACTACTGCACTTATATAAGATCAATTAATAATAAAATAAAACTACTGCAAAAAATGTATTAGTTTATAAATAAATCAAACTGTTATTTTAGCTTTATAAAATAATATTTAAATATTGTTTTTGGGGTTCAGTAGCAATTAAATAATCAACAGTTTATGATATTTTACTGTTGGCTAGTTTGTAAGATTTGTATTTTTGTAATTTTTTTTATTGATAGAAAATCCTGTTATTTTATCAAAATATGAAACATTTGTAATGTAACCTATTATGTTTTTTATAATTTACAAACTATCATTTATCACTGTTTATTATAACAGATGTATCATTTTTAATGTTTAAATCTACTTATAAAATTGAGGTAGAAATAAAAAAATGAAGTGTTTAGCTAGAAAACAAAATATATATTTTTAATGTGTATTAAAACTTTACTAGTAGAATTTTGTATAAGCTCTTCAGTATAGAGTACTAGGACAGTTTTTATTTATTTATTTAAGTTTGAATATCAAAGTAGAAGTTTTTGTAAATGTTTTCTAAATTCTAAATATATTTATTCATTTTTTATTTTACAGCCGATTAATTTTTATTAGATTTTTTCTTAATAGATTAGTTATATTTTATATGGTCTAATTATGCAATTATAAAAAGAATAGTTGTAGGTAAAAATAATATAATTTTCTTTTTTATTTTCATAATTAAAAAGAAAACTGTAAATATATCTTTTGGTAAACTTTATTAAATATAAACCTTTTTTATTTAGATATTTAAAAAGGACTTATTTTCTTAATCTAAAAAATTCTTAATCTTTAAATAAAGAAACTACATCAAATCTAACAGTTTAAATATTAAACTAAATTCTTATTGCTTAAATATGTTTAATACTGTTTAGAATTTTTTTAGTACCTATAACAACATTTAACTGAAAACAAAAACCTAAATTTTATTTATTTAAAACATTAAATAACAATTAGTTAAAAGTATTTTTAAAATCTGTAAATAGCGATATTAGAAATATTTTACACATAAGACTTAACATATTTTAAATAGCATATTTTATTATGTTTGGCTGTATTTGTAAAAATAAAACAAGTAACGTTTTAAACAATTATTTGATTAAAATTAAAATCAGTCTTATTATTTTTATTAGATTTAGTTAATACTCAAGTAATTTTGTAAACCAAAATAATTAGCTTAGAAAATATTCTATGTTCTTATAATATTTAAAAAAGAAAAAATGAGAAAAATTTTAGTTAAACAAATGAGACATTGTTTTAAGTTTTCTTAAAGTTCATAATGGCGTCTGCTTCAAAAAACACAAACTATAAATTAATGAATTTGTATGTTAGTGAAATAATAATGTGCAATTTGCATGTCTTTATTTTGTATATTTAAAGTCATTTTCACATGGCCATTAAAACAAATTAACATTAAATTAACTCTTTACATTAAATTTTAAAATTATTTATACAATACAATTTATTTTGATAAATATTTTAACTTGATCTGAACCGTAACTTCTCTTCAAATTTATAATTTTTGTAACTAATATTGAAGTTAAAAAAAAATTAAATGTAAGAACAATAAAAAATCAAACAGTGTTTATATTTAACAGAAAGTTTTTCTAATTTTGGAAATTAGAAAAATGTTATCAGTTATTATTGAATGTTGGCAAACTGTTTATTATAAATATTTATAAAATTAAATATAAGTTTTTTGACTAAATTATAAAGAAATAAATATTTAGTTTTTTTACATAATTAAATTTACCTATTTACAATTACATCGTCATATTTGAAAGCTATACAGAAGCAAAATGTTTTTCTTACTTTAGAAGTTTATAAAATACTTAATAAACAATGTGGTGTAGAATATCGATTTTGTTCAAATCTAACATTCCTAGCTATTTGTAAGTGATATTAAATAATTAAAGCACACAAAAAACATTTGAAAACTTGTATACGTATAATAATATATATTGGTAATTAGAGTAATGACAAGAAGACTAATATTTGTACTAAAGGTAATAACAAAATACGAGCAAATACTTAATTTAACTATAGTTTACAAACCATTATATAATATGTGCATTTTATATTGAGTTTTGTAAACTTCCAAATACAATCTACTATTAGATTTCGGATTAAAACAAAATGATGACATTTCTTATAGAAAAGGTTTTTAATTAGGCTCTAAAGATTCTAAAAATTATTAACAATAATATAAAAAATTAAAAAAAAATTTATAAGATTATCTAATGCTATTTTAATAAACTAAATACTATTTTAATGAAGCTTTAAATTGTAAGTATGTTAGTAATTTAACTCATTTGTTTGTAACTACTTAGTTTTTATCAGTTTATCTAATTATCCAACTCAATCTACTTAAATACAATTAAAATCAAACAAATTTATTTATTTTTAAAAATAAAAAATTAAATAAAAATTAGAAAATACAATTCATAGTTTAAATTATTAGTTACTGTGTAATGAATGTGGTTATAGTTTTGTTCAGCCTAGATTAATTTTTATTTTCAAGTTTTGAACAGATAGTTAAATTAAAGCTTCCAAACACACAAATTAATTTTTAATCTTAAATAAATTTTTTTTTTTAAGTTTTAAAAAATATCAATTTGCTTTTATAATTTTGTAGTAAAATCGTTCAAAAAAATGGACATTAGTTAACTTTTTACAAAATAACAATTTAAATTTTTTATATTGTAAAAACAAATTTTTGTGTGTTTTTTTTGATAAAGTCATTTAGCGCTTTAAACTTTCAAGCCTTTAATTTAAAATAAAATTGAAAATCTATTATTTTAGTATTTCAAACTATTAAAGTTTTAGTTATATTACTTAAACTATTTAAAAAAATATTTATGAAGATGAAAGTTAATATCGGTGTGATCTTATGTTTTTGGTTTAAAATGCTTTTGTTTTCAAAGTTTGTCAAGCTAATATAAATTTACATAAGTACCACATTTGCTACAAAGAGTTTGAACTAATTTCATAAATATAAACATAAAATACCAAATATTTTTATTCTAAATTTCATAGTTACTGTAGAATGTATGTAGTTTTTATCTAAATTCTTCTTCAAAGTTTTAAAGATATAAATTAGTTAAGTTTTTAACAAATAGTGTATTATATATATTTTTAAATAATTTGTTTTTACGATGTGTTTGTAACATCTTTAAAATACTACCACTAATGGGGTTTCAAGTGTACAACTTACATCATTATTTCGAAATTTGAGTGTATATATTTATTTTGCACAAACTAGTTTTTGTGGTTTTTGTTTTAATGACGTCACTAAATGCTTTATAAAGCTACGCTTTTAAATGGAAATTAAACGTTGTTCTATCTATTATTAATGTCAAACCAATAAAATTCTAAGTATTTTCTAAAACGACAACTTTGAACCTAAGGAGCGTAAAAAGAATATCTAGATGATTGATTTTTTTTGTATAAAAATTACTTTGAAACAGTTTTGTTACACTAAAACAAGTTTTTAAAAGTACCACATTTTGTTAAAAGTTTTACTCAAGTTTGACAAATACAAACATGTATAAGACAACTGTACAAACCTATTAAAACAAATTAGATAATTAGATGGTAATATTGTATCTTAATATTATACAATAGTTGGATTCACCGCAATTCGAAATCTACATTAGATAATCTGAACTTTAAAGTAAAAAAGGCGGTTTTGAGCTAAGAGTGCGGGTTTCCGGTTGTAATGTAACTATGTTTCCATAATATTTATATATATTGTTTATATATATTTTTTAATTTATACCCTTATTCCTAGCCCACCTTACCCGAACATATTAAGAAAATAATATATTAGAATACACCATACAACTTAAATCTACCAACTATCGATTATTAATACATTTCTTTCATTTAAACCAATTAAGACCACATATATTTCAAATTATATTTAGCTTCACTATCGCGGTAATAATAAGAATTTCATTAGTTGTTTTCGTTTTATAAAAACCTAGGCTTTAATTTTATTTTATTAAGTTTGTTCTTCTTTTTAACATTCAAACAAAGTTTTAAAGCTGTTCCTATAAAAAATATTTTATCGGAATATATGTTTTAGTTTTTAAGTAATTAGTATATGAATTAATTTACTTTTTTTTTGTAAAAATGTTTAAAAATGTTCTTCTAAAACAGCAAGCTATTTCAATTTATTTATAATATTCAACGCATTATTGATATAAACTCATCAAACAACAAAGCGCTTGTTGGAGTTTAATATATGACGTCACTTATAGACTAAAACCAAGTATTAACTAAAAATAAAAATAACAATAATAATGTGAATATTAATTTATATTTCATAATAGTTATTTTATTTTTATTAAGATATATAGCTTTACTCATAAACACTTTTTCTAATAAATAGATAAAATTTGTTAAAAGCACCCATTGCTTACGGATTTTTACAGATTATGTCGCAAAGATAATTTTCAAAGAGTAATATTAAATTAAAAAGAATCACTTTTTGTTCAGGTTTTAATCTTAGTTTTTTTTTCTGTATAAATTAATAAAACAAAAAACTCTTTTTTTTTTGTATTTCATGTTTATTTAATTTAAAACATCTTTTAATTTATATTACTTGTTAATAGTTTGATATTTTTGAGTATTCTGAAAATATTTTACTTATAATCAAATTATAAATTTCTTAAAGATTATTAAACATAATTTTGTCATAAAAAAAAGTTTTCTTGAACTAATTTACTTAAATATTTTGTTTTTTAATAATCTAAAAAACAAAACTATTTTTTGTTTCAGTTATAATTACTCAGTATTTAATGTTTATTAATCAATTAAAAAAAACATAATTAATTTGATAACATTTCAAAATCTTATATCAACTAAAAAACGTGCTTATATAATTAAAGACAATTTACTAAGAAAATGTTATAGATAAAAATTTGTTTTTTTTTTTTAAACAAATCTTAAAATAAATCTGGTACTGTTAATTTAACGACAGAAAATTAATTGGTGATAGGACGTGGTGTAAGTAAAATTTTATTTTAGTCGTGCAACATTAAGATACAGTTTCACGTTATGTCTAGGTCAAATTATACTTCTTAAAATTTTCAAAAAATACCTGGCCAAGTAAAATAACTTTATTTGAAGTTTTTTCAACCATCTTCTACTGTTTTATTTCAAAAGAAATTGAAATGCTGTTAGTGTTTTTTGAAAACTTACAAAAACAATTTATGAAAAAGCTACATTATTTTATGTTTTAAATAAATTAAAATATGTGTTACAAAACTATATCTCAAAAATTATATTTTTTAATTTATTAATTCTTTGTGAACTATTAAAGCCTAAATAACAAACACAATCTTTAATAAAACTTGCTTTAAAATAAAAAAACATTAGTCATGACAACTTTTATGAGAAGAGTATTAAATAACTTTAAAAGTATCATTAAGTAAAAAAGTTTAAATTAGAGTTTAAAAGTTATTTTTTAGCTGTCAAGCATGTATTTCTAACAATGTATATATAACTGCATGGATAAACTGATAAACTATCACAAAATCTATTAAAATATTAGTAAGAACTTAGTACCCAATGCAGCACTGTTTGTGACTAAAAAAGAGAACTATATTCAAAATTTTAACAAAAATTACAATAATTAAGGATTAAATATACAGTATACCTGGAATAGTATAGAAATATGTACAGTTATGTTTACTTATTTTTAATTACTCTCTTAACTTTATAGTTTATCTACCAAATAGTGTTTATTAAATCTTTATGAAGGGCCTATAAAAGTTTTTTTGTTCAACATTTTAAAGCAAACAAACATAGAATAACTCAAGTAAAAACCAATTTATGTCGTAGATTTATCTTAAATACATCTGAAAGAGTTTTTTAGTTTTTTTCAACATATAAATACCTTTTTTTTAGTTTATTAATGAAACAATACGTATTCTTTTTTTTATATACCTTCGCAATTTTAAATTTTGTTACCTTATTAAAAATGAAAATAATTAGAGTAACACTTTAAGTTTTTTATTGTTTTGTGGTTTAGAAAATATTTAGGAAACTGTTATAAGTATTATATAAAAATAACAAAATGTTATAACATTAAATGTGAACAAAAATCAAATGAAAATATATGCTAATTGTTTTAAGATTTTGAACATTGCTTATCTGACTTAAAACTTGTCTATATATGGTTTCTGCTTTCGACTTTTTATCTATTTTGTCATGGGAAAGGCGTTAAAAGGTATCCTGTGCGACTCAATAACCGAATGGCTCTTCGTGCACCAGGTTCAATAGGACAAAAAGTTTTAGCGTCTTTTTTGTCATTCAATAACTGTCATTCAATAAAATATGTATAACTGTTATTTTGCATGTTTTAAAGCTCCGTTTACAACCTGTGACAGAATTTTAAATTGCTTTTACTTATACTCGTCTAATATTGCAGGGTGTTGTGAGTTATTTTAGAACAAATTTTTTAGAATTCAAGAAAATAAAAAGTTTTAATTTTGAATAAACGACAACTGCCATGCACTTCTTCAAAAATGTATCGTATTTTTTTTTGCTATTTAAAAAATAATTTATTAACAAAGTAATTTATTTGCAAATAACAGTCGCATCGAATATTCTAAAAATTTTGCTATTGATTCTCTACTTCTCTAATCAGTTTGTTTTTTAAGTTTGTTTATATAGTTTTAATTAAACAATGTTTTTGAAAAAAAATATATAAGTTTCACTAAAATTAATAAACAGTTACCACCGTAAATAGCTGTAAAATATTTCATTTCTTAAAGTTTTTCTTTTAATCTAAATGCAATCTTTTTTCTTTTAATTGATTTATTTTTTCAATTTTAAAATTAATACTTTTTTGAACCTTCAAAACTTATTAGTATTATTTTTTATGACTGCATGATAGAATTTAAATGTTTATAAGACTTTTTTATAATAAAACTAAAACATAGGTTTAATGCTTTACTATTTAAAGGTAAATTAAACCAAGCTTCCGATTTTTCTAACCTTAAAAAAGCAGTACAAGTATAAACGTATAAGACACAGCTTTACAGCTAGTTTTAATCAGTTGCCATAATGTTAGAAATAAATTTTAAACTCAACTAGTTTAACAAAATATTCAATTTAGCTATTATCTTATTTTTATTTTTTTAGTTTAAAAAGGTACTTTGTATAACAAGTATAATTAGCTATAACAATGTTAAAAAATAAAAGTTAAACTATAAGGGCGAGTATAACTAATATTATTTTTATTATTTTTACTTATTTAATAACTAATTTTATTTTAATTATTTTCACTTATTTAAGTATCAAACCAGATTTCTTTAGATGGTATTGCTTGGTAAAACGATAACTGAAACTTAACGAGAAAAATAGTAAGCAAGAAAAGAATTTTATGTATTTAAGGATAATTAAAACAGATTTTTAATAATTAAACAACCTTTAAGTAGTACAATCTTATCATATCAATTAACAAAAATAAATACAATAATAACACACTTAAAATTTCGTAATTAATTTAGTCGTATATTTTCACAATTTTGCAGACTTTATGTGCTTTTAAGAAATTTTAAAAAAATTTGAACAAATATAAACTTTCAGTTGTGTTAGCAACAACTTTTAAAATAACCTTTTAATTAAAATTTCAGGAAACATAAATTAAACTCTTGTGATTTGTAGCTTGTGGCAAAACAAAATGTTTGTTGCTTTTAAACATATAACTTTAGGAGGACATTTAAAAACTAAGTCTTATTGAAAAATATTCTAATTTGCAATAAGATTTTTAATTTAAGCTTTAACTTTTTTTATCTAACTATTGCTTTAAAAATTAATATTTATTTATCTTAACTTTTTTTATATAACAACTTATTGGTCGGTATATTCATCATTTTTTTGATTTATCAAGTCTAAGAACTTTAAACACATATATGATCTGCATGAAAGACAGAAATTTCAGACTTAGAAGCTTACGAGAATACTTTTTTTTCAACAAACAAAATTCTTTAAAATATTTATTTTAATCTGAAAAATAATTAAAATACTTTTGTTTTAGTGTAGTTTTTTAAGACTTTTATTTAATTATTTTTTTCGATTTTAAAGACATCAAAGTTTTAAGTAAGCAAAAACACTTCAAATCGCCTTGCGCTATCTAACTGACATTTTTTATAGATGTAATTTTTTAAATAGGTTGGACCATTAAATGCGCTAGAATCATGACTTTCAATCTAAAAGTTTTGAATAAGATCTTTCTTCTTATTTCATAATTGTTAATTGCGGGCCCACTATCGATTAAGTGTTTACTAAAAAAATAATATTATCATGTCATTAGCATTTATATTTGAAAAAATTATTTTAAAAATATTATTATTAAAAATAAATATAAAATATTATAAAAAATTATATTTTTTTTAAGTAGTATAACTGAATTCTATAAAAAACTTTTAAATAAAGATTTTTTTTAACTTTGAATTAGTGTTTTAATTCTGCTAGGAATAAAAAATTATTAATGGTTGTTTACCTTTAATATTTATTTTACTCTTCAAAAACGGTTTGCTTAATTTTTTAATTATTCAACCGGTTTTGGTTGTTGAAATTTGGTTTATTAATTCATAATGCTATTATTAAGTTCTACCACTATATCATGTCTTTTCTAAAGTTTTTATTTGTGTACATAACTCTATTGCGTAATTAATAATTTTAATTTCTTAACTAATTTATGTATATTTTGATAAATATTTGTAATGTAACATTTAACAACCTCAAAAAAGTCTTAACCAGTTTAAAATAAAATGTAAAGTTGGTACAAACTGAAGGTAAAAAACAAAATAAGTTTTTAAATTGTGGTGGTTAGTTAATGTTAAACATTATTGGTTAGCTTTATAATGTAAATGATACTTTATAATACTAAAAATTATCTATTATTTCTTCAATATTTTACATAACAAACAATACCCTACTATGTGTAAACAGTATGATTATGAGTACAAGGATATGAATACTTTAAAAAGTTCTATTGAAACAAAAGTGTATATTAGAACAAAAGTTTTAAATTTTTCAAAGACAGTAGAAATAATATTATATTTTTTAAAATTAATTTTGTTTATTTGTTTATAATAATCTACCGTCTAAACAAAGAAATTCTTATTATATTAAACATAAAAAAAACGGTTTATATTTTTCTATCAGACTTTTGTTTAAACTTAATATTTTAAATTTTGTAAATTTTTCAGTTTAGTTTTAACAGTTTGCTTTATAATTTAGTTTTGTCCTCCTTAAAACTGACATGTTTTCGTTTCACCATTTAAAAAACATCTTGCTATCTACTTAATTCTTAATGTTTAATTTTATTTATTGAATTTATTATTATTTGACTGGAATCTAAACGTTGAATTGGTAAATGTATATTTATAACTTTTGATAAAAATTAAACGTTACACAATAACTAAATTTAATTTAAGTTAATCATCGTTAGATCAAATGTCAAATTTAAAAGTATAAGTTTTAGTCTGATACTCTTTCAAGTGTTTTATTTAAAAATTATAAAACTTATTGTTTAAAGAAATACATATTTTATAAAAAGATTGTTAAGGACTGTTAATACTCATGATATTATTAAGAACAAAAGTAAAACTTATTTATTCTTGAAAATAAAACTTTAATAGCTTTTACGCAATTTATTGGCAATAAAATACATTTAGCTTAACGCTCAAAACACTTAAAGACTTACTATTTTAACTTTACTATTAGCTCACTTAAACTATAACACTAGTATATATACTGTTCTTGAAAGTGACTGAAAAGTTCTTTTGTTTTTATAATGTACAAAATTCCTTAATGAAATTATTTCAAAATGATTTTTAAAAGTAGGCTTAAAAACATTTTCTAAATATAAATCTTTGCTAACAATGTTGAATACAATTTTATCATACACTTACGTTTAGAATTGAAACTTTCAAGTTTTTTAAAAATTGTTCTTTATGATCGTTTTGTTTAGTAAGTCATATTTTATCTACTGCTGACATGCGCTGAAAGCTTTCTGTGGCATATATGATTCTACCAAATCTGCTTTAGTACTAAGCATGCAAATTATTGCATAATCTGCTAAATGTGTGAGAGCTCTTCAACCAAATATGATCAAATTTTTTCACAAAACTTTTGAACCATACTTTATAAATAGTATTTTGAATATTTTTTTATCACTTATAAGTTTAAATTTTGTTGACTGCTAAAAACTAACATTTCAATCATTAGAAACATCTAATTTTAAAAACAAACTTTTTGTAAGTTGTTTATCCTCAATTCAATTTAGATACAAAAGTTTGTTTCATTGCTTATTTTTATAATAATAATTTTTGTTCATAGCAAAGTTTTACTATTATGATTATAAATTACTGAGTTTCATTGAATTGATTTGAATTAAGCTCGTCTAAATATGTAGCCAATGAACTTTGTATTTTCTAATTAGTATTTAGTGGTTTTAAGACTTGTTTACTACTTTAGGTTATGTAGCAATAAAGTATAAAATTATTTGACTTCATACTTTTAGTTCACGCTCTTAATTTGAAAAAAGTTGGACAAATATTTTTATAATTCAAAATTTATATTCACTGCGTAATATATGTAAATTGTAGTTTTTCATTTTATTAATTATTCTAAGTTTACTAAAAATATTAAACTTTATTTTGATTCTTTTTAAGGATATTTACTTTTGAGTTTATGTATAAATAATTGATTTGTCTTAAGTTATACTGAGCACAAAATAAAAAAAAATGAAATCAAAATAAACCTTACTGTTAAAACAATTACAATAAATGATTAAATTAATTGACTCAAGAGTGAAAATAAAATATCAAATAAAAATATTTTTGAGATTCTAAAGAAACTGAAAATTGGCTCTCCATTTTAGACAATTTAAAGTTTTTGAAATATTTAACAGCTCTTACCATTATTAACAATTATATTGTTCATAAACTTGCATGTAAATACTTTATTGTAATATCCTTTTACCATCTTTAGTTATCTATTTACTTACTTATACTTAAAGTCTTGTGTATATAATTTTTACCGAATTCTTATCTAAACAATACAACTATTTAAATTCATAATGACGTATCCCTTATTTAGATCTTATACAAGCTGATATTAAATTTTACAGCTTAGTTAAACACAAAAGTAGTTGATAAGTGTATTTTAAAAATGTTACTACATTATAAAGAAAATGCAATGTGTTTGTTGACATTATTTTATTTAAATTTTGTACCCAAAAATAGTTAAGCAATCAGTTTACTTTCAAATGTCAAATAGATAGCTTACTTGTAAGTTAAAAAACAATAATTAATTTTGCAATGTTTAGTTACATCGCTTCAAAGTAAGAACAAGAAGTGTTTGAAACTTTCAAGATTATCATACGAAACAATTTGAATCTATATATACTGCGTGATCAAACGTTTGTGATTTCTAAAGTGACGTCACTAAGCGCTATAAAATGCGACGCTTTTTATATAATAATAAAAAACACGTATAATAGCAGTATAATATCTAAGATTTAACTTTAATAAATATGTGCAAACCTAAACGTATAGCTTTTTAGAATTTTTATATTAAGGGCTTTGCATAAATTTTTAAATAAGTAGCCAGTTTTTCTTTTAACGTTTTCTTTAATTTTTAGATTGCTCTTTGGTTATCAAATTAAACGTTTTTAGTAGTAACAACATACAAAAATTTTGATCAAACTTACAGAACTTATTTGAAATTTTCTTACTTAGCAATCATTTTTGTAGTTAAAACTTCTCATACTGTCTAAAGTTTGTGGCAATAGTTTTTCATCAACTTACTTACTATTAAGTTTTCCACAATAAATTTACTTTCAAGTAATCAACAGTTATTTTAGTTACAAGTTTATACGAAAAAAAAAATCATCTTAAATGTAACTTTGAATATTTATTTATGTTACTTAAATAAGATTTTGTGTTTTTTAATGACGTCCCAAAGCGCAATATTATACGACACTATAAAATCTAACTTGAAATTTCTAATATTTTTTAGCATTATTGTAAATTTGAAGTAAAGACAGGGTAGTTAAAAGTTAGCATGCACAATTTTTTTTCAGTTTAGAGTTCACATATTTAAAATGCCTTAAAGACTACTAGAATAAAGAAACACTAATTTTTATGGTTTGACGAACTTTCAACAAGCAGTTTGTTTTTACAATGTGACTTACTTTTTACATAGATAACGAATGTATTTATGATGTTTCTTAATTCCATACAATTATTTTTATATATTTTAATTTTTAAAAGAAAACATTTATGTGCTTATAAATTGATATTTATTAGATATTTTATAGAACTTAATTTGAAATTTTTATATAAAGCTTGCGTTTTGTTAGCGTCTCAAAAAGGTATAAGTTATGATTTTTTTAGAAAAACTTATTTATTTAGATTCAAAAAGGTTAAAGATAAAATACGGTAATTCAAATGTTTTTTTGTCTAAACTCAACATTAAAATATGTATTTATAAGTAATATAAAAACCATTTATTATTATAGATGTTTGTATATATTAAAAAATACAAGTAAAAATAAAGTAACATTATCTACTAAATCTTGATAGATATCAAAATGTTGTTTTTTATTTCTTAGTATAAATATTCCAAAAATAATTCAAAACGGTTAAGTTGTATGTCATAAACATTGTTCTATTTATAAATTTTAAATAAAATAAAGCAAAAACAAATTAACAACTTATTTCAATAATAATAAATTTTATTATCTATTTATTACTTTTAATACGATTAATCAAGTTAGTGCAAAAACTTTTTCGAATTTTTCATTTCCAAAAACACTTAACAATGTTGTAAGCTTTAAATTTCAACTTTGCATGAATTCATTAAAGCTTAATAATATCACATTTGCAAAAACGCACGCATTTTTTTACACTTGAAAAGACGTCGCATTTTAGAGCGCTTAGTGACGTCATAAACACTAAAACAAATGTTCGCTCGCGCGATATATATAAATTAAAAAAATAAAATTCAACTTGTTTAAGTTAAACTTTTGTTTTTGTTGTTTTCAATTTAGAACGATGTCACGACTACATCGTAAAAGTTTACTGTTTAGTAATATAAGTAAACGTAAAAGTTTTTTGTAGTTATATAAAATTTTTGAGTGTTTTAAATGTTGTTTTCTATACGGCTTGTGGCTTTTATTTTGTAGATCTTAAGTTACATCTAGAAAGTCTAAATTATGGCGCCGAAATATGTTTGGCTGTTTTCAATATCTGCAACAAAATACTCTAAAGCCCTTCAAGTGTGTTCTTCATCAAAATGCAATCAAAACTGAGTTTTAATAAAAAATTTAAGAATCACAGCTACTGGTAAGAGTTTTAAGTACCTTAAATTTTATATAAATAAAATAGTATTTGTATAGTTTTCTTAAACTGCGATATTTTTTACTATAAAAGTAGAAATCAAAAAAACTTATAATTTTTAACAAGTAAATCTAAATTATTAAAATAGTTTTTACTTTTAAAGTAACCTTGAGTTTTAGGCATTTTCTAAAAAAGCTATTTAATACCCTCTACATGTTTGTTTAGATTAATTTTTCAAACAGTTTAAACTTAAACTATTTAAATTCACTTTATTGCTTAATTAAAAGTATTTAGATACAAGTTAAATAACTTAATACCATAATCTAATATCTTTTTATATTATTCAGTATAACAGTTGCAGCTAAAATTTTTACTAAGAACTATTAAACTTTTCCTACATTGATTAAAAACGCTGTTTTGGAATAATTTAAGATTCAACTTTTTATTTACACATTTATATTATTCTGCAAAATATTTAAGTGATTTTGAATAACGTCTCAAAGCAACTTAAAATGCAATTAAAATTTAGTTTAAATAAAACGATTTTAAATTAGTTACAGCTATTGGTAAGAATTTAGATATCTTTGTTTTTTTATGACAAAAAAAAAAAGTTATACGAAAAATAATTTTAACTGAAATGTTTTGTACTATAATGTAATGAAAACTTTTAATAGTTTTTTAACAATTAAAGCTAAGTAAAAATAGTTGTAATTTTTGAGTAACTTATAGTTTAATGTATTTACTTAAAAAAATTATTTTATGTAATCTATACTTTAAAGTAAAATAATTTTTCAAGTAGTTGCCTTAAAATTCACTATATTGTTTAATAATGAACTCTAAGAAACAAGTAATCATTTTTTTGAATTCAACAATTTCACTTATTTTTTGAGAAATATCAATCATTTTCTATCTCAATTAAAATTTGAGTTATTAAATTTTATTTTTTTACGTTATACATTAATTAAACTTCTTAATACTTTATAAATTAAACATTCATTAACTTGAAGCTATTATTTAAACAAAAACTGAACGCATAAGCTGATCTTGTCTTGTTATAAAAACTTTTTCTAAACATTGCTATAAAAATAAGCTTAAAATTGTTTTGATAATACCAAATATTATAATTTAAAAAACTTGAGTTTATTATAAGTTTAATATACTTGATATAAAAAGTTTTCAAGTTTAAATTTTAGTTTTAACATAGTAAAAAAATATTATAATCCATTTAAAAACTTAGACAACTTAACATTTTCAAAGGATTACTAGTTATTTAAGTTAAGGTTTTTTAACATTTTCTATAAATGTTTTAGTTCACTTTATTCTGTCAATACAAAACGGTAAAGTGAATGTTTTTAAAGTTTAAATATGGTTTGTTTTAACAATGCGTACAAGACAACGTTTGAAATATTAGAATGTTTGACCTACATACCAAGTGGCTGATTTAATTTGATTAAAATCAATTTTTAATTTACAGGACTCAAAAGTTGTGACGTCATTAAGAGATTAAAACCAAGATTTAAATGAAATAGTAATAACAATAATAATATTAATTAAATACGTATTTTGTAAATTTTTAGTTGTTATTTTTTATTAAACATATAACTTTATTCTAAAATGGTTTTTTTGTATACAGGTAAAATATATTGAATTTTTTTTTTTTTTAAATTGTAATTTTGAATTTTTCAAGCAATTTTCAAATATAGTTTTTAATGATTATTTCAAAAAATATAACTAAAAAAAACCATAATTAATCTTTACTATCCAATTTCAACATTTTTTTAAGAAGTGTAATGTAAACATATTTGTTTGAAAAATAATATTTCAGATGATTTTAGAAATATTTAATTAGAAAATTTATAGGCTTTGTACATGGCAGGAAAAAAAAAAAGGGATAAATTACATCGTGTAATTTATACTGCTTGGTTAGAGATATTTCATTAAAATGTGAAACTGCATTTTCACGTCAAGTGGGATAAACTCACAGTGTTAAACTGCTTAGTATTAAACTGTTTCATTAAAATAACAAATTATTAATTTATTGCAAGAATTTTTGATAAACCTTATAAATTACATTTTTACTAAATGTCAAGACTGAGTTACGCACAATTTATTTACTTGTTCAGTGGTTAAGAATGTTGAATAAATAAATTAAAATCTCAAAATGCAATATTTTATAATAGTCTGTTTTTTAGATGCTTTTATATACAAATAAATTTACTTTAAGTTAAAACGCTTAATTGTTCTTAATACTTAGCTTTTTTTTACTTTTTTATAAGTAAAAATGATCGTTCAATTTTAAGTGTATCTTATAAATTTTGATTTGTATTTAAGTAATATATTAAACATATACCTATTTGGCTTTGTGCTTTGAGAGGTTTACTCCAGCTTCGCAGGTTTTTCGCGAAGACACAACACGGAATACGCCAGTTACCGGTGATAAGCCTAAACCTGTTTGGCGAAAGGATGGGCGCCAGGGGTCGTATTCGTCGGTAGCAGGAATTTTTTAGTTCCACTGAACAACCACCGCCTGCTTTAAGCTGAGCAGCCCTCAGCCAATAAGGTGTTGTTCCGCCACAGTTTACCTTCCTCATTGGGTGAATGGGGATATCTTTAAGTGAAAAGTAAACTGAAACTATGTCACCTGACAAACATAAACGTAAAAAGAGACCCACTCTTAAACTGGGAAGCTGGAACGTTCGTACCATGACTACTGGTATGGACCCCGAAAACATAAATGATGCAAGAAAACTGCTATTATAAACATATACCTAAACCTGACTAAATTTAAACCTTAAAGTTATTACAATAACAAATCTAAGTTATTAAAAACATATAAATTAACAAATACAAAGTTGATATATATTACCTACTTAAACTAATATTTCATGAACAACAGAAATAAACAAAAATTGTATCTTAAAAGTCGTTTTAAAATAGTTATTATTTATAACTTATAGTTAACTTTAGGATTTTTCAAACTTAACCAAAAGTAAGATTTAAATTTTCTAAAGTTGACTATCTTCTGCTTTAAAAGTGCTAAAAACGTTATATTTTTGACTTTAACAGCTTTACCCTAGTCTGAATAAAAGAAAAAAATTAAACTAGCCCGTTTGTTTGGCAACTTTGTTTAAAATAAAGTTCACAAAATAAAGAAATACCAAAGTTTTAAAAAGTTTAATTAATTATATAACTAAAAAAATTATTGTAATTCAGCTTGAATGAACAATTAAGGTTTTAAACATTTTAAACAATTGTTTAAAAAATAATAGACTATTTTTTATTGACCATTATAGCAATTTTTTATCTGCAATAAGATATTGCATTTAAAAAGAGCAAATGTGAGTTATAAGACGAGCTGTGAGAAGTATAACACGATAGTTTGGAGTTATTCGATAAACGAAAAAAAAAAACAAGTTGCTTAAGTCAGTTTCAACAGCGCACATAAATATTTTCAGTGACTACAGACTAATCAGAAAAAAACAAACTGTTTAGGCAAGTTATAAAGGAGCAAAAGTATTTATTAAAAAAGATACCGTTGATAGTTGAAAACTTATTTTAATAAATTGTGTTTGCGTTAGTAAAACATTTTTTTTTTCTTCAATATCAACAAGAAGTCGTGTTTAAGAAAAGTCTCAAAATTCTAAAACCGCATAATTCAAATTAAGACTTGAAATAATCTGTTAAGATGCGAGAACTGATAAAAGATATATTTCTAATTTTGGAATTTCTATTACAGATGGTTTAACAAATTTTGACAATTTAGAAGAATTTCTTGGTTTAGTTCCAATACAAAGCACAACAATAGGTAAATACATTTTAAAATCAAAGGTGCGATGCACCAATATAAAAGTTTTTAAAAGTACAACTTTTTGCTCCTATTTTTAGTATATAATTAAGTTAAAGGTAAAAAAAATAACTTATATTGATATAAAAAAGATTAAAAGATACTGTTAAGATACTTTAAATGTGTTGTTTAATAAAAAATATTTATATGGTGGATTTTTTGTGTCAAATCGAAATTTCATTACTTTACATGTAAAATTTGTTAAAAATTCAGGGTTTTTTCAGTTTTTTGAGTACAAATTGTCAAGTTCCAAACTTTTCCAGGACTTTTTAACAACACTTAATGTTTCACACTTATATGTATACAATTAATATAAAAAATAATTTAAATTATATCAGCTGAAAGACTTATTATTTGAAATATATTCAAATTCAAACCAATACTGTTCATTGAACAAAACATACATTATAAATTTAATTTACTACTCTTGAAAGCATAAAAAGTCAGTTCGAGTAACCAAAACTAGCCTGATATTTTAGCATACAAAAAGCAATTCAAGCTGAAAACTACTAAATTGGCCTGAGATTTGAAGTCTTCAAATAGTCATAGTCTGATTTTGTTGCAATTTTTATTTATTTATTTGATCAAATTTGAACTATTTTGATCAAAAATGTACAAATTTAATAAATTACGATTTCTCAATCTAGTTTGTATTAAATAAGTAGTTCCAAAAAACAGCAACTGTTTACATTAGTATGCAACGCATAAAAATTAACTTATTTAGCCGAAAAACATGGTATGAAAAGTCAAAAAGTATACCTAACAAAACCTTTTTTAATTTATGTATTATATATATTATATATATATATTTATGTATTATATATATTGTTTTAATTGTTTCTGTACACACTTAGATATTACATGTAGAAACGATAATGATAGAAAATTATGCTTAAATTAAATTTTTTCTTGTTAATGATTAAATAAAAAGTGGTTTAAGATATTAGCATCTTGGTTCATTGTTGTGAACAGGAATTAATAAAAAATGAAAACTTCTAAAAAATTATAGGTGTCAAAACCAAAAACAAATTAACCTTATTTCTTTTTATTATTAATATTATGTTATTTTAAATGTTTTTGTGTAAACTAGAATATAACATTTAGAAACGTAGTAAAAACATAACTAGATATAGGAATGTTTTACAACCAGTCTTAGTACTACAAGTTATAAAACTTGGTATTAAAGCTTTACCAGGCCTGTTTTTGAGATGTTTTGTTCGTACAAGTGGTGATTGATATATAGACTCGTCTTCAGTTCTCATTAAAAAACTGAACGTTATTTTATAAAGCTAACCTTAATAGTATCATATGTATATAATCTTTTTGTGGTACTAACCTAAATACTAGTAAAAACTTAAATAAAACTTATTGCATAACAAAGTATACAAAGTTAACACATTATAAAAATGTATACAAACAGAATAGCCGGCTTAACAAAACTAATAATAAATACAGTTATAAACTAGTTTATTAGTGACTATGGTAGTTTTAACTTATTAAAAGACACATATATTGAAAATATCTATATTTGAGCATTTAGAAGTTTTGGAATTAGTTAAGTTTTGAAAGAATTTAGGTTGCATTTTAATAAACAACTATAGAATGTTATGTTTTTATACATCATCTAAAACTAAATGTTTAAAAAATTACACTAGAAAACATATTATTTTATTTAGAAAAATATCTACATACAAAAAAAGCTTTACTAAAAAATCTTATAACTGTAATAAAAAGAATGGTAAACTTTCAAAATCCACCCGCATTCAAAATCCATGCGATTTTTTTTGAATTTTTTATTTATTTAATTTTTTTTAGTATGTTTTATACGTTATTTTATTTATTTTTCACTATCACTGTTACCACCTAACCCTTACCATCGATCGATAAGCGGTTCTAAAATTTGACTGGGAATCCCAAAGAAAATTGTGAACGTCTAAACTGTATAAACTTTAAAAAACCACCGGACTTGCTATTAATGCTAAATTTTATACAAAAGCTGTTTTTGAATATCTTAGTTACGTTATTATAAAAAACACATAAGTATTATAATTAAAGCTTAAATACATTATATACTAGTTTTTTAGTAATAAATGATAAATTCAATTTGTCACTAAAGTCACTTACAACGTGGCTAATCAAAAGAAAATTTACCAAAAAACAATAACAAAGAAGCTAAACCTGTTTTGTTAGCCTATAAAAATATTAACAAACTAAAAGTTGTAAAAATAATTGTTGAATTTGAAACCTTGTATTTTATCTAAACATATGATAACATATGATAACAGATACTTTGTCTAATGACAAAAATGTCAACTGAGAAGTAAATATATGTTCGACGTAAATTGTTTGTATACTTTAAGCTGATCTTAATTTCAAGATTAAGAAACTGATTAAAAAACAAATTTATTTTTTAATTTTTTATGACAGTTATTTTAAAAAACTGCATCAATATTTTGAATTGCAATTACTATGTTTATTTTTGAACTATTGGCTGTAAATTTTTTCATTAATTCTAAAACTTGAATATGAAAAAGAAAAATATTTTAGATAAATATTTGCAACTAAGCCTTCGTGTGTTTTGATAAGTACTAAAATGTAAAAAAATATTTTATTTTTGAAAATATCAAGCATAAAGTAATAAACAATCTGATAACTGATTTATAGCTTTTACAATTTTTCTCTAAATATCATAAATATTTTTGTGACTTTTTGTTATTGCTTCTTAAAATAGGTAATGCGCATCTTAAAAGGTAAAAATTTTGATTTAAGTCATAGTTTTAAATCTAAATTAGTCGGAGCCTGTAAAAAAGCTTGTAAATAAGAGTACAGATAGTTATTATGAATGTTAATGCGCTTTTAAACTCTGTCAAGTTAAACTTACTCCTAATTATTTGAGAAGTGTATGCTAAAATGTAACGCTTGACAAATTTTTTCATAAGTTAATTAAAAAATATATAATCTATATCTGAGTAACCGTTTCATAAATATTTTAATATCACGTTATAATTAAATAAATTCAAAATTGTTTATGAACTAATAACAACAAAAGTGTTTTGATAAAATAAAAGTTACTTAAGTAATTTGATTGTTTAGAGTAATTCAAAATTCGTATATCATAGACATAATTTTACTTTAAAATTTACACATATAATGCAAGGTTACTTGTAGGATTAGATGATAATTTTTCTATGTTTTAAGTTAGTAACAAAGTGTAAAAATTTGCGTCATAAAGTTGTAAAGCGAATAAAAAAGGAAAGAGGCAAACATAGTTTGGTATTATGATACGTGGTTTAATAATAGTTCAACAGGCATTTTACTGTTATTTAAATAAATTATTATTTTTCATAAATGGTTGATCATACCAATTCGATTATAAGACAACTAGCCTTCGTTATAAATCGGTATAATTTCTGATAAGCCCTTAAGTCACTGAAAAGGTGGCTAACATGAAGTTATAAAAACGAATATAAAAAAAGAAAAAGGCTGTCACAGTTTGGTATTATGACAAGTGGTTTAATCATGCTGTACTAAGCAATCAACTATCTCTTCAAATTAATTATTATTTTTTCATTAATGTCAGTAATATAATAGAATATAAACTTTTTTTTTTCACATTATAAAATATATTTCACAACATATTTGAAGAAGAATAAAACAGTGTAAATTATTTTAATTTATGTTAGAATTCTTTGTTAACAGTTTGAAAAAAAAACTTTTCTAGTGTAGTGTTATTTAACTTTATCATAAATTTAATAAGAAATAGCATTTAAAGTGTAAACAAATAATAAACTTTACCTAAAGTGTCAAAAGTTTTTGGTGCAAGTTATAAAGACAAAAGCAAATTAGTTTTTATTATTTATACTTGATTTAAGTTTATTCTTTGATAAAACAAAATTTATTAGCATCTTTAAAAACATTGTAAATAGTTTTTAAATTATTCAGTAGATTTATACATACTAAACCTTTACATTGTTAATGCTTATTAAATAAATTTTATTTCATGTTTTATTTTTTTAGGCAAAACTATCTAAATATTTCAATTAGGTTTTTCTAAAAATTTAAGGTAAATATCTTAAAAACAGTAGGAGAAGATAGATTTCTAGTTATTTTTAGTTAATTGTTTTTTTAACATATCCCTCGCATAAGGAACCTATAGTATTCTTTGACTTTGACCGACTAAATCTTATAAAAAGTTTTAAATTTTAAAAGTATGTAAAAAACAACTTGTAGCTTATTTATTTATAAAATATAAATAAATTGTATATTTATAAAAGTTGCGAACTCAACAGTCAAAATGTTATTTGTCATAAAATTATATTCTTATTCAGGGTTTAAGTTGTCAATTCAGGCTAAATTATATTTTGGAATAATTGTACAATTTCAGTTCAAGTACTTAATGATTTCAGTGTTGAATAGAAATAAAGATATTTTTGACTACACATAAAATTATAATTTTTTTCTTAATCATAATCAGTTTTATGTAATCAAAAACATTTTTAATAAACTTTTATTTGAGTCATAAGATAGAGTTTTTGGGAGGTATGATTTATTTTCAAATCATTAGAGTTTAGTTTTTGTATTATTTATTAACTTACAGTATACTCATGGTTTATTTTAAGAACGACAATAAAAGTTATCAACTTGAGTCCAACAAGATAAAAAAACAATTTTATAATTCAAAAATTTTATTTAAAAATAATATTTTGCTTTTAGGTAAGTTTCTTTCTAGGTCGTGTATTTTTCATGCATTAAAGGGTTATTTGCAAAGAAATAAGTTTTATTATTTAGACAGAAGTAAAATGAAGTTTGTATATCAGTATTACTGTAATTATTGACTTAAAATAATTAGATATTGTGTGAGCTAGTACATACTCAAAATTAAGTTTTAAACTAAACGTTTGCTGCAATGCATAAAAAGTAAAATTTCAAATATGTTTGTAGCAGCTGCATGAAATTCAACCAAAGACAACCCAAACTCTGAATGTATTTTCTATGGGCCATATCAGAATAAATTATTTGAAATTGAAGAATATGTACAAGAATATTAAAATCAACAATGTACAAGATGTCCTAATGTTAATAGAAAAATATTTAATAAATTCCAATGAGATACTTTTTAAATCGGTTGAGACTAAAACTCGATCAATTACTACTGTATTTCAATTATTAATTAAAATTATCAATCATTAATTCAATTACTTAATAAAAAAGTAATTTTCAGGAGTTTTTGATGAAATGCAAACTACCTTTTATGAGTAATAGTTTCCGAAAAAAAAAGTAAAAATAAACGAAGATTTGTTGATTAAATTTTGTACAATAAAGCTTGTATATCATCTTGCATAAAATCACAGCAATTTGTTTTTGTTTATATGCAATGTAATATTGTTTAATTATTTACTAATTACTAAAACTTACGAAACCGCAACCTCGATTGTTGTTTAATATTATGATAGCAACTTTGATAGCAACAATTGTAAACAATTTTTTTTATAAAATAACAAACAGAAGAAATAACTAAATTTAAAATTTGAAACAAAGACTTGTTTATAAACTTGAATAAATTCAAACCACGTAAATTTTTGCATAGAAACTGAAGCTTTTAAAATGTGAGTTTCTACTAAACTCAGTTATAAACAACAAAAACAACAACAATAATTACATTATAAATTTTGAGAATACAAATTACCACCACAAACAATTTTAATTTTCAACCTTTGCTATTCGGCTTACAAGTGTAAAAATCTGTTGTAAGTCAAAATTATGTCTTATAGTTTTGTAATTGAAAATTTTTAAACTTAGAAAAATTAATAATGTTATTAAGGTTTAAATATTTGCATTAGAATAAGTTGCTTGTATTTCCATCAATAAATTACAACAAAAAAACTGCTCAACTTTAGAAGTTTTTTTTTCAATATTTTCAAAAACTTCAAAAGTTTACATATAACGTTCTGTTCAAACTATTAGATAGTTTTTATAAGAATTTTGCAACCAATTTTCCAGCAATTTTAAATTTTGAATCAAATTATTTACAAAAGCATTTATTTGAAACCTGAACATAGGCATTTTCTTTTAGTTTGTTACTGATGAGTATTCTAAAATTTATAAAGCGGCTTACATAAGTATAACAACCCAAAGTTAAGTAATCTACTTTAGTCTTTAACTTATCTAACAAAAACTTGTTAATATTTTAAAAGTATCAACTACAGAAAATAAAACTCGAAAGATTGTCATAAAAAAACTATTTGAACTAATAAATAGTTTTAAACAAAATATGAACAACTTTTCTCTGAGCTAACTTAAATTTTAAGTAGTATATGAAAAAACTTAATTGAAAGCCTACTAAAGCTAGCAGAATTGTAAATGTATCCAAAGATTATTTTTCGTAACAAACTATTTAAATCGTAGTATGAAACAGTTCTGGATTTAAAAGCAATATAGTATTATAAAAATAAGTGAAAAACCGCTTATTGTTTAAAAATTCAAGGGTGCAAATGTTTGGTAATTTAAATACGCATTGTTACGCGTAAAGCTCTAGCTGACGTCATGTATGCGAAAACAACAAATTATTTATTTCGTTTCTAGTATTTAACTAGAAATTAAAGCGATCAAATTAATTGTTCCCGAAGACTTTGTTGTCATTTTTGTTTTTTGAAAACCGCTCTGATGTGGTTTTATAAAAATTACTCAACTCAATGCTTACGAAGAAACATGAATTTTTATGCTTAAAAATTATAAACGCATTTATGTCGTTGTGTTGGTGATATCGTTTAAGTTATACGAAAGAAATGTCAAAAATCTTCGTAATACTTATAAAAGGAATATAAGTTAACTTTAATTAAGTTTCATTTACTAGCTTAACGTTCTGGCGATGGTGGAGTTTTAACCTTAATTATTTATAGATTTTTCAATCGGAGTGGTTATGTATCATTAAACAATATTTATAATAAAAATTAGTAAAGCAGTAATAGTAAAAAAGTATTTTTTTACAACATAACCTTAAGAAAATAGTTAATCTAAAATTATGTGTGTAAAAAGTATGTTATTATATGCAACAATTTAAAAAGTTGCTAAATCTTCTTGTTGAATTAGGATTATTTTTAGAAATTCATAAAATTTACAACTCAACAAATTCACATTAAGTATTATCTAATTTACTTTAAAACTACTTTAAAAAAGTTTATTAAAAGTAAATTTTTAAGATAAAAATACAATAATTTTTCACTACCTTAACAGGATAAAGTTTAAAAGAATTATTGTAATAAAAAGTATAGGTTTAAAATAAAACATTTTTATTTTTAGTTGAAAACTAATTCAAAAATATAGTTATTAACATACAACAAGTTTGTTTTAACGTTGTGTTAGTAGCAACGTTAAAATGAAATGCTGATGAATATACTTTATAGTTTTATAAGATATTTACATTACATTTTTTAAAATGTTTCACGAGCACGTGTTTGTGTTATTTTTCATGACGTCACCAAACGTTTTGTAATGCGACACTTTAAAATGTTGATAAACATTTCTTGTATTGTTAGCATTTCAAATCGTAAAAGTTTTAATTATTTTGAGCAAACTGAAGTTTTAAACTTTTAAACCTTAAAATTAAAATCTTGATGATGGGATGAATTTTTTGAATAAATCTAAAAAATCTAGTAACAGTAAACAAGTTTACAATTACTATAGTTTATTTTTTGTTTTTATAAATACAAACAACAGTATATATATTTCGAAACAAACTAGATGTTTGAAAAAGAATATTTTATTTTTTTGCATTAAAATACTTACAATCAGGGTAATTTTAAATTTACAATAAATATTCTGAAAAATAAAGTAAAAGATGGTTTAAACTTTGGGAGAACATATTTTTTTAAGTTTTGGTTTTTTTAAATTCTAGTTTACATACTTTAATTTCTATTACCCTGAAGATATTTTTTAAACTCTAGTTTTGATTTAACTGTGACTACTCACTAAGCAATTTATTTAAGTGACATCGTTATAATGATTAGATCTAAATAAATCTCATCTTAATGAAAACTAGTCTCAAGTAGGTTTTTGTTGCATTTACAAACACTTGTGTGATTTTAAATGTGGTTTCATTTAGCGCTTTATATTTTTTTAAAGCGTGAATATTGTTTAAAGTGGACGCAATTTTTTTTTGTTTCTCATAAAAAGTATAACTTCTCAAAAAGTATAATTTCTTTTTGTAACTCATAGGCTGCAAATAGATATGAGACAGGTTTTTTTATTTAAATTAAATTTTGTTTATATTCATCATTCAAAATAACAAGAATACTTATAAGGTCTCAAGCAGTAACTTATAATGTCGTACAATGAAGTGTATATGAATAATCATACAGAATATCGTTCTAAAGAAATGCATTACTTATTTTTTGCAATTTTTGAAGGGAAAACCGTTAAAATTGCTTGTTAGCAATTTGTTTACATACTTTTAGTACTCATTTTATTAAAATTCCAGTTACAAAAATTAATTATTTTTTACCACTATTTATCAAAACCAGTTTACTTTTCATTGAATTTTAAATACTTACTTATTTCAAACGAGTCAAATAATTTTTATTTTAGATGAATATATAATAAATACGAAAAAAAATTTTATTTATTAGATTTAAGTTGAAAATAGTGTTAAACTAAAAATTTTATTAATTAAATTTTTGTATGATATTTAAATTATTTAAAATATGTATGTTAAAATACTAGTTTGGTTACACTTTAAAAGTTTTTGTTTAACACTTTATATATGTTTTTTTTTTCTAAAACACTTTTTTGATATAAGTTGTTTTGTTAACTTCATACTTTTGAGATTGAAAGTGACAAAACTTCAACTTTTTTTCTGTAAAATTATTTTATTAGAAAAATCTGTTATCAGTAAATTTAAACGTCATTAATAATTAATGCTTACGTGTAATTTAATTGAATGTAATTATTACTTTATTACTCACTTTTTTAAATTAACTTATCAAAAAGACATATAAAAGGTTTGTGTAGTTTTCTTATATCTGCATTTTGTTTGATGTGAAGTATAACTAAAGATTTTATACAGGGAGTGCTTAAACAACATTATTTTATTTAGAAGTTTTCAAAAATATTTTATTAAGAACTTATAATACTCTAAGTCGAGATTGTAAGTTTGAAACTGAAAACATATTCTTATATCTTATAGTATTTCTTTTTTTT
This sequence comes from Thalia democratica, assembly GCF_965202585.1. Classification (NCBI taxonomy): domain Eukaryota; kingdom Metazoa; phylum Chordata; class Thaliacea; order Salpida; family Salpidae; genus Thalia; species Thalia democratica. The sequence goes on along the minus strand of NC_139171.1, from coordinate 4,950,262 downwards.
AAATTTAAAGTTCAACTAAAAATTGTATACAAGGAGTGATTAAACAACATTAGTTTATTTAAAAGTTGTTTTTATGTCTTATACGGCATTTACAATACTCTAAGTCTAAAGTGTGAGTTTAAAACTCAAAACATAAGATATACACTTTTTAACAAATGTTTGAAATATTTTTGAGAATAGTGACACTACTAAGATATATTAAGATATTTTATACTTACGTTTTGTTTGTAACAACGTTTTAAATATTTTTAATACTGTTCATTAGTTGTTTTATAACGAGAGAGTATTATTTTAAAATTGATACTTTATATTTCAGTCACACAACCAAACGTTTGTCAGTTTTAACAAATGACGTTACATAGCATTTTATATACGTCATAAACATTAAAATTTATTAGAAAATTTGCGCAGAAAGTTTGTGTTTAATTGACATTGAACTTTAATTTTATTTTATTTGAATTTTTTTCGTAAATTTTCAATTTCTATCATCACTACTTTTCGATATTAAAAAAAAGTATATATTCTAGTTTTATTTAAACAAAATAATACTGATTTATTTAATTTTAAAATCGTTAACAAACTTTTAAACAAAAATATGATGGAATAAATTTAAAAATTAAACTTGGTTTGAAAAGCAAATATTCACGTACATAGTAAATTATACTTCAGTATATTGTTTTATTATGAATATATTATAAAACAATAATTATTGCTACTAAATTTTTTATAACAAATATGTATACAATCATGAAATGAAACTTAGTCCCGTGGTGTTAACGTTATGTTTTACATTAAAAAGAAGTATTTTATTTGATTATTTCTTTAAATTCGACTAAAACCAAGTATTAGAAACATTTCTTGTCATGACTAAACAGATGTCAATTCAATAGTAAAAGCTTACAGAAATTAAAAATATTAATGTATTTTTTCTCTCAAACAAAAACATAAGATGAAATTTTATCAAATTTATTAAAATAAATTTTCAATGTGTCCGAGAAACCGTTTCAAATAATTCAGCTAATGAAGCTTTATAGAACAAAAGTTTGTGAGTCAAATTCGGAATAAATATATTTAGAATGAACTAGAAAAAGTTAGTTAGTATTTTCAACTTACTTTAATAAGTGCTTATTGTTGCAAATAAAATTGCAAAGCTTGTATTTTTGTGCTTCATCACACCGTGTAAATTCTCGAAAGGTTACACTTTTAAAATAAGTTTATTATTCTGGTTTAAGTTCATTGCTAAAAATGTGAGTTTAGTTAGTAGAGTAATCTAGTTATTAAATTTTAAAAAAGTAATAAGATTATCAATAATTTTTCATTTTACTATACATGAAATTAAGATCATTTCAAAAAATTACATACTTAGAACTTAAAATAACAACAAAAAACTGACTTAATAAAAAATCTTTTTTAGATTTTATTATTTATCTAAAAAAAAGTCCTGATTTTTATTTGTCAAAGTGTTATATTTTGATACTATAAACTTAATGTTAATTAAAACCGTAATGTATTAATAACAGTTATTTATAATTTATTAACCATGAATTCAGATAGTTTTGCATTTCATTTTATATGAATTACTACTTAAAAATGACAAATTTTAATTAAATATACAAAATACTGTGTTAGTATGTAGTAAGTTTACTTACTAGTTCATATTTGATAAGATGAAGTAAAAATGTCAAACAAAATTTAAAAACTTAAGATAATTTTTATGACTAAGTTTAATATATAAAAAATTAAAATATAACCAAAAACTAAAGCACTTAATCTTAATCATTTAATAAATTTTACAAAAATTTATAAAAATAGATTATTTAAAGATTAAATTGGCAGAAAATATCCAAAGTTTCTAAAATTCTAGTTTTAAAGTCTCAAACAAGCTTGGTAAATCTAAATAGAATAAAATATTAAATTAAATAGTTTCAATTTATTACTGAATAGTGATTAGTAAACTTTTGTGATTAAGTTAAAGCGATGACTTTAAAACTAACACACTGACTGCTGAGTTTAAATCAGTTTCTGGTTCAGCATAAATTTATGTTTTTGTTATTACCTTGATTTTCGATAGCCTTGGTAGTTGAAGTTTCAACATTTTAATAAATATGTAATATAAAAGACTTTTATATAATAAAGTACATAAAACTAAAATTTATAAAATATATAAACAAATATTATGTAAATACAAAGTTTTTATATTATATAACGAATACATAATAAATAATATTTATATATATATATATTTATATAAATGTATAAATATTATACGAAAAAACCATTCTGTTATCGTGTAGTACACCACTTAGATACAAATTAACATTGTTGTCCACAACATATAAAACTAAGTCAAACAAATAAACAAAAGTTATTTCTTTGTTGATTTTATTTTAGGATTTTTTACAGTTTTCCTAAAATAAAAGCGCAGGTGACTTGACGCAGGAAAAATAAAAATAATTTCCAGTTTCTTCAAATGTCTTTTCTGACCATTCATCTTTATCAAAGTCATAAGTTATGACACTATAATCGCTGAAAATTGCAACCATCTTGCTGCCAATTGAAATTGCTTCGTTGGTATGTGGAAGCCTTTTTTTAAAACGTTTCAAAATGGAAAACTTATTAGTGACTGAATCAAACACTTCACAATAGTTTGTCTTATCTCCACCAAGTATAAACAACTTGTTTTTTACTGCAACTGATTTGTGACTATGTCTTCTTTCAATCATGTTAGGCATGTTTCTCCATGTATCAGCTACATGATCATATGATTTAACACTTTTCAAATAACTGTTGTTGTATCCACCAGACACGACAATTCTTCCTTCGAATACCGAGCAAGCCGAACAATCTCTTGCCTCATTCATTTTTGATTTTTCCTTCCATTTGAGACTTTTTGTGTTAAGTTCAACGCAAGTTGCTGTAGAAATTTGTTTGATAGCGCCTCCTATAATAAAAATACCATCCATAAACGAACAAGTAGAAAAATTAACTCGATCATCAGGCATGTCAGTTACACCTTCCCAAGTGTTAGTAGCAGGTAAATACTTTTTAATTGAGATAATTAATTTGTGTCTCTTAACAAGACAACCGAACATACAAACGCCACCTTTTAAAAAAACAGTTGTGAAAAATTTCTGGTCTGTTTGTGATACTCTTACCTGTTTAATGTTTATTGATTCACGAAGATTGTTAGCAATCAATGAACCAAAATTACCAAAACCTTTGGAAATATAAGGGTTAACCTTTTCAAAAACTACAATGTCAAAATTACTCTGGTTGCAGTACCTGGTTGTAGTATTAGTTGAGTTTAAATGCTGTTTGTTCAATAAAACTGATTCAACAATGCTTGAACATTCTTTACTAACGCTAAAACATGACTTTTTGTCTAGTATTTGTTTTAATGCTGGAACTGATAGAAACGGAAGACCAACTTTAGACAAAAGATCTTTTGCATACTTCCTACGTTCCGTTATATCATGACACAACCAGCTATCTGCCGCATTAAATACTTGCAACTCTGAGTCAATATTCAAACCACTGCTTGAAAGTATTTTTATGATAGATACAAAGTCTAGCTCTAAAAAGTTGCTAGATTCGGCAACCATTGAAAAACAGCGTTCAATAAAGTACATTGAGTCTTTAAATAAACTTGAAAATATGAAAATTTTCGATAAGTAATATAAAAATACGTTACAAAGATCCATTTTTGTCTTTATAACTTGGTATAGTTTATTTTCTTCAACATCATCTAACAAAACCTTGATAGTTTTCATCAATGGTATAACTTTGTCCTGATCTTCAACTATGCTTCCTGAAAATATTACAGTATATTTGTATTTTAAACTTGTTATCGGGTTGTGACGGACTGATGAGTCAAGATAAGGACGAAACTAGTCTCAGTCTACCAAAGCTGGCATGATCAACCCTTTGTTTAATCCAATAGTTTTTTAAATATTTTTACTTGTCATTTAATAGTAAAGTATGTATAGTTTACTGAAAAATAAATAAACGCTCAATATTTTGGTCCTAAAGCCTGGTGCACAAAGTAGAGGTTATCGATTCGTACACCACGGATACTTTTTAATTTCTTGTCCAGGACATTAAAGAACTCAAAAGTTTAAAACACTAACTTACTTTTATTTAATTGGTTAGAAGTTGAATTTTAAATTCTTTAAGTTTTTTAAAACATGTTTATATTTTAAAATTATAAAATTTATTTATAATAAACAGTATTAACGTTAAATAATTAGAATACTTCAAACCTGTTTTATCAATTTTTTTCCAGGCTATGAAATTGTCTTTGCATGATTGGACAAAGTCGGGATAACAAGTAGTTTTAAGTGATGAACCGTTACTATGAGGTTGACTGTTATCAAAATTGTCAAGCTTTCTTTTCTTTGTTTCGTGGTTGTTAGCTAGACTTTCATATGGCGACACTTGATTGAGTTTTGAATTACTTCTTTGCATACTTAAACTTTAAATCTGAAAGTATTACAGTTAATAATAATTACGAGCCTTACAACAAAACGAAGTAGAACCTTTTTTCTAAAATACTATGATACTTACTTGAAATCTTATTTTATTTAAATACTTTGTAAAAGGAGATGTTTTCATAAGATGAGCATTTATTAAGCTAAATTTAAAATGATAAAATTATAACAAAAACTAAAACAACGTATTATCTAATAATAATTACAGGTTTTAAAAAGACACTACTTAACGTTTTGACTGGTTTTCTGTTTCCTAAGCGACTCCTAAATATATGGAAAACATTAAATAAAAAAGTAGTTTAGTATGGTTTTCTAGTAAAATTGTTTACTGAAAATTTGTCTGTGAACTTTTGACTTTTAAGAAGTTTTTATATATTAAGGTTTTAAATTCTAGTTTTTTCAAAAATGATGGCGTTTAAAAAATTTTGTATATAAAAAAGTTCAAACTTCATAAAATTAGATAACTATGTAAGAAGCTGTTTGAAAATAATTTTTTTTTATTTAAAATAATTAGCCAATCAAAAGCGTTTAATAAATAATTTTTGAATTATTTTACAACTCAAGGACTGATTTTTTAAATGAAGAAACCACTGACCAATTTGCACGTTGTTTTTATTTTTATAACATTAGAAACATTTTAGTTTTTTAAATTACCTATTTTCATCAAATATAAAAATTATTGTTCACATCCGCAACTATTTTATTATGAAAAAAAAACTTATTTTGAATATTTAACACTATTATGTTTTTTATTGTGAAATTTTGAACTCAGGAAATAAAGTCTTAGCCACTTAAACAGGATACTCAAAATGATAATTAAAAATAAAGTAAACTTATAGTCAAAAAGATTTAACAAAGTTGAAATTATAAAGAATCTACTGTGGCCTTGACAATTTTTATGGCCTAAAAATAAATTTTCTGGCTTTTACAACATTCTAATACTGTTTGAGAGCATTTGACTGTAATAATAGTAAAAAACATAGTTCTAACGAACATGTAATTCAAATTCAGTGTGCCGTTATAACTTAAGACTAATGAGTTAGTTAAAGTAAACAAAAATTAAAACACATGAATGCAGAGAAAGCTACTGAATTGTTAATTATACTAAAAAGTAATATAAATTACTTTATTAAGTTAGCATGTCAGTTTAACTAAGATTTAGTTTGATTGAGGTTCTATTTATGTGATTTTTGTTTATTTTAAAATTCTATCGAAAACTTTTTTATATAATTATAATTTAAACCAAAATACTTGAGCGCAATATTAACGCTAGCTAGCCTAGTAAAAACTATTTTATAAAGTTTACGGAAATAAAAAAGTATTTTCTAGTCCATTCGGAATCCTGAAACTTTATAGGATTCCTCTTCAGAGGTTCTATTTATGTGATTTATTTTTATTTAAAAATTTCATTGATTTTTTTTTTCATAATTATAATTTAAATCTACATACTTGAACGCAATATTAACGCTAGCTAGCCTAGTAAAAACTATTTTTTGAAGCTTTACGGAATTGAAAAGGTATTTTCTAGTCCATTTGGAATCCTGAAACTTTACAGGATTCCTCTTCAGAGGTTCTGTTTTTGTGATTTATTTTCTTTTAAAAATTTTATGAAAAACTTTTTTACATAATTAAAATTTAAACCTACATACTTGTGCGCAATATTAACGCTTGCTAGCCTAGTAAAAACTAATTTAAGAAGATTTACGGAATTAAAGAGGTAATTTCTAGTCTATTTGGAATCCTGAAACTTTACAGGATTCCTTCTCAGAGCTTTTATTTGTCTTTATTTTAAAATTTTATTGAAACTTTTTTTATTTATACACAATTTAAATCTACATACTTGAACGCAATATTAACGCTAGCTAGACTAGTTAAAACTGTCTTATATAGCTTTACGGAAATAAAAAGGTAACTTATAGTCCATTTGGAATCCTGAAACTTTACAGGATTCCTCTTCACAGGTTCTATTTTTGTGATTTAATTTTATTTGAAATTTTTATCCAAAATTTTATTATATAACTATAATTTAAATTTGCATACTTGAACGCAATATTAACGGTAGCTAGCCCTGTAAAAATTATTTTATGAATTTTACGGAATTGAAAAGGTAACTTCTAGTCCATTTAGAATCCTAAAACTTTACAGGATTCCTCTTAAAAGGTTCTATTTATGTTCTTTAATTTTATTCGAAAATTTTTTCGAAAATTTTTTTCTATAATTACAATTTAAAATTAAATACTCAAACGCATTATTAACGCTAGTTAGCTTAGTAAAAACTATTTTATGATGCTTTACGGAATTTAAAAGGTAACTTCTAGTCCATTTGGAATCCTGAAACTTTACAGGATTCCTATTCAAAGGTTCTATTTTTGTGATTTATATTTATTTTAAAATTTTATCGAATTTTTTTTTCGTATAATTGTAATTTAAATTTTTATACTTGAACGCAATATTAACGCTAGCTAGCCTAGTAAAAACTGTCTTACAAATTGTTTTTATAATTTAAAAACTATAACTTATTATATTTAAACTTATATTTTTGAATTATACAAAAAACTTATATTTTTGAATTATATTTTAAAACTTAATTACTTATTTAATTTGATGAAATGTTTTGAGCTTGCATTATTGTTCATTAAAGCGTTTATGAAAAAACTCTCAAAGTCATGTGATTTACTGATGCAACATGATTACAGTTAAGATAAGGAGGAAATAAAGTACAGACAATTAATTACTGATGTAATTTTGCATAAAGTTAAGAACGCTGCTATATAAATCAACTATAGAAAGTGGTTTGAGATAGCCACAGCGTGCTGCAGTCAACATGTTATTTTTGTTGAATAGTCATTTAGTTGTTTTCTGTGTTATTTAAAGTATGTTTTTTGTTTTTATTGTTCATTATTTTGTTCTATACTTTATTAAAGTATTTTTCTTTTAGATAGATTATTGTGTATTGTTTTGACTAAAATTAAAGTAGTTTGTAAAGTATTATGTTCTTTATGTATTTTTTAGTGTTAGCAATAGTTGTTTAGTACAACATGATCATTCATTGTTAAGCTTACTTTTATATAAAGGCCCTAAGTATTATTGAATATACACTTAGTATAAGTAAAGTTTATTATATAAGTAACCTACGTCCATGGTTGCAATAGATACCATACAAATGCTGGTGAAATTAAGGATTTCAGGCACCAAATAAATTATTATAACTATTACGATAATAGGCTTTCCAGCGTTTCTTATGAAAACAAAGATATTAACCCGAAAAATAACTGTAACAACAAAACAACTTGATGTAATCTAAGTCAAAAAGACATAGTAAAATAATTATTGAACTGTAGTTTAAAGTTCTCCTACTGTTGTTTAAAAAAAGTTCTATTAAAGTTAATAATTTTAATTAAATTAACAGCGTGATAGGTAGTAAAATGAGAGCTTCAAAACTTCGATAAATCTTAAAAGAAAAAAACAAGCTATTTCAGGCAGTTCATCAGTGTAATTTTTTTATTTGTGAAACGCAACGCATTTAAAAGCACCAGACTTAAAAATACTCTATTTATTATGCAATAAATAATTTACTTTTATGATGTATAGATGACATCGTTTCAAATAAAACTTCAATATTTTATTTTAATTATATCTATTACAATTTTAAATATATATACAGTTCGCGAGCGAATACTTGTGTGTAGTTTTAATGACGTCACTAAACGTTTAAAGTTGTATCTTCGAATATTTTTCATAATGGTACTCAAAATGCAAAATAATAAGCTTAAAGTTTTAGCCATAATTCTTTATATTCTGATAATTTTGAAACCGAAATGAAATTTAAAACTGTTGTATTACTAAATTATAAGAACTAATTATGGGACAATTTCTACAAAATAAGTCTGAAAAGAAGTTTCTAATTTAATATGAGTCCACAACTTAAGTGTTAAATAAAGCTAATAAATAATAATTTAGTTACAAAAATATCAATTAATTTTTTTTTTATTTAGTTTTTGAACTAAGTTAAATCAAAAAAGACTAAGAAAATGTATGAGGAGCTTAATATATCAAAATAAATAACAATATTTCCTTAGCTTGTATTTATTAAAGAAAATTTAAAGAATATTTATAAGTACTTTTGTTAATTTTGTACAAATTTTGAAGCAAAACCATAAAAATTACTTGTCTGATAGTTTACATGTATATAATTTGTAAAGTATGCATTATCTTTATAATTCATTTTTAAAACATATCAGATCTGTTATGATTCAATATTTATAAAAACTACTTTACTGTTTTCTATTAACTCAAATATTTACCTAATTTGAATAAATCAATTAACTAACAATATAGATGAAGATTTAACAAGTAAAATAAATGTTTATTTTTTAGTTTAAAGTAAAAAAAGTTTTTAACAAAAACTTTATTTTATTTACTTTTTGAATGATATTTAAATTAGTTATATATGTCTAAGTATCAGTTTGGCTATATTTCGTAGATTTGTGTTTAGAACTTTAAATATGTATTTTTCCTGAAACTTTTTTTTTGTACAAGTTATTAAGTTCATCATGTATTTGATATTGAAAATAACAAAACTTTGATTTTTTTTCTGTAAAAATATATTCTTGAAAGTTTGTTTTATCAGTAATTTTAAAAGTTATTAAAACTGAATGCTACTAATTAGTTTCTAATTAAAATTAAATATATTTTAAGTTGTTGTTATTATCAACAAATAACTTTTGTTGTTTTTCCAAAATTATACAAATTCTACTTGTAAACTATTTATTCTTTATTAATAATTATAAATTTTGAAAAAAAAAATTTCAACTAGGAAAATATACTTTAAAAACAAATATTTTAAAAAAGTAGTTTAAAATTTTCTAAATATTAGATTTCAGTGGAATTTTTTATTTACACTATAAGTATTATCATATCTTGCTTTTATATTAGATTTCGAACTTTTTGAAACTGAGGTGGCTTCTGTCTGAATTTGTGACATGTTTTAAGTTTAGTTTTTAGCAATTTCTCTACTCAACCAAAAACATCAGCTTCTGTATTGAATAATACAAATATTTTTGATCACTTTAAATTCACATATTTTAGTTAGATAAAGTCATATTCTACAAATATTTTTCAGAGTTAAAACTTATGGCTACTGCCTAGTGTATGTGGTTCAAGTTTTATATCTAACTTATTTAATTTTTGATTTTCAAAAGAAAGTTTTTTTTTTACTTACAAGTTTTCGACAAATAAAATATTTTCTAACTACTAATTTATTATTATTGTTTTTTAATAATATATTCTTACAATGAGGTTGTGAAATCCTTTAAAAAAATTCAATTCATGCTCATTTTATGGTACATTATACACTTTAAATTTTTGATCTACATATATGTTGCACAAACAAGTGTTCGTTTTATTTATATGACGTCACCACTTGCTTTATAGTAGAAATAATATAATTTAAATATTTTTTTCAAACCATATATATAACTATTATTTTGCGCTTACTTTAATTCTTTAAAGTTAATATATTTGAACTTTTAAAGTAATATATGGATGATTGTTTTGTTTTTTGTAAAAAAAAATAGTTTAAAAACAAGTTAGTAACACTAAAACAAGTTGAAAGAAGTACCACATTTGCTAAAAAAATATTTGCTCTAGGTTGAGGAATTTAAACATGTTTAGAACAACACACTAGTTTAATTTTTGTTTTACTCTTTGCTTAAAGAGAATTTTTGTTTTAATATTGCAAACAAAGTGGTTATAAATTAAAATAGTAAGTAATAGGAAAATAGTAAAATGTGTTAAAAAATAAATAATTAAAATGAGTAATTGTAAACAAATTAAACTTAAGAAAATGTGTATTTTTAAAGAAGTATAAAAACCAAAACACATTTATTTGTGTGCTTAAAACTCACTATAAATAGTTTTCTTTTATTTTAAAACAATTTTACAAAATAAAATTGATATTTAGTTTTAATTATATAATCTAAAATTAATTTTACTACGTTATTAAATAAGAGCATTTCAAAAATATATATCTAAAATAAAACTTTTTTATTTGAAGAAAACATCAGTAAAATTTTATAATCAAAAACATATCAATTGACATTTAATAAAATTTACGTTGTGTTAGAAACAACGTTTAAAATGAAACTCCCACTTTGAAAAACTTATGCGTGAAACCAATTGATACAAAAAAGTTTTGAATTTATTTTTAACGCACAACTAAACGTTTGTCGTTTTCATATAATGACGTCACTAGTTGAATTAAAATGTTATGTCATTATTATGATTTTTATTTAAAATTCTTCTAACTATAACTTTATTTAATAGGAAAGTGTAACGATATTGTGAAAATTTAATATCTATATTTAGATATTAATTTTATGAAAATTAAAATCGTTAGTGAAGAAACAAAACTTTCAAAAAAAATTCCCTAATTTTAACTAGTTATTTGTTTTTATTTATCAATATACTCACCACTATAAAATATAAAACAAATAAAACCGAGATATTTGTTCATCGATTTGTATACAAACTGAAAATAACAGTATAAAAAACTGTTAATTATATATCTAACTAATAACAATCTCAGATAACTTTCAGAGGCTCAATTAAAAAAATAATTTTGAATTACTTAACATTTTTTTTTTGTTGGTAAAACTGACAATCTACTTGAAATTTATTTAGCTTTGATTCTTAAATACTTTAGTAGCAAGCTTTCGTAAAACAGTTACCTCCGTCTAAAAGTTAATTAGTGATTTTTTTTACAAAAATACTGCCAAAGTATGTAAATTAAACTCAAAAAGTTTAAATATTAAAAAATATTAAACTAGTTTTAAAATGAGGTGAAGTCTAACTAGATACATAGTCAATATGTTTTAGTTATAATTTTGTATTTTGTGATTTCTCTACTTATAATACTACATCAGCTTCTTAATAACAAAACAAAAATCTTTGATTAATTTCAGTTTACACATTAACTTAAACATATCATAGTTATACAATCGTTTTTCACAGTTAAAACTTATGGTTACTGCCTAGTGTATGTGTTTATAGTTTTGTTTCTTATTTATCTTACTTTTATAACTTTAATAATTAATCTACTACAAAATTTGCTAAAACATTTTACTTACCAGTTTTTTTAAAACTAAACTATTTAAACTTGAAGTAATATTTATAACACAATGTAATTTATTTTTGATGTGTTTTTTTACATCGTATTAAAATGGAAAATTATTCCTCATTCAAATGTAAAGTTGTATTTAAAAATATGTTTACTCTAAGCAAACATACTTGCTTATATTTTTTAAATTTAATAATATTTTAATTGAATTTATTGTATTTTTCATTTCATGCCATGTAAATGATAATCATTTGCGCAAACTGCATTTTTAACTTTCGAAACTTAAAATTCATATCTTAATTTTTTTTTTGTTTCTAATGACTTATTTTAAAGTTTGTCAGACTAGTATCAATTTACATAAGTACCACATTTGCTATAAAAAATTTTAACTTATTTTATAGATACAAACAATAATAAAGTAACTTTTTATAGTTAAAATTATAACAACTGGTTAATCTATGTGCTTAAAAAAATCCATCTGAACTATTCTTGCTTAAAAAGTTTCAACATGTAAACTAATTTAATTTTTTAGAAATAGTTTATTATTATGTTTAAAAAAACTGGTTTTAAGATATGTTTCTATATTGTTTAAATAATACAGCCAATGAATTTTTGAGTAAGAATTCGCATTCTCTGATAGAACTTTGTATATTTATTTCGCACGTACAAGGATTTGAGGTTTTTTTAATGACGTCAACAAGTGCTTTATTATGCGTAGTTTGTAAATGTGATTTCAATATTTTTGAATCGTTAGCGTTTAAAACTATGTAATAACTTTTTTTTTTTGTTCTAACTGGAACTTTGAACTTTTGAAGACTACAAAAATATCTGGATTATAAATTTTTATTTTGTAAAAATAGCTTAAAAATAAGTTGATGACACTAAAAACTAGATATAAAATACCTCATTTTCTATAAAAATTTTACATTAATTATATAAATGCAAAAATATACATAACAACAGTATAAACATTTTGATAAAAATTAGCTGCTCATAAAGCAACATTGTATATTTTTAGTATAAAATAAGTATATTCAAGATAATTCTAAACTTGAATAAACATTCTGAAGTTTTACATAAAAACAGGGCAGTTATGATTCTTTTTACAGTTTAGGCTGCACATATTTCAATTACCATGAAGACCATTTTTGAACAATAGTTTTGCTTTATTTTTGAAGACTCTCACCATAAAATCTATTTTTACGACCTGTTATCGTTTTAAATTGTAGATAAATATGTTCAATACCTCAACAAAATTAGTTTTAAATTTATTTATGAAGGTAAAGGAAAGATTTGTGTGCGTTTAAATGTGAAATCGTTTGATGCTTTATACATTTTATTACGCATTTTTTTAAAGTTGATGCAATGCTCTTTTTTTCTTGATATATTAGTAAAACTAATCGTATTTAAAATCACTGTGTTCAAAATACTTGAATTATGGCAACCATGCAAAAAATATTTTACTTAAATGTTATCAAGACATTGTATTGAATTAGACCAAAAACTACTATGTTATAATAAACCTATAACAATATACCTATAATGTTCAAACTTAACTTTTTAAATTTTAAACTAATGCTCTAATTACTTTGTTGGACTGGATAAGTGATTTATAAGATAATCATCATTTGTCATTTTTTAAACTAATATAATTAATAGTATGCTAAAAAATATTTTTATGTTAAATAAAGATATAAATTCTAGCCCTGATTTCAAACAAAGGAACATTTTCTAGCAATCTTAAAAGTTATACATATTTATAAACAATTTTGTAAGTTTCTAATAACAAAACTATTATAAACTGATAACTTTTAAAACTATCAACTAACTTAATACAGTAACCTGCAACAAATACTAGCTTTTTTAGAGTGTCAAAATAAAATCTTTATAATTTTGAACTTAGTTATTTAATAGCCAAATAATGTTTTTTTAAGTCTTTTTGTCTTTGAAATTCAACTAAAATTTTAGTTTAATTATTTCAGATAAACTCTAAATAAAATAAGTTTGTATAATTTTTTGTCGTTCATTAAAAAATATCATTTTTTATTTTTTTAAGTTTAAAACTTTACTCATTTAGTCTTCATTTATCAAATAATCATTTAGTATAAAATGCTTCAAAGTTCATTAAAGATTAAACCTGAAAAGGTTTTTAAATACTTTTTGCACTATTTGTTTTTTTTATATAATTAAATTTTTGCCATCGTTGTCGATTTAAAATTGTTTAGTTTAAAAACAGTGCACATAGAAATATGTTGACTGTGTTGTAAGTACACTGTAAGAACATATATATTTTAAGTATATTTTGATAGCTCGTTAGGTTAAAACTTAAAAAGCTTAGTAGAAAGAATATATACGACTTGCGGGCCAGATCTGGACTTCGAATTGAAACTGTCTGGCCTACCGATGTTTAAAAACTTTAAATTTAGCCAAAAAAAGATAGAGCATGTGAACATAGCCAGTTAAATGAAACTTTAAGCTAAACTAAATACTCCGGTTTTGAATTAAAAACAAAAAAAAGATCTTAGGCACAATTTACGTCTTTTCAAAACTTATTTTGAAAATAATGATAATAAAGGTCATATAGAATTATTGTTTTTTAGAAATGAGTCAGTTAGTAGACGAATTTTCTTATATCAACAAAATTAAATTTCTTCTGTTTGTCAAAGACTAAATACTTAAAAGCTGTACAAATAATAAATATGTTTACGTTGCTTTATGGGTAACATTTCGAACTCTTCTAGGTTTGGATCTTTAAAGATTAGTGAAGTTTTGTAAATTTGAAATAATTCAAAATAAAAAGTTTGTGTGTTTGATAAAGATAACGACACAGTGTGCTTAAGAATTCTAGATATAAGTTAATCTTTATTTTAGTTTTTGAAATTATTTCCTTTTAAAAGAGATTATTTTAATCAGAAAATAATCTCTCAGTACCTTTATTAGTATTCAACGTTTAGTTTTATTTGTTTAACATAAACAACTTTGACTGAAATAAAAAAACACTAAACATTTTATGCAATTAAGTATTATTTAAACCATATAAGACATATAAGACAAAAATTGTTTTACAGATCACAAAAAATAAACTAACCTTTAAAAAGTTTATTGAAATCCATTTAATTATACAACTTTTAAACTTATGACAATTCACAGAGTTTTAAGTATTTAAATTAACTCTCTGTAAAAGATTTTTCGAAAAATACTTCTACTGTTACACAAAATGAAGAAATTATACTGGTGATGTTTCCAACCATCAAATCTATTGTACTAAATATTACATATCTCAAAATATTGTGATATTTAATGAATAATTGTTTTAAAGTTGTGTAAGTGACAAAATTTAAACTAAGATAGAAATGTGTTTGTTAATCGATTACAGCTATATGTTAATTTATTTTTATTTCACAACTATAACACTCCTGACATTCAAAAATGCAACTTATAAATTAAAAAATTTTTGCTAAAAAAATTTCGCGGAAATTTATTTTGTTTAATTGATATTTTATCACATGTTTAATGTTAATAACATTAACCTGTTTAATATTATTATGATACTTCTTACTTTAAAGGAAACTAGTTTTAGAGGTGATTATGTTGCAGAAGCAAACGTTTTTTTATGTTTTTCAATGTGTCATCACTTGGCATTTCAATTTTTTATTGATATGTTGTTTTTATAATCTGAAACTAAAATTCTAAACTTATTGTCAGTAAGAGCCTAAGTTATTAAAATAAATGTATTTAAATTCAATGAGAATGGTTTGTTTTGATTGCCTTATTGTTTGCAAAACCTAAAATGTTAACCTTTTTATATCTTTTTGTTTAAATACAATATATATGTTTTTTTATCATTTTTAGTAATTAAAAAATATATTTTTATGCATTTTTTCAGTTATTTTCTATTTTTTGTCAAAATATTGTAAAATATTGATAAATAAGATTTTTGGTTTCTTGTCAATTATAAACGAACAAAAAAAATTTCTAGGTGTTTTTATTTTAGTTTTGAAAATGCACTAGATATTTTTGAGTTGCAAATGAAGAGCAAAAAAAAAGAAAAAAAAAGGTCTTAGGAGTGTTTTTCAAAGTTTTGTTGGAGGAGGCCATAGCCTTTTTAAATTCTTTAATTAGGGCCCTTTGACAAAAATTTTTGGAAACTCTGTTTTAGAATGATCATATGTGGGTTAAGATAAAAATATTTTCTACGATTATAACAATAAATATTTTTATTACATTTAATTGTTGGTCAAACATTGTAAGAAATAACAAATAAATTTTTTGACTCGTTTCAATTTAAGTTAGTATTTTGGTTATTCTCTATAAGTACAAAATATACTCATACTTAAAACTAAAACGCTTAACATCTATTTTTCTAAAACTTAACATGTAAAATTTATCTGTTAGTTTCAACCTAATATTTCCTATAATTAATACTAATGAATACATATTTATTTATTAAGGCTTAAAACTCGATATGGTCCTCAATTTTAAAATTTTACCTCTCATGATTACACTAATGCCGATATGTCTGCATTCAGAATACACAAAAGCTAGATTTTTTTTGTTTGAAACAAAATTTTTAATTTCTGGCTTTCAAAAAATAATTTAGTTATACGGTGTGTTCGAGACACCGTTTCAAAATAAAATGAATAACGAGTTCAATAAAATGCTGTTTAAAAAGCTTTGGAATAAATATATTTATACTGCGCTAGCAAAAGTTTGCGCGTTTTTTAATGACGTCACTTAAACATTTCCCGTAATGCGACGCCTTTAAATGATTTTTATTTTATTTCTAAAGCTTTAAAATGCGACGCTGTAAGTGTATGTACAAAATGTGTTTTATGTTAGCGTACAAAATCTAATAGTATTTGACTTTAATAACTGGTACAAGCTTAATTTAAAGCTAAAAAATTTGTTAAGTCATTTACTTAAAAAAAAAGGACTTATAAATCATTTTTGATACTCTAATAAGATTAATCAAATAGTATAAATACATTTTTTTGATTTTATTAACACAATTAAAAGTAAAGCTGAATCTGAACCTCAACTAAAAAATATTTCAAACAAACTTTAAAAGATATCATAAATAATTAATTAATTTTTTTAAAACAACATTCATCATTAGATAATTTCTTTTATAGTCAATATTTCAACTGGTGTAATGAATATTTGTGTGACAAACGGCCATATTCGTACACTGACAAAATTTTTCAAACTAAATAATTGTGCAACGAAACATCAAAACATGACGATGCAATTTTCATTTGAGCAGTTAGTCATTTATTTTTGTGTGCAGCTGGAAGCAACAAAATATCTTGAACTTATTTTTAAATGTTCATTAAAAGTATTGTTTTATTTTAAAGTCCATATTTCAACTGGTGTTAAATTGCTTAAATATTTGAGTCAGATTTACATTTTAATAGTTTATTAAATTTTTTATAGTTTATTGCTAACTAAAATTTATATTTAAATTTTAGCTTAAAGTCTTTTGATATATATTTTAATAGCTATCATTTCTTACAGTGTTTATAATAGAAATTTCTAATTTAATATATGCTTGTATTTCTGCTTATTTTTTATATAATAGATTCATCACTCAAAACTGTATTGTCTGATTTATGTAAAGTAGCCTAGAGTAGCTTTAGGCATTTTATAGATAGAATTCACTGATAATTTACAAGTTGGAAGTTATAAGTAAATTAAAGTTATTATGTCCAACGTAGACAATATTAGAGATAAGTTATTTGCAGCGGGTCCTGAACATAAGCCTGTTAGAATGTCTACCCGTCTGAAGGAAAAGTATGAACAAAAAGGTCAGGTTGACAATCTACCCATAAAAAGCCAACCTGACCCAACTAAGGCTTTTGATGTTGGCCCACCAACATCTGTAGCCCACAAACTTACATTAAGTGCAAGAAATATTTTACTTTTAAACATATTCTTGAAATACCTTTTGTGTTTTTAAAAATTACATTAAAAGTTTGATCATTTCGATTATTTTTTAATGTAAATTTTACGATCGTATTTGGTTGGCGTTTAAAACAGTTTTAATTTATTTTATTTTTTGAACTTCTTTAGTGAATCGACAATAATTTTTAAAACTCTTGCATTTTTAGTTAATAAAATTTTAAAGGTAAAGTTCTTGTATAGTTAGTATTGTATATAAAAGCTAAGCTGTACCACCCAAATTTCCAAGTTTGTTTAAATTGTTTAGCTTTACAATGTGTTAGCAACATAGTTAAAATTTATTGAAATTCAAATGTACAATTTTTGTTAAACTGTTTAAATAATTTTTTTTTTGCTCTTTAAAATTGTTAAGTGTTTTTTGAAAAGACGTCACTTAACGATTTTAAATGCATATAGAAATCGTAAACTGTTGTTGTTATGGGAACTAGTGTGCTCTAGTAGAATAAGTGCAAAATTTCAAGTAGTTACTTTTAAAAACATATACTTTATTATTTTTTAGTCTATTTACCACCACAAAAAGAAAGCTAAGACTTTGGAAATACACTACTTAATTTAAACAAAATAAATTGATTAAAATATAATTTATATTAAAACATATTTTTAAAATACGATACACAGTTTATTAAAACTAAATCATATAAAATCGTTTACATTAAAACTAGTTCTTAATTAAAATACAGGTTATAGGTTTAATCAGATAATTAAGTATAATAGAATTAAACTAGTGAAAATAAAATTTTTTTTTGAGTAAATTTAACTTTAGATAATGTGTTAACTAAAAACGTTTTATGTGTAATATTTGTCATTTTCAAATAAAATTATTTTTTAACCTACTTTATCAAATATACATTTTTTAACAAAAATCTTAACGAATAGAGTAAAACTAATTTATTTTGATAGAGTTGAAATCTTCTTATTTATTATTGAATTTTACTATTAACTGACCTTACTGATAATAGTTTTAAAAACGGAAAAGTTTTTATAAAAAAGTATAGTTTTTACCTACTGCCTAACTTTATAATTTTTTTTAATTAAAATAAAATAACATGTTTAAAACACATAACACTTTAGGTTTGAAAAAAACAGAAAGTAACATTTTACAAGTTTAATCATGGCATAAAATAGTTTTCGCTGTGTTCCTGAGAACGTTTAAAAGAATCGTAGAGTGAAAAATCTTTTAAAAACATATTTCAACGTAATTATTTTGAACATATATATGTCGCAAAAAAAACGCTTAAAGTTTTTAAAACATATCACGTCACTAAGTAAATTAAAATGCGTCAGAAACAAAAGCTTTCACAGAAAGAACAAATAATAATTTCAGGTAAGAGTTTTATTTTGATCGTTATTCGTTGTTAAAAAATAAAAATGATTTATATAACTATATAAATGGAACAGAGTTTCTTTGTTTGTAAGTTATATAGTAAAGGTAATATGCTAAACATGTTTTAATTTATTTTGTTAAATACATTTTGGTTATTCTAATTTGTAGAAAAGTTAATTTAGTTTTTGGAACCTTTCAAAGTGGCTAAAATTATCCAAACTAAGATTATAAGTTTATGAAGATATCAAAACTTAATAAAATGAAAGCATTTAAAAACAATTTGGTTATGAAAAATTAAACTTGAAGATATTAGTCTACCTAAGAATTTTTATATCACAAGTAGTTATATTATATTGTTCTAAAAATATTTTAGTAATATAAAACTTAAAAAAAAAATCATGACCTTTAAAACTAAACTAATTTATTTTTAGTAAATTAAACATATTTTAAACATCTTCACAGGTTATTTATTGATAGTATATTAATGATAAACACTAAAACTTATAAAACGATACAAATGTAAAATAAAATACCTCTTTAAACTGCAGATTATTTTTTCTTTTAAAAATAAACTTAAATTTTTAAAGTTTAAAATAGATGATTAACTTTTATTGTTTTTTTACGTTGTGTTTGTGACAACGCTTAAAATCAAACTTCAGTAAGATTCAAAGTTATATCAGTAAACATTACATTTACTTATTTCACACAACTTAAGACTTGTAGTATTTAAATCATGTTGTTACTAATGCGCTTAATGAGCTTTTTGGTGCAAAATACATTTGTTGACTATACAATTTTTGTGTATAAAAAGTTTAAAAACCATTATACATAATTAGTAAGAGTGTGAAAAAAAAGTAAATAAATGAGTTATAGAAGATAAAAAAGCATTTTAAAACAAGGAAAAAGAAAAACATAAAGTTATTTTAAGCAAACTAAACTTTTCGTTTGACAGACTTTTTGTTTGAAAGAATTTGAATGTTTAAACAAAATTGAGTAAATTAAGACTAAACTACAACAGTCATAGTAATTTAAGTTTAAAGAGTTTACTTTTTAGTAGCTTTAAATTTGATTTCACTCACCATTATAAACTTTCCTAATAATTAGTTTATGAATAATAAATAAAAACATTCAAAAATTTTGTTGTACGTTTAATTAAAAAACTGATACTGAAGAATATCTTTTTTTCAGCTTAAATCACAAAACTATAAAAATTATAAAAAAAAATTCATAACATGATATTGCTTTTCTTTATGTCTTTATATGTTTAAAGTAGAAATGTATTAAAAATGAAAACTATTAAACTTATATGATAAGTTTCTGCGTGGCACAACAAAATACTTTCGGCTTTCAGGAGATTTAGTGATTAAAGTTTGAAGATTTTGTTTTCAATATTAATTTTAGGAAAAATATTTTTCAATTAAAATTCAAATAAAAGTTCAATATTAGTATGTACAATTATTTTTTTACTCTAATTAACGATTAAAGTTTTCATTTAAGAATTTAAGGTATCAATACTTTTGTGTGAATAAAAGTTTAAACTACATAACAAAGGTAAATAGATAAAGAGAACTTTGATATTCAGCTTGTTAACAATACTGTACTTAACAAGGTAAAATACTTATACTTAATTTAGAGAAAAATAATTTTCTAATCTTTGAAGATTATCATATTTTTTTGAAAAGAAAAAAGTATTGTAATATTTAAAGAAGGTTTATACATTTTTCTCAATAAAACTTACTACCTAGTTTTATTTATTCTCCGTTCAATATTTCAATACAAGACGTTAATCAATAATAAAAAGTATTTTACTACAATCAAAAAGTAACGTTTTATTGATTATTCTAATAAAGAAAAGGCATTCTGTCATAAAACACATAAGTTTAACGTCTTTTGTTTAAATACACAGTATTCTTAAAAGTTAAAAGAGAGTTTTTGTCAAGCCTATATTTAAAATTGATTGTTATAAAAAAATTTTTTTTTATAATATTCTACCTATTTTTAAATTTAACAAACGTTAAAACGTACTACATAAATTTAGTTTTTAACGCATAGTTAAAGTAGGGTTAAAACTTTATACTTGTCTGGGTTGAACATTGTACAAAAATTTTTAAGAAGTTTTTTGCACTAATTAATTATTAATTCTCAAAATTCAAAAATGTTTAAATTATCTCTAAACTTTTTTTAAAGGCATATATCTTTAGAATTATTGAGTTAAATTTTATACTGGGTGCTTTCTACATTGCGCGAGCGTATAAAGTTGCACGAGGAGACAAAATTGCACGAAAAGGCAAAATTGCACGAAGGTTAACTTTTGCGAAAGGAGATATTTTTGCATGATTAGACAATTTTTCACACAGACACTTTTGCACGAGGGGACAAAATTGCACGAAAAGACTCTTTTGCACGAAAATATTTGTATAACATTAAAAAAAAATCAGAATTACAAAATTTGATAACTAAATAATGTTATACTAAAAAATTTTATATATTATTAAAAAAACAAACAAAAAATTTATTATAAAATTTAAAAATTAAAAAAAAAAAAATTAAAAAATAATAAATAACAAATCAATTTAAAGTTAACAAGAAATAACAAGTAAAAAATAACAAATCAAATAATAATGAAAAATAATAAAAAGTGAATTTAAAACAAATAGATATATATAATATTTTTAAGTAAAAAATAAAAAAATAAGTGAGTAATAAATATAAAATGTTAAATAGATTAAAATAAAAGATAAAAAAGTCAGAATTAAAAGAATCAAATAACTAAATAATAAATAAATAATAAATAAATAAATAAAATTTATAAAAATTAAAAATTAATAAATTAAATAATAAATACATTAAGTAAAAGTCCAAAACAAAAGTTAATAAAATAATTTAAAAAATTTAAAATAAATGAAATAAATAATAAACAAAAATCAATTAAAAAAACTATATAAATGAAAATAAAAACTAGATTATAAAACCAGATTTTAACCGTTGTTAAAATAAAATTACCAAAAAGAGTTTGTTTATATTAATATTTTTTTTCTTTAAAATAGAAATTAACTAATTTTAACTGTTGTAATATTTGTTTGTTTCATATTTGTCAAAAGCTTGTATCTCTTTTTTTTTTTCTAAAAATCTAAGAAGAAAATTGCTTCTGACAGTGCTTTTTCGCAAGTCTGTGTTAGATAAAGAGTAAAACAGAGAAGGAGAAACTTAAGAGCTAATTAAACTAAAATAGTCTTCGTGCAATTTTGTGCCCGCGTGCAAACTAGTCTTCATGCAAAAGTATCTTCGTGCAATTTTGTACACTCGTGCAATTTTGTTTTCGTGCAATTTAGTAACCTCGTGAAAATTTATCTTTGCGCAATTTAGACCCGTTCCCATTTTATACCTATTAGTTTTTACTGTTTCAATAATTAATTTTTGTAAACATGTATATACATGTTTTAGAAACATTTACTTTTGATACAAAGTATTAAACACGTTTAAAATATTGTAAACAATAATAAAAAAAGAACCCTAATAATTTTTTGTTTTTATTGTTTATAAATGTATATATGTTTTTTAGTTCATTGGTTTAATACATTCGTAAGTATAAAATTGTACCCTTGTGCTTATTATTTATACGATTTTGAAATTTTAATATTCTAACTTTTAAATATATATAAATAGTTTATACAAAATTTTCAAACTTATCTTAATAATATAATATTATATTTGATAAAATTTCTATAGCTGGGTCGAACAGATAAACTTGTTTACTTAATATATAACATATTTTACTAATTTATTTATTACTTTTCATTTATTTTTATACGGCTGAAATCACAAACTGAACAAAACAAGCGTGAACAAACAATTGTTTAAACAGAGTCATATAAAATGAGTAATACCTTATATCTCATCAATATAATCCTTAGTTTTTAATTAGGTAACTTTAATATCCACAATTACTTTTATCTTCAAGTAAAAGTCAACATTGTAGTTTTTTTAAATCATCTTTAAAATTCCTTAAAAAATATTACAGCTTTTAGTTTTTGCTTTTCATTAACCAAAATTTGTAAACATATATAATATTTAAATAATAATTACACTTGATACAGAATAAGTATACGTTTTAGATATTGTAAACAACAATAAAAAAAAACCCTAGTATTTTTCTTTTTTTGCTGCTTAAAAAACAGATATTATTTTAATAGATTAGTTTAATTTCCTTATAATTATAAACTGTACCATTTTGCTTTTTTGCGTTGTTATTACAACGCCTCAAAATTTTCTTTATCTCAGCATGTTTCATGATAAACAATTAAAAACACTTTAAATCTATTTTATTTATTTTTTATCGCACAAATAATCGCTTGTGATTTTGACCAGTTAACGTCATTAAGTGTCTAATAAGTTTTGATGCAAATTTAAAAAAACATCAGAAACTTATAAAAAGTTTTTTGGTAAATTGTACAAAGTTTTATTGGAATATTATGCAACATTCTATCAAATGTTGATACAAAGTTATATTAAATATTTACAGAAAATTTTATCATAATTTTATTAAAACTTGTATTAAATTTTTTTTTAATTTTTAACGGAGGTTTAAGAAAGTTTTGTTTAAAATTTATAAATAATATTACCGGAAAATTGTAGAAAGTTTTATCGGAAAGTTTTAAACGTTTTATCAGAAATTTGTAAAAATTTTATCAAACGTTTTTAAACTATTTTCGGAAATTAACAATTTTTTTTAAAGCAAATTAATAAAAAGTATCGGAAGTTTATACAAACTTTTATCGTTGATTTACAGATAATATTATTGAAAGATTACAGAAAGTTTTATTGGAAGATTATGTATAATTTTATTGAGATTTAATATAAAGTTTTATCATAAAGTTATAGAAAGTTTTATTAGAAATTAAAAAAAAATATCAAAATTTTTTATGTTCAGTTACTACAGACTGATCAGAAAAAAATCTTAAGGAAGTTTATAAAATAGCAAAAGTAAGTACTGTGCATTATAATAATTCCTATGGTAATTTCTGCATAAGGTTTATACTGCAAAACCGTATAAATCTGATTACCTACAAGGGATGTTAAAAAATTATAAATTTACATATATTTTGCACGAAAATTTTTTTGTATTTATTCTTAGTGACGTCACCAGGCGCTTTATAATAAAATGCATATATTCTAACAACATTTACTTTAATAAATTTATGCAAACATAATTTAAAACTATAAACTTTGTTAGGTATTGTACTTAATTATAAATAAGAATTTTACTACCAGTTTTTCTGCACCTATATGATTAATCATATTGTAAAAAATCAATGTTTTTATGTTAGCAGAAGTAATTTGGATCTTAACCTCATTTAAAACAAAAACTATTTCAGACAGCCTTTAAAAGAGATTCAAAAAAATTAGTAATATTTATAAAACAACATATTATTTGCAGAAACGTATTCCATATTAAAGTTTTAAGTTTTGAATTAAATATATTTTTTTTTGTTTAGAAAAAATAAATTTATCTAACATTATAAAAGTCAAGAATTTATATCTTTTAATATATTTGTTGAAAAAATTTATGTTTGCCTTAAACTATATAAATAATAATCAAAACGAAACAAATTTAAATTAGATATTTTTAAACTTGTATAAAACTTATTCAAAAGTAAATGTTAGTTAAAAAAAACTGATAAGAAACAATTTTTTAATATTCGAGCATATTCTCTTAGCATAGAAACAATATTTAATATTTTAATTAACAAACTTTAAAATTATTCTTTTAATAACAAAGATCTAAGAGAAGCTAGTTCACTAGAATTTATATAAACAAATTTAAACTATAATCTTTCTTTATTAAACTAACATATGTAACTTTACTAGTTTACATACTTCAACACAGCTATGCAAGACTAAGGGTTACTAAACCTACTAATCCAAGAAATTAATAAACTTAGACTTGCATAGCTCCGTTGTAGTGTTTTAACTTTTTAACGTACAGAAACAAATGTCAGTTTAATTAAGAAGCAGCGCTGAAAAATTTGCTATTAATATTTTATACTGTTTTTACGTTGTGTTCGTGACAACGTTTGAAATTTAAATCCAAAAGCTACAGAAAATGACTGCAAATTGTTATCTTAAAATATACTCTTAACATAATTTTGTCACACAACAAAATGTTTGCGTGTTTTAGAAAGTGACGTCAAGTGAGAATTTAGTAATTGAATTATTTTTGTCGCAAACGTAAATTATTGCAATTTTATTTACGTAAAAGTTTAAAAGTACTCTTTGTTGAATATATAGTTTTTGAAAATAATACAAATATTTATGTTTCCACATCTTACTTTCTACTTATAATTTATTAATCCCCATTGAATCTTAAGAACAAAATTTTTTTATAGACTAATAAAAAATCTTTTATTAACTAGTGTTTAAATGCGTTAGAATTCCCTCGACGTAACGTACTAATCAAGTATTTTATTAATTTATAACACAAAACACCAAAACACATCAGTTGAATTTTTAATATTTTAAGATTAAAATCTTGTGAAATCTTTTAAATTAATGGTGAATTTAGTTTAAAGGTGTAGCCGATTTTTTTTAGTAATTACTTAGTTTTTATTAGTTTATCTACTTAACTATCTCCATCAGCTTATAAAGTAATATAAGTACAAACTATTTTGATAACTTTTTATGCACACATGTAAAACACTTTTAAAAAACCCTAGATTTATAAAGTTCAATAAAGAATTGTTGCTTTATTATCATAAAGGGAATTTATTAAAAGTCTTTGTGAACTTAAAAAGATTTGAATATTTTTTTTCAATAAAATACTTACAATAAGGGTAATTCTAAATTTACAATAAATATTCTGAAAAATAGAGTAAGACAGGTTTTAAACTTTTGGAGAACATATTTTTTAAAATTTTACTATAAATAAACTTTAATTACCGTGAAGACCTTTTTTAAACGCCCGTTTTAAATAATTTATGACGACTATTCACCAAACAACTTATATATACGATGTGACATCTTTATAAATAATCGACAATGATATTTCTTACGTTAATAGATTACTTTTAAATATATTTTTGTTTCAAAAGCAACTATTTATGTGCTTTTTAATGTGACGTTATTTAGAGGTTTAAATATATTATAGCACATATTTTTTGAGGTTCATGCAAATTTTTTTATTTTTTCTCAAAAAAATTAAAATTCTCATAAGGTATAACTTCTAACTGTAATGATCAAATTTTAATTTTATAACTTTAAAAAAAATACCATACTGATTGACTAACTTTTTGTATTAATTAAATTTAAATTGAATTACAAAAAAATAAATAATAACTTTAACTAAGCATGATATTAAACAGAACATGATATTAAGTTTTTCTCCAGCGTAATGAGAAAAAATATTAATTGCACAGCAGTTTTGACTAACCTGAAAAAAAAACTAACTAAATATCAAAAAAATGATTTTGTATAAATTTTTTTTAAATATAAAAATTTTGGAATTAGATTACAGCTTGTTGCATTTTTCTTGAAACTAAAATGTAATTTAGTTTATAAAACGAAATAAAGAAATAAAAAAAAAAAAATTATGTTAAACGAACTAATTTTTAAAAAGATTTTTCATTTTTAGGATACTTGGATATTTAAATTTTTTGTGTTAAGCTTTAGTTTACTTTGAAATTTTTTGTTTTGATCATTAAACAAGTATTTATCGAACTGCGTTTTTTCGATATATATTATTAAGTACATTTCATGCTTTTCATATTAAAAATATCAAAACTTATAAAAAAAGCTATAAGTTCTTGCTTTATGATTTAGTTTTAACAGCTTCGAAAGTTAAAAGTTTCTTTTTAAAAAAAATTATTAAAGTTTTTACTTTTTGAAAACGATAACAAAACACAAAATTTAAATTTACGTTTAAAGCATCAACACTTGAAAGTATTGCTTTTAGCGTTCGGTCAGTTTAGAAAACACTTATTTACACATTTATATGTTTATTTTTAAATGCACAATCTGTATTTCTGCGTCAAAGAACTTATTTAAAACAGTGTCAATAAATTTAGTAAAATAAAAATAAATTAAGTATTTCATTTTGTACATCTAGCTGTTGTAATACGGCTTGTACACTTACATAGGCATTAGTAAACTAATAAAAAAAATTTCATTTTTTATAAATTGACAATGTCTGATTTAAAATAGTATGAATAAATATAAATTATACTATTCAATAAACACTTTGAAATGATGTCACGAACACAACGTAAAATTAAATTATTTTTTGAAAATTTTGCGACAAATTATTTGCAGAAGAATCACTATAATTTCATTATTTGTGGTCTTTGTAAGTTTTACACTTAAACCGGCAGTTGTATACTTATGAAAAACAATTATTTTTATAATTTAGATTTTTTTTTTTAGTTTTAAGCCCTAGTTAAATATAATATTAAAATATTTGTGTAAATTAAAGGAAATATTAAAATAAAAAAGAACGAACAAAATAAATTTCAATGCTAACTTTTAGATAAGTTATATAAAAATTTTTTGATTTAAATTATTATTAATTAATATATATAAAAGTAAACAATAAATTTTGTATTAATAAAAACTTACCATCGTATTTTTTTTCAGAAAACTTTGATTAACAATACAACTATATTCAAATATTTTCTATCATTTTTGATTATTTTTTTTTTGTCTAACAAAAACACATTTAAAAGTTTTAAACAAATAAGAATAAAATCATCTCAGAGTCATTTAATTTAATGTATCTTTTGTATGAATTTTTTAAGTGCAAAAAAGTAATGATGTCAAATACAAAGGTTTTACTAAAAACTAATTATTTTAAAAGTTATGTATTTAAGATATTTAAAGTTCTTTAATTAAAATGTTATCAATAACTTATATGTTGTTCAAAGATTTTTTTGTTGCTAATTTAAGCTAAGATTCAGTTAAATTTTCAGTCAGTTAACAAATTTACATTAAATCTTAGATTTTATATAAACAATTATATTAGTATAAAAAACTGTTTAAAAAGCCTCTTTTATATAAGTAAAACGCATAAAACTTTTTTTTACAATTTAAGTTTTTAAAAGTTTAGTTTCTTCTATTTAAAGCTTTAAAAAGTAAAAAATTGCATTAAGAGCAAATTAATTATTATTCATATTGTTTGAAATGCTACTAATACACGCATTTTAAACCTACATCAAAAAATCGTCGCATTATTAAAATATATATTAAAGCGCTAAGTGACGTCAGTTGAAAATAGGCAAATATTTGCATTCGCAATCTATATAAATATACTTAAAACAGTTTAAATTTTAGCCTTGAACTGATCCTTCATTATTTTAAAACGATGTCACGAACACATCGTAAAACAATTATCTATTGAAAATTTAAAGAATAGTCTTTTTTGATAATAATAAATAAAGTGCAAAATAACAAAACGGTATTAGATATATATACTTAGACATAGAAATAAAACTAAAAAAAGTATAGGTTTTTTTTTCGAAGTAAAACAAACTTTGTTATAAAAATTTTTTTCTTATAGTATTAGATAAAGTTCTTCCTTTTAAGCAAAAAATACATTTAATTTAAAATATAAATTCTGATTATAGAAGAAGTTTCTGTAAGTAAATTGTTATTTTAGAAAAATTATTAAATGTTTTTGATTATCTTTTAAAGATTGTATGGAATGTTTTTGTTTTAACTTAGGTTAAGATCCAAATTTACTTATAATTCTATAAAACTTATGTAGTTGGGTAAGTATGTAACTATATAACTACTAAAATATTGGTTAAGTATTACGACAAACATCACCTTAATAAAAAAATAGTTTAATATCTTTTATCTTTTACATCCCTTGCAGGTAATCAGATTTATACGGTTTTGCAGTATAAACCTTATACAGAATTTACCATAGGAATTATTGTAATGCACAACACTTACTTCTGCTATTTAATAATTTTTCTTAAAATTTTTTTCTGATCAGTCTGTAGTAACTGAACATAAATAATTCTGATAATTTGTTTTATAAATATCTGATAAAACTTTCTATAACTTTCTGACAAAACTCTATATTAACGCTCAATAAAATTATACATAAACTTCCAATAAAACCTTCTGTAACCTTTCAATAATATTATCTGTAAATTAACGATAAAAGTATCCAAAAATTTCCGATACTTTTTATCAATCTGTTTAAAAAAATTGTTAATTTCCGAAAATAGTTTTAAAACTTTTGATAAATTTTTTACAAGTTTCTGATAAAACCGTTAAAACATTTTAATAAAACTTTCTACAATTTTCCGATTGTATTATTTGTAAATTTTAAACAAAATTTTCTTAACACTCCGATAAAAATTAAAAAAAAAATCTAATACAAGTTTTTATAAAAATCTGATAAAATTTTCTGTAAATATTTAATATAACTTTGTATTGTATCAACATTCGATAGAATGATACATAATTTTCCAATAAAACTTTGTATAATTTTCAAAAAAACTCTTTATAAGTTTGATATTTTTTTTTATCTGCGTCAAAACTTATTAGACACTTAATGACGTCATCTGGTCAAAATCTGAAGCGATTATTTGTACGATAAGAATAAAATAAAATGGATTTAAAGTGTTTTTAACTCTTTTTCATGAGACATGCTTAGATAAAGAAAATTTTGAGGCGTTGTAACAACAACGCAAAAAAGTAAATGGGTACAATTTTATATATATTCGAGGAAGTTAAACTAATCTTCTAAAAAAATATCTTATTATAAGCAACAAAAAGTAAAATTTTTGGTTTCTTTTTTATTGTTGTTTACAATACAAAACGCATTTATATGTATAATATGAAGAGTATTTATTCTATAAATTTTATATACGTGTTTACAAATATTGGTTAATATTAATTTAATGTTCTATATTAATTTAACTAAGAATCTACATTTAAAAAAAAAGTTGTTTACATTATTGAATTTTGAAAAGTTATGTTTTATGTTAGTTATTAAAAATTCTAAGAACTTACAATTTAAAATTTAATGAATAGTATACTTAAAGGTCAGTCTGATATGCATATTTACAGAATCGATACATTTTTTTAAAGCTTTATTTTTTTTTATATCCTTGTCTCTATCCCACTTTACCCATACATATTAGAAATTAATCAAAGAATAAAGCTTTAATAAATAAAATAAAAATTAACATGAAAAACAATTTTTTTTTGCTGACTCATCATATTGTAAATTTAGAATAACTTTAAATACAACTAGTTTTAATAAAATATTGTTTGCTAAAACATGAGTATAAATATATGAAAACATACTTGAAATACATTTGATTAGATTGCCTGGTTGGCATGTTGAATCAAGTAGGAGTTACAGTTTTGATACACAAATAATTATCTCTCTATATAACATAAGTTAATAATCTAATAATTCACATTACTTTATAAAATTGAACTGTTTTAAATTACTTAAAAACTGAGCAGCTGATGTTTAACTTTGTTTTAAGCAACATCTTTAGACTGTAAATTTCATAATTTAATTGGTTGAAACTGTAAAGTAAACATATACTGTAAATAAAATTGGCAAAAGATTGAACTTTACATTGAGTTATCTGACCTAAGCACTAAAGCTATTTCTAGAATAAACTTACACAAAGTGGATTTTAAATCTAAACCCAGGGCCAAAAACTAAAATTCTAAAATTGCTGCTGCAAAAATTTACGTAATTTTCAAAGACGGCCAAAAATTTAAAAGGCTCCATTATGGCCCCTTTTCTAGTCATGCCCCCCCCCCCCTTTGGCCCCTTTACGGCTTATGGCCCCCTGACTTCCTCAAATG
This sequence comes from Thalia democratica, assembly GCF_965202585.1. Classification (NCBI taxonomy): domain Eukaryota; kingdom Metazoa; phylum Chordata; class Thaliacea; order Salpida; family Salpidae; genus Thalia; species Thalia democratica. The sequence goes on along the minus strand of NC_139171.1, from coordinate 4,919,547 downwards.
GCCTCCAAGAAGCCACTTGGCCCACTTTGGGAAACCCTAGGCTATGTGTATTCTAGACTTGAAACTATGATTTCAGCTAAAGTTTTTACCTTTGTAATATGCACACTACATTTTATTAACAAACAGTAACAAAAAGTCACAAACATTTTTTATAATATTTAAAACTTTAGGTAAAAGCTCTAAATCAGTCATAAGATTATTTATTATTTTATGCTAAATATTTTCAAAATGTAAAATAATTGTACACATTTAAGTATTTATTAAACCGCGAATGTTTAGTTGCAAATAATTAGCTAAAATATTTAAGTTTCTTTTTCAAGTTTTCAATTCAATAAAAAATTTTCAGAAAAAAGTTCTAAAAATAAACATAGTTATTGCGATGCAAAAAATTTTATGCTGTATTTTAAATAATTGTTCTCAAACAACAACATAAACAAATACATTTGTTTAATTAACTTATTAAGCTTTAAATTAGTATTAACTTTAAGCATAAAAACAATTCACGTTGTACATAAAGTATTCACTTTTTATTTGACATTTTAGTCATTAGACAAGGTATCTTTGTTTTTTTATATTGAAATAAATATTAGACTTTAAAAATTTACACATTTAGAAATAAGTTATTTGCAATTTTTTTACTATTTCAAATTATAAATGTTTTTTATCGTATAACAGAACAAGTCAGCTTCTTAATTAGCAATCAATTAATAATTACATCATCATTTGAATACCAACAAATTTAAACAAAATTGGGTTTTTGACAAGCAGATACATAACTACGTTTGAAGGTAGTTGTAGTAGAACTTTTAAACGTTGACTCTAGCACTACGTAAAAAAATTTAAAAGTTTGTAAAGTAAGATTTTACAAAAAGTAGCCAATATTACCATTTAAACTAAAGTATTGTTTAAAAGTTTAATAAATGCTATGGATACTATTTACACAAGTATTCATATTAAAGTATTGATTTACTCGATTTAATATTTTTATAAACTTTTTATATCATTTTGAAATATATAACAATATATTTTTTTCTTGTAGTAAACAGTTTGTAAGCTTAATAAAAAAAATATTACTTGTTAGTTTACAACCAAATTTAGGGTTATTTCAACTTTATTCATAATGTTTAAAAATAATCTTAGCCTTTCAAAAATAAAACTAAAAAATTAAAGAAGTTACTAAATGATTGTATCAAAAGAAAAGTTTATTTTCTTTTTTAAAACTTATTAAAGAAGTCAAAGATTAAATCATTTATTAATTATTTTCTATTTATAGTTTAGGTTAGAAGTGATCGGGTTAGAAGTGATCGGGTTAGAAGTGATCTGGTTAGAAGTGATCGGGTTAAAAATGATCGGGTTAGAAATAATTGGGTGAGAAATGATCAGGTTAGAAATGATCGGGTTAGAAGTGATCGGGTTAGAAATGGTCGGGTTAGAAATGATAGCGAGTTAAAAATAGTAGTAAACCATTTTAAACAACTCATTGGACAAAAAAAACGCTATTCCTCTGTTCCTTTAATGTTTATGTAGCTATCTAAATCCTTTTTATTTAGTTTAATTGGAAACGAATTACGGCCAATATAAAAGTAATATCACATTTATAAAAACATAACGCTTTTTTTATTTCTAACGTATTCTAATACACCTGATGACATCAAATCTTTGAAAATTACAAATGTTATGTTATGCGATTCAATATAATAATTATTTATTTTAAAGATTGATCTAAACATGAGTCAGTTTCTATTTCGGGACTACATTAAATATTGTTTTTACACAACGAAATGATAATTTTTGTATTGGTGCATAAAAAATGTTAAACTTTTTTTTTTAATTAAGACTTAACTACTTACTTGTAGTTATATTTTTAAAAAATTAAGGCAGTGGAGATTAATTTTAGATTTTCTAAAACACTTTCATCTATTGAAATAGTTATCACGATACTTATTTAAAATACATTTAAATAAACTAACGTTATCAAAACAAGTTCAATAGGTATGAGTGCTAAAAATTATTTTAATAAATGTTTTTTAATGAATATATTGCAGTTTAAAAAAAAAAAAATTTTTAACTAAACACGATAGCTGAGCTTGTATGTTGCTTTAAAAATCAAGCGAGTTTATCAAAAACTAAAATTTAATTTTAAAACTGCAGTTTGTGCGAACTCTAACTGTTTATTTTATTTAATTTCAGCTTTTCATTCAAAAGCGTTGTATTAAAAAGCGCTTGTTGACGTAGTTTAAGAAACCAACATAAGTTTGCGCCAATCAACGACTGAATTTTATCGTATCTGGATTTTGAAACAACATCAACAACACATCGTAAAAGTGAAATTTATTAGGTACTTAAGCGAAGATTAATAAATTTAAAGTTGCTGTGACAAGTAATAATAATCAATTGGTATATTTATAATATATATGTTTTTCATAGATGTGCAAAAGCATTAAACAAAAGCTCTAGTTTTATTAAAACAAAAATTTACAAAGTTTTAAGTTTTTAACTGTAGTCTGCATCAAATTATAAGAATTTGTAACTATTTGAATTAACACGCTTACGCATTTAGTCATTAAACTAAAAAAGTGTCGCATTTGATAACGCTAAGTGACATTACTTGAAAAACAGGAAAAAAGTGACCTGTGCAATATGTAAAGAAAGCAATACGATTAATTACTCTAGCCGAGAGCCCCTTTTGAAGGGTTTTTAAATAGTTTATGGCAAATATTGAAGATAGCCAAACATATTTCGGCGCATTATTTGTATATATAATTATTATAGACTTCCTAGATGAAACAATAGATCTACAAAATAGAAGGCACAAGCCGTATAGAAAACTAATTGCGCATACGGTTTATGTTAATAACAAGTCAAATAATCCATAGCATGTGTTAAAATACATACCGGTCGCAGTCAATATAGCAGTCAAAGCATTTTCAAGGGAACAACCCAACAACACCAGGAAGCTACAAGAGCAAGTGGGTACGACCACGAGTTAGTCTATAGCCACAAACACGAGAAGAGTAACAACAAAGAAAGAAGGATAAAAATGATTTATATTCCAATGCTTCATTCTTCAAAAGTGGGACAAAAAGGTTTGAAAAATTCTAGATGTTGTGGTTAAAACTTCACTGAAGACCATCAGAACTAAAGCTTTTTTTATTGCATAAACGTTGTCAGGGCCACCTTAGATTCTATATAACTTTAACTTTGTTACATTTTTGTTGACTATAAGTTTATATTAATTTTTTTCTCTTGTGTGTTCTGTTTAGGTTGCTAGATTTTGATTTCTGAGTCCAACATTGCACAATAAACAATATAATAATGTTAAATGTTCAAAAAAAATTTTTATGTTCAAAACAGAATAGTGGCAAGTTTAAACAATTATTTTAAACTTCATGAAATAAGGTGATTTCTAACACTAAAATCTTTCTAATGTTATAAAAATAGAAATATTGTGCAAATTTGTCAATGGTTTCCTCATTTAAAAAGGCAGTCCTTGAATTGTAAAATAATTCAAAATTACTTTTTCAAACACTTTTGATTAGCTTATTATGAATAAAAAGTTTCCTTTTCAAATATCGCTTCTGACATATTTAATTATTTTTATAAAGTTTGTATTTTTTTTACAAAACGTTTTTAACTGTCAGTTTTACAAGAAAAAAAAGACTTAAAAAATTATTATTTAAAAATGACTTAAATACAATTTTATAGCTAGAATTTCGTTATTGGGTTTAATTAAATAGTTTATTTTTTAAATTTAATAAAAATGCAACCAGCTGTAATGGATTAATAAAATTCTTAATTAATAACTTTTTTTTTAAATACATATTTTGAATATCCAGTTTGCTTAAAAATGAGTTTAAAACTGATGTAATTTTATTATGTTATAAATTTGTATTTTGAACAGCTACGTTTTTTCAAAATGTTTGTAATGTTCTACTATATATGTTTGTTTTCATAAAGTTAGATCAATGTTTTTACATCAATTTTGTTATTTATTCAAACTTGTTTTATTGTTACTAACTTGTTTTAAAAAACTTTTACATAAACAAAATGTAATCTTCAGATATGAAGTGCAAAACTATCTATTTTTATGTTTATTAAATTATAAAGTACTGTTTTTAATGCATTAATTACGGTTTTAATCAACATCAGTTTATGGTATTAAAATTTAGTATTTTGACAAATTACAAAAAAGCATTTTTTTCGATGAATAATGAAAATGAGATATATTTTTTATTTAGTCAGTTTTTAATTAAAACTTTTAGCTGTTAATTTAAGTTCTAAGCTTATATTTTTTTAAATAATCTAAATTTCATTTATGATAAAATGAACAGTAATACTAGATATTTTTTTCTTTTTAAATTTAGTAATTAGACTACACTACTAACTAAGCTTTTATTATTAGCAATGAACTTAAACCAGAATAATAAACTTTAATAATATTTAAATATTTTAAAAGTGTAACCTTTAAAGAATTTACACGGTGTGATGAAGCACAAAAATACAAGCTTTGCAATTCTATTTGCAGCAATAAGCACATATTAAAGTAAGTTGAAAGTACTTACAAACTTTTTCTAGTTCATTCTAAATATGTTTAAACAAAATATGTTCCTCAAATTTTCAGCTCTATAGAGCTTCATTAGCAGACTTATTCTCAAACACATTGTACACCTATTTTGTTTTGATAAAACTTCCAACTTAAACGTTTGTTGGAATGACACTATAACTTAATATTTGTTAATTCTGTGAGATTTTACTGTTAGATTGTCATTTGTATAGTCATGACAAAAAAAATTTCTAAAAATTAGTTATAGTCTGAATTTAAAATTGTAATTAAATAAAATACTAATTTTTAATATAAAACATAAAGTAAACACAAAGGGACTAAGTTTTTGTAAAAAGTTTTATACATATTTGTTATAAAAAATTTAGTATCAATAATTGTTGTTCTTAATATAATCATAAGTTAACAATATACTGAAATATAATTTAATATGCACAGGTTTATTTATTTTTAAAGCATAGTTTAATATTATTTTGACTATCAATACATACTAAGTTACAAAACTTATACTTTTTTTTGGCTTAAATAACAAAAAGTTTTTTTTCTTGAGTAAACAATTAAATTTTTGCTATAGAACAATAAAATAAAATAATATTATTGTTTAAAAGTTTGTTAACAATTTTAAGATTAAGTAAATCAATGTTATTTAATTTAAATATATCTAGTATACATACTTATTTAAACATCGAAAAGTAGTGATGAAAGAAACTGACAACTTACGAAAAAATTCGAACAAAATAACTATAAAAGTTCAATGTCAACTAAACACAAACTTTTCGCGCAAAACTTTCTAATTAAACGTGACGCAGTCGAAGTGACGCAAAATTTAAGACGCGTTATAAGTCGCTTTGTGACGTCATTGTTAAACCTCACAAACATTTGGTTGTGTGACTGAATAATAAAGAATAAGTTTTAAATGATATTCCCTTGTTGTTGTAAAAATACTGAACAGTTTTAAGAATATTTAAAACGTTGTTACAAACACAACGTAAAAATAAAGTATTTTATTTTACCTTTAGCAGTGTCACTATTCACAAAAAATGTCAAATATTTATTAGAAAGTGTATATATTATGTTTTGAGTTTTAAACTTTAAATTTAGAATTAAAGTGTTATATTCTTTATAAAATAATACAAATATTTATTTTGAATAAAATAACGTTGTTCAATCACTCCTTGTAAAAAAATAATTTTTACTCCTCATTAAAAAATACTATAAGATTTTTATATACATAAAAATTAAGATATAAATTACTGTATGTATGAATATTATAAGATTTATAAAAAAAATGCTTACACTTTTTTTATTTATGTTTTTTGATAAGTTAAGTTAAGAACAGTGAGTGTATAAGAATTAGTTACTGTCGATTTAAGATCACACAGTAGCATTAAGTATTAATGACGTTTAAAGTTAATGATTTAAGAAATTTCTAATAACATATTTCTACAGAAAAAAAAGGTTGAAGTCTTGTTATTTCTTAATCAAAAGCATTTAATAAACTTAAAAAATTATATCAAAAAAAAAAAAGTATTTCAGAAAAAATATATATTTAAAGTTCTAAACTAAAACTTTCGGAATATTTACTAACTATTAATTTTACATATATATTTAAAATAATTCAAAAATCATTCAAAAATAAATAAAATAAGTTTTTTCTTAATGCCCTTAAAACTAATAAATTAATATTTATTAAGTGTATTTTATCTTCATCTAAATTTAAGGTTATTATACTTGTTAAAATAAGTAAACATTTAGATTTAAATGAACAATAAAGTTTTTTGATAAATATAATAACAGATGTATCTTGAGTACTTACAACTGGATTATTTATATAATGAGTACTAAACAAAAAAAAAAGAATTGTAAACAAATTGCTTACAAGCAAATTTAACGGTTTTCGCTTCAAAAATTGTACATAATTAGCAAAGGTTTTCTGTAAAACGTTATACTTTTACATGTCATGACATTATTAGTTTACTATTTAAGAGACCTTATAAATATTTTTGATATATTAGTTGATGAATATAAATTAATTAAATTTATTTTTTTGATTTGTATTATAAATTTAATCTTAATATTTCTTAGTTATATTAATTTTTATTTACATCATAAAACTAACAAAAAGATAGAAATGATATAATTGTTATATTTGTAGCTTATTTTAATAAATAGAGTATTTTTTTTATTTAAAATTCATACTTCAGTCTATATGTCATACTAGTTTGTTAATTTATTTTAAGACTTATATTGTTAAGTTTTACGCCTATCTAGTTTTTGTCTTTAAATTTTGCAACATATGCAAATTTTAATGCAAAAATACCAGAATATATACAGAATGGGTTTCTTATTAAGACAACGTATGATTTATATTTGCTATTTTATTTGTACAACGAATGATAGTTAAAACTTCTTAGAACTATCTTACAAAAAATATTTTAACTTCTTACATGCGATTTATTATAGATCAAATGATAATGATGTTTTAGAAACCACATAAAGTTCATTTATCATATTTTTACTTAAGTTATTTTGATTTTCGTAACAATTACCTAAAGTATTGTAAAACTCAAATACACGCTAATATTTAAATACAAACAGATAGCCTAGCTTCTTTTATTTATAAATAAACATGTTATAGTTTATGTGAGTAACAATATGATCTTAATCAAAAGAAAATCATTAAAAACTAAAATGAAGTTATTAATTAACCTGCTTAAACTATAAATGTGCACATTAGTTCGTTTAACACAATTTTTGAGCTGCAATTTCTTTAAAGGGTTCAATTAACTAGTTTATATTATAAATTCAGTTAAAATGCAGCCCTATGTAGTAGATTAAAAATTTTTTTAGTTAATTACATATTTTTACAATAAATATTTTGGAAATCTAGTTAGTTTAAAAATAAATTTACATTGAGTGTAATTATTTAATGTTAAAAGTTTCTATTTTTTTCAATTTTTTTTTTGAAAATGTTTCTACGGTTCTTTTATATATGTTTATTTTCATTAAATTAGATCAATATTTTCACATCAGTTGTGGTATTTGTTTAAACTAGTTTTATTGTTACTAACTTTTTTCAAAAATACTTAAAAAAAAAATTTTAGACTCCCAAAAAGTTAAAAAAACGTGGTTTGCGAGAGTGAGTTATAAATTTTATGGATTTGACAACTTAGAGTATTTAGAATTGACGCATTATAAAACACTTGGTGACGTCATTCACCAAAAAGCGCAAACACTAGCTCGTACAAAAAATAAAAATAGTCAAAGGTTCGACTTAAAAGTATTCGTCAGTGAAAAAGTCATTAGCAATTTTTTCAAGTGATGTCACAAACGTTCGTAAAACAGCTAAATTTAAAAAACTCTAAAAAATAAAATATCTTAAAAAATCAAATTAGTTTACATCTTTTAAACTTATAAGTCACACAATAAAGCAGTAACTATACGTTTTAACTCTTAAAGGTTTTTTACTAACTATGGACTTTTTTTAAACTAAATGTGTGAATTAAAAGTAATCAAAATTATTTGTATTTATTATAAAGAAACTGATATAGTTGGATTAGTAGACAAACTACTTAATAATAAATAGTTAATAAATAAATTTTGTCCGTACATTTAAACAGATTTAAGCTCAATTTTAAAGTATCAGTAAAATATTGTAGTTTGAATTAAATCAAACAATAGAAAGTTTTCAAATCAAGTAGTCTTATGGAGCTTGGTTAGATATATTATTCTACATTTTATGAAAAATAAAATAATTTTTCACTTTTGTACTATTGCTTACGAGAACATCAGTTGTCACAAATAAATAAAGAAAACCGTTTTTAAACAAAAAAATTGAAGCTATAAAAATAAAACAAAATAAGTATATAATAAATAAAGCTATATAAAAAAATCAAGTTGTGTTTAAAAAAAAGTTATGGAATTTTTATTTAATAAAAAAAATAAAGTATATTATAAATATTTTTTTTATTATTACTTATATACCTCCCTTTTTTTTGTTTAAGTCTTTTGTTCCAATAGCAACTAATGATGTTTTATACAATAATGCAAGAGTAAAACATTGTTTTGTTGGTAATAAACTAAAAACCAAATAAATAATTATAAGTAACTAATAAAATAATAAATAAAAATTTAAAGTTGTTGCTTTGATAATGTTTTTGTTAAAAATAGAAATTAACTATATAAACCTAACATTGAGAGAACTTTACGCCATTTTGTATGATGAAAAATCTGTTACTTTATTATTTTTTAATAATTAAAAAAAAAACCTAAGTTTTAAGATTGAATAGAGAGTTAATAATTTAGAAATAGACTATAAGTTATACTAAAAACGTATTAAGTTTTGTTTATTTTTACAATAATATGGTGTTAACTAATCCTCCTAAGATGTTTTTATTATTTTTAAATAATGATTAATAAAAGATAATCGATCTTTACAATTTCGTAATAAAGTTGTTAAAAACAAAAAAAAATCAACACTGTATATTATACTAAACAGACAAATTTATTTTATACCATAGATGTTGATGATTAAAACTAAAACCTTTACCGTTTATAAATTATTTTAAATGTTTTATTTTTAAATTCGAAGAGTAATTATTCACCTACTGACGTTGTACTTTAAAAACCACAATCATTTTGTTTAGCGACACATTTATATTACAATTTTATTCTATATAAGCATCTGAATTTGGATTTCTGTTTTGAACGTTGTTACAACATAAAACAGAATCATTAAAAATAATTTTAGTACTATGCTTGGATTTAATAATGTGATGTTTTTAAGCTTAACACAATTTGTTTTTAGCACATACTTTTCATTTAATTTGCTGAAAAATATTTGCTTTTTAAAAGGCAGTAAGTATTATTTGTAGTTCTGTCAAAAGACTTATTTTTTGCAAATAATATATAACTCAAACAGATAGTCCGAACAACAAAAAACATTTTTTTTTTTACCTAATCCCAGTCGTCACAAGCTTTTAAAAATACGATAAAATTTAATATGTACTGATTAGTATGTAGTAAGTTTACTTACTTGTTCATATTTGATAATTTCACTACTGTTTAAGTAAAAATGAAAAATAAAGTACACAAACTTCAGATAATTTTTTATGAACAAATTGAAAATATAAAAATTCAAAATCTGACTAAAAACTTAAGCACTTGATTGTAATAATTTAATGAATTTGACAAAAAATTTACTAGATTAAATTAAAAGAAAAAGTCCAATATTTTTAAAATTATAGTTTTTTAGTTTTAAACAACCTTGTTTAAGAAATTAGGTTAAATTGAATAAAGTCTTTAAATTAAATAGTTTCGAGTTTTTACTTAATAGTGAATAGTAAACTATTTGTATTAAAATTAACACACTGACTGCTCAGTTTTGATTAGTTTCTGAGTATTGAGCATAATTTTATGTTTTAGTTGTTACCTTGATTTTCGATAGTCATAGTAGAGTTATAGCTTAAGCTTTTTAATAGTTATGGTATTATAAAAAACGGAATGTTTTAAAACTCTGTAAAAATTAATATTGTAAATTCAATGAACAAATACAATTAATTTTAGAAAACTAAAATCGTAAATAAACATTTTACCAAAAAAAAACATAAATTATATTTTAAACTTGTAGTCGTTTTTAAAATTTTTGAATACATGATACAAATAAAAGAAATAAAACGTAAGAATATAGAATAAAATTTAAAGATAAAAACGATGCTTAAATCTAATCTAGTTACAGTTATTAACTTTTATGGCTTTACCTTAAAAAACCACACTGGTTTGAATAAATAAAATGGTAGTCTTCTATCACTGCTTAAATCAAAACTTAAGAGCTGCTTATAACATACTTATGTGTATAAAACATTGTTTATTAGTACATTAAGTAAAAACTTTTATTATTTGATGTTTAAGCTTATCGAAATTCAGATACGTTCACTTTTCTTAATACTTAATAAAACGTTAATGGTGATAAGTTTAGTTCATTAACATCTTAAAATGAGCATTTTATTTACATTTTAATTCTATTTTTTATGATTTTACCAACGCTGATTTAACTGTAAAATCATATTTATTTACTACAAATAGTTTTACAACTTTATAAATATTAATTTTATGATAGATGTTTTACATAAATGAAAATTAAAAAATTGAACAAATGAATTATTTTTAAGTTCGCAACTATTAATTTATTTTTAAATTGTTTAAAACTAGTTGAAGTAAATTTAAAAAAAAATTTTTTTAAATGTTTTGGTAACATCGTTTAAAGTAGCCGAAAGAGATGCTTTGGAGTCAAACAGAAAAGAAACAACCTATTTATATTGCAATAGTAAACATTTGGTTGGTTCTAAAATTGACGTCACTTAACGTAAAATACTGCAAAAAGTTAAGCACTCCGTTTTATAAAAAAAATTGAAATATTTTTTAACCAATGTTAGGAGAAAAACTTAAACTTTATTTGAGACAATTATTCAAAAGAATCTTTTAGAATTAATGATTCAATTTGAGGTAGGCGAGGATTGCTTTTGGATTCACGCAGTTTTCGTCGCTATCTGGTGTGTAGAAGTATTTCTTTCCATGTACTTAATTTCCTTTTTGCGTTTTTCCGCTCGATCTGATTTCTCCTACAGCATTGGCCAAAAACTTCATCGAAATGTGTATATTGTGTACACTAACCAGAAATGCATTTGTCTCATCAGCACATTTGTTGTCACTTTGATAAACTTTTTTACTGAACTTTATCCTGCACTGTTCACAAGCAGAAAACTCGTTATACTTCTTATATTAATGTTCTAAATAAATTTATCGCTTTGTTTATTACACATATTATAAGTTTTTTTACCACTTAGTTTTTTTGTAGTTTTGTATGAGAAAATTGATGCCGTAATAGCGAGTTGTGACAATTTTCATTAATTGATAATTTTTTATAACATGATGAAAACTTATTTAAGTAGAATTAAAGGTAAATAAATACTCCAGCAGTAGAATTTTAATGTTTAAAAACTTCTGTTTTTGCTTAAAAATAGTGGAATGTTTTAAGCCTAATCTAATAACAGTCAACCAATCAAATTTAGGATAATTAACTTTTAAGCAATTTTAAATTTGTTTTTTGATATTTTTATTCAGTATTTCTGTATTTATGGTTTAAAAAAATAAAATAAAATATTATTCTTTATGTAGGTTTAATTGAAACCTTATCCTACAACAATAACTTTGAAAATTATAACATATAAATGATAGCATTTAACCTTAAAATAATGGAGCATAAAAAGATTCCATTTGAAAATATATTTTTTCGTTGTGTTGGTGACAACGTTTAAATCGAGCACAAGTAAATGAATATGAAAGATTATAAAAAATAAAAACTACCTTATTTATTTATATTTGTCACACAACAAAACGTTTGCGGTTGTCAGCAAATGACCTCACGAGGAGATAAGCGCTTAGAATTAAATATATTTTTTTTTAAATTTTTTTGTTAAGTAAATAAAGGAAAAACTGGAAAAAAATTAAATTATAACTAAAGTTAAGAATTTTATTTTTTAGACTTCAATGTTTTGTGTGAATAAAAAACCTAAACTAAACGAATTTAAATTATTTTCCTTCGCTTTGATATTACAATACAAGAGCTTTAAATAGCTCGAAAAGTTTTATATTAAAATATGATGCATTAATAATACCTTGATGTGATGTGAAGTGTTATTAGCAATTCTAACGCATTTTCTCATAGCACATATTAAATTTAATATATTTTTATATAAAGACTCACAATTCGTTATATGTTTAAAGTAAAGTCTGTCTAAATATGAAGCGAATATCTTTTTATTTTTTTAATTTTTAATTAAATTATTCGTTTTTCGAAATAGTTTTAAAAGTATTAGTTGTGCGCTATTTAGCTTTTAAGATTCTTTTAAAATGACAAGAAAAAATCATAGTTTATAATGCGACGCTATTGTAAAGCTCTTGCTTGTTTTTTTGCATTTCAAATGCCATCAAATGCGACGCTTATTTGATGTAAAAAAAAATGCGAGTTTTTTTATAATATCAATTTTAATAACATTTAGTTGTAAGTGATAAATTCAAACTTGATTTAAAGATGTACACTTTGTTGAGTAATGTACTTAAATAAAAGGAATACTTTTTTTTTATGTATTAGTATGATTAATTATGTAACAAAGAGATACTATTTTCTTTTGTTAACAGAAATAAAGGCAAATTCGGATATTAACCTCAGTCAAAAACAAAACATTTCAGACAACCTTTAACACATATTCGAAAAAAAAGAAATAATTTTTCTATGACAACATTTTATTTTAACAATTTCTTCTGTAATCAAAGTTTTAAGTTTGAAATTAAATACATTTAATTTGCTTAGAAAAGAACAACTTTATCTAATATCATAAAAGTAAAGTTTTTATAACAACATTTGCTTTACTTTGAAAACGAAGTGTACTTTTTTTAGTTTGATTTCTATGTCTAAGTAAATATATCTCAAAACGATTTGTTATGATAAAGTTTCTAATTTTTTATTAAAAAACACTCACAAGAGATTTTTTATTAACACTCATTTTTTTTAAGGATTTGTTTGTGACATCGTTTTAAAGAAATAAAAAATCAAAAACAAAAGTTTTAAATTTAAAAAAGAAACTAATAAATAAATAAAATAATTAATTAAAAAAAAGTTATCAACCGAGGGAAAGGGTTAGGGTTGACAGTGATAGTAAAAAAAATTGTCAAAAAAAATAATTATAAACAGTAAGTTAAAAAAAAATCAACCTTTGCAATTTTTTCTTCGTGTAACATTTGCCCTAGTGCAAAGTTATCTTCGTGCATAAGTATCTTCATTCAGATTTGTGCCCTCGTGCAATTTTGTCCTCTGGTGTAATTTTTTTGCTCGTGCAAATTTTACAACTATTTACTAACCCTCGGTCAGTTTTTTTTTTTGTATTTCTTTTTTATTTACCTTTGATTTCAATTGCTTATTTTATTTTATTTCGTGCAAAAAAGACCCTCCGTGCAAAATTGTCTTGGTACATATTTGTTCCCTCATGTAATGTTGTCCCCTTGTGCGAATTTGTCTTCGTGCGAAACTGACCCTTTGTGCAACTTTTATTTCGTACAACTTTATCTCTGTGCACTTTCGTTCCCAAATTTACATACTTGGTATAAATTTTTAAGCCCCTATAAGTTAACATATTGAAGTAATGTTGAGTTTTATTACTTCATTATTTAAAAAAAAAATCAAAAAGGTTAAACTTTTATTTCTGTACTTTTAAGTGTACTCAACTTAGTTTATACAAGTTATCAAATTTTTATTTTAATCTTAATTCATTATTTATTTGACTAATAGTAATTTACTAATAATTTCATTTAATAAACTTTAAATATTTTTATAATATTACTTTAGTGTGGTCTCCACAGTTAAACTTGTTTATTCAACATATCACATAATTTACGGATTTATTTAATTTTTTTTATTTTCGTTTACACTATTTAAATTACAAACTGTACATAATATACTTTAACTAATAGTTGTTCAAACAGAGCCATAGAAAATTAGTTAGCTTTTAATTAGGTAACTTTAACATCCAGAAAATAAAAACTTTTTATCTTCAAGTAAAATCTGACTTTACACTAAAATCCTTTAAAAGCATATAGGTTTAGAATTCTTTAATTGTTTTTATATCTTTTTGTTTTTACTGTTTCAATAATTTTTTTTTGTTAACATGTACATAATGTTATATAAACATTTACTTCTGATACAAAACATAAAACACGTTTCAAATATTATAAACAATAACAAAAAAAAACTCTAATATTTTTTTGTTTTTGTTGTTTATAAATGTAGATATTTTTTTTTAGTTCATTAGTTTACCACTTTTGTAAATACAAAATTGTACCCTTGTGCTTTTTATATATATGTTTTTTTTTTAATTTATTTTTGTAGCTTTTAAATGCATTTAATTAAGTTTATACAAAGTATTCAAATAGTAATGTTTTATATTAATACAATTTTAGTTTTTCATTTGATAAAAATCCTATAGCTGGGTTTCCATTTTAAAACTTGTTTACTTAAAACATGAAATATTAGTAATTTATTTGATGCTTTTTATTTTCGTTTACACAGCTAAAATCACCAATTAAAGAAAACAAGAATAATTGTTTAAACAGAGCCACATGAAATGAGTAAAATTTTATATCACAATATAATCATTAGTTTTTAGTTAGATTACTTTAACATCTACAAAAAAAAATTACTTTTACCTTCAAGTAGAAGTCAAATTTAAAATACTTTTTTTTTTAAATCATATATGTTTAGAATTCCTTAAAATATATTTTTTTACCTTATAATTTTTACTGTTTCATTAACCAATATTTGTAAACACATATATAACATTTATAGAATAAATACTGTTCATACAATACATATAAATGCGTTTTATATTGTTAACAACAATAAAAAAGAAACCGAAAATTTTACTTTTTGTTTCTTATAAAATTAGATATTTTTTTATAAGATTAGTTATCTAGTTTAATTTCCTGTTTATATAAAATTGTACCCATTTGCTTTTTTGCGTTGCTGTTAAAACGCCTCAAAATTTTCTTTATCTAAGCACGTCTCATGAAAAAGAATAAAAAGCACTTCATATCTTTTTCAATTTATTTTCATCGCACAAATAATCGCTTGTGATGTTAACCAGATGACGTCATTAAGTGTCTCATAAGTTTTGGCGCAAATTTAAAAAAGTTGTCGGAAATAAAAAGAAAATTTTATTGAAAAATTATACAAAGTTTTATTGGAATTTTATGCGAAATTCTATCTAAGGTTAATACAAAGTTATATTATATATTTCCAAACAATTTTTACTAATATCGTAATTATAAAGAAAATTATATCTAAAATTTTTGAATACTTTATCCGGAAGAGTTTTTTAATATGTGAACACAAATCGTACAAAAATACCGAACTTTTAATAAATATTAGGTAGTCAATATGAGTTTTAATTTTAAATTTTTTTGTTAATTGCAGTCTTAACTAAAAGCAATTTTCGAAAAAATATAAACTGTCTAGTTTATTTTTTGTTCATCTAATTGGCTGTAGTTTTATTTTTAAACCCGTAACCTAATTGGTTCTAAAAAAAGTTAGATAATTAGTTTAAGAAGATATTATATTTAAGTAAAACAAAAAAAAAGGTTTTTAAAAAGTTAAACTTATCAATTAAGTATATATGTAAAATCTGCGACAGGTCAAAACTGCACAAAGACAAAGTTCCTCGTGGGCACTAAATTTCATAAAGACAAAATTGCACGAAGGGTCAATTTTACACGAGTTACAATTTTGCACGGACGGTGATTTTTGCACGACAGTAAAAAAAACAAATAAAAATATTTAAAGTAACACCGGAAACAATACTAAATGATAAATTTATAAAAAATAAAATGAATAAAAAGTTACTGATCGAGGGTAAGGGATATGAGTAAAAACTAATAAAAAAGATGAAGAAACTATCAATAACAAAAAAAGTTACCGACCGAGGACAAGGGTTAGGGATAACAGTGAAAGTAAAGTTAAATAATAAGTAAAAAAACATATATATTGAAAACAATTATAATTAGTAACTAAAAAATGCAAAAATGTCTCCGTGCAAAGTTAATAGATAATAATAGGGTAAAAATATTTTGAACACTGTTATTAATACATTTAACTGGAAAAACTTCGTCTTTGGATAATTGTTATTAACAGTTTAAATTTATATTTACTGCATAATGTGTATTTTTCATCTGGTTTATACTGTTTCTCAAATTTTTAACAATTTTTTTTACTTTTAACTTTTTAACTGATAACTTACTTCAAAGTTTTAAACAAAATCTTAAATTTCAAGTTTAAAGTTTCATTTAACTAAGCTTAAATCAAATTGCAGAGATTATATGCTAAGTTAATATTACTAAAAAAATATTTTACAATGTGTTTGTGACACCATATAAACAATTATTTTATAAAATATTTATTCTCCGAAATACTCTATAAAATATTTGTTATGCGCGATTAATTTTTTGAGATTGCTTAAAAAGAACATAAAAAGTAAGCATAATTTATAATGCGGTAATCTTTAAAGCTTTTTTTTTTGCATTTTAAATGCAATGAAATGCGACGCTTATTTGATGTAAGAAAAAAATCTGTTTTTCTAGAATATAAATTTTGATAATATTTAACTCTAAGTGATTAATGCAAACTTGATTTAAAGCTTTAAACTTTGTTAGGTAATGTACTTAAATACAAACAAGACTTTTATTTTTTATGTACTAATATGATTAATCATATAGTAAAAAGACACAATTTTTTTTGTTAACAAAATTAAAAGTAAATTTAGATCTTAACCTCATTTAAAACAAAAAAAACATTTCAGACAACCTTTAAAAGATACTCAAAAAAGTTAGTAATTTTTCTATAACAGCATTTTATTTATAGAAACTTATTTTATAATCAAAGTTTTAACTTTTAAATTATTTTTTTTTGCTTAGAAAAAAAAATCTAATCTTATAAAAGTAAAGATTTTTCAAAAACATATTTTTTACTTTGATAATTAAAAGTTTACTTTTTTTAGTTTAGTTTCTATGTCTAAGTAAATATATCTTAAAGCGTTTTTTTATGTTACACATTATTTATTTTTTATTAAAAAAACACTCACAACAGATTTTTTATTAACACTATTTTTATAACTTCAACTGGAATTTTTACTTACGATGTGTTCATGACATCGTTTTAAATAATGTCAGAGCAGTATTTTCTATTGACAAAATACTCTGTTAATAAAGTTTTTTAAGTTTATATACATATTACGCATGCAAATGATTGTCCGTTTTTAAGTGACGTAACTTAGCGCTTAATATTGCGACGATTTTTTATTGTAGTTCGAAAATACGTGTATCACTAGCGCTTCAAACAATATGAATAATAACTATTTTGCGCTATATTCAGTTTTTAGCTTTTTGAAACATTAAATAGAAGAAACTAAACTTTAAAAAGGTTAATCGGTTAAAAAAATTTTATGTGCTATACTTTTATAAAAGAAACTTTTAAAAAAGTTTATTATACTAATATAACTTATCATATAATACGTAAGATTAATTATATTTTTGTTAGCCGATAGAAAATTTAATTGAATCTTAGCTGAAATTGGCAACAAAAGAACATCTTTGAACAACCTTTAAGTTATAAATAACATTTTAATTAACAAACTTAAAACATTTTATAAAACAATTTTCTAACAATAAATAACTTAATCTAAAGCAAATTTTAATTGCTGAAATGAGAAAAACTTTTATGCATAGAAAATGGAACGTAATAAAAGTTATTTATTAGTTTAAGATAAAATTTTTAATCAAAACATTTAAAAAAATCTAAAATGAAAAAGTTTATACTTTTTTAGTTTTAATATTGCAAATTTTATTTTATTTTATGATTATAAATAAGATTTATTCTGATGATTTTTTTGTATACTTAATAGTACTATTTTAATCTTTCACTTAATTGCTTTTAATTGAAAAAATCTAAAGAGTTGTTTGTTTGAATTATCGGGTTTTATAATCTTAATTATGTTTACTTTAAAAGCCCTACTAATAAAAATTGCATTGTTACTACTATTATTATTAAGCATATTTATACTATAATATCTGTATTCTAAATACACATATTGTTAGTTGACGTCATTATAGCAATATAAAAACAGTTTTTGAAATAATTTGTTCGAAATTTTCGTGCTAATTGTAACTTAGACAATTTTAACTTAAAACTCTAAAGTACTAAATTTCTGCGAAATTAAATAGTTAGGATTAAATATAATTTTATAAAACGAAGAAAAATTAAATTAAAAAATAGGATAATCTTCACAAGTTAAAGGATAAATAATAAATCAAAATTGTTTTGAACAAATTAAACTTGTAGAGGTAAGCCTAGTAAAACTCTCTTGTAGGTTACAATTATATGTTTGCTTAAAACATTTTAAGTGAAAAAATACTATTCTAACAACATATAAGTGATAAAAGTATATTTTATATAAATATTAGAAATGCTTTAAAGATTTTTGTCTTATCGATTAAAAAACAAAACTAAAAATCAACAGCATCGACTTTTCCATCATTTAAAAGTTTAAGATGTTTTTATAAATTTATATTAGATAAATTTTCAGAATTTGACACAAAGTTGTTTTAATTGTGTTAACACCATAAAGAAAACAAACAAGATAACTGAAAACAATAAAGAAATTAAAAGTAAACAAAGAAGGATGTATAAAAATACTTTATGATTTTTGAGCTACACACTGTAGGATAGTCAACTTATAATTTTTATTTCAGACTTAACAGTAAAAAACCTATAAGATAATAATAATTTTATTAAAACAAGTGTTTAAGTATATATTAATATTTAGCTGTATTAAGCTAACGTTAATTCAAGCAATTAAAAAACATCTTAATTTTACAATGTTTTGAAAACATTGTTTTAAATAAGCTAATGTATTTTGAATAAATAAATAAAAATAAATAAATCAATAAAATATTGTTACACTAAAAACACTTGTTTGCTTTATAGAAAGACGTCACTAAGCTACTTTTGATACAAGGCATACACTTTTTAATACTCAAAATAATAAAATTTTTGAAAAAAATTGAAAATGTGTTAAAATTAAAAAACTTTTAAATATTCGTGCTGCACGCAAAAATTAAATAAAAAATTTATTAAACTTTAAATCAACTAGTTTTTTTGATGTTTCTGTTCAAAATAATAAAAACATAAGTTTAATCTAAATTAGTAATACCAGTATAAATTCAATTTTTTTTCATCTTCAAAACCAATATAAGTCCCTAATTTTTAACCGGTTCATACAAAAAAGTGTTTTTTAGTGTCCATTAAGTGCTCGACAATTCAACTCTTTTTATTATTTAAATAAGAAATTCGTGTTTATTAGCGTAAAAATTTTAGATATATTTAAAAACTGAAGCAAACTAAAGTTTAAAGAATGAGGAATTTTTAAGTGTTTTACTTGTATAAGGAAAATAATAAGAAACAAGTTTTTTTCACGAATGAGATTAATAAAGACAGTACTTGATTTTTAGCCAAAAAATGAAATAATTTAATCTTAGCTTCAATTTAAAACTAGAGAATGTTTCCAAATAAAGTTTTAATAAGTAGTAGACATTCCAAAGTTTTTTTCATTTTTTTACAAAACAAATATTTATAATCAGATAACGGTTTCTAAAATCAAGATTTAATGTTAGAGCTATTTTTTTGCTTACAAAATAAAACACTACTAGTTACTTATTATCTAACGATAAATATTTTATTCCTTTTTAAGCTAAAATATGGTAAAATTCACTAATTTAAAGTTTTACGAAAAAAATTGTAATATTTGGCTTCTTTTGTACACTTAATAAATTTAAAACCGCATAAACTTTGTTTGTTTATACATGATGTTTCAAATGCTCAACATTCCTAACTTTTGTTTTTTGTAGTTAATTATCACTCTAACATAAAAGTTTAGCTTTTATTAATATCATATATTTTATAACAATGCTTTCAACAACTTATTTAAAAGTTGAAAAGTGAAAAGTATACTTAAAGATCAGTCGGGTTCGCATATTTGCTAAAACAGCAATGTTTATATTTTATTCTAGTTTTTGTTTAATTTAACCCGTTTCCCTAATCCACCTCACCCAAACATATTAAAAGTTATTTGAAAAAAAAGTTTAACTGATTAAACTAAAAAGAACATTATTCGTTTTTGTGCTGACTCAGCAAATTTTCAAATCAGATTGACCTTTAACTATGCTAACCGTTAAAAATTAACTATAAATTCATTGTGTTCGAGACAACGTTTGTTAAGGATGAGTTTTGAACGCGTCGCACAAAAAGGCGCTAATAACTTTTAGCACATGACGTCACAAAATGCATTACATTTAATCAAACTAAAATTTAGTTTCAATAAAATCCCCGAAAAATTTTGATTCAAATAAAAGGTTTTGTTTGAGTAATAATTTCTTTTGTGTAAATTAGATGTTTATCTTCAGAATTTATAAGATAAAATAATAATTAATAAAATTTTCTGCAAAATTTCCTACATTAACATTTTTTTATCTAGTAATTAGTTTCTTTATTTTTAAACTAACCTTTTTAGTACGCTGAAGTAATAAATAGTTTAATAGATAACAAATTGAAAAAAAAAACCTAAACTTTAGTTTCAAATTAAAAGTTTTTTTGATTTTTCTTAATAAACATAGTAAAAAATTACTACTGATGAATATAATACTGAGTAGTATAGAAAACAATATCGTAAAATCATTGATAAAAATCACAAAAATTATTTACTGTTTTTTTATAAAAAACAAAGATCTCTGAAAAACAACTTAATAATCATAAGAAACATCAAGTTACTTAGCTTTATTTTATTTTATTTCTTCAATTTTTACGACAAATATTATTTCAATAAAAAAAGATAAGAAAACTTAAATAAACTATTTAAAAATAACGAAAATTATTTGGTTTTACTTAAAAATGCAAACAACATCATCAGTTTTTAAAACAACATCTTTCCGTAAAATTAAAACAAAATTTGTTTATTTGATTATATGAAACAAATGAAAAATTATCTTTTTGTTTATTAACTTCGTTTATAATTTTCATAAAACAGTAACGTACTATACATATGTATTATATATATAAAATTATTGTATATAACAATGTAGCTTAACAGTTCATGATTTTTTATTAAGTTATGTTTGCAACGACTTTTAAAATAAACAGTTTCTTTGTGAATCTAGGTAAACATAGATTTTTAAAATCAATTTTGTTTATAATTTTGTAGAAAAAAAAAATTATGGCTTTCGACAAATGACGTCATGAGGTGAGTTATAATGTGTTATAAATAAAAAGGATTTTGATTCTTTTAAATGTGATAATTTTTTTAGTTTGAAAAACAAATTCTTTCTGTATTATTATTTATTTAACTATATATAATAAATCCAACAAAAAATTTTATTATTATTATTTTTTCATAGTATTCAAAAACTGCAACATAATATATATATATATATATATATAGAAATTAGTTAATTAACTTTATAAGTTAAATTTATAAACAAAGAGCCAAATCCAACAAAAAACCCTTTAAGGGCTTGTTTAAAAAATAAAAAAGTTATTACAGTTATTATTGTTAAATAAAAAAACTTGAAAAGCTCGTTTCGTGCTTACGAATTCCTTAAATGCAAAAAATTTCAAAAAAAAAGCTAAGCACAAACCAGTTTATAAAACAAAACATATGAAAATTTAAAATTTAAGGATAAATACATTATGACATAATTTTAAAACTGTTAATAATTATGCAAAAAGATTGCGCAACTTTGTTATTAAATAATTAAACTCAAGGATATTAGTCTACCTAACAGTTTCTATTTATTCTCAGTTTTTAATGTTATTCTACAAAAAATTGACTGATTTGAGACTGTTTTAAATAAAGTCATAAGATTTTTTACGAAAACATATTATTTTAATAATTAGATTTTTTTTAAACAATTTTACAGAGTATTTATTAATAAGTTTTATCATAAGCACTACAACTCATCATCACTGCTAGTTATTTTATATTTAGTGTAAAAAAAATTGTTTGAAATTCAGACTATTGTACATCAAAAAAAATCTTTAAAACCTCAAAGCATAAAAATAATGATTAGTTTATTTGTTTTTCTTACGTTGTTTCTGTGACAACGTTAAAAATTAAAAGTCAGTGAAAGTATATTTATATAAACAATAATCTTGATTTGATCCCTGTTGAACAACTTAAAGTTTGTGGTTTTTAAAATATGCTGTAACTAAGGCACTTATAAAGCTATTTTTTACGAAGTTTATCACAAAAACATTTAAAAAAATTTAGTTGATCTTTACTAGTGAACAATAATTAATATTTTAAGTTACACAAAATTGTAAAGCTCAATAAAACAAAAAATGGAAAAAAAAATAATATTGTTTTGAAAAACCTAAACTAGAGGAGATAAGTCTACAAAAATTTTTTGTTTGTAACATGTTAAATGTTTAACAACATACAACTTTAATTTGAGTGGATTAGGATTTTAACTTTCATAGCAATTGAAATTTAATTTTAGAAAGCTTCAAATTTATTTTTAGATCTTTAGAGGGTAATTATTGCTAGTTTTAATGATAAGCACTACAACTCATCATCACTGCCGATTATTTTTTATTATTGTGTTCGGCAGTCACATTATTTATTATGTGTAAAAACAAACATGTGTTTGAATTTCAGACTAATTTATAAAAAAAAGCTTTAAAATTTCAAACTACAAAAATAATGATGAACTCTTATTTTTCTACTTCGTGTTGGTAATAATGTTTTTTTAAATACTCGTGGTTTTAAAATATGCAGTAACTAAGGAACTTTTAAAGCTATTTGTTATGCAATTATGTGATTAAATATCTTTTCATAAAAACATTTAAAATAATTTCGCTACATTTATACGAGTTGAATTAAAGTAATGTTATATGTTACACAAAAAAGCTTAAGATTAGTAAAACAAAAAAAACATAGTTTTAATTTGAACAGCCTAAACTTAAGGAGATAGTCTTCATAACTTTTCATTTGTAACAGTTTAACTTTTTAACAGGATAAAATTTTTATTTTTGCTTAAAACAGATGAGTGGACTAGGACTAAGTTAAAAACATATATAGCAATAAAAGTTCATTTATTTGTTTAATGTTAACAACAGCTTCAAATTTACTTTTAGATAATTATAACGTGTTTCTTAATATTTAGCTTTAAAAGAGTAAAAACAAAGCTTTTTTTAATGTATGTGGAATAAGAAGTAATTTGTGCTTCAAGAAATATAAAAACTTAAAATCTGAAGATTTTTTGAACTTTTTGAATGAACCAGGTAAACAAATCACTACTAATAAATATACTAAATTTGAATAAGAATACATTATAATAAAATGATATGAAAAAGGTAAACAAATTACTTCTGTTTTTTATGTATGAAAAATGTAAATTTCTAAGGAAAAATTTTTTAATCATCAGAAGAATCAGCACTACTTAACTTTATTCGCTTTTTTTCTTTAATTCTTAGAACATATTTTTAAATTAAAAACTATTAATTATTCATAAGCTGTGTTTACAGCAACTTTTTTGTTGTTCTATTTGGCTTTTGTTAAATTAATTTTAAATTTAATGTTTGATTCAAAGTTTTAGGCTGTATTTGTGTTGCACTATAAAACGCTTTACAAATATGACGATACTAGTAAAATTAAATCGAGTTTTAGGTTAAAATTAAGATTAAAATTCAGTCTTAGAAAAAAATGTGATCAACTTTTTATTTTTGGTCGTACGACCGAAATAGGTTTTAGGTTCGTTATTGTTTATTAATTTTATTTCAAGGGTACAAAAAATCTTATAGACGTTTTGTTGAAAACTTTAAACTAAATTATTTTTTAAGCATATATGAGTTAGCCTAGCTTATCCTTTTGTTTTATTTAAATTAAAAAAAAGTTACTTTGTATCTGAAAAATAAACGATAACTTTAGATTTTAATGAACAATTAACTACAATAACTTTTATAAAAATAAAAACGGTAAATCGGCAAACGTGAAATTCATTTTGTAATAGTATTAGTTATATAAGTTTAAAATAAAATCTTTTAATTAATGTTTTTCGGTAAAACAGAACAAAAAAAAAGTTTGTGTAAGACAATTTTAGGTGTCTTTAAAATTCAACAAAACTTTATAAATAATTAACTAATACACTATGGTCTTATCAATAAACAAAAAAACTATAGATATCACTTTAAATTAATTTATATTAATTTCTTTGTAAATACTGCTTTTTCTAGTTTTGGTGATTACAAAGTTGAGACGTTATTAATTTTTAACTTTCGACAAATTTTTATTTATTATTCAGACATTCCTTTTAAAAGATAAACAAAAGATGTTTTTTCAAGTTAAATTTTTTTGTTTTTCTCAATAATAACAATAGCTCCATATTTACTTTTAAATCATTATAACGTGTTTCTTAATATTTAGCAGTAAAATAATAAAAACAAAGTTTTTTTTTTATGTATGTGGACTTTTAAGTAACAATTTGTGCTTCAAGAAATATAAAAAAAAAATTGAAGACTTTTGAAGTTTTTTCAATGAACCTGGTAAACAAATTACAACTAATAAATATACTAAATTTTAAACAGAACACATTAAAAAAAATCATTTGAAAAGTAAATAAATTACTTCTGTTTTTTTATGTATTAAATATATAAATTCCTACGGAACAGTTATTTTTTAATCAGAAATATCAAGACTACTTAATTTTTTTACTACTGCTTTTTTTAATTTTTCGTAGGTACAAAGTTGAGACATTATGAATTTTTAAATTTTCAACTAATTTCTTTTTGTTATTATGACAACATTATTTAATGAGAAACAAAAGATATTTTATCAAGTTGTGTTACCTACAACTTTTAAAATACAAGTTTTAGATGATATGAGGTTAATATAAATTTACAAAAATACTTATAATTATATCTGAGTTTCAAAACAGAACTTTAAACATATGACAAAAAGACAAAAAAAGTTTCATTAATAAAACTAAGAGTTATTGAAAATATTGCGGTAGATTTTTAGTTTGTACCAAAATAGCTGAAATTGCTAAAATAAATAGAGTATTGATAACTATATCTTATAACCTAAAACCGATATATTATGTTTTAGAAATGTTTAATAGTTTTTAAATAAAATTAACATAATGTATGTTTTGTTCTTTCATATTTTAGTATTTTTTAATTATTTCACTTTAAATTATATTCAAAAAAAATTTTATAATACAACTACTTTATTTGTTTTTCGGAAGTTTGTAAACAAGTTAGTAAAAAAAAAGTTTTAGCTTTAAATTATCATTAGAAATAGTTTTAAATTATCAAAAAATACATTATTAAATTAAGAAGATAACAAAACTTAATTAATTAAAAATAGTAAAAACAACTTTTTTATAAACAAATTAAGCATGAAGAGATAAGTCTACTTAGGAATTTGTATGAAAATGTTTGTTAATATTAATATTAATTACATTAAATTATTTATTTTAGTCTAAAGTTACTTAAGTGATTTAAGACAATATTAAAAAATCTTTACATTTTTATCTAAACGATTTCACATTAAGTTATTAAAAATTTAATTTTTAAAACATACTACAAAGTAATTAGTAACGGTTGGTTTTAATAATAAACACTTAAATTCATCATCATCATGAATATTTTTAAAGAACTATAAAAATATTTGTATTTTGAAACTACAAATTATTTATACTCTAAGAAAGTAACTTAAAAAATTAAAAGTTAAAAAAAAATTATTAACTTTAATTTTTTTTTTTTTAATTGTGTTCCTGACAAAATTTTGAATTGGGAATTAAAATCAATCGATATTTTACAAAATAAGTTTTGAACTATTTTGCGTCACACAACTTAAAGTTCGTTGTTTTGAAAACATCTAGTAACTAAGTCACTTATAAGGCTTCATGGTGCAAAATATTTCTTTAGTTAAGAATTTTTTCGTATAAAATTTTTCAAATTAACTTTTCCATATTAATATGAGTATATAAAGAGTACCAACATAAGTTACAGAAGATAATAAAGCAAAAAAAATGTACAAACTAAACTTGTAGAGATAATTCTATCAAAAAATATACTTGTAGTAGTTTAAATGTTTATTAACTTTAATTTTTGCTTAATAATACTTAAGTGAATTAAGACTAATTTAACAACAGTCATAGTAATCCAAGTTTAGCTAATTCATATTCAATTAAATTAAAATTACGTTCCAAAAAAAACTTCAAGTGAAGAATTTAGTTATTAAATTTTTAATGAAAAAACACTATGAACTTTGTTTTATTTTTTAACAATGTTCAGTTATTACTCAAACTAGAGTTACGCTTGAGACATAACTATTTTTTAAATTAAAAATCAAACTTTACAAAAAAGACAAACAAATAAAAATATTTTAGTTAATCAACTTATTTAAAAAGTTGAAAACAAAAATTTAAAAAAAAATTCGACTTTTTGATCACTTTGATTACTGCAGTGTGGCTAGTATATATACAAGTTTTATTGTTTTAAAAAAGTTTTAAGAAAGTTTAAACTAGTGTAAATAATGACCGCAGATATATCTTTGCAAAAAAAATAATATTTCAAATAACTTTTACTTTTGTAACTTTTGCACGAGTGGAAATGCTGTACTCAAGAAAAAAAATAAATAAATAAAATTTTCAAAAAATTAACAAAAAATGGCACCGACCAAGGGTTAGAGTGAGGGTAAAAGTAAGGACTGAAATATTGAATAAAAAAACTTACAATGCGTGTTTTTAAACAAATTTTAACCAATAAAACATTACACTAGTAAATTAAACAAAACGGTTTGCAACTAACTTTTAACATATTATTATACAAAACAATCTAACTATTTGTTTATTATTAACTAGTTGAAAAAAAATCATTTCAAAAATTATTAAATTAATAAATTGTTTTTTTGGCTTTTAATGACCTTATAACTTTTTTATAAACAAACCGTAAACAAAAGCAGTACATACTATTTAATCAACATTCTAAAAGTTTTTAACTTATTTTTAAAACTGTTCGAAATGTAGAGCACTTAATTTAGTAGTTAAAAACTGAAATTTTTCTTGTTTAAAAATATTTCGTTTAAAAAGTATTAAGTACTACTTTAACTTCAAAAAATTCTTTAACTTTTTTTCTGTTATTTAAAGCTCGCAAAAATTGAATTTTATTTTTTCTTTTAATTTAAAGAAATAATGAAACAAAAAAACTAAATAATAAAACTTGACAACTCAAGCAAAATTAAATAAGTTCACACAGAAAACTCTTGTTATTACTTTTATAAAATGTAATTATTTTACTTAATATTGTTTCGTTTAGGTTTTGAAAAAATTAAGTAATTTTTTTGCATATTAGTTGTGTCAAAACAATGTTGAACATTAAAAGTTTAAAGAAAAGTTATACAGTACCATTTCCAAAACTCAGAACTCTGAAATGACTACTCAGTTACTGAAATTATTTTATTTATTTATTTTAAAAAGAATACGTTTTTTCCATTTTTCATAAAAAACTTAAAGTAGTTATGCATTTAGATTTATATTTAATAGTAATTCAAATACAATAGTTTTTCATTTAATGTAAAAAGTAAAATAATTGTCAATCTATGTAGTTAGAAGTATATTAAAAATAGAACATTGTTAATTACTATCATTACACCAGATATAAATAATAGCTAAAAATAATTCAAGTTAAGTCTGTCCTCTAATTATGTTTTTGAAAACCCTGGTAAAAGTAAACACTCACTTAAGCTAAATAAATTAAAAGTTTCATTTAGTTACAGGAATTGTTTTGGTAGAAACTAAAATATTACTGGTAAATATATTGAAAGTATTTTTTTCACATTTTAAATATTTATGGCTGAAAACTGATTTCTAAATTGTTGATAAAATTTAAGATAGACATAAATTTTAGTTTATATCAATCGACCGAGAGTTAGGGTAATAGTGATAGTAAAACAAAATAAATTAAAAAACTAAGTTAATAAAAAAATAATAATAAGAAATTAAATCAAAATAAAAAGTTCAAGCCATACAAAATAATATTTGTGCAAAGTTTCTGCTCGTGCAAAAGTTTCTTTGTGCAATTTAGTTCCCTCTTGCAATTTTAGGCCTCAGTGCAATTTTTTACGCTCGTGCAAATTTGACACCTACCCGTTTAAAGAGTTAAAAATTTTTCATTTTTAAACAGGTTAAAATCAAGTTATGTACAATTTGAATTTGTTAGACATATTGACAGCTGTTTTGTTCAGTGCACATGTACCTTTTTAAAAAAATTATCTAAATATTTATCTCTATTCTAAATTTGCTCAAATCTATATTGACTTAATTGTTTTATGAACACTAAACATTTTAATTATTAAACACTAATAAGCTTAATTAGTGAAACTTTTTATATTCCTTGAAGTCAGTAAAATTTTTGTAAATTTTTCACGTAAAGTAATTAAAACCTTTTATAAGTCAAATATTTACAAACATCATGTGGTTAATAAAAATTTACACAATAATTAAGTTTTTAGGACTTTTAAGTACATTTATAGTTGTTGCATTGTAAAAAAAATTGTGTAAATTGGTAAACATTTATTAAACAAATATTTTACTTGTATTTAACAAAATTTGAATATTGATATGTTTTTAATGCCTTGATCATAACATAACATTCTTATTTGAAACATGTTTTTGTTAATTTGGCAACCATTTTTTAAATTTGTTTAAAAAAAAACAACTTAATTTTTAAGATATTATTTTTTAATAATTAAGTTACACTTTGCAGTTTCCACAATAAATTTACAATTCGTAATTAAAAATACGCTAATAAAACAAAAACTTTGCATTTACTAATAAAAAAATGCGCTGTAAAGTATAAATAACTCTAAACGATGTCGTATATAATAGCACACAAATTTAGCACAGTTAGTTTTTACTAAGACTCTGCCTGCTTTACTAAGTTCAGCAACTTTCTAAGAATTTGAAAGTTTTAAAACCATGTTTATTGTTCACTAGCATAACATTGCCGTTTTGCTATCAAAACCCCCTTCAATGAAGACATTATATGGGATCATCCAAGCGAAAAACTAAAAAATTCTCAAATTTCAGCCTACTTGAAACACCTTTCATCTTATTTTAAGTTTAATCCAATAATGACTTACTTCAGATAAGAAAAATTACTGTACAAATTATTTTACTTTGTTATTTGGTAGAAAAATTTAATTTGGTTTTTGAAAAACATTAGCAAAATTAGTTATTAATTCATATCAGATTTTAATGTCTAAGTGATATTAAGATTTACTAGTTTATTTCTTTGTGTAGTTTTTTTTCTACTTATAAGGTTATGTACTTATTATTATTTATTAAGTTTTGAATGTCGTAAAGTTTATCTGAGCATAGAAAATGGTAATGAATTTAAGCTGCTAGCTTTTTATTAATGAAGCTTGTTGACCTGGCTAAGCTTTTATGTGTAATTTAAATTCTTTTGTGTATCAAGGACTAATACTTAAAAGCCATAAACAAATAATAATTTTTTTAGCCTTATGAGCAACGTTTAAAACTCTTGTAGGTTTTAGATCTTTGAAGATTATTGAATGTATTGTAAATTTGAAATAGAGCAAAATCAAAAGTTTGTGTGTTTGATAAAATTTACGACACAAAGTCCTTAAGTATTCAAGATCTAAACTAAAATTTCTTTTAGTTTTAAAAGTTAATGTTTTTAAAAGTTTTTAAAAATTCAATGTAATCATATGAAATGATATGAATTTATATATAATGCGCGATCATACGTTTGTGGTTTTTTAAGTGACGTCACTAAGCGCTAGAAAATGCGACGCTTTTTTATATAATATTTAAAAATACTATGATAGAGGTATAGAATCTAAGATTTAGCTTTTATAAACTTATGCAAACCGATACGTGAAGCGTTTTATAATTTTTATATTAAGGGCTTTGCATAATTTTTTTAGATAAGTAGCCCATTTTTTTGTTATCGTTTTCTTTAATTTTTAGATCGGTCTTTGTTTATCCTATTAAACATTTTTTGTAGTTATAAGATACAAACAACTTGATCACTGTTAAATTTGAATTTTCATATTGAGCAAACATTTTTCATAGTTAAATTTGCCATTACTGTCTAACGTATGTGGCTATAGTTTTTCATCAACTTACTTACTATCAATTTTTCCACAGAAAATTTACTTTGAAGTGTTCAATAGTTATTTTTTTCTACAAGTTAATACGAAAAAAGAGATTTATTTTAAATGTAATTTTGAAAATTTATTTATGTTACTTAAACAAGATTTTGTGTCCCAAGTGCAATATAATGCGACACTATAAAAAATATCTCAAAATTTATTTTATTTTTTAGCAATATTGTAAGTTTAATCTAAAGACAGGGCAGTTAAAAGTTAGCGTGCACATTTTTTTAGTTTAGAGTGCACATAATTCTATTGCCTTAAAAGAATAAAATAGAATATAGAGCGCTAATTTTTAAAGCGTTACAAATTTTCAACAAGTAGTTTGTTTTTATGATGTGACATCGTTTTTACAATAAATGTAGTTATGATGTTTCTTAGTTCCATACAATTATTTTTATATATAATAATTTTTAAAAGAAAACATTTATGTGCTTTTAAATTTATATCATTCAGTGCTTAAAGTATTTTATAGCACTCACTTTCTAATTTATATAGAAAGCTTGCGTTTTGTTAGCGTCTCAAGAAGGTATAAATTATGATTTTTTTAGAAAAACTTAAATTTTTTAATATTCAAAGGTTAAAGATAACATACGATAGGTCAAATGTTTTTTTTTTGTTTCTAAACTCAACATTATAACAGGTATTTATAAAAAATTTGAAAACTATATATGCTATAGATATATGTACATATATATAAAAAACAATTAAAAATAAAGTAACATTATTTACTAAAATGTTAAAACTTTATAGATATCACAATGTTGTTTTGTATTTCTTATTATAAATGTTTCGAAAATGATTCAAAGTGGTTAAGTTATATGTGATATACATTGTTTTAATTAAAAATTTCCAAGAAATTAAAGCACAAAAAAAATTAACAAATATTTAAAAGTGTATAAAAAAATTGATTTTCACGTTTTTAGAAATTTATTCAATTTTACGGCTTGTACAAGACATTCTTTTTAAATAGTTATGTTCTTAAGGTTGCATTTTTAGTATTAAAATTTTAAATATACTTGCACTTTTTACTTCAAGATCGAACATTTTGGTTTTTTTTAAATATACCACTAAAAGATTTAAAATAATATTTTTTCGATGAGCCCTAATAAGACTAAAAATTTCGAAGTGCAAAAAAATAATTAATCTATGTATATAGAAGTTTCTTCCATTAGTTTTTTTTTTTTATTGATAAAATTAAAATATTAAACTTAGTAAATATTTTAACTTATTATTACTAATCTAGACTAATCTGGTAGAACACTTTAATAAATAATTTTTTATATATTCCAATTGAAACCTTATTTTAAGTAAAAAATACAGTTTGAATTTTTTTATAGTAGTCTAAAGTGAGACTAGAGTTTCATTAGATTTAAAATAAACTTACCTTTTTAAATATTTTTTAAGTAGTAAAAATATAAGTATTTTAAACTTAGTATGAAAACACAAATACAAACTTTTGTTTTAAACTTGTTTTGACATCGATTAAATTGTTATGGTTTTCTCTAAGGAAAAATAAGCTTAAATGTAAAACTACCTTTATACTACTGTTAAAACTAAAGTCCTAAAAATCTTTTACAGTTTGTACTTAAAAATAAATGACAATAAATGCTTTTTAAAATACAAAGTTTTATCGCAATTTTTAAAATTAATTTTTTAAAAGTAATTTAAATAAGCTGTCTGATTTTAATTCGCATCGTATTATCAAAAACTAAATTTAAAAACAACACAATTATTGCAATTATCCAATAAATAATTTACTTTTACGATGTGATTTTGACATCGTTCAAAATAACTTAAGTAATTAAAAGTAGTATTCACAGAAATTTCTTAAATTATTTGAAGTATATGTTTACACTAAAGTTTGTGTTATTTTAAATGACGTCATAAAAAGCTTTATAACTTATTGCATTTAAAGTTCAAAACTTCTTTTTAGTATAAGCCTCAATTAAAGCTAAGATAGTACTTAAAATGTTATTAAAATTGTTTGTACTCCTAAAATTTGATCGTTTTTGATTTTGTTTTAAAAAAGTTTAGTTATTGTAAAGTTTGATTTGTGTATAAAGTTTAATAACTTTTAGTTTGATTATTTAATTATTTTTATAAAAGCGGATAAATATTAAATACATATGTTACTTTTTTAATTAACTTAAGCTTAATTTATTAAAATTTTTAAACAAATAGCATCATAATTTTTCTAATTAAACTCGTTAAATGCCTATACTATTTTATTTAAATGTTTTGTTTTATAGACTTTTTAAAAGTTGCTAAAAAACCAATCAAAACATACGCACCTGTAAAAAACTGAGCAGTAAAAAATTTTATCTTTTAGTTAAAATAATACGATTTAAAATACTTTACTTTTACAAATAGGTTGTAATTGCAATGCAACTAAAACTGATCGGCTGCTGAAGTATAATTATGAGCCAATAATTTTTAAGTCATATTATAAAAAGGAAGCACAAAGACAAAAGTCATATACTTATGAAAGAAAGAATTGTAATAAAATTTCATTAAAACCGTAATTTACTTAAGTTTTAAGGTTTAAAGAATTCAGTTGAACCGATTGTTTAAGCCAACAGAACTGACCATTACAAATTTTAGTGTGTAAACTATTGTTATTTACTTTTTAAAACAAAAAATTTCTTTACTCATTGTTTAAAATAGTTTATTTTCTAATTAGTTTTAATATTAAGAATGGTATATGTATGATTTGTTTATTATTATGTGAAAATTTTTATTAAAAACTTACTTGTAATGAATATACTAAAGCCAAACGAAGTGTCAAAGCATACAGCATTTAAAACAGCTAGATTTACACAAAAAACAATATATGGTTACTTTAAGTTTAAAAAACATATTAATTTCTTTTTTAAACTTATTTAAATCAATCTATTGTGACTTTGTAACAGTTAATTTTTTTAGAAAAAAAAAACAATTTTATTTCGATGTGTTTGCAACATCGTTTCAAATAATTGCGCTGATGCATAAATATCGAATGAAGACTTTCTACATTTATAAAATTTCTAACATTTTTATTTGAATTGCGCATGCAAGAGTTTGTGTGCTTTCATAAGTGACGTCACATAGTGCTTAATAACGCGACGCATTTCAAACATATGATTGTTGATTTGTGAAAAAAAAATATTTAATCTTTAGAAACTGTTACATTCTACATTAAGCATAAGTGAAAACTTCGTATAAACAATAATTAGGTAGCTTTATACTTGCTCATATCATTTAAAAATGTTTAGGTTTAAGTTTTAAAAACACAATCAAACTGGTTGTATATTAAAAACACTGAAATTATAAATTATAAAGTATATGGAAGTTTAATAAAAAAAAAGAACGAGCCAAGTTTAATGTTGACAAATTAAACTTAAGATAAAAAACTAAACAAGGTAATATCAAAATACAATTATGTTTATTCATAATAAAAGTTACAGCAGCCTATTAAAGTTTTATTAAAGTTATTTAGCTTAAAAATTAAGTTTTTAACTTTAATATTATTTATTAGCTAATCTTTAAACTGTTATGTAAATTGTATAAATAAAAATATTGAGAAAAATTATATTTAATGTGGAATGCCTTATTTATTGTTTACTAGTGTGGTTTTAAAAATAGGTCTAAAATAAAACTTAGTTTTAATTTGAAAAGAAAAATGTTAAAATAATTTAACGAAAAAGTGTATAAGTTAACATTTGATTATTTTGCGTTTAAGTTGTGTTCGTGACAAGTTTTAAAATAATTCAACAAGGCAAGGACTAATTGTCAAAGTTTTAAAAGCTATTTAACTTTTAAAACATATTTGCATCGCACAACAAAATGTTTGCGTTTTTCAACAAATGACGTCACGAGGTATTTTTTTGATTTAACTTCATTTCTCGCAAAAATAAATTTTTTGGTTTACTTTCTTAAAAATAGTTTTAATTGTTAATGTAAAGTTAAACGAAATATTTAATCTAGTACAAAATTTTATCTAAGTTATTTATTCTTTATTTAATTTCAAACTCAAAAGTTTTTTGATCAACAACTATTTAACAAAACCAAATATGTAAGAGTTCTCTCGATCTTAAGTTTCTTCGGGTACTATTTTTAAAGTAAGTGAAATTTGTCTAAATGTATTGCCATTATTTTAGTAACTTTATTTTTAGTGGTTTTTGCTTACCAAATTACATCAGCTAGTAGTTTGTGATCAGTAGTAAAAAAAATATCATTTCTGATACTTATAAATTTATACATTTAATTTCGAAAAAGTCATAGTCAAAAATTTTTAATACTTAAATTTAGGTATACTATCTAATGTATGCATTTATGTTTTCATCTGATTGATTCTAATTTCAAGTTTGTATCATATAAACTATTTTATTTTTTAAACTTATTTTTAAGTTTTTAAAAAGTAATTTATATTACGATGTGTTTGTGTCATCACTTGAAATAATGATAGACCTGAATTTATTTTTTATGTTTCTTGTACATTTAAAATAAAGAACACTTACTTTTTTTTTAGCATGACCAAGTTTTTTTATTGACTGCACCAAGCCCTAAATAATGCAACAATTCAAAACTTATATTCAAAGTTGTCGTATTTTTAGCAACTCAATCCTTATAAAGTTCTAATTATTTTGCACAAATTTTTATTTTAAAATTTTGAATCTAATTAACAATTTTTGAATGATTGTATTGATTTGCTTTAATAAAACTATGAAATAAGTTTGAAACACTTAAAATATTTTAAATAAACACTACATTTGCTTTTAAGATTTTGATCTAATTTTATATAAACAAAACATATAGAACAACAGTAAAAAAAAAATTTAAACAAAATAGGTGTTCAAAAAACAAGTTTTTGTTTTTTTATTACTAAACAGTTTTGTTAATTTTCAGTTTGCAACAAATATGTTTATTTTAAAGTATTTTAAGCTTAGCGTGCACATAATATTGTGCTCACATTTCAATTACCTAAATACCATAATCAAACACTAGTTGTATATAAATTGCAAACAACTATTTAACAAACAACTTATTTTTACGATGTGACATCGTTTGAAATAATAAACAATGAACAAGAGTCTTGTCGCCCTCACTTTAAAGATAAAAGTTTTTGATTATATTTATGTTGCGAAAGCAAACATTTGTGTGTTGTTAAATGTGACGTCATTTGGCACTTTTTATATTTTATAGCGCATGTTTTTCTAAGTTAGATGCAACATTTTTGTCTTAGTAGCGTCTCATTAAGTGTATTGCGAGAACAGTTTTAAACTTTCAAAGCTTAAAATTATATTAGACTGATTAAGTTGCATGTTTTTAAACAAACTAAAAAAATTTAAAACTAAGTTGCTTAAATAACAAAAATATGTTACAAATAAGAAACTATTAATATTATGTGCTATTAATATTTTTCTTTCACTTAATAGCATTAACTGTTTCGACTATTTTTTAGAAACTAACTAAATCTTCAGAAAGTAATGTTTTTCCTTTTTAGTGTAAAATTCTTAAAAAGCATTCCTAGTGATTAAATATAATTTGCGACTAAAACATCATTAAGCTTATCTAACCTTATAACGAAATCAAACCTCATTAAAACAACTGGTGTATAGAAAGAGCTTTCAGTTATAGAGAAACATTCACCTAGTTAATCAATAAATCAATTTCATTGGTCTTCATTTAATTCATAAAACCTAAGAAAGTTTGTCATAATGCTTTGGTTAGAGCAACTATATTTATTAATTAAAGTTAACATATCCCATTATAGTCAAGTATCCGATTGAAGTTATTATTACCATAGTCGAGAATTTTTTCAAGTATTTTCACATTTTGGTACAATCTTCGGAAAAATAAACAAAAATTAAAAAGTTTCCCACAAGCAAAGGTCTGTGTTGGTTTTTAAAATATTCAGTAAATGCTTTAAAATATGAGCCATAAAAATTCAAAGCTGCGGGCTCTAATAGGATTATGATTAAATACTCAATGTTTCAAATAGATTATTTTGTCTTTTTATCAATTCGTTTACCATGGTAAAACCAAAACTTAACCTAAATGAACAATTCTAATCAAGCTTTTAAGATAGAAAAAACCTAAATATCATAGAAAATAATATAAATACAATTTTATTGTAAGTACGATTAGCAGTTTACTCTAAATATAAATATTGTTAAACACTTTAACAACACAAAAAAGTTAAGAAAACCAAAAAAAATAACTTATTATTAAAGCAATAAAAAAAAATTCTAAAAGAGCATCAATTTAATTTCATTTTTTATTCATTATAATAAGCCAATGTGTTTCTTTATTTTTCTAAGGGTTTTAATAAAGAAAAGTATAACATGAATATCAAAATAAAAAACTATTACTGTATCTTAAAACTCTTAAGCTTAGTAAAAAAAAGCTGACTTTAACTTGGTAAATATTAATGTTTTTAAACACTTCTTGATAATTTACTGTTTTATCTTACTTTCTAATTTTTCTTTATAACTAAAAGTATGTTATCTTACCAAAAAACTCAACGCATTTATTAAATACTTCATTAAAGTTTTCATTATATGGAGACTAACAACAATAACTTGATTTTACGATGTTATTGTTATATCATTTAAATATTTAACCATCATTGAATGTTTTGTACCTAGACACAGTTAAATAATTAATCTTTAAATATATATTTAACGCGCGAGCAAGTGTTTGTGGTTTTTTTGATGACGTCACTAAGAGCCTTAAATTTAATGTCACATTTATATTGCACATGTTTAGTTAGTGTTATAATTAACAAATAACCACTAACATCTTTGAACACAATCTAAAACATTTAACTTTTGTATTGTTGAGCTTTAACTTAGGATTTTATATAATTTTAATAATTACTTGAATTGATTTTTGTAAACGAGTTGATGAACGAGAGGTCTTTGGAATGTAAAACAAGTAAACCATAACAATATGTCTGGATTTATTTTTTCTCATCCTATCTATTTTTTTAATTAAAAGCTTTGTGCCAGATTACAAAAAAATATATAAAAATGTTGGATTATTTTTAACTAGTTAACGTAGACTAAAAATTCAACAAAAAACTTATTTTTAATCATAAAAAACTTTGAATAATATAGATCGCTTTTAATAAGGTAGATTTAAGAGATACTTTTTACAATGATGGATAAATAATCTCCATCTTTTTAAAAAAACTTATTATCTAGTCAAAAACTTTTAATTCTTAGTCCAGTATTGCAATACAAGAATTTTTGCTTACTTGTAATAAACATTTTTCAACAAAACAAAGCGCTAGAATTCCCTATATTAAATACTTCATTAGCAATCTATCATTTAAAACAAAAATTTAATCTTAAAACGTATTACAAATTTATAATTTTTTTGTTTTTAAGAATTACTAAGTTCTTTTTAAATTGAAGTGAAATTTGTCTAAATATGTAGCTTATATTTTTTGATTACCAAGTTTTTAGTGGCTCCACTAATTATTCATCTACGTTATTTCTTATTTGTTATTATTATTTGCCTTTTAACTACTTATTAATTATATAATCAAAAGTAAAAACGATAAGTTTTACGATGTTACATCGTTTGAAATGATTGAGTTGATGCTTACTCAACTGAACATTTTGAATATATTTTTCTTTTGCATAAACAAATAGTTTCTTAGAATATGACATTATTAAACGCTTTATGATGCGACGCTTTTTAAAGGCAAACTCAACTATATTTTTACTTTTAGTGTTTAAAACTGTTAAAATAATTACTTTTTGCTTTAACTCTAATTCTGAACTTTTTAAGCTTTAAAAACGATGACCTCAGTTTAAAAATTTTTAATCATAAAATTCTATTTTTTTAGCATTATGAAAGCAAAAGGAGTCTGTGAACCAACATCAAAAAATTCTTTTACACTAGAACACTTACGTTTGATGCTTAATCTGAATTTGATTTTACTACTGGGATTTGACATAATTATCACTTTACCCTTAACTTAGTATTACTAGATGTCAATACTAGTATAAACAACCAGGCACAACAATTTAATGGGTTTCTTTATTAAACGAGCTTCAATGAATACAATACCAATTATTAAAAAATCCGGCCGATTTCGATATCAGACAAAAATGGCAATATCTGGCCGGATCCAGACCCAAAAAGTGAGTCCGGTACAACACTATTCATGACTAAAACTGTAAATTTTATATACAGTTGATTTTTAAAACATATAAAATACAACTCTGGTAGGATAATTGTTAGTTATTTTTAGTTAAAACTTAGTTTTAGTCTCCTACTGACGTCATAAGTCTTAAACCAACAAGCTTTTGGTTGTTTGATACATATAACTTAGAAATTTATTCCAATTTTTTAAGTAGTCTGCACGATTTCTAACATTTGTAAGACTTCAAAATTATTAAAACTAAAAACCTAAAAAAATACAATTTACAGGTTTGTATATATTAAAAAAAAAAAACTTAAACTCTAAAACACTGTTTATATATATCTTAAATTTCTATAACTAAAACCTTATGAAGCTGTAAACTAAACAAATTTTTAGAATTAATTTTTTATGGTATGCATTTTAAAAAGTATGGTAATACAAAATTTGTTGTATATGGTTGTCTGTAATACATTGGTAGGTTTTAGTTTAATTAAAAAAATTTTTTTAAGCTGCTTAGATATTATCATACTCTTTAGATAGCTCCTTCAAAACACCATTTTATTTAAAAGTGTTTATAACTTGAGCTTTTAATCATGTAATAATAAGTCCATTATATGAATGTTTAACATTAAAGATCTTATAATTTTTAGATTTTTGAAACTTAAGTTAATAAAATAAGTAACCAATAACAATATAAATAACTGTATTATTTTTCAAATTTTTTTAAACAATTTTGTATACAAAAGCTTGCAGAACTATTTGTTTTTAACACCTTATGTAATAATTTTTATGTTCAAACCAAAATCTAAGACTACTAAAACTAAAACAACTATTATGTTGCAACCCTGTTTTATAGTTTTCATTGGAACTTAACACTTTTCTTAAGTTTTAAAGCACTAAGTTACTTTGTGACATCATAATAATTATCCCACAAATGTTCTACTGCCAAACAGGAATATATTAATTATAGGTTCTTAAAGAGCAACATTGAGTTATGCATAAAAATAGTTGTAGAAAATTTTAAACATGGTTTCTGACAAAACGTAAAATAATTTAAACATTTGAAATTTAAAGTTTTCCAAAAGTATTCAACTCATTATGTAAAATGGATAATTTGATTATTAGAATTAAGATTTTTAAAATGTGTGCACCATTTATTTTAAATAATTACTTTTTTTACATTTTAGCATCACATTACAATAAATTTTACGATAACTAACCTTTTATATTTTTTTCGGAAAATTCTATTTTATGCTTTTATATCTGAACGATAAAAAAATATATTATTTAAAGTGTATATTTCTAACTTAACTTATAAACAGTTAGTCATATAATTTTCAATGACATTGACTATAGTTAAAATCTAGATAAAAAATTATAATTATTTTTAAAATTGAATTTTACAAATGAATAAAAGAGTTGTTGTGAAAGTGCTTAAAGCTTTTTAAATGTAGACTTCTTTATTCTATGTTTGATGACTCTTGTAAAAACAGTCTTAGTCTACTAAGGTGCCTATCAAAAAACATAAAAGTTTGTTTAAATTAGTTATTGTTACATACAGGCTATCAACAGTAATTGTTTTATTTATTTTATAAATCTAATTTTATCTTTTATTGGATTTTAATTAACAAGTTCTATTAAGAGACTGAAACTAAAGCTCAAACATGTTTGTAATAGAACATTAGTATTACCATCTAACAGCGTTTCAATAATTAGACTTTTTTAATGGTAGTTGTAATGTATTTCTTCAACCTCTTTAAAAGTTTTTTTGAAAGTCATCTATCTTTTTGATGTTTATAAGTTAAAATTTGAAAAATTTTCTTAATGAAATGTGTTTAATATATGTTGAAAATTTTTAAGTTCATAATATCTTCGAACTAACTACAGATAGTTAATTTTTTCATATTAAAAAATTTACCATAAACCAAGTAGTCAAAAATAGAATAAAAAGTACTCAGTTTAAAGGAGTAAAAACTTTTTTTTAAATTATATATTTACTCAAATAATAAGTTAAAGGAAATTTTTATAGTTTTCTTATTTTACTTAAAAATATATTTTTTTAAAGCAGAACGGTTTTTATAAACGGTTATTTTATTGCAATATAAACAAAACAAATGTTAAACATACTTTAAATAAATGTAACTGAACAAATAAAAATTGTAAGAGTGTTAACTTTTTTAATTAACACTTTTAGTTTATTTAACGACAAAAAAAGCTCAAAATATTAGGTCTCATTGGCGTAGCGTGGTGTTTTGGTCAGGGGGTGCGCAATTTTTTTTCTCAAAAATTCCCCTAAGTTGCAACTTTTGTAATTAGCTATAAAAAGATCTTTTTATAAGTAATATAATTGAAAAAAATTCATTAAGTAAAATAAGTTTAAAGCAACTGTTTTAAAAAATAATTATTTATTACAAAATTAAATAAATAAAAAAAGTATAAACTTTATTAGAACTACTTATACTTATACAAATGTAAACTTACTAAAAAAAATGTTTTTACTACTTACAGTAAATTTTATATCTTTAAAAATGAATATATTCAAAAAAACGAAAGTATATGTTTTATTTAAGAAAATATATCAATCTCATAAATTTACAATACAACAGTGATAACAACACCTCATTGCATTTTATGTGTTACACAAAATTATGTTTTAGTAAAAGAAACTGAAATGTTATAAATAGAACATATTGCTTGCTTATTTAATGTAAGTTGGGTATTAATGCGAGAAAATAAAATCTGAATTATAAAAAAGTTAAAACAAATTGAACTTAGCTTTTTTTTTAATTTTAATAAAATACAAATCAAAGCTTGTCATAAAAGAAACATTTAATGAAAATTGTAAAACACATTACATAACGAAAAAAAGTTTTATGGCAAGTTTTAAACGTAAGACTTAATGACAGTAAAACTGAATATCTATCTACAAAATATATGAATATCTGAATTCCTACAAAGACAAATTTTTTTATATAAAATAGCTAAACAATTTCGAAAATATTAACAAAATAAAATGTAATTTAAGTCAGACAAAACACAGAATTTGTAAAAAAAAAACTACAGGTAATAATATATAATAATAAAAAACATATATCTGAAACATGTCATGTTTATCAAAAGCTAAAGTACTCACAAAGAAAAATCTATGTTTGTCCTAAACAAAAACTTAAATGCATATTTTTAACATTTGTAATTAAAATGCATCCTTCTATCTTTTTTGTTTATAAATAAATTCATAACTTCCTCATTAAAACCGCTAAAGTTTTTAATTAAGTCTCTACCAACAGAAATAACACTTAGGGAGTTTAGTCTAGACTAGGAGTGGGCAACGTACGGCCCGCGGGCCGGATCCGGCCCGCGGAGTGAAAACGACCGGCCCCCAAACCATTTTTAAGTTTAAATGGAATCCGGCCCGCGGACAAAATTAATCCGGCCCGCGAGTAGGTGATCCGGCCCGCTAGGCATTTTAAAAATTTATATGAAATCTGAAAAGCCAATGTAATAATTACAGAATTTTTGCAAAACCTCTTTTGAATTGTTTTCACAAAACAAAACTGTAAACTTTGACCCTGATAATGGTTTTAAAAATGGCTTTTTATTTTTGAGGTGAAAAAACACCATTTTGTTATGGTATGATGTTTTGGTTTAAGTCAGTTAAAACAATCCTTTCTCAAATTACACCATAAACATTTTTATGCTGTAACAACTTACTTGATGACACAACCTAATATATTCACCTTCATAAAAAATGGACGTGTAAAAAACTGCTGTCCAACGCAGATGTGCAGTGAGTTGATTTTATAAAAGTTAACTTTTTTTTTCATTTAGACATTGACAATTATTTTAAGTTAAAGTGCTTAACTTTACGTTTTAGTAAAATATTTTAAGTTGAGATAACAGTTTGCACTCTTTTCTGCTATTGATTTTTAACTACGGACTTTTTAATTAATTGAATGATTAAATTTAGTTATAACCAAATTATAACAATATTTCAAAATAATATCTCATTAATTTCAAGTATGATTTGTTTGAAAATTTTTTTTTTATGTTTGTAGTAACAGTTTACAATCTAGTAAAATTTTGAATAATAGTTGTTAAATTCTAAAAGTAAAGTA
Organism: Thalia democratica; assembly: GCF_965202585.1. Classification (NCBI taxonomy): domain Eukaryota; kingdom Metazoa; phylum Chordata; class Thaliacea; order Salpida; family Salpidae; genus Thalia; species Thalia democratica. Next base: position 4,876,902 of record NC_139171.1, on the reverse strand, counting down.
CAAAAAAGTTTCTTATCTATTAATTTTACTTTTGAAATAATTTTTCATGTTTTGAGAAAGGTTGACTCACACTAAGACTACTAAATAACTCTGGCTAGTCTAAACTTCTATAAAAGCTCTGCCAACTTAGGATATTATTTATATTTTTATAAATGGCAGGCAGAATTTTATGGTTTGGTTATTATAACTTTCAATATTTTTCTCATTAAGTATTTTATTATTATTTTGATGTTATTAGGTATTTAAGATTGGTAAATGGTTAATTTTTCAAACTTGGATGACATCAAATTTTTATTTGACTTTTCTTTTAAACTCAGACTTATTTTTGTTCAACAAGTTAAATTTTTTCAAAAAGAGCAATCCTATTATAATTTAGAATAAATGAAACATATTTTGCAAGATGTTTAATATTTATAAATTTGTTTTATCTCCTTTAGATGGTAGTATCAGATTAGATATTTAATCTATAATATTGAAAGAACCTTGAACTTGAAAATTTTGGCAAAGTTAATTTTATTGCCAAGAATTTAGTACTTAAAAAATAACAAGTTAAAACCTTAACAATTTTTACATAAAATGATGAAATTTAGATAAGATAAAAAATGTTGTATAAATGTTTTTATATTTTTTAATTTTTAAATATATTTAGTATCTTCATTAATTCTATACTATTAAGCACAATTTTTGACCTTAATTGTAATTTTTTACTAAAAACAAATAGCAAAAGTTGTACTTTTAAAATTCAAAAAGTCCTCCATAACCTCAAGATATCTACACAATCAGGATATTTGGTGTACTCAGGATATCTTTTTTATAAATTTCAGGATTACATACAATAATTTAAATTTCAAAAAAAAAAACAAGATTTTCTCAGGACCTGTTTAGCTTTTTGAAAAAAAAAATCAAATTATTTTTTTATCATTTTTAATAATCCCAGTCCAGTTTTTTTCTAGATTTTGAAAAAGGTTTAGTTTCAATATTTTCTTATATTATCTAAGTTTAACAGTTTTGTAAATAAGTTAATAAAAAAAAATTAAATCAAGCATATAATTTTTGTTGTTCTTAGTAGATTTTTAGACAGATTTTATGTACCATTGAGCAAGCCAAAGTTTGTCAACTTTAAAAGATGACCATGAGACCAGTTGTTTTGTTTGAGACTTCATACATTTGCAGACAAACATTTCCGACCTTAAAAATCATTAAGAATTAGCTAATTTCATACCGAATCAGTATTCCTGTGCACTTGCAGATTTTTCCAAACCGTCATGCAACTTTTAAACAACTCTAATACATTATCAACCTTAAGTGTTTCATCTGCATCATTTAATTTTTTTTCGCTTTTTATGGTAAAACTGTTTATATATAAAAATTATTCATTCTTTCGATTCTTTTATACGTGCAAAAATATGTAATGAATCTTTATAAGTTTATTTAAATTAAAAGGTAGTAGTTTAACACCGTAATGTAAGTAAACTTCTGAATAATATTATTAATGTAAACTCCAGCCAAGGATTGTCAAAATTAGATAGTTTCGAATAGTTAAAAATTTTTTATTTTACAGCTTGAAATGTTAGGCTCGAGTAACTTTTAGTAAGTAAATTTTTGGTTTTATAAGATTAAGTAGTATTAGTTCGGTTCAGAGTTAAAATCAATATAGAATTAACATAAAATTTCATACTTAATTCAAAATTCTAAAATACTCGATAAATTAGCATCCAGCCGGAATCAAATCTTTTTTAGAATTATATTCTATTCGGATCCGGAACCTTGTCTAAAAATAGTATTTTGCCAGATCCGGATAATATTATTAAATAAGGATCCGGATCTATAAAAGGATCCTGCTGGATCCGGTAAATCACTTACTACAAATGCTCCGGCCCGCTGAGGCTTATTTTTTTTTTTGGATCCGGCCCGTCAATTATTTACGTTGCCCACCCCTAGTCTAGACTGACCCATGGTATTTCTTAAATATGTTTTTATTCTCTTTAGAGATGAAAATGTCCTTTCAGCTTCAGTTGAACACATAGGTATGGTTATTAAAATTTCTAGAAGTTTTATAGTTTCACAAAAACTATCAGAAAGATTGTTATTCTTTATGTACAGCAGAGTTTTTACTAATCCCCCTTTGTGCATTTCTTGTCGATTATAAATAACCATTAATTCGGTTTGTAGCTTTTTACAATTGACAACAGGATAAAAGTTGTTCACTGCTTCGATAAGGTCAGAAGGAAAACATTTTAAATAAAACGAATACATATTTTCTAAAAACAACTGGGATATTCTCAAGTGTCCTGAAAAGTTAAATCTTTTAGCAACATTTACCCTTACACTGTCACAAACTTCTTTGGCGGAAGAAGAGAGGCATATTTTTGCATGATCTGTAACACTAGAATTACGAACTCTATTAACAGCATCTTGAAAATTTTTCACATGTTGTTCGACTTTTTGCACAGTTAGATTAGTGCTTTGCATTATATTATACAAAATATCTACTTCTGGCATAAGCTTAGAAAAAATCTTCAACCAAAAGTTGAACTTTTCATCATTTAAGATTCTTATGCAGTTTTCTGCCGCAGCTATAGTTGAATAGCCGCAACTGTCAGTGTGATTAACAAAGTATTCAAATCCTGTTAGTAACTCGGTTTTCCTTTCTGCAACTTTGCATACGGTTTTTGAGTTGTAATTCCATCTAGTTTTACATCCAGATGGAACATTTACTTCAACTACTCGTCTTCTTTCTGGTGACTTAGAAAAAAAAGTAGGAATTTGATCCAATTTAGCGAAAAAACGTTTTGCCTCTCGGTTGCAGCTAGCAGCCATCGAAAGCACCAAATTTAGCTGATGAGCAGCACAATGTACGTAATAAGCGTTTTTATAAACTTCCTTTACTTTAACATGAACCCCTCCTATTCTTCCCTTCATGACTGAAGCACCGTCATAAGTCTGAGCAATTAATTTTTTTTTGTCACCCTGCAGGATTTTCTCCAGCTCATTTAAAATAACTTCTGAAATACCTTCTGCATTTACTCTTTTTGACTGAAAAAAAACCCAAAACCTCTCAACGACACTGTCATTGTTGGTATATCTTATCACTATAGACAATTGGTTTTGCACGCTCACATCTGTTGTTTCGTCCGCAATTACTGCTACAAAGTTTGTCTGCCGTACTTGAGATATAACTTCCTTCCTGTAAATTTCCAAGGCACACAACAAAATTTCATTTTGTATAGTTGGAGACAACCCTGAAAATGCTTTACTTGTTTCAAAGTGCATTTTAAGATCTTTGTCAAGTTTGCTAGCAAACTTAAGCAAAGATCTAAAGCCACCAGGGTTTAAAGAATCTTCCATTTCATTATGCCCTCTCAAAGCTATTTCTTGGAAGCCACAGAAAAGCACACTATCAATTATAGTTAACAATACTTTTCTGTTTTTCAGTACTTCTCGATTGTGTTTATCAATGCTATTCTTGTAGCTTTTGCTCAAATGAGCTTGTATACAATTTTTGCCGAGTAAATTAAATGATACCATGTTGTCGATGTGCTTTGGCGAATTGGCATGGGTTCTAGTTCTTTCAGCAAATTTTCCTAATTTTTTAAAACCTGATTTGGTCCAAGCATCCTCACCACCAAACAATATGCAAGGAAAACAGTACAGAGCTAAAGTATGTTCACATCCACACAGCCACTTATGCGTTGTGTAATACTCCTTGTTGAATTTTCTCTTGAACTTTCTACCTATTAAACAACACTAAATAAATATTATAGTAACACAAAGCTTTAGAGTTGCCTTCTTTAAAACAAAAAATACTTAGCTAAGTGCCCTTTAAAAAATCTTTAACAATTTTTAAGGGGTTATTTTTCTAAAAGCTCATTAAATTTTAAAACATCCAAAACACTCATGTTAAGCTAAATAATTGTTAATATAATACTTTTAGTACTATGAAAATTACCATTTCCTGATAACTTGCATAGATTGCTTAAAAATGAAAATCGACTGATTTTTTGTAAACTTTTAAAATTTCTGTGAAAACTTACAATCATATTTCTTTTAATAAAGTTATTTTAAAAGTACAGCTTTAAAGTAAGTGTGTTATAAACTGTTTTTGTTGATAATAGAAAATAAACAAAACTCTTTATGACTCAACCAACAATATAGTTATATTTATGAAATTTATAAAGTACAACTAACTCACAATTTTTCAAATAAAAAAGTAAATAAATTAAGGCCATAGAGGGGAGGGTGGTTAAACATTTTTTTTTTACAAAAATTAACTTTCACTTTTATATGAAAGCTTTAATTACAAACTATAAGCCAGTTTTTATAGAATGCATGAATATCATTTAACATTTGAGATGTTTTATTTTTTGTAAAAAGTTACCAATACAAATGTATGGACCGCAATTTTATCAGGGTCAATTTTCTGGGAAATTTTAAAGATTATTAAAAATCTATCTTCTTCTTCATTTTTCAAGCAATCTTTTTAAATTTTAGAAAATGATCCTTACTTTACAAAAAAAACGTAATTTATGAATTTTGATAATTAAAATAAATAAATACTTTATAAAAAAAACCTTAAAATTTATTTTTATTTTTCATAAAAAATACATTGTTACCACAATTTTTTAAATTCACAAGTAATGTTATTTTATTATTGTATAAAGATTAAACTGTTAAAGTTTGAAGAAGATTGCTTGAAAAATGTAGGAGGACATAGATTTTAAACAAAATAGTCTTTCCCTTCCCATAGGGAACCTATTATGCGGCCCAATTTTGACTAGTCATATCTCACAAAATAATTCGAATTTTTTATTAAAATAAAAAGCACCTTATTGCTTAGAAAAAAATTTATAAAATAAGATCAACTTCTAAAAAACGTGGCTTACCCCCCTATGGCCTTAAACTACAAACAAATAGTCAACTAAGTATAACAATTAATGCCTCTAAACATTTTCTTTGTGCATTTTCTAGATAATTTTAAGTATTTATTTTATATCAACAAATAGGATTGTATTAAACTCAAAATAACTCATACTTTTAGTTTGTTGCAGCTTTTAATATACTATTTCTATCTTTTATATAAAAACTTTAAATCTTCAGTATTAAAATTGAATGTCTTGAACTTTTTATTTTTTTTAGAAAAAATCTAAAGAGCTAGTTTTTTTTTTTTTTACTTCTACATTTTTGGATATATTACAATATAAAACTGTAAAAATATATATTAACAAATGAAGAAAATCTGAAATATAAACAAAAATAAAAATTTCATACCACTTGAACTGCAGTCTTGAGTAATAGCAATATCTGGTGTTGGTCTGCTATTTTTCAATTCAAGTTTTTCAACTTCAGATAATTTTCCTATCTGACATATTTTTAGACTTGCAACATTCCATACAATACTACTTTGCATATTTTTTTTAGATGTTAATCTAAAATTAATGAAAACATATTTTCACTTTTTATTTAGTATTATAAAACAAATTTTTAAAAAACAACCAACTTTGAAGATATCAAGATTGCCTTGCCACTCTTTGAGTCAAAATAACTGTCCTGAGTTAGTTTAAAAATATCATGTGTCATCATAGGCATTTTAAATTATTTTAAAGATATTTTTTATTGTTTTTAAACTAATAGAAACTAGGCTCTTAAAAAAAAGCTTTAAAAACCACTAAATCTACCCTGAGTTAACAAAAAAACAAATATATCCTTAATCAGCCTGAGCTTAAAAATACTTAATTTTATAAGAAACTAAAAAAGTTATCCTAGTTTTAACTGAGTCATACTAAAGTTTTCCAAAACTTCATAGAATCTTGAGTTACCCTTAGTGCGTGAAAAGATTTTACTAAATTTTTCTGATACAAAACAAAAAGTTTAAAAGATAAATTTTTGAAGGTCAACCTTTTCCATGCTTTTAAAAATTCACAAGAAATATAGCTTTTCATTTATCTTGAAATCAGTTTTTCGATGATCTTTAGGGAATAGCATTTTTTAAATACTACAAACAGTGGGTAGAAAGAATTTTTTTTAAATACCATTTAAACTTGATTTAGAATTAAATAAATTTATAATTAATTAATAAAGTCTTTAAGACTAAATATTGATTGTAAAAAATCTGTTTTACAAGTTGCTATAATATTATTCATGATGTGACTGAAGAAATTTTAAAATAACTAGCCACAAAAATTGATTAATTTTTAAACTTTTTTGATTTGTTTGTTATCTTAATAAAAAAAAACTACTTTTAATAAAAATTTTAAGTTTTGGGTAATTTAAAGAATATTTTTTGTACAGTGAGATTAAAACTGCAATCACAGTATGAACTGTTTATTTATTATTTGTTAATTTTTTTTTGTCAACTATCTTTTAAATTATGTTGTTAATATTTTTTGTTCTTCAATTTATTTTTATTTTATGAGCAGTTATTAATTGCTATTTTTACTACTATTTGTTTATTCTTGAATCATTATCACTATAAAACAGGTTTAGCTTTATGGTTTACTAACAAAATGTTAACATTTGTCCTTGTAAAAAAATCTGTCATAAGGTTATACTACTCCGGTGCACTAACTGGTTGCGTACTGTTTGAGTGTAAATTCTTATGAAGTTAATAAAGTTATAAAATTTTTCCATATGGAGTTTTGCATCAACATTGGTGCACATTTGAAATTACGCACCGAATCAGTATACTGGGTAATTTCCCTAACTTGTCGCTAATTGGTATTTGAAATTTCGTTTTACTTTTCAAATACCAGTTGAAAAACTTAGTTGAAAAACGGCAAATTAATCAGAAAAAATAAAGAATATAGATATTACGTTTTTTTACTACTTTTTTTTTTTTTTTTGGTGGCACGCATGCGCCAGCGTCCCTCCCCACGCTACGCCCCTGTTAGGTCTTAGGACCTGTGGTACGAAAAAACCTTTTTTGTTATCAAGAAGCACACCACAGATGCCTTCTAACGTCTTGTCCAAAACGTATAAGAATCTATGTTTTTCTTCAAAAGTTTCCAACTAAAATTACTTTAACTAAACTGTTTGCCTAGCTCACTAGATAGAGAATTATTATTTTAAATATTTTTAACTAAATTTAAAGATTATTTTTTGTAACTTGTAATTATTGTTTTCAAATTTACTTTTGTTTTCTCAAGGATTACTTCAAAAAAGAAAAATAAGACTTAATTATATCAAAATAAAAGTCATGTCATTGTTTGGATATAAAACTTGGTAAACAAGTTTATATATCGAATTTACACTTTGTTGATTATAAAAATAGTTATATATTGTATTTTTTTACAAAATAATGAAAGAAAAATGCAAAAAATAAAAAAAACTTTTAAAATTCTTTGAAAAATGAAAGTTTCTCTTTAAAAGCTTAGTTATAATTATGTTAATTTCAATGAATAAAAAGTAAATAAATAGGTTATACAATATGTTTATTCTTAAAGAACGTTGTGTTTTACTATTTTTTTAAATAAAATAAAATACAAAAACTAAAAAAACTAAAAAAATCATGTAGAAAGTAAAAACTTTTCTTCGTGTTCTCAATTGTAATTTTGTTGTTTTTTAAATCAATTCCTGACTTTATATGTAGAAAATATACAATACAATTAAACTATTAACCTACGAATATCTACTAAAAAAATGTCAGTAAAAAACTAAAAAACACAAGTTTTCCTTAATTTAGTACAAACTAAAAGTTTTGGTAAAAACTAAAGTCATCATTAACTAAAAAAAAATATATATAATCAAAATAAAACCTATAGAAATATTAGTAATCTGTTAGCAAAGTTGAAAAAGGTGAGTTAACTATTTGTATTAATTACTATAATTATACTAATTACTGTTTAACTTACTATAATTACTGTAGAACTGAAAACTATTTTAATACTAGACAATAAACTATATCGGATAATACTGCTATTTGAATATTTTCCAACATTTTGATAAACTAAACATTGTTCTATCTATGTTTTGATAGTTCTCTAAATCGACTGTAACTTTATTTTTTAGAAAGGTAATTGTGATCAAAACGCATAAACTTGTCGCATTTTTTAAATAATACTAGGTTTTAATTATGAAATTTTTTCAGTCTGCTCATGACGTCACCTGATTAAAAGCCACAAGCGTTTTGTTTTGCTAAATAAATATATTTATAGTTACTTCTTTATAAAGTAACTTTACATTACTAACTTCTTCAGAATTTTATAAGTTGTTGCAAACACAACTTAAAGTTAATCATTTAATGTAAATTTAACTTCATTTGACAATACTTAAATAGCGAGAACGTAAATTCTTATCGCATTTTTTTAAGGTCGGTTTTATATTTTAAGTCTACCCTTGAGTTCACATGTTTAAAACCACATAAATTTAGTTGTGGGACAGAATCTAATAATAATTTATTTCTAAAGTTATGTTTCCCTCATATCTTTATAAAAGTGGGTATTGAAATCATAGAATCTACTTAAACTGTGTTTTATTAATACTGCTAATATTTACATTGGTAGATTGTTTTATTATTAAGTTAGGGCTTAAAACTTGATAATTGAAAAATTAAAAAAATGGAGCATTTAAATTTATGCAAATCATATTCTCAAAGCCTAAAGCATTTGTTACATAAAAATGGATTTGTGCAACAAAAATTTTATTTTTAATTTTCAAGTAATAAATTAATCTTATGAGATGTTTACAAAATCGTTCCAAATAACTAATAAAGCTATCAATATAACGATCAATTTACTTTTATGATGTTTTAGGGTTAGCGTTTTATATATCTAAAAAAATAATTGACGTTACAAAGTTAACAAAGTGAAAACATCTTTATTTAAATTTTTTTTAAATATATTTTGGTGCAATGAAGCGTATCTGTTGCAACAACTTTGGTTAAGAATTAAAAAAAAAATGAATGTGAAAAGTATTATTACTTTAAAAAATATTTTAAAATTCTCGTAGATCTGTAACAAATTCATTAGTAAATTGAAATATACGTTTAAAATTTCAACAGTTTATATTTAAAAAAGTTACACAAAATATCAGAGCGTAAACATGCTGATTATTATTTAATGATTAAGTATAACGTTGTGTTAACAACAGCAGTAAAACTTAGAGAATTTTCGATTTCATGATGATGTACCTAAAATTACAAAAAACTTTTTAATATATTTTTGTCGCATAGCTAGACACTTGTGGTTTTTCTACAGATGACGTCACGAAGAAACTTAAATTTCTTTTTGATATGATTTCGTCGCATTCATTTTTATGTTAGTCATAACCATGTTTTATTGATTTTTTTTCCTTTCTCACAGTGAGAGCTTTAGTTATAGTCACCATATTTTTATTGCATTAAATAATTAAACTATGTAATAAATTTTTTCAACAAAAAAATTGAAATTTTTTGTTAGTTAACTATTTGAACTTATATACAAAATCTTAAAGACAGTATTGAAAAATTGTTTGATAATATCTATTTTTAATTACTTTTGATTACTTTTTGTATGTTGCAATTGATCATGCAAAACAAAATATAAAAAGCTAGTAATTAGTCTTTCTTAAATTTTTAAAGCACAGTTTTTATTATTAAACAACTTTTCAGAAAAGAATTAGTAAAATTGTACAGTCTTAAGTTAAAACTAAACAGTTTCTAGCTAAAAAATTGATTTATATGTGCAGTTAATTTTGAAATAAAAGCTTGTATTTTTGAATAAAATTCTAATTTGCAATAAGAACTTTATTTTAATTTCGGATGATAAGTTTAAGATGATAATAAAACTTAATAAAACAGAAATCTTTATTTAAACAAATTATACTAAACGAGATGTGTTTACTATAAATTTTTATTTTAACAGTTTATATGTTTGCTAAAGATTACTTGAGTGAAAAAAGATTATATTAACTAAATTTAGAACATTTATAACTAAAATAATTTTTTTCTGTTTATTTTAAAACAATTCTTTATAATATATATCGATAGTTAATATAATGATAATTTTTACAATTAATATTCACTAGCTTATTAAACTACAGCATTTCAACATTAAAGTAAAAAAAAAGTATTTGTTTTAAGTGAAACTTATTTAAGTTTGAAAAATATAACTAAAATTTATTGTATTCTTAAATTTAAGAACTAAATATTAATCATTTTGAGTTGTGTTGGTAACAACGATTAAAATAAAGCCCTAATATGATTCGATTAACAGGATTAAATTGAATTTGTTTTTCTCGCACAACAAAACGCTCGCGATTTTTTAACGAGTTATGACAAAAAAAGAGCTTCCAAATAAAAACAAAGTTTTGTTTATGAATGTAACATTTTTTTAATGATAATTATACTGCTAGTTTTTTAATTAATATTTCAGATAAATGTTTGAAGTAAATTAAAACGGTCATTAATTAGATATAAATTTTTAAAAGTCTTATAAGTTTTAATAAGTTTTTTTAGTTCTATTTATCAATATTATGAAATTTTAGTTAAATAAAGTAAAGGGCTTTGTTTATTCACTTGTTCACGAAGTAAAAAAATAATATTAAAAAATTATAAATTTATTATCTTAAAAATAAATTCAGAAAAATGTCAGAAGGCTCGTTTAATATTTTTTTTAAATATTAAACAACTTTTTATACGTTTTTAGTATTTTTTATTATTTATTTCTAAACTATTTGTTACCTATTTAGATAAAATACAAGAGTTTTCTCTTTACTTATCAAAAAACATTTTAGTTACAAATATATAATAAAATTAATTACATTAGTATTCCCTTCATGTAACATTTCTTTGGTGGCTTTTTGTTTACACTAAAAATATTACCACAACATAAAGAGCTTATGTTGCTTGTATAATTAAAATTTTGTTTTGTTTTAATTTAGGGTCAAGTTTGTAGAAGTATAATATTTTTTTTACTTAGTTTTTAGTTATCTTTTTATTCTTTAACTAAATCACAAACCCCAGCCTGAAAATTGGTTTATATGTAATTATTTTGTTTTTATGTTGTGTCCATGACATTGTTTAAAATTGCGCCTAAAGTTCGAGAGAAATGCAAAGTGATTAAATTTAAAAACTATATTTGTATATGTTGCATAATAAAAGCTTTACGGTTTAAAAGCAAATGAAGTCACGCGAAGATTTTGTGATAAAATTATTTTTGTTGCAAAAAAAATAAACTTTTGTTGTTTTTTTAATTATAATTAATTTTTTTGACTAATTCTTTTAAAAACTTATATATAAATGTTATATTCTAAAGCTCCGAGCATGTTTACAATATATGAGTTTTGGCAGGATTTTCAATTGAATTAAATTACACTGGTCTGGTATCGCATGGTTTTTGTTAGTTAAATTGTAACGGTTTTTTAAGAAATTAAGAGTTTTAATTTAAAAAAAAATTTTTGTTTGTTTTGCCTTAAAACTTCACATAAAAAATTTGTTCACTCCTTTTTTCAATTTATTAAGTATATTTTGTAGTCTGCACTTCTTCGAAATACTTTTTTTTGTGTTATATTGTTTATTGAACGACAAAAAAAAACACTTTGGTTCATAGACCTGGTGTACAAAAACCTTTCGAGTTAAACCTAATAGCTACTTAGTGTTTTGTGCTCAAAGTTATATTTTATTTTTTCTTGAACTTTTATACAAAGTTGAACGTTTTGGTCGTACACCACTTTGATACAGTTCAACGTCAAGTCTGTACAAGTTACAATTCTTAAAATTTTCAAATTAATTATAGACACAGTAATATAACTTATTTGAATATTTTTTAAACCATGTTCTGCTGTTTTATATAATAAAAACTCTTTATATATAGTTTAGTTTTTGTCTTAAACTTATAAAAACAATTTATAAAGCAGTAAACATTTAGAAATTATAAACTAAAACAAAATATGCTTTACCTGGGACAAGATTTTGATAGAATACCATTTTACCTATTTATAAACTTAAATTTAAAAAAAATAACTTAAAAAACACATCTTATTTTTCAACCAATTTTCAGTGTCTAAATAATAATCACAATTTGTTTTTATAAATGAAAAACTGTTAGTCATAAACGAAATATATAGGAAAACATTTTAAGACCCTCATAAATATTAGGTAAGTCTACATAAACTTTTCATTTATTATAATTAAAATGTTTGACAGGATAAACTTTTTGTCTTTGCTTAAAAAAATTGAGTGGACTAGGACTAAGTTAACAATATTCATAGCATTTAAAATTTATTTATTTGCTCAACAACAACAATAGTTTCAAATTAACTTTTAGATGTTTATAAAGTTTGTTTAGTATTTAGCTGTAAAGGAGTAAAAATAAACCTTTTTTTTAATGTATGTGGACTTGTAAGTAATAATTTGTGTTTCAAGAAATATAAAAAATTTAAAAATTAAAGATTTTTTGAATTTTTTCAATGATCCTGGTAAACAAATCACTATTAATAAATATACTAAACCATAAAACAGAACACATTATAATAAAATGATTTGAATGACTTAACAAATTACTTCTTTTTTTTTTTGAATTGAAAATATAAATTTCTAACTAACAGTTTTTTATTTATCAGAAATATCAGGATTACTTAGTTTCAGTCGCAATTTTTCTTTTTTGATTCTTAAGACTTTTTTTAAACTTAAAACTATTAATCATTTCTAAGCTGTGTTTAGAGCAACTTTTTAGGTGTTCTCTTTGTTTTTTGTTAAACTAATTTGTAAATAAAAATTTTAGACTATATTTGTGTTGCACAACTAAACGGTTTTCTTCCAAAAGAAACTTCACAAAGAGAATTTAGTGGTTTTATTTTTTAATTGAAAAACACTATAAAACTTAGTTTCATTTCAATTATAACTCCAATAAGAGTTTTATATGAGACATCACTAATTTCCGAATTGGAAACAAAATTTTACAAAAAGACAAAAAAGTAGCAAGATTTTAATTAATTTATTTATTTAAAAAGTTGAAAACAAAAATTAAAATACATTTTATTTTTTGAACACTTTGATTAATTCTGTAAGGCTAATATACATACAATTGAGTGGACTAGGACTAAGTTAACAATATTCATAGCATTTAAAATTTATTTATTTGCTCAACAACAACAATAGTTTCAAATTAACTTTTAGATGTTTATAAAGTTTCTTTAGTATTTAGCTGTAAAGGAATAAAAATAAACCTTTTTTTTAATGTATGTGGACTTGTAAGTAATAATTTGTGTTTCAAGAAATATAAAAATTTAAAAATTAAAGTTTTTTTGACATATAGATTGTATATAAGAGATTTTACAAAAGTTTAATCTAGTAAAAATAGTAAACCCAGATATATCTTACCAAAAAAAAACTATTTTAAAATAATTTTAACTTTAGTCACTTTTGCACAAGAAGAAATATTGTACAAGAGTAAAAAAAAAATAAAATAAATTAAAATTTTAAAAAACTTTACATAAATTAGCACTGACCAAGGGTAAGAGTTAGGGTAAAAGTGATGGTAAAAAACAAGAAACAAATAAACGGAAAAATAAATAAATATAAACGTAATAAATAACTTAAAACATCAAAGTATAATAATTTTAAAGTAAACAACCAAGGGTAAAGATTAAAGGTAACAGTGGTATTAACAAAAATAGTAAGTACAAGCTAAAAATGTTTTTCCGTAAAAATGCTTAAATCAATTTATATTAACAATCCAGTTCATAAATTTTCATTTTCTTTAATTTCACTAGTTTAAATTACAAACAAAAATAATAATAGATAATATTAATTTCAATGTTGATTAATAACTTAATGTTTATTTATTTTACAAATGATACAATTTGAAGCCTCAATGTATATTTGATTTTCATTTTAGTCAGTATAAAGTTAGTTACTGTATTTAATGCCTTCTATTTGTTATAAAAAATTTAACAACTAGATAAAAAAATATATATATTGAAACAAATATAAGCTTTTAGATTTTGTATTGATTTAAATTATTTGAAGAAAATCTTTAAAGCAAATAAAACTATTTTAAAGGATTAAAAATCTTAAATAAAATTGTCTTCGAAACTGTTTTGTTTGTAAAAACTGCGTTAAAACAAATTATTTAGAATATTGTTGGTGTTTACCAAACAAATATACAAAACTGTTTGATTATGTAATAAAATAGTTTTTTCATACATTTTAAATATCTTTATAGATACATTTATATATTTTTAATGGTTAAATTTTTTTCAGCCGAGCTTTTATATTAAAAACTTGGTTTTAATCCATATGTTCTAGTGTATAGAAAATTATTCTGTAATATAAGGTGTTGTTACAAACACAATAAGTTTATTATTTGGTTTTAATTATTTAATCATGAACTGTTTGAAATTTAAACAATCATTGCATTAAGTTTTTTTATTTTATATACAATATAAAAACAAAACTTTAATAATCTTTCATGTATGTAAATTATATTAAAGTATTAAATTTGGGCGTTACATATTATTTTATTAACTAAATAAAACATTAAAGTTAATGAAACCTATCAAACGTTTTGCTAATCGATAAACAGTAGGTTAGAACAAATATGTATCAAATTAATATTTTATTGCATTTTAAGTTTTAAAATAAATTTAAAATATATATTTTTATTAGTTTTTTAATTAGTCATCTTGTGATAAAAAAAATCAAAGTAATGTTTTTAAAAACAAAATCTGTATTTAAAAAATTTTCTTGGCAAGTTTTGCTCACAAATTACTTAAATTAAACAATTTAAAGTGTTAAAGTATTAAGTTTATTTTAAGAGGACTGAAATATTGTGTTGAATAAAGAAAAACATACTAAGCCCTTTTTAAATAAATTTTAAAAAATATAACATTACACTAGTTAATTAAACAAAATTTTATGCAACAAACTTTTAACATATTATTGTTATACAAAACGATCTAACTAATTGTTTTTTATTAGCAAGTGAAAAAACATCATTCCAAAAACTGTCAAAATATAAAAATATGTTTCGATTGGCTTTTAATGATCTTAAAATTGTTTTATAAACAAACTTAAAGCAAAAGCAGTGCATACTAATTGATTAACATTTTAAGAGTTCTTAACTTATTTTCAAAACTGTTTAAAATACAGAGCACTTAGTTTAGTAGTTGATAACTGAAACTTAGTTTGTTTATAAGTATTTCGTTTTTAAAGTATTAAGTACTACTTTAATTTCATAAGAGTTTTTTTTCTGTGATTTAAAGCTCGCAAGAATAGAATTTTATTTTTTATTATAGCTTAAAATGAAGCAAAAAAACTAAATAACAAAACTTGATAACTCAGAAAAAAAACTAAGTTTACACAGAAAACTCTTGTTTATATATTTATAAAGTGTAATTATTCTACTTAAATTTATCCCAAGCCAAAAGTTGCTGGTATGAATTACATATAAGTATACTGTGTTAGCTAATGTTTGTGAATTTTTACAGTGAAGTAACTTACAGCTTTATAATGAAAAAGTCGTCTAAAATACTTAATTTTTTAGTAAGAGCCATACATGGTCTATTAACTTATAATTTAAGTAAAGTATAGTTCATTAACTTATAACTTTTCAAATTCGTTTGTTTAAAAACCTTGAAAATTACTATGTAAACAAACCTTTATTTTTGATACAAAATTTAAAACTTATTTTATATTTATAATATCAATAGTAATAAAATTTTGAAACAGTGTAGAAAACTTCACTTACAAAAATTTAGACAATAATTATATTAAATTTTGTATTTAAAATAAATTTATTAACCTGTTTAATGATTTTTTATACTTAACTTGTATAAGTAAATAAGTTAAAATCTAAAAATTAGAACATAAAGCCATTACAACAACTAGATGTAAAAACATACTGACTTTAATAAATAAGATACAATAGTTTCCTACTATTTATTTACTTAAATTTATATAAATTAGTTTTATTATGAACTAATTAATTTTAAACTTCTCAACGATCAGTTTATTAAATGATAAAGTAAATTGTAATCGACATTACAGAGCTAATGGAATAAAACAGGAAAACTGCTTAAAATATTTATAAACAATATCGAAATTACCGGGTTAATAAAATAAAGCATCATAAAAATTTGTATTATTCAAAATTGGAAAATTTTGCGCTGACACATCTAAATTGTAAAACTATTTATTAAAAATTTAAAGAACATGTATTTTTAATTTCAAAATTATTTAAAAAGTAAGGTTTTAAAACTCACGTAGATGTACACAAGATTTGAATGCGAATTCAAATACATGTTTAAAATTATAAAGGATTATAATTTAAAAAATAACATAAAATCTCAAAACGTAAATTTGCTGATTAATATTTAATGATTTAGTTTAACGTTGTTTTAGCACCAATAAATGATGTTGTAAATTTAATTTCTTTATTAGTGTACAGTTTTAGTATTACTATACAAAAACTTTTTAAACAAAAGCAAATATATAACATAAAAAATAAGCTTTTCATTGTCAATATTAAGTCGTTTTATTCTATACTGTTTTAAATAAATTTTTTTTAAAGTAAATGACTTATGTAACACTCAGAAAATAAGTGTTTCAAATTTGTATAAAAAAATTGAATTACAAAAATTAAGACAAAAATTTTATTAAGTTTTATGCTTAAGATAATTTTTGAATGTATATAATGAGTTTTTATACTTTACTCCTAAAAATTAAACAACTTTAAATCTATAAATTAAAACACCAAAGTCAGATGTATAAAAAACTAAATTTCATAACTAAATTACCTCAGTTTCAAACAATCAATTTACTTCAATTAAAAAAAAAATAGTTAGGAGCCAATAAACTCTATATTTTACAACGAACAATTTACTTTTAAAACAATTTAGGGAAACGATTTCGAATATTTAAAAAAATTAAATCGAAATTACGGAGTTAATCAAGTGAACCATTATATAAATTTTTTAACCTAAAATTAAAAATTTGTGCGCTGACGCGTTTAAAACTCACGTAGATGAGCATCAGATTCGATTGTAAATTGAAATATATGTCTAAAATTTTATTATGTTATAATTTAAAAATTAGCGTAAAATTTCAGAGCGTTAATATGCTGATTATTATTTAATGATTATGTATAACGATGTGTTAGTAACAACGGTAAAATTGAACAAAGATGATTTGTCACATCGCATCCTATGGTTATGAAAAACCTTTTTAATATATATTTGTCGCATAGCTAGATACTTGTGGTTTTTTACAGGAGACGTCACGAAGAAACTTAAAGTTCTTTTCGATATGGTTTCGTCGCATTTTTTTTATGTTGGTCAAAACCATGTTTTGTTGATTTTTTTCTTTCTCACAGTGAAAGCTTTTGTTATAGTCACCATAATTTTGTTGCATTAAAAAATTAAACTATGTAATAAATTTTTTCAATTAAAAAATTGATATTTTTATAGTTAACTATTTGAACTTATATACAAAATCTTAAAGACAGTATTAAAAAATTGTTTGATAATATATATTTGAATGACTTTTGATTGCTCTTTGTATATTTCAATTGATCATATGAAAAAAAAAACGGTTATTAGTCTGTTTTAAACTTTAAAAAAAAGCTTTATACTAAGATGACCTAATAGCTAAAACTAAAAATATAAAACTACTAAAAAAAAAACGTTGTAGTGTAACTTTTAAACACTCAAAAAAATTAAACACTCAAAAATTAGATAAACGCAGTATAAGCGGTGTTATCAAACTGAATGATACTAATTAAGAACCTTCTACTAATTAATATGCTCTTAACTTTTAAATAACTCTAAAACATATACATGAGATTTTTTAAGTTGTTAGCTTTGTAATATTTAAAAAAAAATAAAGTTGAAATTGAACCCTTGAATAAATATGATAAAATACTAAAGACTATTTTACTTTTGATAGTGTTTAAAAATAACACAAGATTATTTTAAACCACAGTTTTTTAGTGATAAACAAATTTTCAGAAAAAATATAATAAAATTGTACAGTCTTAAGTGAAAACTAAACAGTATCTAACTAGTAAATTAATTTATTTGTGCAGTTAGTTATAACGATTCGGAAATATAAGCTAGTATTTTTGAAAATAGTTCTAATTTGCAATAAGAAGTTTATTTTGTTAATAACTTCATAAAACTGTAAAAAACTAATACATTACTTAGTAAAATTAAATGTGTTTATGTTTCGTTCGAATTTTTCTTTATAGTCTCAATAAAAATCGTAATATTATATATACGTAAATATTTTGATTTGTTTTTAAATAAGTCTTATACACTTATATAAGTAGTCATTTGTGATAGTTATATCATTCAATTTTTGTTTAGAAATATAAAAATAAACACAAATCTTTGACTTGGTGAAAAAAAAGTTTTCGGACTATCGTTTTAATATCTTTATACTTTTTAGAATAATTTAGTACCATTTAAGAAACAATTTTTATAAACAGCTAGCTTTATCAACAGAAATTGTTTAAATTTATGACATTAAAAACAGTTTAAAGCATACATATAAATATACGTTGAAAACCACTACCATATACAAACGCTCGTTTGCTTAATAATTAACAATTATTTTATTATTAATTTAAAATTCATTATAGCTTCTTCATTAAAATATCAGTTTCCAATCTCACACTATTTACGTTTAAAAAATTAAATTTCTTTTTTTTTATGTTGCAAAGCAAAAGATTGTGCGTTTTTTGATAAGAAGTCATTTTGTTGTTTAGCGCGTGTTATGTTTATTAACTGCAAATAATAAATTTCTGTTTTGTTAGTGTCTGTAAAAATTATGACTATTTAAAAATTAACTAGATGTCTTCATCGTTTAAGTATTCGATCCAAATCTCACACTATTTACATTACAAAAATTAACTTAGAAAATATTTATGTTGCAAAGCAAACGTTTATGTGTTTTTTTTATAAGACGTCATTTTGTTGCATGTTTCTTAAGTATGAATATAAGTAGTTAAGTTATAGTTAAGTTAAGTATAATGTTTGAAAGATTTACATATTTCAAAAAAAAAATCAACTCTTGGTACATAAAATTTACCTAGTTAGAATACTTTTTTGTTTAAAGATTTTAGGTTGAAACTGACAATAGTATGTTTCAATTATGTACCACATATACAATTTAAATTTAATAAGTCAAATAAAAACGACAAAAAAGTAGGGATCATGGTTTCAAAAGCTAATTTCAGTAAATTAACATACTCAAATGTTTTATTGTAATTGTTTAAGGTTAAAGTGTATTACAGTAATTCCTGAGTGATATATATTTTTTAAGACCTAAAACGCTATTGTTATTGAACGAAAAAAAAATATTTTCTGAAAAATTATGTCAAAGGAATTGATGTTCAGTTATATTTATCTGCTTAGTCAATAACTCAACTTGCGTTGTTCACTGTAGTAAATTAATTCAGAAATTTTATGATAATAGTTTTAACACTTTGATTAGTTTAATCGTATTAAATTTTAAACATTAAGATATCGCACTAGTTTAAAGTATGAAAACTATAAATATTTTAACATTTAGTTGAGACCCTGATTAAAGTATTTTAATATTTTAGTAAAATCTTTGTAGAACAGTTTTAAACAGAATCATTTGATTATTCTGCAAGCAAAGGTTTCTACAGTCTTTAAAATGGTTAACTCAACGCTTTATAATTTTAAAAAATCCAAAGATCGTTTTTTTAATTGGACTGGAATAGGATTTAATAACTTTAATGTAAAAAAAATTAAATGGTCAGTGTTTGAAAAAATTTTACGCAGATTGAATGCAGAAGCAGTTCATTCAAGTAAAAACTTATTTTCTGTATTTTAGATTTATAAAAATATATAAAAGTTCTGTTATCTATAACGACCTAACAAAAACATTGTAAAAGTAAATTACTTGATTAGCAAAAAAAAAACTCCTGTAATTGTTTCTTAACAAAAAATAAATCAAAAATTAAAAAAAAACCTACTTAGCATATATACCTAAAGACATAGAAAAAAAAATTATAAATAATTATACATAAAAAAACCTAAAATACAATAAAGTACACGTTTTAACTGTAGCTTAGTAAAGATATTATACTGAAAGTTTTACCTTAAATTAACTAGTAAGTAACAAAGTTCTATTTTTTAAGCTAATAAAACATTTCAAACTAAAAAATAAATACATAAACTGTAAAAAAAGCAATCTATTGATAAAAACTTCTAGATTGTTTTATAACACTTTTAAAAGGTTGTCGAATTTGGTTTTTTTGCGATAAATTGATGTAAAGATTCATTAAGATTTTTTTTTATCTATTTATTATCTTTAATACGATTAATCAAGTTAGTGCAAAAAACTTCTTCCAAATTTTCTTTTCCAAAAACACTTAACATTGTTATAAGCTTCAAATTTTAACTTTGCATGAATTCATTACAGCTTAATAATATCAGGATCGCTAAAAGTCACGCAGTTTTTTACATTTGAAAAGATGTCGCATTTCAGAGCGCTTAGTGACGTCAAATAATACACTCACACAAATGTTCGCTCGCGCGATGTGTATAAAATATAAATATATATTTAAATTCGTATATATTTTATTTTTGTTTGAATTGTTTTCAATTTAGAACGATGTCACGACTACATCGTAAAAGTTTACTGATTAATAATAGATTTTTGTAGTGATATAAAATTTTTAAGTGTTTTAAATGTTGTTTTCTATACGGCTTGTGGCTTTTATTTTGTAAATCTTTAGTTACAATTGGGAAGTGTATATTAATTGCGCCGAAATATGTTTGGCTGTTTTCAATATCTGCAACAAACTACTCTAAAGCCCTTCAATTGTGTTCTTCATCAAAATGCGATCAAAACTGAGTTTCAATAAAAATTTTAAGAATCACAGCTACTGATAAGTGTTTTAAGTACCTTAAATTTTATATGAATAAAATAGTAGTTGTATAATTTTCTTAAACTGCCATATTTTTTACTATAAAAGTAGGAATCAAAAAAACTTATAATTTTTAACAAGTAAACATAAATTAATAAAACAGTTTTTACTATTAAAGTAACCTTGAGTTTTAGGCATTATCTAAAACAGCTATTTAATACCCTCTATATGTTTGTTTAGATTAATTTTTCAAAGTTTTTAAATTTAAACTATTTAAATTCACTTTATTGCTTAATTAAAAGTATTTAGATACAAGTTACATAACTTAATACCATAATCTAATATTTTTTTTATGTTTAAGTATAACAGTTGCAGCTAAAACTTTTACTAAGAACTATCAAACTTTTCCTACATTGTTTAAAAACGCTGTTTTAAATTTTTTAAGATTTAATTTTTGTATTAACACATTAATATTAATCTGCAAAATATTTAAGGTATTTCGAATGACGTCTAAAAGCAACTTTAAATGCGATTAAAATTTAGTTTAATTAAAAAGATTTTAAATTAGTTACAGTTATTGGTTAGAATTTAGTCATCTTTGTTTTTTTATGAAAGAAAAAAATATATATACGATAATTAATTATAACTGAAATGTTTTGTACTATAATGTAATGAAAACTTTTAATAGTTTTTAACAACTAAAGCTAAACGAAAAATAGTTGTAATTTCTGAGTAACTTATAGCTTTAGGTATCTACTTAACAAATTAATTTTTTTGTAATCTATATTTTAAAGTAAAATAATTTTTCAAGTAGTTGCTTTAAAATTCACTGTATTGTTTAATTGTGAATTTTAAAGAAATAAGTAATCATTTTTTTGAATCCAACAATTTAACTAATTTTTTATTTAAAGTAAATTAATTCTTACTAAAGCTACAACTTTTATTGATAAATAACAATTGTTTCCTATCTCGATTGAAAATTTAGTTATTATATTTTATATTTTTACATTGCACGAAATTAACATTAATACTTTAAAAGTTAAACATTCATTAACTTGAAGCTGTTATTTAAACAAAAACTGAACGTATAAACTGATATTGTCTTGTTAAAAAGACTATCTTTTAAAACATTGCTGTAAAAAATAAGCTCTAAATTATTTTGATATTACTAAATATTATAATTTTAAAAACTTGAGTTTATAATAAGTTTAACATACTTGATATAAAAAGTTTTCAAGTTTAAATTTTAGTTTTAATATAGAAAAAAAATATTTTAATCCATTTAAAATCTTAGACAACTTAACATTTTCAAAGGATTACTAGTTATTCAAGTTAAGGTTTTTTAACATTTTCTATAAAATGTCTAGTTCACTTTATTCTGTCAATACAAAACGGTAATAAGAATGTTTTTAAAGTTTAAATATGGTTTGTTTTAACAATGCGTACAAGGCAACAATTGAAATATTAGGGTGTTTGACCTACATACCAAGTGGCTGATTTAATTTGATTAAAATCAATTTTTAATTTATAGGACTCAAAAAAAAAAGGCGCTTGTTTGAATTTAAGTTGTGACGTCACTAAGAGATTAAAACCAAGTTTTAAATAAAAATACTAATAATAATAATAATATTAATTTAAAACGTTTTTTTTTTACATTTTTAGTTGTTATTGTTTATTAAACATATAACTTTATTCTAAAATAATTTCTTTATATACAGGTAAAATATATTTAAAAAAAGATTTTTTTTTTTCAAATTATAATTTAGAATTTTTCAAGCAATTTTCAAATATAGTTTTTAATGATTATTTTAAAAAATATAATTAAGAAAAACCAAAATTAATCTTTACTACCCAATTTTAACATTTTTTTAAGAAGTGTAACGTAAACATATTTGTTTAAAAAAATAATATTTCAGAAGATTTTAAAATATTTATTTAGAAAATTTATAAGCTTTGTAAAACAGGGAAAATAAACAAATTTGGGATAAATTACATCTTGTAATTTATACTGCTTGGTTAGAGATATTTCATAAAAATGTGAAACTGCCTTTTCACGTCAATTGGGAGAAACTCACAGTGTTAAACTGCTTAGTAATAAACAGTTTCATTAAAATAACAAATTATTAATTTACAGCAGAATTTATGACAAACCTTATAAATTACATTTTTACTAAATGTCAAGACTGAGTTACGCACAATTTATTTACTTGTTCAGTGGTTAAGAATATTGTATAAATAAACTAAAATATCAAACTGCAATGTTTTTACAATAAACTGTTTTTATATACGTTTTTATATATATATATATATATTTACTTTAAGTTAAAATTCTTAAGTTTTCTGAATGCATAGCTTTTTTCACTTTTTTATAAGTAAAAATTTTCGTCTAATTTGAAGTGTATCTTATAAATTTTGATCTGTATTTAAGTAATATATTAAATATATACCTAAACCTGACTAAATTTAATCCTTAAAGCAATTACAATAACAAAGCTAACTTATTAAAAACATATAAATTAACAAATAAAAAATTGACATATATTACCTACTTAAACTAAAGTTTTATGTACAACACAAATAAACAAAAATGTATCCTAAAAGTTGTTTTAAAATAATTATATTTGTAACTTATAGTTAACTTTAGGAATTTTCAAACTTAACCAAAAGTAAGAATATATTTTTCTAAAATTGATTATCTTCTGCTCTAAAAGTGCTTAAAACGTAGGTAAATTTTGGACTTTAAAATGTTTTATATATCACTATCAATGTATTTGCTTTTGGTATATGTACATTGGCTAAAAAATAAATAATTACGATTTTCTTAATAGTTACATTTTACATTGAAAAATGTAGATAGCAGTGCTTGTTTATTTCAATAATATAGGAAGTTATTATACTTGAAACATATCAAAAGTAACTTATCTTAACGTACTAACTTATTAAAATATGTTACTTTTTACTTTAAAAAAATTATGTTTTATACTACAGAATAATTTATATTTTGTTATCAATGTTTTTGCTTTTTGTATATGTTTGTTGACTAAAAATAATTTACTTTTTTTAATGTTAAAATGTAACATGAAAAAAAAAATAACAATGCTTGTTTATTTGAATAATGTATAAATTCATTTAAAGAAACACGTTTGTACTTTAAACGTAAGGTACTTGACGATTAGTTACATAAAATTTCATGAAAGAGTTCAAATTACCTACGGCAATGTTTTAATTGTAGTTGGTTTAAATATGTCTATACAAATTATGCCAATTTTTTTTTGTTAAATAAAACTAAATGTTATTTTATGATTAAACTATTTTGTTGTATGAATAAGTAGTTTTTTCTTATTAAAAATAAGTGTTAAAACTTTATCAATTAAAGTTTTAAAACAGAGTTTATATAATCATGCAAGCAATTTGTATTAAAAAAATTTAATACCTATTTGGAGAAATAACAATATTTTAAGCTCAAAATCGTCCATTAAAAATTTGTAATAAAAAAAAAATTATTAATTATATCTAGTCGTAATCTATTTTCAATTGTTTTTTATTTTAATTATTTGTTTAAGAACAATTAATTGTCTCATATGTTTAAACTTTAAAAGTAGTATAGGTAGTGTTAAGACATTACAATGTATCGAAAACAATCTTTAATATTTTTTATTATTTTTATATACACATAATAAAAAAATTTAAGGTAAAATAAAAATATGGGAAAGTTAAGGAACTATATTTTTCAATAATTTTAGTTTATTAAATATAGTCACTAAAATATTGCAGTATCTAGATAGTAATAGTCTTAAAAGTAGTCTGAATTTAAAACCTATTTGTACCTAGGTATTAAAAAATGGTTAATTAGTTTCTTCTTACTTTATAGTTTAGCTTTATCAACTACTTATTTAATCACAAAATACTTATTTCTTACAAAAATTGTTTGTTTGAGATTATTTAAGAAATTTTAAAGTATGACAAAATAATCAATAATAACTTAAAATACTTGGTTTTCAAAAAATTTATAGTTTGCTAGAAGTTGAAAAGCTTTTTAGGTTTCTGTGTCGTTTTACTAATATATTTGAAAAATAATAATAGAAAGAAATTTTAAACTTCTTATATACGGATATACTTCTAAAAGTTACTCAAATTTTTAAGCTAAAATATTTTTTAAGCAAAAATTGTATTATTTAGCCGACGTATAGTATGTATTCTCAGTATTTGTCAGTTTACGCTAACAAGTTTTTAATGTTCAAATTAATATTATTATTAAAAAAATATGTTAGTTTAACTCAGAGATTGACACTCCGTATTCTTAATTTAGTCTTACTAACTTGATAATCAATTAAAAAGGAAAAAGCTGCTCGCCAATCTTCTAATAAAAAGCAATTTTTAACCAAATTTGTGACAAAAAACAAAAAATAAGCATATTGTTAAATATTAACTAAAAAACAACATAGAGCTTGAATGTAAACTTAGACACTAAAATTTATATCTCAACTTTTTTGATAAGTATGATTTAAGCTGTGAATAACTTGGGAACCATAGATGTTTTGGGATGCAGTTTTCTCATTGTTAGTAAAATGAGTTTTCAGTAGAGTTTTTAACTATTTAATACTTAATCTAAAAAATGCTTTCAGCAAAATTTTGTGCATAATTCTTCTAAGTTAAAACATTGATATTTCAAAGAATTTAAATTCTTTTCATAGCTAATAGCTTTAAATTTATGTTGGGCATACTAAAATTACTAAATAAAGAGTATATATAAACGTCAAACAAAAAACATTGTCAGCTGTTTTTTCATAATAATTAATTAAACTAAAATAAAACTTGCTATGATATATTTGAAATAGATTTAGTGTCTTATTTAAGAAATATTATTTCTTCTACTAAGACGATTTGTGTTTGAAACTATTTTTAAGAGCTTAATTGTAAGTACTTTCAAGTGAAAAAAACTTCTACATTTAGTAATACTTGAATATTTTTCAACTAAAAACTAGATCAAAAATAAACATTGTTGAAACAACATACTAGAAAACAAACTATTTTCCGGTTTTTTAATGCTTTCTACTATAATTAATAAATTGTGAATAATGATGTAGAAATCTATAAAAAATTGAACACTATTGTTTTAGTCTATGTAGAATAATTAGATTATAGCTCATTTTAGTGTTTAAGTTATATTTGTTTTTTTTTTCAGATTTTACATTGTTGATAAATTATTGAACTAAATTGACAAGAAGTTATTGTTCATGTAAAATCTTTCTCACCACCACGCGACTCAGTATTCGCAAACTATATCTACAGTCTCTTCCTCTCAACGTCAGAAGAAGGGACGTGTCAACATAGGAGATAAGTCCCAACATGTTTCTTGCCAGAATTGTATAAAGTTTTTTTTATCTTTTCAACGAAAAAACTAACCAAAATAAAAAGCCTTTCAGATACTGATTATCTTGTTGGCGTAGTCGTTCAAAAAAAAAAAAAGTTTGACACGTGCCTTCTTCTGACGTCGAAAGGAAAAGACTGCGGATTTAGTCCGCGAATTCTCAGTCACATGGTGTCTTATTTCTTTACTTTCAATAAAAGAAATTATATCAAATATTGACCTGGATAAGATATTTTCAGTATTGAGAACTTCTCTTCTTTTGTCATCGTCCCAAACGCCAGCGATCAGCACGTCTTTTAATGCTTTTCAAATCCAAGTTGATCGTTCAGATTTTATGCAATAAGATACCTAAACAATGTCACTATACGCAAGTAAAAGAATCATGCTGAATAACAACATATTCAGCAAGAAAACGACTGATCATCCTCGTGCATTAGTCAAGATTGCTAACCATGGCACAAACAAGTTTGCATGGGTAAGTGCTTTAGCTGATACTGGAGCACAGTCGAACCTTTGGAGTTGGAAAAACTTTCAGGAGGCTGGTTTTTGTAAGAAGGATTAATGCTTGTATCCATCACAATTCGGCCTGCCAATAAAATTCCTATTAACATTGTAGGGGCTTTCAAAGCGACTTTTAGCGAAATGTCTCCAAAGAAGGATGTGATGGAACTGTTTATGTAAGCGAATCAGTGAATGGATTCTTTTTCTCGTATGAAACCATGGTTGACCTCCTGATTATTAATAAGGATTTTCCCACCATTGGATCTCAACTGCCACATCAGCATTCAGAAGTTGCTGTAAGTTCAAATGAAAATGATCCGAATAGACTGGACTCGCATAAAGATGTGACCTGTGATTGCCCGCCAAGGAGTAGAGTGCCAGACCGACCAAACAAACTTCCGTTTGAGGCAAAATATACAAACGTGAGCAAAATGCGTGATAGGCTCTTACATAGGTACGCAGCTTCAACGTTTAATTTATGTCCACATAGACTACTCCAGCAAATGAGTTGACCTCCACTTGAGATAAATTTGGAGAATGTTGCTAAACCACGTGCTTGTCATACACCAGCTCAATTGCCAATTCATTGGCAGACACAGGTTGAAGCAGATCTCATTCGAGATATGAGGTTTGGTGTCTTGGAATGTGACCAATTTGGTGAACCTGTAAGCTGGTGTCACCGCATGGTGGTCACCAGGAAATAGGATGGGTCACCTAGGAGGACAGTAGATCTCTCACCACTTAACAAGTATTGCAAGAGGGAGACTTGCTCTAGAGAATTCCGCGCAGAATTCCAAAGGGAACGTTCAATACTGTAACAAACGCATGGAACGGGTATCATGGAGTTCAACTGATAAAAAGTGATAAACACCTCACTACATTTATCACTCCGTTTGGCAGGTTCCGATATACTAGAGCATCTCAAGGCTTTGTATCATCTGGTGATCGTTACAATCGACTATTTGCAGCTATTTTATCTAATTATGAAAGAAAGGAGAGATATGTTGATGACACTATACTTTATGAATCAGAATCACAGTGTCACTGGTGGCAAATAATAGATTTTCTGTTAAAAGTTGGCAATGTAGGCATCATTCTAAATCCCAAAAAGTTCCAGTTTTGTCAAAAGTCCGTTGATTTTGCTGTATTGAAAATTTCTAATGAACGTATAGAACCTTTGCTCAAATATCTGAATTCCATTCGAAATTTCCTAACCCTAAAAGTCTGCCACAGATATACGTAGCTGTTTGTTCTGATAAATCAAGTCGCAGATTTTGCCAAGCTTCATAAAGTCATGGCACCGTTTAGAGATTTCTCAGTCCAAAATGTAAGTTTATGTGGACAGAAAAATTAAAAAATCATTTAATGAATCAAAAGAGATAATCATTGACACAATAAAGAGCGGTGTTCAAATTTTTGATCTTGGGAAACTGAATTGTCTTAGACCAGACTGGTCAAAGCAAGCATCGGGCTACTTCCTTATGCAGAAACACTGCGAATGCAATAGCCGGTAACCAGATTGCTGCACCACCGGCTGGAAAGTGACGCTTTTATTAGATATAAAAATATTAAAAATTAGATATATGTACTTTTGTAAAAAATATCAAACTAAAACAAGTAAAACTTTTATTTTCAAAGTTAAAAACAAGTGTCTTTATTATCACTTTATTTTCAAAAATTTATTAGTAAATAAGTTTTTATTTTCTAAAAATATTTTAATATTCATTACACAATTTAAAATTTTGGTTATAAAACAAATCACCTATTCATAAATGTTGTTTTAAAAAATTTAATAAATTTTTTATGATATTTTTTAAAATTTGTTTGATGTAACTTTTAGTTGAGGTTGAGATTCAACTTTACTTTTATATATGTTAACAAAAACAAAATAATGTATTTATATTATTTGATTAATCATATTAGAGCAATAAAAATAGATTTAAAAGTTTTGTTTTTTTTACAGTAAAAGACTTAACAAAGTTATCAGCTTTAAATTATGCTTGTACCAGTTTAATATAGTCAAATACTACTAGAAGTTGTACACTAAGACAAAATACATTTTGTACATACACTTACAGCGTCGTATTTCAAAGCATTAGAAATTAAAAACAATAATAACTTAAAAGCGTCGCTTCATGGAAAATGTTTTGAAAAAATGAAAAAAAAAATCTACCTTTTGTATATTCTGATTACAGACGGAGCAGCATTAGAGTAATCACGAGAAGTAAAATTTGAAAATTGAGGATTATATCGAGTTTTAAGCCTTAATTGAATAAATATGAATGTATTAGTATTAATTTAAGAAATATCAACAAATCTTAATAAAGTCATTCGAGTTATT
The DNA here is from genome assembly GCF_965202585.1 of Thalia democratica. NCBI lineage: Eukaryota > Metazoa > Chordata > Thaliacea > Salpida > Salpidae > Thalia > Thalia democratica. The sequence goes on along the minus strand of NC_139171.1, from coordinate 4,847,879 downwards.
AAATGTCTTATTCGGTGTTTAAAATCTAGAAAACAACTTTGTTTAAAGCTTTCTTAGAATAGAAAAGTTACACGAATAGAAAAATTTTACATGTTAAGTTTAAGAAAAAATGAAATTAAGCGTTTTAGTTTTAAGTTTGAGTTATTTTGAACGATTAGAGAATAAGCAATTTACTAATTTTCAATTAAATAGGAATCCAAAAATTTATTTGTTAATTTTTATAATGTTTGACTAACAATTGAATATATTAAAAATATTTATTTTTATAATCGTTGACATTATGTTTAGTCTTAACCCACTGATGAACATTCTAAGACAGAGTTTCCGAATTTTTTTGTCAAATGGCCCCCTTTGAAGAAATTAAAAAGGCTATGGCCCCCTCCAAAGAGACTTTAAAAACACCTTAAACCTTTTTTTTGTTTATTTTACTCAAGAATATCTATTGTAATTTCAAAACTAACAATAAAAACACCTAAGGTATTTTTTTGTTCATTAATCAGACAAGAACCAAACATCTCTTTTATTATTTTTTTACAATATTTCGACAAAGGATAGAAAGTAACTGAAAAAATATAAATAATAGTATTTTTTTAATTACTTACAATGATTAAGAAACATTTTTACTGTATTTAAACAAAAAGACAAAAAAAGCTAAAATTTTAGGCTTTGCAGACAATACGACATTCAAAACAAACCATTTTCATAGAATTTAAATATACTATTTAAATAATTTAGGTTCCTACTGAAAATAAGTTTAGAAAAAAACAAACTTATCATTGAAAAAATTAAAATGCAAAGTAATGTCACATTAAAAAACAAAAACATTTGCTTTTGCAACATAATCACTTTTAAAACTAGTTTCCTTTAAAGTGAGAAATATCATAATCACATTCATGGTTTATTGTTTAAAGCGATGTCACAAAGTAAAAACTTTAGTGAGAGAAGAAACCTTTTTTCAGCTGCATAAACCAGTAGCAATATGCATTCAATCTTTAAAGCCGATTTTATGTAAGCAAAATAAGTTCATATACCAAACTAGACTTTTAAAATCCTTATATTAAGTTATTTTAAAGTGACTAGTTTCTTGTTAACTTTTTTTTAAAGTGTAGTTTTATTTTCATTTTTATTTATTTAATTTTAGTTTAATTTTTATCTTTTAAGTTTTGTTAGTACAGCAAAACTTTACAGTATAAGCATTTAGTTAGTTTTTAATTAGATTATAAATTCATTTTATGTTTTTAAACATTTAACTACAGTATAATTTTATTTAAATTTCAATTTAGTTAAAATTAGTAAGATATATTTTTGATAAACCTTACTACGAAAGTACTCAAATAAACTTAAGACAAAAAACAAATTGTGTTTAGTTAAATGTTTAAATACGGTTCAGATTACCTAGTGTAAATTTTGGATCTCCCGTAAATGTAAATATTTAATGCTAAACAGATAAAATATTGATTTTTGAACATTTAATTTATTCCAAAGGCTTATACTGTTGATTAATTAGATGTTTGTATGTATCATATTAGAGAAAGATCTTTACAGCATGTCTGGAAATTGTGTAAACTTTATTAGTTAAACAAAGTTATTTTAAAGTTGTTATACAAAAAAAAATCATACAAAAATCCAAAATATTTTTACGCTCATGTAATGCTATTGGCATTTTCGCAGTCGAAGGTGATTTTCTTTCTTTTCTCTCAACTTTTTTGCCTCAACAGAGCTCGAGCCACGCACGAAATCAAGTCGAAAGTGTATTTTTAGGGTGTTTAACTTTAATTTAATCTTTATGTCGAGCTTTTGCTGATATCAAACGAATTGTTTTAAATTGTTTAACTTAGTTTAATTTTGTTATACAACAATGGCATGTTCAAACTTTAAACTATAACATTTACAGTTGTACTATAATAACCTTGGTAAATCCTTGTAACAAACTTAATTATAATGTTTTCTGTTGTTGTATTATTTCAGCGTACTTATATAAACAAATATTAATAAAGTCATTCGTGTTATTAAATGTCTTATCCGGTGTTAAAACTCTAAAAAACAACTTTGTTTAAAACTTTCTTAGAATACTAAAGTCTTAAAAATAAAGTACAAAGTTTGCAGGCTAATTTTTTTGCTAAAAAATAAGTTTAAACTTTTGAAACGCCTGTAATTGCTTGCTTTGTAAACTATCTCATGCCAAATATGAAAAGTTTTTAATATAATGCTAATCTTGTATAGAACTACTTTGTATAAAGTGACAATATAAAGGTTTTTTAAGTTTATTGAAAACACACCAGATTTTAAAGTTAAAAAAAATAAACTGACTAATCGACAAATTAATTGTTGTTGATAACTAATAGCACATAACTTTGTAAATTTAAGTTCTTCTCTATTTTTTTACTTGTTCACATTCCAATTGAACTTTCGCACGAACACGGAAAAGTAACTGCTCGGGAAACGGAAGGCATAAACAAGTCAGCGATGGAGAGGCAAGGACATGATCTCGATGGTGATTAAGATAAAAAACCTACGAGGTGACCGCGGTCTTTTGACGAGGTTAAGCAAGTACTAACTGCGGAGAAAGTAAATTTCCAACATGTTTCTGTCATTTTGTAAATTGCGTCATGCCTTTATAAATTTTGTATGTTGACTTCAACCGATTTTATAGAATTTTTAAAGTAAAGAGATTTGAACTACTAATGAGTCAAAGGTCGACGACAGTAGGCGGTCGTTTTTTCTTGCCTTTATATTAGAAATTGTTTAGTGTATTTTAAAAGTTTAAATCAAACTAGAAACGATGCTTTTACGAAACCTAAGTTGAAATTCTAAAAAAGACAATATAAGAGTAATCAATGTAATACTATTAGCGTTTTGTATACTTTAAGATAATCAAAAACATAAATTTGTCTTAAATTTCTTTTTATAGTATTTTGTTTCAGTAAGTATTAGGATTAATACCATTTTGTAAGATGTTTAAAATCTTAGGATTATAATTTTTTTTAATTTATATGTGCTTTTACACTTTTTGAGTTTTGTATTAATACTGGGAAAAGCACAACTATAAGTTTGAAATATTTTAGACCTTGTTGTATTATTTTATAATTTAGATATAAAATTAAATGAAAACTGCTCTTATTAATTATATATTTCAATGTTTATTAAAAACAAAAATAATACTGCCTTTGTTAAATGTTGTATTTTTAACGCTTAAATACAAAAAATAATAGTATACGATTGATTAAAAAACATTTCCAACATTTTTTATGTGGTCAGTTAAACTAAATTATTTATTTGACTTTTTAAATAGTTTAATCACCGAATGTTTTCAAAGTTCCAAATAGTTAATTAAAGCTTTTCTAGTTTTGATTATTCAAAAGTTAAGTTTTATAAATTGGATACTTTAACCAATTTGACATACAGCTACAATTAGGTAGTTTTTAGTTTATTAAAATTTTCAATTTAAAGTTTTTACATTATCTAGTTTTCTATTAATAATACAGTTACCAAACAAAGTTATTACCAGTCTTTTTTACTTTGATATTTAGCAGGTTTTACCAACCAAGTAAGCAAATATATGTTTTAGTTTTGTTAAAAATAAACTAATCAAACTAAATATAAGTTAAACTGACATGCTAACTTAATAAAGTAATTTATATTACTTTTTAGTATAATTAAAAATTTTGTAGCTTTGTCTGCATTCATGTGTTTTAATTTTTATTTATTTTAACTAACTCATTAGTCTTAACTTATAAGGGCACACTGAATTTGAATTACATGTTCGTTAGAACTATTTTTTTACTATTATAACAGTCAAATGCTCTCAAACAGTATTAGAATGCTGTAAAAGCCAGAATATTTATTTTTAGGCCATAAAAATTGTCAGGGCCACAGTAGGTTTTTTATAACTTTAACTTTGTTAAACTTTTTTGACTATAAGTTTACTTTATTTTTAATTATAATTTTGAGTATCCTGTTTAAGTGGCTAAGACTTTAATTCCTGAGTTCAAAATTTCACAATAAAAATAGTTTTAGATATTCAAAATAAGTTTTCTTTTCATAATAAAATAATAGCAGATGTGAACAACTATTTTTATATTTGATGAAAATAGGTAATTTAAAAAACTAAAATCTTACTAATGTTAAAAAACAAAAACAACATGCAAATTGGTCAGTGGTTTTCTCATTTAAAAAATCATTCCTTGAGTTGTAAAATAATTCAAAAATTATTTATCAAACACTTTTGATTGGCTAATTATTTTAAATAAAAAGAAATATTTTCAAACAGCTTCTGAAATAGTTATCTATTTTTATGAAGTTTGTACTTTTTTTATACAAAACTATTTTATACGTAATCATTTTTGAAAAAACTAGAATTTAAAACCTTAGTATATAAATTTTTTCCATATACTTAGGAATCGAATAGGAAAAAGAAAACCACTCAAAACGTTAAGTAGTGTCTTTTTAAAACCTAAAACTATTATTAGATAATACGTTGTTTGAGTTTTTGTTATGATTTTATTAATTTAAATTTAGCCTAATAAATGCTCATCTTAAGAAAACATCTTCTTTTACAAAGTATTTAAATAAAATAAGAATTCAAGTAAGTATCATAGTATTTTAGAAAAAAGGTTCTACTTCGTTTTGTTGTAAGGCTCGTAATTATAATTATACTATACTGTAATACTTTCAGATTTAAAGTTTAAGTATGCAAAGAAGTAATTCAAAACTCAATCAAGTGTCGCCATATGAAAGTCTAGCTAACAATCGTGAAACAAAGAAAAGAAAGCTTGACATTTTTGATAACAGTCTACCTCATAGTAGCGGTTCATCACTTAAAACTACTTGTTATCCCGACTATGTCAAATCATGCAAGGACAATTTCATAGCCTGGAAAAATATTGATAAAACAGGTTAGAAGTATTCTAATTAGTTAACGTAAATACTGTTTATTATAAATAAATTTTATAATTTTAAAATATATAAACATATTTTAATAGACTTAAAGAACTTAAAAATTCAACTTCTTACCATTTAAATAAAAAGAAGTTAGTGTTTTAAACTTTTTAGTTCTTTAATGTCCTGGACAAGAAATTAAAAAGTATCCGTGGTGTACGAATCGATAACCTCTACTTTGTGCACCAGGCTTTAGGACCAAATACATTGAGCGTTTATTTATCTTTCAATAAACTATACATGCTTTACTATTAAATGACAAGTAAAAATATTTAAAAAACTATTGCATTAAACAAAGGGTTGATCATGCCAGCTTTGGTAGACTGAGACTAGTTTCGTCCTTATTTAGACTTATCAGTCCGTCACAACCCAAAAACAAGTTTAACATATAGATATACTGTAAATTTTTCAGAAAGCATAGTTGAAGATCAGGACAAAGTTATACCATTGATGAAAACTACCAAGGTTTTGTTAGATGATGTTGAAGAAAATAAACTATACCAAATTATAAAGACAAAAATGGATACAGGTAACGTATTTTTATATCACTTATCGAAAATTTTCAAGTTTTCAAGTTTATCTAAAGACTCAATGTACTTTATTGAGCGCTGTTTTCCAATTGTTGCCAAATCTAACAACTTTTTAGAGCTAGACTTTGTATCTATCATAAAAATACTTTCAAGCAGTGGTTTGAATATTGACTCAGAGTTACAAGTATTTGATGCAGCAGATAGCTGGTTGTGTTATGACGTAACTGAACGTATCAAATACGCAAAAAATCTTTTGTCTAAAGTTCGACTTCCGCTTCTATCAGTTCCAGCATTAAAACAAATTCTAGACAAAAAGTCATATTTTAGCGTTAGTAAAGAATGTACAAGCATTGTTGAATCAATTTTGTTGAACAAACAGCAATTAAACTCAACTAATACTACAACCAGGTACTGCAACCAGAGTAATTTTGACATTGTAGTTTGTGAAAAGGTTAACCCTTATATTTCCAAAGGTTTTGGTAATTTTGATTCATTGATTGCTAACAATCTTCGTGAATCAATAAACATTAAACAGATAAGAGTATCACAAACAGACCAGAAATTTTTCAAAACTGTTTTTTTAAAAGGTGACGTTTATATGTTCGGTGGTCTTGTAAAGAGACACAAATTAGTTATCTCAATTAAAAAGTATTTACCTGCTACTAACACTTGGGAAGGCGTAACTGACATGCCTGATGATCGAGTTTATTTTTCTACTTGTTCGTTTATGGATGGTATTTATATTATAGGAGGCGCTATCAAACAAATTTCTACAGCAACTTGCGTTGAACTTAACACAAAAAGTCTCAAATGGAAGAAAAATAAAAAATGAATGAGGCAAGAGATTATTCGGCTTGCTCGGTATTCGAAGGAAGAATTGTCGTGTCTGGTGGATACAACAACGGTTATTTGAAAAGTGTTGAATCATATGACCATGTAGCTGATACATGGAGAAACATGCCCAACATGATTGAAAGAAGACATTGTCACAAATCAGTTGCAGTAAAAAACAAGTTGTTTATACTCGGTGGAGATAAGACAAACTATTGTGAAGTTTTTGATTCAACTACTAATAAGTTTTCCATTTTGAAACGTTTTACAAAATGGCATCCATATACCAACGAAGTATTTTCAATTGGCAGTAAGATGGTTGCAATTCTCAGCGATTATAGTGTCATAACTTATGACTTTGATAAAGATGAATGGTCAGAAAAGACATGTGAAGAAACTGGAAATTATTTTTATTTTTCGTGCGTCAAGTCACCTGCGCTTTTATTTTAGGAAAACTGTGAAAAATCCTAAAATAAAATCAACAAAGAAATAATTTTTGTTTATTTGTTTTGACTTAGTTTTATATGTCGTGGACAACATTGTTAATTTGTATCTAAGTGGTGTACTACACGATAACAGAAAGGTTTTTTCGTATAATATTTATAAATTTGTATATATATATATATGTATATTAATTATTATGTATTTGTTATATAATATAAAACTTTGTATTTACATAATATTTCTTTATATATTTTATAAATTTTAGTTTTATGTACTTTATAATATACAAGTTTTTTATATTACATATTTATTAAAATGTTGAAACTTCAACTACCATGGCTATCGAAATTCAAGGTAATAACAAAAACATAAATTTATGCTGAACGAGAAACTGATTTAAACTCAGCAGTCAGTGTGTTAGTTTTAAAGTCATCGCTTTAACTTAATCACAAAAGTTTACTAATCACTATTCAGTAATAACTTGAAACTATTTAATTTAATATTTTATTCTATTTAGATTTACCAAGCTTGTTTGAGACTTTAAAACTAGAATTTTAGAAACTTTGGATTTTTTCTGCCTATTTAATCTTTAAGTAATCTAATTTTATAAATTTTTGCAAAATTTATTAAACGATTAAGATTAAGTGCTTTAGTTTTTGGTTATATTTTAATTTTTTATATATTCAACTTAGTTATAAAAATTATCTTAAGTTTTTAAATTTTGTTTGAAATTTTAACTTAATCTTATCAAATATGAACTATTAAGTAAACTTACTACATACTAATACAGTATTCTGTATATTTAATTAAAATTTGTCATTTTTAAGTAGTAATTCATATAAAGTGAAATGCAAAACTATCTTTATTCATGGTTAATAAATTATAAATAACTGTTATTAACACATTACGGTTTTAATTAACATAAAGTTTATAGTATCAAAATATAATACTTTGAAAAATAAAAGTCAGGACTTTTTTTAAATAAATAATAAAATCTAAAACAGATTTTTTATAAAGTCAGTTTTAAGTTAAAAATTTTTGTTGTTATTTTAAGTTCAAAGTATGTAATTTTTTGAAATGATCTTAATTTCATGTATAGTAAAATGAAAAATAATTGATAATCTTATTACTTTTTTTTTAATTCAATAACTAGACTACTCTACTAACTAAACTCACATTTTTAGCAATGAACTTAAACCAGAATAATAAACTTATTTTAAAAGTGTAACCTTTCAAGAATTTGCACGGTGTGATGAAGCACAAAAATACAAGCTTTGCAATTTTATTTGCAACAATAAGCACTTATTAAAGCAAGTTGAAAATACTTCAAGCTTTTTCTAGTTCATTCTAAATATATTTATTCCAAATTTGACTCACAAACTTTTGTTCTATAAAGCTTCATTAGCTGAATTATTTGAAACAGTTTCTCGGACACATTTTGAATTTATTTTAATAAATTTGATAAAATTTCATCTTATGTTTTTGTTGAAGAGAAAGAGTACATTATTATTTTTAAATTCTGTAAGCTTTTAAAATTGAATTGTCATCTGTTTAGTCAACTTATAGTTAACTTATAGTCCTGATGCATATTAAGTACTTTAAGTACTACGAAGATTTCGGACATTTATTTCATATAATTTAAACGATATCACCAACACCAAGACATAAATGTGTTTATAATTTTTAAGCATATAAAAAATCAAGTTTCTTTCTAATCATTAAGTTGAGTAGTTTTTATAAAACCACATCAGAGCGGTTTTCAAAAAATAAAATCAAGAAAAGAAATTTTTCGGGAACAATTGATTTGATCGCTTTATATTCTATTTAAATACTAGAAACAAAATAAATAATTTGCTGTTTTCGCATACATGACGTCAGCTAGAGCGTTACGCGTAACATTGCGCATTTAAACTACCAAGCATTTGCATACTTGAATTTTTAAACAATAAGCGGTTTTTCACTTATTTTTTCAAAACTATTTTGCTTTTAAACTCAAAACTGTTTTATGCTATGATTTAAATATTTTTTTTGGAAAAATAATCTTTGGATACATTTACACCTCTGCTAGCTTTCAATTAAGTATTTTCATATATTATTTAAAATTTCAGCTAGCTCAGAAAAATTTTGTTTTAATTTTGTTTAAAACTTTTTATTAGTTCATATAGTTTTTTTATGACAGTCTTTAGAATTTTATTTTCAAAGCATGATACTTTGAGAATGATAACAACTCTTCGTCAGGTAAGTTATTGACTAAAATAGATTACTTAACTTCGTCTTTGTGGGTTGTTATACTTATGTAAGTCGCTTTATAAAAAGTTTAAAATATTTATCAGTACCAAACTAATAAAAATGTGCTTATGTTACTGTTATTCAGCTATCGAATAAAAGCTTTTGTAAATGATTCATAAGTTAAAGTAGCTGGAAAATGTGTTGCACAATTCATTTAAAAACTATCAATAGCTCGAATATTACGTTAAATATCAACTTTTTGAGTTTTTGTCTATATAAAAAATTGAAAAAACCTTCTACAGTACAAAATTATTATGTTTATAATTCATTACACAAGCAACTTATTCTTATGAAAACATTAAAAACTTTTATAAAATTACTCAATTTTTTAAGTTTAATTATTTCCAATAGCAAAAATATAAGACATAACTAACTTTATTATAATTTTGACTTCTAACATTGTTTTACACTTGTTGCATAGCAAAAGTTGAAAGTAAAAATTGTTGTATTATTCGAAAAATGTTTTCAAGGTTGTTTCACTGGATTTCGGCTAAAAGTAGTCAAGGTTTTAAACAATAATAAAAAAACTAAAGCATATAAGTATGCTTAAAAAATAAGTATAATAAAATGTAAAAAAGTATCAACTGATGTATATGGTTATAGTAAATAATTTAACTTATCGATTTCATATAACTGTATGTTTTAAGTTTTTTTTTCAATAATATATATAGATAGTTGAACATTTCGGTCGTACACCACTTAGACAATAATAAATACACCATGTCTGGGACAAGTTATCAGACAATAATCCGAATCCGGTTGTTTATTTATTTTTGTATCTAATAAAGGAATTTTTTTTGACTTTTAACCTGAACGTTTTTCTTGATAATGCTTATTGTGCTTACTTTGATCAGAACATAACTAAAAGTGTTAAGTTTGCATAACATTAAGAAAAAATCCTTTAGTTTAAGTATAACGGTAATATTAATTTATTGCGTATAAAAATTCATACAAGCCTTTTAAGAAAATCTAAGTTTAGTTTTGTTGTCAAAAAATTAGATTGAATTTCAATCAAAATTAAAAACTCAAAATTTGATTTTAAAATCTTTGTTTATAAGTAAGAGCAAAGGTGTATTTTTTGTTTCAAACATGTACAATTTGTGCAGATTTGTTTTTTAATATTTTTTTTAAGACCGCATTGTAGCGTGGTTTGGTTTCACTTATGCAGGAGGAGACACTTTCGCACGGAGACATTTTCGCATGACGGTCACTTAAGCTCACAAGAAAATTTTAGGACGCAGTGATACATTTGCAGGAAGACACTATTGCACAGCTTAAAAAAAAATATTTTTTTTTTGCTATTACTATTACTCTTAACTCTTACCCTCGGTTTTTTATTTTTGATTTTTAAACCTATTTTATTATTTTCCTGTTGTTATTATTAATTATATTTATTAGTATTTTGTTTTCTACCTCTGTTAACCCTAACCCTAAATCTTGGTCAGTAACTTTTTTTTTTCTATTAGCTTATTGTATGTTTGTTATGGAGTTTATTTTTTTGTGGATTAATTTTTTTGTTTGTTTAATAGTGTTTTATATTTTTACAATTCATTTTTATTTTATAAACTTTTTTTACTCTTGTGCAAAAGTGAACCTCCAGGCAAAAGTGACGATGTGCAAAAGTGTCCGCTTGTGCTTAAATGACACTCGTGCAAAAGAGTTGTCGAGCCAAAGTGTCATCTCTTTCTTAAGTTACACGTTCCATTGTAACAGTTTTAAAAAAATATTAAATGCGAAATTTAAATATGTATAACACAACTTATTAGTTCGAGTATATATAAATACTTTTAGCAATACAAAGCACTCATTGTTTTTAGTGTATGACGTAACCTAGAGATAAGTCATAAATTATGTATCTACACGTACAAAGTTAGCCAGCTGAATTATCCAAATTTAATACGAAAATATTCAATAAATTTCATTAAAAAAAAAAAACATTTTTATTCTGTTAATCAGTTTTTACCTCATACAGTTATATAAAGCTTTAGAAAACAAATTAATTTATCTGATATATTCGATATATTATGTTTTAGTAATATTTTCCTTAAGCCGCATTTGAGCGACTACAAATATAGAGCAAAGGCTCTAAGAAAAAACTTGAATTTAATTTTATTAAAGTATGCATTTCAGATTTATGAATTTGCGTCAAAACTCGAAGTGACATCACCGGGGGTTTAACATTAACGTAAAATGCGCTAATTTAACTAAATTCTGTTTGTGATTGGCATGTAATTGTTTTATTTGGTTATCTTTTTTTATATATGAGGCTGAAATTAAAAATAATCTTTGGATACATTTACACTTCTGCTAGCTTTAGTAGGCTTTCAATTAAGTATTTTCATATACTACTTAAAATTTAAGTTAGCTCAGAAAAAAATTGTATAAATTTTGTTTAAAACTATTTATTAGTTCATATAGTTTTTTATGACAGTCTTTAGAGTTTTATTTTTAATACATGATACTTCTAGAATAATAACAAGTCTCCGTCAGGTAAGTTATTGAGTATAAATAGATTTCTAAGCTTTTTCTTTTTGGGATTTTATGCTTATATAAGCCACTTACGAAAATTTGAAAATATTCATCAGTACAAAACTTAAAAAAAAGTGCCTATGTTATTGTTATTAGGCTTTCGAATAAATGCTTTTGTAAATGATTCATAGCTAAAGTATCTGAAATTGTGTTGCACAAATCTAATAAAAACTTTCTAATAGTTTGAATAGAACGTTATATATAAACATTTGAAGTTTTTTGTTATAGAAAAAATTGAAAAAAAGCTTATAAAGCAAATTCATTATAAACAATTTTTTTTAATCAAGGATAAAGTTCTTTTTTTACTTTTATTTGTGTCAACTAAGCTAGAACAGTATTAATATATTAAATAATTTTTTATATTAGTACAACAAACTTGTTTCTAAGACGTACACAATAAATTTTATAAATTTGTCGCGTTTTTAAGTCACTTAAGAAAACGCACGAATGTCTAGTTGTTCAATAAATTTATACATATAATTTTTTTTTATTTTATTTTACAATTTTTAACATGTCTTTGAGCTATTTGAACCAATGCTACCAACACATCTTAGAACACATTATTTCTTAGGTACTTCAAAGTAAGTTATTTTTTAAATTTATAAGTTGATTGTTCATTTCTCAAAACTTATAATTAATTATTTTTTAAGTTATAAAAAAGAATAAACTCAATTAAAATTTGTAACCACATATATAAGGCAGTAGTTTAGATTTTAAATCTGAAATAAAATTAAGTTTGTTTTTTTAATGCAAATAATTATTACAGTAATCAAAATAAGGACTTGTTTATATAGATAAAGTTATAAAAGAAAAATTTACTACATTATTAAACAGACTTCATCTCAATGTTAAAAGAAATCAGAAAATATTGATATAAAAAAATTTTAAACAATGTATAATGATAATATTTTTTTTTAAACATGGAAAATAGCTAATTAAGTTTTACATCGAGTGAACTCTAACACATTTGATTTTTTAAACACTTGTTACTAAAATTTTTTTAATTAAACCAAAATAAACATTTTGTATTTAAGATTTAATGGAGGATAAACAATTTAAAAGTAGTCAGTTATTAGTAATAAAAAGAGTATAACATTATCATAAACTTTAAAAAACTTTTTATAAAACTTAGCCTTCTGAGAGTTATCTACAGTTTTTATTTAAGTTAATGAAGTAATCTGTAGAAAAACAACAACTACTTAGTTTTTAACAAAAATAATTAAACCACTAAATCACCTCGTGACGTCATTTGTTGAAAAACGCAAACGTTAAGTTGTGCGATGGAAAATTAATTCAAATTGGTTTTAAGTGTTTATATTTATCACTGATTTCTATTATTTCTATTTTAAACGTTGTCACGAACACAACGTGAAATATAATCGATAAATCTAGTTAAAACTCATTAGTCATCATTTAAGATCATGTTTTGTGTTTTAACTATACCCTTGCTAGTTGACTTGATTTGATTAAATGATGTTTGACTGAAACTTAAAACCACTAAATATTTTATTCTATTAAGTGTTATTTAAACCATATAAGACGTATAAGACAAAAATTTTTTTACAGATCACTAAACATAAACTAACCTTTAAAAAGTTTATTGAAATCAATATAATTATACAACTTTTAAACTTATGACAGTTTAAAATTAACTCTTTGTAACAGATTTTTCGAAAAATACTTATACTATTACACAAAACGAAGAAAGTATATTGCTGTTGTTTCAAAACATCAAATCTATTTTACTAAATGTTACGTATCTCAAAATATTGTGATATTTAATGAATAATTGTTTCAAAGTTGTGTTAGTGACAAACTTTTAACTAAGATAGATATTTGTTTATAGATCGATTACAACTATATAATAATTTATTTTTATTTCACAACCAAACACTCCTGACATTCAAAGTGCAACTTATGAATTAAACAATTTTTACTAAAAAAAATTCGCTGAAACTTATTTTGTTTAATGTTAATAACATTAACCTGTTTAATATTAAGATAATATTTCTTACTTTAAAGGAAACTAGTTCTATAGGTGATGATGTTGCAGAAGCAAACGTTTTTTTTTTGTTTTTTAATGTGTCATCACTTGGCATTTTAATTTTTTATTGATAAGTATGTTTTTATAATCTGAACTTATTTTCAGTAAGAGCCTAAATTAATCAAATAAATGTATTTAAATTCAATGAGAATGGTTTGTTTTGATTGTCTTATTGTCTGCAAAACCTAAAATGCTAACTTTTTTTTATCTTTTTGTTAAAATACAATATATATGTTTTTTTATCATTGTAAGTAATCAAGAAAAATATTTTTATGCATTTTTTCAGTTACTTTCTATTTTTTGTCAAAATATTGTAAACTCTTGATAAATAAGATGTTTGGTTTATTGTCAATTATAAACGAACAAAAAAAATAAAACTCTAGGTGTTTTTATTTTAGTTTTGAAAATGCACTAGATATTTTTGAGTTGCAAATGAAGAGCAAATAAAAAGGTCTTCGGTGTTTTTCAAAGTCTTGTTGGAGGAGGCCATAGCCTTTTTAATTTATTTAATTAGGGCCCTTTGACAAAAATTTTCGAAAAATCTGTTTTAGAATGATCATATGTGGGTTAAGATTAGAATAGTTTCTACGATTATAACAATAAATGTTTTTATTACATTTAATTGTTGCTCAAACATTGTAACAAATAACAAATAAATTTTTTGACTCGTTCAATTGAAGTTAGTATATTGCTCATTCACTAAAAGTACAAAATATACTCATACTTAAAACTAAAACGCTTAACATCTATTTTTCTAAAACTTAACATGTAAAATTTATCTGTACGTGTCAACTTAATATTTTTTATAATTAATAATAAAGAATTCATATTTATTCAATTAAGGTTTAAAATAACTTTATAATTTTACCTCTCATGATTGATTACAATAATGCCGATATGTCTGTATTCAGAATAATCTAGTTTTTTTGTTTGAAACAAAAGTTTTATTTTCTATTTTCAAAAAATAATTTAGTTTTACGGTATGTTCGAGACACCGTTTCAAAAAGAAAATGAATAATGAGTTCAATAAAATGCTGTTTAAAAAGCTTCGGAACAAATATATTTATACTGCGCTAGCAAAAGTTTGCGCGTTTTTTTAATGACGTCATTTAAACATTTCCCATAATGCGACGCTTTTAAATGATTTTTTTTATTTCTAATGCTTTAAAATGCGACGCTGTTAATGTATGTACAAAATGTGTTTTATGTTAGCGTACAGAATCTAATAATATTTAACTATAATTAACTGGTACAAGCTTGATTTAAAGCTAAAAACTTTGTTAAGTTTTTTACTTTAATAAAAAAAGGAAACTTAAAAATCATTTTTGGTTCTCTAATAAGATTAATCAAATATTATAAATACTTTTTTTAGTTTTTAATAACACAATTGAAAGTAAAGTTGAATCTGAACCTCAACTAAAAGTTATTTCAAACAAATTTTGAAAGATATCATAAATAATCTATTAATTTGTTTAAAACAACATTTATCATTAGATAATTTCTTTTATAGTCAAAATTTTAACTTGTGTATTGAATATTTGTGTAACAAACGGCCATATTTGTACACTGACAAAATGTTTTAAACTATATAGTTGTGCAACGAAACATCAGAAACTTAGACAATATTAATGGTAAGTTATTTGCAGCTGGTCCCGAACATAAGCCTGTTAGAATGTCTACCCGTCTGCAGGAAAAGTATGAACAAAAAGGTCAGGTTGACAATCTACCCATAAAAAGTCAACCTGACCCAACTAAGGCTTTTGATGTTGGCCCACCAACATCCGCAGCCCACAAACTTACATTAAGTGCAAGAAATTTTTTACTTTCAAACATATTCTTAAAATATTTTTTGTGTTTTTTAAAATAACATTAAAAATTTAATCTTTTCGATTAATTTTGAATGTAAATTTTACAATCGTATTTGGTTGGCGGTTAAAACAGTTTTATTTATTTTTGTTTTTTGCATATTTAAACTACTTTAGTGAATCGACAAAAATTTTTAAAACTCTTGCATTTTTAGTTAATCAAATTTTAAAGGTTAAGTTCTTGTATAGTTAGTATTGTATATAAAAGCTAAGCTGTATCACCCAAATTTCCAAGTTTGTTTAAATTGTTTAGCTTTACAATGTGTTAGCAACTTAGTTTAAATTTATTGAAAGTCATTTGTAAAATTTTTGTAAAACTGTTTAAACTATATTCTTTTTGCTCTTTAAAATTGTTATGTGTTTTTTGAAAAGACGTCACTTAACGATTATAAATGCATGTAGAAATGAAAAACTGTTGATGTTATAGGAACTAGTGTGCTCTAGTAGAATAAGTGCAAAATTTTAAGTACTCAACTTAAAAAACATATACTTTATTATTCTTTAGTCTATTAACCATCATAAAGGAAAGCTATGACTTTGGAAATACACTACTTAATTTAAAACAAAATAATATTTATATTAAAACATATTTTTAAAATACGATACACAGTTTATTAAAACAAATCATATAAAAGGTCTTTATTAACACATAAAAACTTAACTTAAGAGTAATAAAACTAGAAAACAAGCCTACTTTACTTAATGTATGTTTTTAAACAGAAAAGATAAGTACTTCGAACTTCGTATAAACAATATCAAATAATTTTTTTTGTGTGTTATAACAACCGAGAATTTACGCAAATAATTATATTTTGTGATAGTATTTTACTTTTGGCAATAGTTTAATTATGTAAAACTTTTTTCTATTATCTCAAGATATGTTATAGTAAATAAATCATAAATCTAATTCCATTCAAATACTACATTCCTTTGTAGACTTTTATTTGGTTTAATTAAGTTTTAGTTTTACTTTAAATCACTCAATAAAAATCGTTCACATTAAAACTAGTTTTTAATTAAAAAACAGGTTATAGGTTTAAGCAGATAATTAAGTATGATAGACTTAAACCAGTGAAAATAAAAACAATTGTTTTGAGTAAATTTAACCTTAGATAATTTGTTAACTAAGGAAGTTTTATGTGTAATATTTGTCATTTTCGAATAAATTATTTTTTGACCTACTTTATCAAATATACACTTTTTTAACAAAAATCTTAACGAATAGAGTAAAACTAATTTATTTTGATAGAGTTGAAATCTTCTTATTTATTTTTGAATTTTACTGTTAACTGACCTTACTGATAATAGTTTTAAAAACGGAATGTTTTTATAGAAAAAGTATAGTTTTTACCTACTGCCTAACTTTATAATTTTTGTAGTTTAAATAAAATAACATTATTTAAACACATAACATTTTGGGTTTGACAAAAATAGAAAGTAACATTTTACAAGTTTAATCATGGGATAAAATAGTTTTCCCTGTGTTCTTGAGAAAGTTTAAAAGAAACATAGAGTGAAAAATCTTTTAAAAACATATTTCAACGAAAATATTTTGAATAAATATATGTCGCAAAATAAAACGCTTTCGGTTTTTAAAACATATCACGTCACTTAGTAAATTAAAATGCGTCAGAAACAAAAGCTTTTACAGAAAGAACAAATAATAATTTCAGGTAAGAGTTTTATTTTGATCGTTATTCGTTGTTAAAAAATAAAAATGATTTATATAACTATTTTAATGGAACAGAGTTTCTTTGTTTGTAAGTTATATGGTAAAGGTAATATGCTAAATATGTTTTTATTTATCTTGTTAAATATTTTTTGGCTAGTCTAATTTGTAGAAAAGTTGATTTGGTTTTTGTAACCTTTCAAAGTGGCTGTAAATTATCCAAACTAAGATTATAAGTTTATGAAGATAACAAAACTTAATAAAATGAACACATTTAAAAACATATTAGTTATGAAAAAATTAAACTTGAAGATATTAGTTTACCTAAGAACTTTTATATCACCAGTAGTTATATTATATTTTTCTAAAAATACTTTAGTAATATAAAACTTAAAAAAGAAATTAAAACACTTAAGACTAAACTAATTTATTTTTAGTAACTTCAACATATTTTAAACATCTTCACAGGTTATTTATTGATAGTATATTAATGATAAACACTAAAACTCATAAAACGATACAAATGTAAAATAAAATACCTGTTTAAACTGCAGATTATTTTTGATTTTAAATACAAACCTGTAGATTATCAAAGCTTAAAGTAGATGATTAACTTTTATTGTTTTTTTACTTTGTGTTCGTGACAACGTTTAAAATCAAACTTCAGTAAGATTCAAACTTATACAAGTTAAATTTATATTTAATTATGTCACACAACTTAAGGCCTGTAGTGTTTAAATCATGTTGTTACTGAAGGTTCCCAGACAAACACCTCAGCTTATAAAGTAAAACAGGGTTCAAACTTTAAGTGTACGTTTTTTTTTAATTTTAGGATGCACAAACTTTAATTACCGCGAAAAACTTTTTTAAACTCTAGTTTTGATTTAACTGTGACTACTCACTAAGTAATTTATTTTGACATAATTATATATAATATATCTTAATAAATCTCATCTTAATGAAAACTAGTCTCAAGTAGGTTTTTGTTGCATTAGCAAACACTTGTGTAAATTTAAATGTGGTTTCATTTAGCGCTTTATGTTTTTTAAAGCGTGTATATTGTTTAAAGTTAACGCAAAGTTTTTTTATTCTCTAAAAAAGTATAATTTTTCAAAAAGTATAATTTCTGTTTGTAATTCATAGGCTGCAAATTAATATCAGACAGGTTTTTTTATCTAAATTAAATTTTGTTTATGTTCATCATTAAAAATAACAAGAACATTTATAAGGTCTCAAACAGTAACTTAATATTGTCATACAAAGAAGAAGTGTATAATTCTAAAAAAATGCATTACTTTCGAAGGGAAAACCATTAAAATTTCTTGTTAGCAAATTGTTTACATAGTTTTAGTACTTATTCTATTAATATTACACTTATAAAAATTAATATTTCTTTTACCACTATTTATCAAAACCAGTTTACTTTTCATTTAATTCTTAATACTTACTTATTTTTAACAAGTCAAATAACTTTCATTTTAGATGAATATTTAATAAATACGAAAAAATAGTTTTAAGTTGAAAGTAGTGTTAAACTAAAAGTTTATTTAATAAAATTTTTTAATGATATTTAAATTATTTAAAATATTTATGTTAAAATACTAGTTTAGTTACATTTCAAAAGTTTTGTTTAACAAGTTATATTTTTTTTTTCTAAAACACTTTTTTGATATAAGTTTTTTAGTTAATTTCGTACTTTTGAAATTGAAAATTACAAATTTTTAACTTTTTTTCTGTAAAAGTATTTTATTCAATAAATCTGTTATCAGTAACTTTAATCGTCATTAATAATTTATGCTTACGTGTAATTTTTAATTGAATGAAATTAATACTTTTTTACTCACTTTTTTAAATTAACTTATCAAAAAAACATACAAAAGGTTTGAGTAGTTTTCTTATATCTGCATTTTGTTTAATGTGATGTTTAACTAAAGATTTTATACAGGGAGTGTTAAAATAACATTATTTTATTTAATGGTTTTTTTCTAATTTTTACAAGAATTAATAATACTTCAAGTCTTTATTGTAAGTTTGAAACTGAAAACATATTCTTATATCTTATAGTATTTCTTTTTTTTTTAATGTAAAGTTCAACTAAAAATTGTATACAAGGAGTGATTAAACAACATTAGTTTATTTAAAAGTTTTTGTTATGTTTTATAAGGCATTTACAATACTCTAAGTCTAAAGTGTGAGTTTAAAACTCAAAACAAGATATATTAAGATATTTTATTTTTACGTTTTTTTGTAACAACGTTTTAAATATTTTTATTACTGTTCATTACTTGTTTTATAACGAGAGAGTATTATTTTAAAATTTATACTTTATATTTCAGTCACACAACCAAAAGTTTGTCAGGTTTAACAAATGACGTCACATAGCAACTTATATACGTCATAAACATAAAATTTTATTAGAAAATTTACGCGGAAAGATTGTGTTTAATTGACATTGAACATCTAATTTTATTTTATTTGAATTTTTTTCATAGATTTTCAATTTCTATCATCACTTCTTTTCGATAATTGAAAAAGTTTATTTTCTAGTTATATTTAGACAAAATGATACTGATTTATTTAATTTTAAAATCGTTAACAAACTTTTAAACAAAAATATGATGTTTATTATTGTTCTATAGAAAAAATAATTTTATATACTCATGATACTTTAAAAAACTTTTTGTTATTTATATTTAAAACAAAAGTATTAATTTTCTAACTTAGTCTGTATTGTTAATTATAATAATTAAAAACTTGGCAAATATTCCCGTACATATTAAATTATATTTCAGTATATTGTTTTCTTATGAATACATTATAAAACAATAATTATTGATACTAAATTTTTTATAACAAATATGTATACAATCATGAAATGAAATTTAGTCCTGTGGTGTTAACGTTATGTTTTACATTAAGAAGAAGTATTTAATTTGATTATTTCTTTAAATTCGAACTAAAACCAAGTATTAGAAATATTTCTTGTCATGACTAAACAGATGACAATTTAATTTTAAAAGCTTACAGAATTTAAAAATAATAATGTACTCTTTCTCTTCAACAAAAACATAAGATGAAATTTTATCAAATTTATTAAAATAAATTTTCAATGTGTTCGAGAAACCGTTTCAAATAATTCAGCTAATGAAGCTTTATAGAACAAAAGTTTGTGAGTCAAATTTGGAATAAATATATTTAGAAAGAACTATAAAAAGCTTGTAAGTATTTTCAACTTACTTTAATAAGTGCTTATTGTTGCAAATAAAATTGCAAAGCTTTTATTTTTGTGCTTCATCACACCGTGCAAATTCTTGAAAGGTTACACTTTGAAAATAAGTTTATTTTTCTGGTTTAAGTTCATTGCTAAAAATGTGAGTTTAGTTAGTAGAGTAGTCTAGTTATTAAATTATAAAAAAATTAATAAGATTATAAATTATTTTTCATTTTACTATACATGAAATTAAGATCATTTCAAAAAATTACATACTTAGAACTTAAAATAACAACAAAAAATTTTAACTTAAAACTAACTTAATAAAAAATCTTTTTTAGATTTTATTATTTATCTAAAAAAAAGTACTGATTTTTATTTGTCAAAGTATTATATTTTGATACTATAAACTTGATGTTAATTAAAACCGTAATGTGTTAATAACAGTTATTTATAATTTATTAACCATGAATAAAGATAGTTTTGCATTTCATTTTATATGAATTACTACTTAAAATTGACAAATTTTAATTAAATATACAGAATACTGTATTAGTATGTAGTAAGTTTACTTACTAGTTCATATTTGATAAGATTAAGTAAAAATTTCAAACAAAATTAAAAAACTTAAGATAATTTTTATAACTAAGTTAAATATATAAAAAATTAAAATATAACCAAAAACTAAAGCACTTAATCTTAATCATATAATAAATTTTACAAAAATTTATAAAATTAGATTATTTAAAGATTAAATTGGCAGAAAAAATCCAAAGTTTCTAAAATTCTAGTTAAAGTCTCAAACAAGCTTGGTAAATCTAAATAGAATAAAATATTAAATTAAATAGTTTCAAGTTATTACTGAATAGTGATTAGTAAACTTTTGTAATTAAGTTAAAGCGATGACTTTAAAATTAACAAACTGACTGCTAAGTTTAAATCAGTTTCTAGTTCAGCATAAATTTATGTTTTTGTTATTACCTTGATTTTCGATAGCGTTGGTAGTTGAAGTTTCAACATTTTAATAAATATGTAATATAAAAAACTTGTATACTATAAATTACATAAAACTTAAATTTATAAAGCATATAAACAAATATTATGTAAATATAAAGTTTTATATTATATAACATATACATACAAAATACAAAAATATAAAATATAAATATATAAATACATAAAAATACAAAATACTATATATATATATCTATATAAATGTATAAATATTATACGAAAAAACCTTTCTGTTATCGTGTAGTACACCACCTAGATACAAATTAACATTGTTGTCCACGACATATAAAACTAAGTCAAAACAAATAAACAAAAGTTATTTCTTTGTTGATTTTAATTTAGGATTTTTTACAGTTTTCCTAAAATAAAAGCGCAGGTGACTTGACGCAGGAAAAATAAAAATACTTTCCAGTTTCTTCACATGTCTTTTCTGACCATTCATTTTTATCAAAGTCATAAGTTATGACACTATAATCACTGAGAATTGCAACCATCTTGCTGCCAATTGAAATCGCTTCGTAGGTATTTGGATGCCATTTTGTAAAACGTTTCAAAATGGAAAACTTATTAGTAGTTGAATCAAAAACTTCACAATAGATTGTCTCTTCTCCCCCAACTATAAACAACTTGTTTTTTACTGCAACTGATTTGTGACAATGTCTTCTTTCAATCATGTTGGGCATGTTTCTCCATCTATCAGCTACATGGTCATATGATTCAACACTTTTCAAATAACCGTTGTTGTATCCACCAGACACGACGATTCTTCCTTCGAATACCGAGCAAGCCGAACAATCTCTTACCTCATTCATTTTTGATTTTTTCTTCCATTTGAGACTTTTTGTGTTAAGTTCAAGGCAAGTAGCTGAAGAAATTTGTTTCATGGCGCCTCCTATAACATAAATACCATCCATAAAAGAACACGTAGAAAAATAAACTCGATCATCGGGCATGTCAGTTACGCCTTCCCAAGCGTTAGTAGCAGGTAAATACTTACTAATTGACATAATTAATTCGTGTTTCTTATCAAGACCACCGAACATATAAACTTTACCTTTAAAACAAACAGTTGTAAAAAGTTGTTGGTCTGTTTGTGATAATTTCATTTGTTTAAAATTTATCGATTCACGAAGATTCGATGAATCAAAATTACTAACAAATTTGGAAATATAAGGGTTTACTTCTTCACAAACTACAATGTCAAAATTACTTTGATTGCAGTACCTGGTTGTAGTATTAGTTGAGTTTGAACGCTGTTTCTTCAATAAAACTGATTCAACAATGCTTGTACATTCTTCACTAACGCTAAAACATGACTTTTTGTCTAGTATTTGTTTTAATGCTGGAACTGATAGAAGCGGAAGTCGAACTTTAGACAAAAGATTTTTTGCATACTTCCTACGTTCAGTTGTATCATGACACAACCAGCTATTTGCTGCATTAAATACTTGCATTTCTGAGTCAATATTTAAACCACTGCTTGAAAGTATTTTTATGATAGATACAAAGTCTAGCTCTAAAAAGTTGTTAGATTCGGCAACCATTGGAAAACAGCGCTCAATAAAGTACATTGAGTCTTTAGATAAACTTGAAAGTTTGAAAATTTTCGATAAGTAATATAAAAATACGTTACTTAATTCCATTTTTGTCTTTATAATTTGGTATAGTTTATTTTCTTCAACATCATCTAACAAAACCTTGATAGTTTTCATCAATGGTATATTTTTGTCCTGATCTTCAACTATGCTTTCTGTAAAATTTACAGTATATTTATATGTTAAACTTGTTTTTGGGTTGTGACTGACTGATGAGTCTAAATAAGGACGAAACTAGTCTCAGTCTACCAAAGCTGGCATGATCAACCCTTTATTTAATGCAATAGTTTTTTTAAATATTTTTACTTGTCATTTAATAGTAAAGTATGTATATTTTATTGAAAAATAAATAAACGCACAATATGTTTGGTCCTAAAGCCTGGTGCACAAAGTAGAGGTTATCGATTCGTACACCACGAATACTTTTTAATTTCTTGTCCAGGACATTAAAGAACTTAAATGTTTAAAACACTAACTTATTTTTATTTAAATGTTAAGAAGGTGAATTTTTAAGTATTTTAAGTCTATTAAAATATGTTTATATCTTTTAAAATATAAAACTAATTTATAATAAACAGTATTAACGTTAAATAATTAGAATACTTCTAACCTGTTTTATCAATATTTTTCCAGGCTATAAAATTGTCTTTGCATGATTTGACAAAGTCGGGATAACAAGTAGTTTTAAGTGATGAACCGTTACTATAAGGTAGACTGTTATCAAAATTGTCGAGCTTTCTTTTCTTTCTTTCACTTTTGTTAGCTAGACTTTCATATGGCGACACTTGATTGAGTTTTGAATTACTTCTTTGCATACTTAAACTTTAAATCTGAAAGTATTACAGTATAGTATAATTATAATTACGAGCCTTACAACTAAACGAAGTAGAACCTTTTTTCTAAAAAACTATGATACTTACTTGAAATCTTATTTTATTTAAATGTTTTGTAAAAGGAGATGTTTTCATAAGATGAGCATTTATTAGGCTAAATTTAAAATAAAAATTATATTAAAAACTCAAACAACGTATTATCTAATAACAATTTTAGGTTTTTAAAAGTCACTACTTAACGTTTTGACTGGTTTTCTGTTTCCTATGCGATTCCTAAGTATATGAAAAAAAATAAATAAAAAAGTTGTTTAGTATGGTTTTCTAGTAAAATTGTTTACTTAAAAATCTGTCTGTTAACTTTGAATTTTAAGAAGTTTTTATATATTAAGGTTTTAAATTCTAGTGTTTACAAAAATGATGGTGTTTAAAAAAGTTTTGTATATAAAAAAGTACAAACTTCATAAAAATAGATAACTATGTCAGAAGCTCTTTGAAAATAATGTTTTTTATTCAAAATAATTAGCCAATCAAAAGTGTTTGACAAATAATTTTTGAATTATTTTAAAACTCAAGAACTGATTTTTTAAAATAGGAAACCCTTGACCAATTTGCACGTTGTTTTTATTTTTTAACATTAGTAAGACTTTAGTTTTTTAAATTACCTATTTTCATTAAATATAAAAATTATTGTTCATATCTGGTACTATTTTATTATAAAAAGAAAACTTATTTTGAATATTTAACACTATTATGTTTTTATTGTGAAATTTTGAACTCAGGAACTTAGCCCTTTAAACAGGATACTCAAAATGATAATTAAAAATAAAGTAAACTTATAGTCAAATATTTAACAAAATCAAAATTATAAAGAATCTACTGTAGCCCTGACAATTTTTATGGCCTAAAAATAAATATTCTAGCTTTTACAGTATTCTAATACTGCTTGAGAGCATTTCACTGTAATAATAGTAAAAAACATAGTTCTAACGAACATGTAATTCAAATTCAGTGTGCCCTTATAAGTTAAGACTAATGAGTTAGTTAAAGTAAATAAAAATTAAAACACATGAATGCAGACAAAGCTACTGAATTGTTAATTATACTAAAAAATAATGTAAATTACTTTATTAAGTTAGCATGTCAGTTTAACTTAAATATAGTTTGATTTGTTTATTTTTAACAAGACTAAAACATATATTTGCTTACTTGGTTGGTAAAAGCTGCTAAAAATCCAAGTAAAAAAGATTAATAATAATTTTGTTTGGTAACTGTATTATTGAACTAAATAATGTAAAAACTTTAAATTTTAAATTTTAGTAAACTAAAAACTACCTATTTGTAGCTGTATGTCAAATTGGTTTAAGTATCCATTTTTAAAACTTAACTTTTGAATAATCAAAACTAGAAAAGCTTTTATTAACTATTTGGAACTTTGAAAACATACGGTTATTAAACTATTTAAGAAGTCAAA
Source organism: Thalia democratica (assembly GCF_965202585.1). Classification (NCBI taxonomy): domain Eukaryota; kingdom Metazoa; phylum Chordata; class Thaliacea; order Salpida; family Salpidae; genus Thalia; species Thalia democratica. Next base: position 4,822,616 of record NC_139171.1, on the reverse strand, counting down.
TAAATGTTGGAAATGTTTTTTAATAAATCCTATCATATTATTTTTTGTATTTAAGCGTTAAAAATACAATATTTTAACAAAGGCAATATTATTTTTGTTTTTAATAAACATTGAAATATAAATTTATAAGAGCAGTTCTCATTTAATTTTATATCTAAATTATAAAATGATACAACAAGGTTTAAAATATTTCAAACTCAAAGTTGTGCTTTTCCAAGTATTAATACAAAACTCACAAAGTGTAAAAGCACATATAAATTTAAAAAATTTATAATCCTAACATTTCAACTATCTTACAAAATGGTATTAATTCTAATACTTACTGTAACAAAATACTATAAAAAGAAATTTAAGACAAATTTATGTTTTTGATTATCTTAAAGTATACAAAATGCTAATAGTATTACATTGCTTACTCTTATTTTGTCTTTTTTAGAATTTCAACTTAGGTTACGTAAAAGCATCATGTCTAGTTTGATTTAAACTTTTAAAATACACTAAACAATTTCTAAAATAAAGGCAAGAAAAAACGACCGCCTACTGTCGTCGACCTTTGACTCATTAGTAGTTAAAAATCATTTTACTTTAAAAATTCTATAAAATCGGTTGACATCATAACAAACTTATAAAGGCATGACGCAATTTACAAAATTACAGAAAAATGTTAGAAATTTTCTCCGCAGTTAGTACTTGCTTAACCTCGTCCATAGACCGCGGTCACCTCATCGGTTCTTTATCTTAATCACCGCCATCGAGATCATGTCCTTGCCTCTCCATCGCTGACTCGTTTATGCCTTCCGTTTCTCGAGCTGTTACTTTTCCGTGTTCGTGCAAAAGTGCAATTGGAATGTGAACAAGTAAAAAAATAGAGAAAAACTTAAATTTACAAAGTTATGTGCTATTAGTTATCAACAAAAACTTATTTGTCGATTAGTCAGTTTATTTTGTTTAATTTTAAAATCTGGTGTGTTTTCAATAAACTTAAAAAACATTTAGAGTGTCAATTTATACAAAGTAGTTCTATACAAGATTAGCACTATATTAAAAACTTTTCATATTTGGCACGAGATAGTTTACAAAACAAGCAATTACAGGCGTTTCAAAAGTTTAAACTTATTTTTTAGCAAAAAAATTAGCCTCTAAACTTTGTACTTTATATTTAAGACTTTAGTATTCTAAGAAAGTTTTAAACAAAGTTGTTTTTAAAGTTTAAACACCGGATAAGACATTTAATAACTCGAATGACTTTATTGATTAATTTTTTATATCAGTACGCTGAGAAATACAACAACAAAAAACATGATAATTAAGTTTGTTACAAGGATTTACCAAGGTTATTACAGTAAAACTGTAAATGTTATAGTTTAAAGTTTGATCATACCATTGTTGTATAACAAAATGAAACTAAATTAAACAATTTAAAACAATTTGTTTGATATCAGCAAAGCTCGACATAAAGATTAAGTTAAAGTTAAACTTTCTAAAAATACACTTTCGACTCAATTTCGTGCGTGGCTCGAGGTCTGTTAAGGCAAAAAAGCTGAGAGAAAAGAAATAAAACCACCTTCGACTGCGAAAATGCCAATAGCAATACAGGAGCGTAAAAATATTTCGGATTTTTATATCACTTTGTATAATAACTTTAAAACACTTTTGTTTAACTAATAAAGTTTTCATAATTTCCAGACATGCTGTAAAGATCTTGCTCTAATATGATACATACACACATCTAATAATATCAACAGTATAAGCCTTCTGAATAAATTAATTGTCCAAAAAACAATATTTCATCTGTTTTGCATTAAATATTTACATTTACGGGAAATCCAAAAATTACACTAGATAATCTGAACCGTATTGAAACATTTAACAAAACACATTTTGTTTTTTGTCTTAAGTTTATTTGAGTACTTTCGTAGTAAGGTTTATCAAAAATATATCTTACTAATTTAAACTAAATTGAAATTTAAATAAAATTATACTGTAGTTAAATGTTTAAAAACATCGAATGACTTCATAATCTAATTAAAAACTAATTGAATGCTTATACTGAAAATTTTTGCTGTACTAATAAAACTTAAAAGATTAAAATTAAACTAAAACTGTATTAATAAAAATGAAAATAAAACTACTTTTTAAAAAAAAGTTATCGAGAAACTAGTCACTTTCAAATTACTTAATATAAGGATTTTAAAAGTCTAGTTTAGTATACGAACTTATTCTGCCTACATAAACTGGGCCTTAAAAATTGAATGAATAAGCAGCTGAAAAGAGTTTTTCGCTCTTACCAGTGAAACTACTAGTGACGCTTGTTTTAGTTTAAGTGCGACAACTTTTCATCAAACATTTTTACTAAATCACATTGCTTTAAAAAAAAAACCATGAATGTAATTAAGATATTTCTCACTTTAAAAGAAACTAGTTTTAAAGGTGATAATGTTGCAAAAGCAAATGCTTGTGTCTATAAATGTAAATTCACTTGGTATTTTAGTTTTTTAAATGATAAGTTTGTTTGTTTTTAAACTTATTTTCTGTAAGAACCTAGGTTATTAAAATAAATTTGTTTAAATTTAATGAAAATGGTTTGTATTGATTGTCGTATTGTTTTCTAAGCCTAAAATATTAACCTATTTTTATATCTATTTGTTTAAATACAATATAAATGTTTTTTAATTATTGTGAGTAAAAATTTAAAAATATAAATATTGTCGTACATTTTTTCAGTTACTTGCTATTGTCTGTCAAAATACTGTAAAAATTTAATAAGTAAGATGTTTGGTTTCTTGTAAATTATATATGAACAAAAAAAAACTCTAGTTGTTTTTATCATTAGTTTTGAAACTACACCAGGTATTCTTGAGTTGCAAATGAAGATAAAAAATTAGGTCTTAGATGTTTTTCAAAGTTTCGTTAGAGGGTCCATAGCCTTTTGTATTTCTTCAAAAGGGGCCATTTGACAAAAAAATTCGAAAACTCTGTTTTAGGCGATAATCGGCGGGTTAACATTAAAAATAAATTCTAAGATTATAATAACAAATATTCTTATTACATTCAATTGTTAGTCTAAAATTATAAGAAATAACAAATAAATTTTTTGACTTCTTTTTAATTGAAAATTAGTATGTTGCTTATTCTCTATAGATACAAAATATACTCATACTTAAAACAAAAACACCAAAAAGAAATTTTTCTCAAACTAAACATGTAAAATGTTTTTGTTTGTGTCAACTAGATATTTTTTATAATACTAATAAATTCATATTTATTTAAATAAGGCTTAAAATTCGATATGGTCCTCAATTTTAATTTGTCATGATTACACTAATACCAATTCGTCTGTAATCAGAAAAAAACTATATTTTTTGCTTGAATCAATTATTTTAACTTCTGGCTTTCAAAAAATAATTAAGTTATACAGTGTGTTCGAGACACCGTTTAAAAAAGGTTATGAATTAGAAATTCAACGAAATGCTGTTTTAAAAGTTTTCGAATAAATATATTTATACTGCGCTAGCAAAAGTTTGTGCGTTTTTTTAATGACGTCACTGAAATCTTTCCCATGATGCAACGCTTTTGATTTTTTTTTCTAATTTCTCATGCTTTAAAATGCGACGCTGTAAGTTTGTAAACAAAATGTTTTTATGTTAGAGTACGAATTCTAGTAGTATTCGCCTGTATTAAACTGGTACAAGCTTAATTTAAAACTAAAAATCTTTGTTAAATCTTTTACTTTAATTAAAACTTAACTTTTTAATAAACTTTTGTGCTCTAATATGACTAATCATATAATATAAATATATTAAACTATATTTATTAACACAATTAAAAGTAAAGTTGAATCTTAACCTCAACTAAAAAATATTTCAAACAAATTTTAAAATATATCATAATAAATTTATAATTTTTTCAAAACAACATTTATCAAAAGATAATTTATTTTAAATTCAAGATTTTAACTTGTTTAATGAATATTACAACTTTTTCAAAAAAAAAATTTGTAAGTCAATCATTTTTAAAATAGAGTGTTAATAAAGACATTCATTTTAACCCATTTATTATAAGATACAATAATTTTTTCCTGACTTGTCAAAGTCAATTTATTGATAAATATTTAGTAGTAAACAAATGCATTACAATTTATTTATTTTTAAAAATGTATATACTGGTTTTTTTAAATCAACTTTTCTTAACAAGTTATTTATATGTAACTATATTAAATTAAATTGGCTCTGTGAAAAGCGTTGAAGTTTATATAACCACTGTGTTTTCTTTTTATATATATATTACATAGACAAATTCGATATGCGTGGTTTATGGTTCTAATAATTTTTAACTGAAATGGAAACTGAAATTTAAGCTTAAAATTATTTTGAGGATTTTTGTTGAATAAAACCAATATTTTTAATTAAGTTTTTAACAATAACACGAATAGTCATATAATTTATATATTATTTTTACTTGTCACTAAAACTTAAATTTATTTTTGACTTCTATTCAAATCCAAAAATTATTTTACTTATAAAATGTGCTCTTAAAATTTTTTTTGTGTGGTTTTAAAATATGGTCACCAAGAGTTTTATGATAGAACTTTTTTAAATGTAAAGCTTAAAATAAGTAAAATAGACAGTTGAAGTTTGCAAAAACTGCGATTTAAAAATTGGAATGAAAAGTTTGATAATTGTGATTATTTTTTACTGTAAATCCGAAGATCGTATTAAGTTAGCGGTTAATACAGTTTTAAAAATTATTATTTTTTGCAAATTTAAACTTTTTTGGTAAATCAACATTAGTTTTAAAAACTTTAAGCGTTCTTAACTAATCAAATCTTTTTTTATAATGTTGATTTATTTAAAATCCCTTTTAAAAGTACTTAAACTCGAAATGCGTGCTTTGTAGTTTTAATTTAAATTAAATGCTTAAAACTTTGTTAAGGATTATTTTTTGAATAAAACAAAGACTTCTTATCGAGTTTTTTACACCAACATGAATAATCATATAACACAAATAAACTATTTTTATTTTTACTTGTCATAATAACTTTTAATTATATTTGACCTTATTTGTGTCAAACAAATATTTTACTTTCACGATGTGCTTGTCATTGTTTTAAATCAAAAGATGATGCTGTGAAAAGTTAGATACTGAATATACAAATTATAATATGTTTATGTTGGAACGTTTCTGTGTTTTTAAAATGACGTCACGATGAGCTTTACAATACAACGCTTTTAAATTTAAGCTGAAAATAACTAAAATAGTCAATTAAAGTTTGCACAAACTGCAGTTTTAAGATTTAAATTAAGCAGTTTTAATAAACTTTTTTTGTAATGGGGCGATTAAGTTAACTAACGTGTTTAGTTAACGGTTCAACGACTATTATTTTGAGCAAACTGCAACTACTTTAGTGAAAAAACTATATGTAGAAAAAATATTGACTTATAGAACTTATTTTGATAATATTCATTTAAGTAAAACCACATTTTAAAGTATTTTTGACAACTATTTCAATAAAATGAAATTATTAAAATAAGTTATTTTAAAAAGTACTACAATTGGTCTCAACTGCCTTATTTTAACTATTATTCAATAAGTGTAGTAAGAAACATATGTTTAAAATTAAACTATCTTATAATTAAGAACTCATTGAAATTTTATAACCATAAAGATGATAATAATCATCCAATAGTTTTAGTTTTTCGCTGTGTTAGTAACAACGTTTAAAATAGTCCGAAATGATAAACTTAATTAGAAAAAATAAACCTATTTTAAATTTATTTTTGTCGCAAAGCAAAGTATTTGTGGTTTTAAACTAATGACGTAAGAAGGTGAATGCGTCAGAAACACAAACTGTGTTTTGTTGAAAAATAAATGCGATGAAATAGTTTTTGAGGTAATTTGTTTTCATACATATAAAATAAATCGGATTTATATTGCTAAGCAAACATAAAAGGACACATATATTTTGTTTATTGTAGAACAATTAAACAATAAATAAACAATTATATACCGTATATTTTGTTATCTAGTATCTAATAGATTATTTTGACCTAGTTTTGATAAAATAAACGAAAACTATTTAACTACAAGTTTCTAGTTTAAATATTTAAGATTTTTAGTTTTTGCCGTATCTTTATTCGTATAAATCAATTACAAAAATATTATATGGATAAAAATAAAATGGAACAGAGGTATTTTTGTTCAATGACCTGTTCGAAAATTTAAAATATATTACCTTAATATTTTAAGCTTTTTTAAGTAAAATAGCACTTAAACTTATTAAAAACTTATTCGATAACTTTTGGGAACTAAGTCGACAGATTGATAAATAAAATTTTTTGTTTTTATTTTTTGATCTTCCAGTAATGATTGTTCAAACTAAAATTTTTACAAATAGTTAAAAATTATGGTAAACTTGGTTATAAATTAATTTTTATTATTTATTTTTGTTTCTTGCTAATCGAAATCGGTCAATTAATAGCTTTATTGTATTTGACTCCGGCAATTAGCATTAACAGAGCCTAGTTTATTTGAAAACTCACTGTTTAAGTAGAAAGACTTTAATTGCTATACTTAACTAAGATTACATAGTACATATTTTTATTTCAATGTACAGGCTGAAGTAAAATAAAAATGTTTGTTAGGCTAAAACTATATTTCGATTAAAATTTACAATTTAAGCAGTCTTTTAATAACGACTATAATCTAAGCGGTTATAGCTTAAATATTTAAATATATATAAATTAAGGTACATACTTAGTTTAAACTTTTATGCAAATGTAAGTCAACTTATTGAAATTATGTTGAGTTTTTTGATTAATTTTTCAAAGTAAAACAACAAATTTCTAATTTTTCGTAGTTTTATTTCCACTTATTTTAGTTCTAATTCTTTTAGTTTTACTGCCTTCTTTTATACAAAGTCATCCAAATTGTTTTAACTAATAAATTTTAATTACTTATTTGATAACGTTACTTAATCCGATTTTCCACACTTAAACTTGCTTACTTAATATATCATGTGCTTTACTTATTATTTAATACTTTTTATTTACTTTTATACGGCTAAAACTGCAGACTGAACAAAACAAGCTTACACAAATATTTGTTTTAACAGAGCTATATAAAAGTAGTAAGTTCTCATTCGACAATATTATCCTTATTTTTTAACTATTCAACTTTAAAATCTACTATTAAGTGTCTTCATCTAGAAAATAAGTACTTTAGAAGTTAACATTACACAAGATTTTTTTTAAATCATATATCTTTAGATTTCTTTAATTGTTCAAGTTTTTTAGTGTTTTAAAAACTTCTTTTTGTTTATATATAAATGTATTATTTGTAGAAACAAATATACTTGATACAAAATATTGATTATGTTTATTGTAAACTAAAAACAAAGATCGTTTTTTTGTAGACTATAAACGGAGTTATTTGTCGTTGATTAGTTTAATTTCTTCGTTAATAAAAAATTGTATCATTATGCTTTTTAGTTTTTTTTTTCGTTGTTTTTACCTCAACTAAAAATTGTCTAATATTAATATGTCTATTCAAAATCTAAAAAACTTCAAACCTATTTTAAATTCTTTTATTTGCATAAATAATCGCTTGCAATTTTGACCAGATGACGTCATCAAGTGTCTAACAAATTGTGACGCAAATTAACAAAAAATTATCAAAAATATATGAAAAATTTTATCGGAAATTTATACTAAGTTTTATAGGTAATTTCTAGAACTGTTTTTTTTAATTATAGAAAATACTGTCTAAATTACGTAAAAGTTTATATTGGAAAGTTGTAATGAAACTTAATCGAAAAATTATATATATTTTTATCGGAAATTTATAAAAGTTGTTATTGTTAACTTATACAAAGTTTTTTAACCAAAAGTTTATAGACAGCTTTTTCGGAACTTTGTAGAAAGTTTTATTGGACATTTAAACTAAGTTTTATTAAGAACTTTAGGAAGAATTTTTACTCTTAGCAAGAGTTATAGTTTTAGGTTTTAAAAATTTCTTTACTACATAGTAACAAAAATTTTTGTTTGTAAACTAAATTGGGACATTAATTTTTAATTTTTACTTTTTTTTATGCTTAAAGCAACATAATAAACTCTTTCCGAATTTTTTGAGATAAAAAAAATCATAACTGATTGTTTAACGGACAAGATGTTCAACTGTAATCATACAACTTGATAACCATAAAGTTTTTTACACCAAGTCATTGTAAAAAAAAATTGAATGTCTAATTTAAACTGTTATTTATTCTCTGTTAATTAGTTTAAGAATTTCATTTCGTTTAATGTAAAAGTATAATTTCAGTAATTTTATTTAAACACTCAACATTTTTTTCGTATTTGTATACTGATTTACTCAAAATAAAAAATTTTTAACAGTATCAAATAACTTGGCAACTAGATAATTCTATTACCAACAACTTAAAGCCAAAACAACTTTAAATTATCTTGTGTTAACAAGATCTAGACAACAATTACAAAATACACTTGGTATGGACGAAAATAAAATATTATACCCGATGAAAGCAATTTCAAATATAAATGCATTGCAAAAAAATGCTCTTTCGATTGTTTACAATGTCACAGAGCATATATGTTGTTTAATTCAAGTGGTGTTTCAATGAAATAAAAGCTATTTTTAACTTAAAAATTAGTTGCAAAAGTTTGAGAATAAAAATTCAACTCGAAAGAGACTATAAAAGGAAAACATATCTACCTTCAGAATATTTAAATAATTGTTTAAATTAAACTGAAATAGAATTCTTAAACAGAAATGTTCTTACAAACAACCAAAGCCCCATTTATGGTCAACCATGCTTTTAAAATTCATACAATTAAAAAAAACATTAAAAAATGTGAACTCAAAGAACACAGAGTGAACTTTTTTCAATTGTTTGATTTAAGATTTTGACACAACTTTTTTTTTAATTTTTATTTAACTTCATTGTATAAATACGAAACGGTTAACTAGTGTTTTTAAAGTTAATGTCAAAGGGGTAGGGGTAATTTATCGTTTTCACAATTTAGTGTTATTAAATTGAGTTTTAACTAAGCTACAAGTTGATTTTTTTTATTTTTTTTAAACTCAAAATCTTTTTTGAGATAAAGCCTGTTAAAATAGTAGACTACAATAGGTTGCTTATAAGAGCGCAAACTAAAATGGCGAATAACAAGAAATCACTAAAAACCTATCTCCTTTGACGTTTTATGAGATAACTACCTCAAATTTTCAGGAAATGTTACTTGCAATATTTAGAAAATTCTTTCGAAAAAAAATTTACAAAATTGAATAAATTAAAGTTTTATGACAAAAAACTAAAAAAACTGTTTTTTTTTTTTGTTAACGTTTTATTTTAATTATAATTTTTAATTTTTTTAGTACATTTTTATAAAATTATAGTTTTATTTATAAATGCTTTTTTAATGCATAGATAAACTATGTTTATTTAACTATATGTACTTTTCAAAAAAATTAAATAACATCATTTTGAATGTATAACATTTATAAGTAAACAAATTTATTTATTTAAATAATCATTGAAAATAATAAAAAAAAATTTAAAAAAAATTTAAATACAGTTAATCTCCACTGCCCTATTTTAAGTTTTTTTTAAACAAGTTAAATTAGAATTCAAGTTAAAACAAAACTTTTTTAAGCACAAGTATAATAACCATCATTAAATTATTTTGCTTTATCGTTGTGTTAGTAACAACTTTTAAAATAATCTTCTTAAGTACAAACAATTTAAAGCTCTAAGCTACTGGTTTTAAAATAAATCTTGAATAAATTTCTGCTTTAAAACTAAGCATTTGTGGTTTTCAATAGATGACGTCACTAAGTGAACCGGAATGCGTCAGAAATAAAATCAATTTTTTTAGTGCGACAAGATATTTAGTTTTTGCTGTAACTTTTACTGTATAAATAAAATAAACAGGATTCAGATAACTGTACAGACATAAATAGAACAGAAACATTTCGTTCATCACATTTTTCATAAATTATCCAAATAACAGTAATTTTCTATATATTTTTAGGGAACGGGTCTAAATTTTGCGAAGACAAAATTTCATGAGGTTAATAAATCGCACAAGGGAACTAAACTGCACGAAGATACTTTTGCACGAAGTCTAGTTTGCACGCGGGCACAAAATTGCACGAGGAGACAAAATTGCACGGAAGGTCAATTTCGCACGAGTGACAGTTTTGAACAGATAGTCAATTTTGCACAAAATAAAACAAACTTGAAATAACTAAATAAAAATATAATTAAACTTTTATATATTATAAAAAACTAATAAAAAGCATGTATTAGTGTGATACATTTTAATTTACTTAGGTTTAAACTATTTTTTTTAGATTTTTTTTAAATTATATTGTCTTTTTTAATTGTAATTTAATTAATCTGTTTAAAATCTAATATTAACTAAAGTTTTGTTTTAATAAAAATAAAACTAGAACTTAATTTTAATAAAAACAACCCTTATTAAAGAATACACATATATTTATGTAAACTTGAATTAAATTAAAACTATAATAAACTTCAATATGTAATAAAACAAGATAAGACAATAAATTAAATGTTATTAATATAGGTAGGTGTTGAAATTTCATGAACATACAAAACTGCACGAAGATACTTTTGCACAGAAAAAAAACGAGCATGCAAAATAGTGAGACAAATAGATAAATTAAGACAAGAGAAAATCCGTCTGAAGAAACCCAGACTTGTGAGAAAGCACTATTAGAAGCCATTTTCTTCTTACTTTTTTAGAAGAAAAAGGAGATACAATCTTTTTACTAATATGAAACCAACAAAAAAATACAACAGATACAATTAGTTTATTTATATTTTTAACCAGAAAAAATTAGTAAAATAAACAAAAAATTGTTCGTATTTATATTTTAATTAAGGTTAGAATCTAATTCTGTAATCTAATTTTTATTTCATTCATATAATTTTTTTTGATTGATTTTTTGTTTAATTCTTTAACTTTATACATTTTGACTTTTTTATTAGTATTATTTCGTTGCAACTTATCAAATATTCAATTAATAAGTTCTTTATTTTGACTATTTTTATTAACTTTTGTACAGGATTTTTTTTAAATTATTTTTATCTAATTTAATAACTTTTTATTTTTATAAATTTTCTTTGTTGTTGGGTTTCTTAAATTTATTTATTGTTTAGCTTTTTGTGTTTTTAATTCTGATTTTTTTTTAATTTTTTTGAAGTTTAGTTGATTATTTTTTACTAAAAAATTTTTTTTTTAAGTTTAATTATTATATAATTATTTTATTTTTTAATTCTGACTTTTTTGTTATAATTTATTTATCATTTTATTTGCTATTTTGATTTATAAGATGTAACGTTATAAGGCGTTAAATCCTGGAGATCCTGATAAGCTAAGCTTATCGGAATGTATATCACAGATGTTCTTGTGCTAAAACTTTATTTCGACTAACGGCGTTTCACTGCTCTCAAATAAATTTAAGAACAGATCTACGGAGTCTATAAAATGTTAACACACATTAGAAAAAAATCAGAAAAAAGCATGTATAATTATTTATAGTGTTTATATAGGTAGTAACTATAAATGGACTTTATGGTTTAAAAACAAAGTTTGGGATAAAAGCGTAAAATTATAAAATTGTCTACAAAAAAAAACAAATTTAATAAAAGTAGGCACCAACCTCAAAAAGCTCTAAGAATAGGCAAATTTTAAAAATGAAAATTAAATTGAGTTGTGCAGAAATGTTACGTCATAATAATTTTAACAAATTATTCAATAATTTATACAGCTTGAAAACATGAAGTATTAAACTTGCAAGAATATGTAAGTTTTGTGAAATAAATTAAATTTATTTAAATTATGTCTATTTATGTACTAATTTATTTCACAAAACTTACATATTCTTGCAAGTTTAATACTTCATGTTTTCAAGCTGTATAAATTATTGAATAATTTGTTAAAATTATTATGACGTAACATTTCTGCACAACTCAATTTAATTTTCATTTTTAAAATTTGCCTATTCTTAGAGCTTTTTGAGGTTGGTGCCTACTTTTATTAAATTTGTTTTTTTTTGTAGACAATTTTATAATTTTACGCTTTTATCCCAAACTTTGTTTTTAAACCATAAAGTCCATTTATAGTTACTACCTAGATAAACACTATAAATAATTATACATGCTTTTTTCTGCTTTTTTTCTAATGTGTGTTAACATTTTATAGACTCCGTAGATCTGTTCTTAAATTTATTTGAGAGCAGTGAAACGCCGTTAGTCGAAATAAAGTTTTAACACAAGAACATCTGTGATATTTTGATTTATATACTTTTTTATTTCAATTTATTTACTATTTGATTTGTTACTTTTTACTTTTTTACTTTTTTTTTAATATTTATTTTTATCCAAAATTTTTATCGTGCAAAAGAGTCTTCATGTGCAATATTGTCCCTCGCACAATTTTTACCCGTCTCTAGGAAGGAAACAAAACCCATGCAAAATTGACCCTCCGTGCAATTTTTTCACTCGTGCAAAAATCACCCTTCGTGCAAAAGTGAACCTTTGTAAATTTTGTCTCTGTACAATTTAATCTTCTTGCATTTTAATGCTGATTGTGCAAATTAATCTTTGTGCAAAAGTATCTTCGTGCAACTTTGTGTTTTTGTGCAGTTTTGTCCCCTCGTGCAGTTTTGTACACTTGCGCAATTTAGACAGTTACCCATTTTTATCAAGTATCTAAATATTTTTAGATTACTCTATAATAAATAAGATTGATAAGATTTTTTTTACTACAAATATTTAATTTGAATATGTAAGATTTTTTGTTTTTACCCTATTTTTTTTCCGTAAAAATAAAATAAAAAGTATTAAAGTTAACTATATAAAGAAAAATCAAATACGCTTTTTATTTTTTCAATGACTTTTTATAAATTTACAAATTACTTCTTAGTATTGTATACTTTCCTTACTTAGATAATAAACAATGAACTTTTCTGCAAGATCAACAACAATAGCATCCGAGACAATCCTATAACCGATTTCGTCCCTATGAGGACTCATTAGGCAGGAATAGTCGCGAGAAACCGCTATTGTGATCTTAAACAAGCGGCCTTAAGTACAAAGTACTGAAGCGACCGTTGAGTAAAGTTGAAAAAATGACACAGCAAAATCATTCACAGCCGAACGTCTCAGATATTGGCACCTTTTTGTGTCAGCATTCGTTTGATCAGTTTTAACCACTATTTATTTTGGCCATCATCAACAAAGTTGATATGTTATATACCATCGACAATAAACAATGAACTTTATCGCAAGATCAACAAAAACAGACCCTTTGTGGGTAAAGTTAAAAAAATTGAATTATTTATTTAGAAATTAAGAACTTAAAAAATATAGATTTTTATTGAAAAATGTTTATTTACTTTTAGGAATTTCATAAACAAGTTTATATATAAAGTTTCTCAGTATCATACTAATACTTATAGTTTTTTTTAAGTACTGCTAACTAATAGTATGTATCTTAGCATTACTTAAAAATTAACATAAATGTGGGCACGAATTTAGTTTGATTGCATGTATTTTATATATTGCATGCTCGTCATTGGTAAATTAATAACTTTTTTGTACTTTACTCTGGCTAAAATCATTAATTAAGCCTAATTTATTTGAAAACTATCAGTTTAAATATAAAGACTTTAATTTCTATGTTATTTATGATCACCTAATTTATATTTTTACTATAAAGTACAGTTAAAGGTCAAAGTAAAATTGTAATAGTTGTTAGGCCTAAAACTAAGTTTTATACCAATATTAACAGCTAAAACAGCTTAACTACTACTTAGATCAAATTGTAACTTTTTTTGTAACTCTTTTTGAAGAAATACAAATAAATTTACATTAGGGTGCATCTGTTGCCCTGACCTTTGAATTTCGCAAAATTTTTTTTTTTTTACACATGAATCATAAATAGACATAAGTAGACAACACAAAAAAAAATCAGCTTGCTAGCATAAGCCTGCTGGAGCAAATTACTTTTTTAAATAGTGCTTTATATCGGTACATTTAATAAAAGGAGAAAAGACTATTTTACTAAAAAATTATTTTCTCCTAATTTTTTTTAGATAAATACCTGAAACTGTTAGGAAATCTTCCTTGCTTTACATAGAAAATTCTGTATAAACAAAGTTAAAAAACTGTATAAAATAAATTATTAAAAAATAAAAGAAATAACTTAATTTTTTTCGTTTATTTTGCATAAAATTTTTATTCTTTATTTTATTTTATTTTTTAAGACAAAATTTTCTAAATATGGCAAGAAACATTTCCTAAATGTTTTAGATAAATATCTCAAAAGCCGTAGAAGAAAGTATATTTTTATAAAAATAGTCTTTCTTCCCTTTAATTTTTTTTCTGTTTAAAGCAACATTTTTTAAAGTAATTTCCTCCTCAAGCCTTAGAGATAGCAAGCTGATTTTTTTGTGTTGTCTACTTATGTGATTTTCCAAGGTCAAAAATTAAACTTTACGAAATTTAAAAGTTTTTATTTTTGAGGGGCAACGGATGCATCCTTATATACTTGCTTAATTTAAATTTTCAAGCACCTATAAGTTAACAAGTGAAGTGATGTTGAGTTTTTTTATTTAACACTATTGGAAAAATCCCTTGTTTTTAAACTTTCCTTGAAACTCCATTTTTGTACCTTTTAAGAGTAACTGACATAGTTTATACAAAGTTATTCAATTTGCTTCAATTAATTTCTTTTTGTTTATTATTTAAATAATAATAACTTTATTAATATCTTTAAAGAATAAATTTTAATAATTAGAAATAATATTTAATTATTATTTTTTGATAGCATTACTTAATCCAGGTTTCCACACTTAAACTTGTTTACTTACATCACATATTTTAATAATTTATTAAACTTTTTTATTTTCGTTTACACGGTAAAATTTGATACATTGTTTAAATAATATAAATTACATATTTCTGTCTAGATTAATTATAAAAAATTGTTTATTTTTATTTTATCTTTAGCACAGTTTTGACTAAAACTAAAACTGTTATTGATTATTAAAACTCATTTTAAGCGTTGATAAAACAATTAAGTATAAATATAATTTTGTATTATTAAAATTAACTGTTATTGATAAACTTTAGTTGTTATAATTCTTAAATAATACTATCAAATATGTATATAATTCTAAAAAAATTCCTATTTCAAAAATTTTCACGTAGTTTATGTTATAAAATTAAAATAATTTCGATCTAACAAATCTAATAAATCTGTAAAACCTAGTTATAATATTTTAATTTCAGTTTAGTCATATGTAAGATATAAGTTAACTGAGGTATTGAACTTAACTTGGTCAAATCTTGTTTAATTTTCCAATATTCATCTATAGAAAAAAAAGGGTTCACTTGAAGTACAATTGTTTTTTTCGTTTGTACAAAAAGTTGCAAAAACTTAAAATAGTAAATTATTTAATGATAATTTTAATCAATTTATTACCATATAAAAAGTTAAATTGAATAAAAGTTTAATCTAACAGCTACCAATTTTTAATACATTTTGAATTTATCAACAATTAATATATACAACCAAATATGATCAAGAAAGTTTTAAAAATTACCTAAGTTTTGCATACATGTCAAAATATACATCACAGTATTAATTTCGATTCAAGCTTGTATTTTTTTAGAAAAAATCTAATTCTAAAAATCTAAATCTAAAAATCTAGTTCTCTTTTTGTTCTACGTTTATCCGTAAATATGAAAACTGTTAAGTTATAAACTTTTGAATATTTTGCTTTTTATATTTTAGTATTAATAATTTTCATATGAGTATACTACACTGTGTTTGAACAATGTTTAAAAATTTTTAACAACTCAGCAAAGTTTTCAAATGCAGTCATAAAATTTAAGCCAGTTTTAATATATTCGTATTAAGAACTAAACGCTTGTGGTTTTTTAAAGATGATGTCACTAAAAGAAATAGGATTCTATGATATTAAAACAGATTTTTAATGAAAAGAAAACAATTGTTGTTTTAAGAGTTTTACTTTTAGTTACAACAATAAATTAATAAATTAGGAATATTTTTGATTGTATTTGAAATTTGTTGCTTAATGAAATTAATGCATTTTCTTAGTTGTATCACTTATTAATAGAAATAATAAGATACTTAATCATTTCTAAAAAATAAATTTTAATTATTCCGTAATTTTTTTAATACCATTTATTTATTAAAAAATAAATTTGTCAAGGTTTTTGACTAAGTTTCCAAAAGTTGTATTTAATTATTGTAATTAAAAAATAGAAAATAGTTTTGTTTGATTAAAGCACTTAGTTTGAAGAATTGAAAATTTGAGACCAAAACCATTTACAAATCATTATTTTGTAACTCTCTGTAACAGTTTTATTTTTAATCATATTTTATTATTATTAGTTGCAAATTTTATTTGATATTATCATATTTATTTATATAGATTATAAAAATATTTATGTAAAAATTAAAATCATCAGAATTATTTTCTTGATCAACTTTTTACAAAATTTCAAATGATACTATAGCGTAGGGTTTTCCAAAGTGGGCGATATCGCCTCCCTGGGGGCGATTATAGTATGTCGGGGGGCGTAATTAGTAAGGGGGCGAAAGGGTGGGCGATAACTAGTAAGGGGGCGAAAAGGGGGCGATTTTAAAATTTTGGGCAGTTATATATTTTTACTTTTTATCTTGCTATTTTACTAATTTTAGCTTGATATTAAATATTTGACCCTGAGGTAAAACTTAAACATAAAAGTTTATTTTGTTTATGTAAAATATAGAAAAAAAACCAATTGCTTATGACTCCTACTTTCAAGTAAATAACATATTTTCATTTAATACTTTTTAATTTAAAAATTTCATAGATCATAGACGATCGGAATCCCTCTCGACATTTTATAACCTGACATATATGTTATTTGTGATCATAAATGGTTTGTAAAAATCTATGTTGTCTAATATTAAGTATCACCTCTTGATATTTCCTATTGTTTTTTGAAAATTTACTAAGTTAGACTAAGAAATAAAATTATACAGGGTTGCTAATTTACCTAGAAACCCGGAAAAACCTGGAGTTTGACAATTTAGGCAAAAAAAAAACCTGGAAAAATCTGAAATGTTTAACAATTTTGACAAATTAAGTAGTAAAATTTCGATTTGACACAAAAAAGCTATAACATAGATAAAAATATGAATCCCTTCGTTGCAGATCTTTTTGAAGTAAATGACTTACAGGAAACCATCTCAGACTTACAAACTGATCTTAAACTTAAAGTAAATTTTTCCAAAGAACGATCTGAAAGCTTTTAGACTCAACAAAAACTAAAACAAAAGTATCCAATCATTTAAGAGAAATTTAGATTGTCCTTTATAGCAGCTGTTCCTTCTAGCTATGTTATTAAGAAAGCTTTCAGTTCAGTTATCAACATTTTTAGCAATAGATCTAATCTAGATATTTGTAAAGGAGGTGACTTGAGGCTTTATTGTACTGATTATGAATCAGATATAAAAAACTTGTAAGCATTCATGAACTTCATCCTTCACATTATATTAGACTTCAGTAGCAGAAATTATTTTATGTAAGTATTTCTTTTAAAACCTGGTTTGTATTGTATTTAAGTAGTCTTTTTATAATGACAATTTTATTAAGTTGTTTATTCTACAACAGGTTTGCATAATGTCTAATGAATATTAATTACGGTAGACCTTCTCTTGAGTTCGCACTTTTCACCTAAAAAAAGTGCAAACTTATATTTTCTTGATTTAACATAAAAAAAATTCTATTACTAACTAAGTATCAATATAACAAAAAAAATATAATATTTTATGGCTTATATAAATCTCTTTTTTAAATGAATGCTTGTTTTATGTTATAGTAGATTTTATGTTTATTCATAACATTATTGCATATTAAATATTGAAATTTGTCATTTTGTAAAAATAAATCATAATGCATTTTTGAGTTTGCACTTTTTGATTTTGTTCAAAGTGCGAACTCAAGCGGAAGTCTAATGAAACTATTAGATGGTTTATGTTTTAAAGTTGTTAATATTTTTTTTTTTGAAATAGTTAATTTTGTAGTTTATATTTGTCGTTTTACATTACACTAAAAGTTTTTAAAGCACAGTGATTAAAATATTTGTTTGAAAAATATATATTTAATCTTGTTTAATCTGTATAAATAAAAAAATCTTGATAACTTGATAAGTTTTTATTTCAAAAATTTTTTTTTTTTGGTTTTAAAAGAGTATAGATTTAAGGTCTTTATTTGAGATGACTTAGAAATTTTCATTAGAAAGATTCTTAAAATCATTTTTATTTTCTAACTTGATTTATTAATGTTAAAAAATCTATATATTGAGGAATTTTAAAATATTAATACAACTGTTTTTTTGTTTTATTTTAATTCAAAATATCTTAGCAATTAACTTGTGTTGTTTATTTTTATAGTTCAACAATAGATTTAAGTTTTTCACTATTTTTCTCTGTTAAATTATTATAGGCTAATAGCTAGAAAAAAAAAGAATTACAATTAAATAAGCCATCAAAAAAACTGCTACAGTTACAAAACAAAACTTTAACCTAACTAATTTATTTTTTTAATTGATTACTTTCTGTTCACAGAATTAACTGTAAAACTTTAAATTTTTATTTTGAATTTAAATTAGGAAGAAAAATGTTAGAATTAAGGTTTAGTTTCCTAAAGGTTTTTCCAAGTCAAATACTATTTAATGGTTTTCTACTACGAAACATATAGTTTAAAATGTTTAAAATTAAATGTTTAACTTTACAGCTAGCTTGCTTGTAATATATTGAAATTTATAATTCTACTGCATTAACTGAAGCTGTTTATGAAACCACACTTCATGTGAGATAATCAATCAGTCGGTCAAACTTCCTCAAACTAGATCAGAAATTATGTTTTAATAATTATATCATTATGTGTAAAATAAAATATTCATTCTTTTATAGTTTTTTAATCTCTGGTTAAGTAATTCTAAAATCTACCTATTTAAAAAAAATTAAGTATTTTGTGCTGCTAAATTTAAGTATAAATGTACAAAACTCGTTATATGAGACATTATTATAATGCCAGGTTTAAGTGAAAATTTTAGATGGGTAACGTACGGTTCAGATCCAGTCAAATTTTGACTCGCTAAGTAACTTGAAAACTACTTTCTGCAAAATAAATAAAATTTAGTTTTTTAAAATTTAATATTTTGAAATACGCTCTAAACTTGGGTTTCAGTTCACAAAAGTATTTCCTTGATCACAATAATACTAAATCTTTTTATTACAATTTCCCTCGAGTTTTTTTATTTTCTTATATGTTATTTTTTAAATTATGCAGCCCGCAATCACATTTTTTAACGAGTTGAAACTAGAAAAGATTTTTTAGTAAATATAAGTTGCTGACTACAAAAGTTGTCCACCACTAACCTAAAAGTTTCATTAGTTTTAAAACAATTCATATTAAAACAGCATTGAGTAGAAGTTACAAAAGGCTTTTTGATAATTAATTATTTTGATATACTTTACTGGGCTTGTATGAAAAAAATTTTAGATTATTTTCTCAAGCCCTGTAAACTACTTTGAACATAGCCCACAAGTGCGTGCAAAAGAACTACCAGACTAAATTACATTTCGAATACAACTTTTTTGGCTTAAAATTTTGTACTCAAGAGAAAAACTACTTTGTAAAATCGTGGGAGGCGATTTTTTTCAAATTTCTGAATAGGGGGCGATTTAGTAAAGGAGTTTGGGAAACCCTGCTACAGCTTGTTGTTGATTAAATCCAAAAAATATTTAATAAAGTTATGTGTATGATAAATATAAAATATAAACTTTTGGGTCCTAATTTAATTGAATCATATTCTAAGATACTTACATAGTAAAACTGAACGTTTGTTGGTTTTTAACAATGACGTCAAGAGGAGAATTGAAGTACTTTTATAAAAGTTGTTATAAAATATTTTTAAAGTTTAAAGAAAATAATTTTATCAAAAAGAAGTTGTACGATGCTTTGATCACATCAGGGCTTTTCTTAAATTTTGTTGAAGAAATAAGATTATATGATTTTAGCTCAAATCATAAGAAAAGAAAATACTTAATTAAATTCAACTTATTTTAAACTAACAACTTTTGTTTAAGTTCTTTGACTTAATCATATTATTACAAATCATAATAAAAGAATGAGAAATTTAATGTTCAAATAACAAATATCAAATAATCAAAAACAAAAAATATGATAAAATGATTCAAAAACATTGATTTTAAATTAACTTTGGAGGTTATAAAAAAAGCACAGCCAATAGCAGATGGTAATAACCCTTTTTGTAGGCTGTGCTTAAAAGAATCAACAGCCGTTATGTATGCGTCAAAAAAGGAAGTTTGTTTAAATAAGAGGAGTGAATTCATACCGTCTTGTCGACATATGAAAAAGCTCCTCTTAAAATACTACAAATTTTGAGGAATTTTATAGTCACTTAACTGTTGTTTTTGTAAATTTTAGTTGTTTGATTAATTAGATGGTAGATCGATTTTTGTACTGATTATTTGTAATGTACAATGTTCAATTCTTACGTCATATTGTTTTTGTTTTTTGTAAACTTTTGAATCTTTGTTTACCAAAGTGCTTTTTGTTTTAAATTTGAACTGGCTGAAGGTTAAAGAAAATCTTTTTTGTCTTTATGAAATATATGCTCGAGTATTTTTAAAATCGTACATTTCAATAAATTATTTAAAAGCCATTCAAGTGGGCTCAGTGGAAGGTGTTCAAGATTGAATAAAAACCTTATTTTATATATATATATATATACATATAAATTCATGGATAGAAATGTTAACTATTACAATGGCAAATTTTATTAAGTTAGTTGTAAGAATAAAATACTAAGTATACTACTATTTATGACTTAAAAAAGAGACTTATATTAAATTAAGACACATATATTAAGAATATATACATGGATAATAGAATATTACAATGACAAGTTATATCTACTTAACAGTAAAAAAATATATATTATGTATTGCACTATTTATAAATAAATAGGATACTTATATTTTATATTGTATTACAAGCTACAAAAATAAAGGATTAATAATACTGTATAACCTTAAAATAATATAAAAGTATGTAAATAGCGTTATCTTTACTTATTTTTAATTAATCTTTTATAGTTGTCTAACTAAGTAGTGCTTATTAAGTCTTTATGTAGGTACTATAAAAGTATTGCATTTTTATTCAATATTTTAAAGCAAACTAAATTAAGAAAAGTTAAATTTAAAAACTAAATATAACGTAATTTTAAATTAAATACACCTTAAAGAGATTGTAAGTTTATTTAAACCTATAAATTTTGATTGCTAGTTGAATTTATTAAACAGCCAAAACATATTATATAAATATTTAATTTATCCTCACAAAGCTTTGAAATTTAAAATTTATAAACTTATTAAAAAAGTAATGAATTAGACTAAAACTGTTTTATTTTTAATGTTTTATGCCTAAGGAAATGTTAAGCAAACTGTTATTAGTATTTTGAAAAATATCAAAATTTTTCAACGACAAGTAAAAAAAACTTAAGCGAAAATAATATAAACATTTCATGGTTTCAAGTGTCGATTTTATAATTTAGAGTTTGTTGATTTCGACTTTTTATCGACTCTGTCCTTGACAAGACATTAAAATGTATCCGTGGTGTGCGGCTCGATAACCGCAGGTTTTTGTGCACAAGGTCCTAAGACTAAATGCTTTGAGCATGTTTTTTTTCATTCAATAACCTATATGTAACTGTTAATTTGCATATTTTAAAGCTCTGAATATGTTTAAAATATATAAGCTCTGGCAGGATTTTCAATTTAATTCAATTACACTGGCCTAGTATTAAACGGTTTTTATCAGTTATATATGGTAGATTTTTTAGATTTTAAGAAGTAAAGAAGTGCATTTTAAATATTTTTTTACAACCAGGTTTCAGTGGCAAAAAAAGGGACATTTTTAAATATAATTAAATAGTAAACTGCACGTAAGAATGTTGCTTACCTATAATATATTTAAAAACTAATTCATGCATTAAAATCTAAACATTAAGTTTTTTAACAATCATAAATAAGCAACATTGTTATGTGCAGTTTACTATTTTATTATACTTGAAAAGGTCGCAATTTTTGCTATCGAAACCTGGTTGTAAAAAAAATATTTAACATGCACTTCTTTATTTAAATAAGCACTTTACATTTCGGTAAATTAAGTAATGTTTTTTAGTTAAAAAAAGAACTATAAAGAATTCAAGAAATGAAAAGTTGTATGTTGAATGAACTTTTGGTGCACTGCTTTTTTTCTGCTGAATATTCCACCCAGACTTGTCAGAATTTGTTTTTACCTTAATTAAAGCTGTTCAAATGAGATAGTTGCTAAGCAGGCGCTATAGTAAGCAAAAGAAAAAAAAGTTCAAAAATTGAGAGATTAAGCTAAAGAAAAAGTTTGCAATGTACTTTTTTGCAGTACTCAACTATATTTTCCTTACGTTTATGGGTTAAAAATGTTTGAATAATTTTTTGTGTATCAAAAATTTCTCTACTGTTAATTGTGATTCATTTTATTAGATCAAAAGTTTATTTATTTCAATTATAAAATTTACTTAATAATAATTAAAACATTGAAAATGAAATATTTTCTATGGACTGAACATTTTTTTGGTAACTGAATATTTTCATTTGAAGATGCTTGCTTAAATTGAATCATAACTAGTGATGTACCGGACTCACTATCCGGGTCCGGGTCCGGCCGGATATTGCCATTTTTGTCTGATATCCGGATCCGGCCGGATTCTAATTTGAAAAAAAAGTCCGGATCCGGTTCCGGCCGGATTCTAATTTAAAAAAACGTCCGGGTCCGGTTCCGGCCGGATTCTAATTTGAAAAAAAAGTCCGGACCCGGATCTAGTTAGTAAAAAAGAGCATACTGAAAAGTATTTTTTTCAAAAACCAACCCTGTGTAAACTAATAAGAGTCATTTTCGTCACTTAAAATTAAACACCAACCGTGATTGGCTCATTTTTTACACGTTACTAATTTACATTTGTTTACATTTAAACTATGTTATAAACATTCCATGAAATGCAACTCTTTACATATGTTGTAAAATTGAAAACTTTGGAATGAGTACTTGCATTATTTATAGTTTAAAGTTGAGCTCAGAGAATATTTAGAATTAATACGGTTGATTTTACGACCCAATGAGAATCATATGACGAAATGTTTCAAACTAAATACTGTTGCAACAAAACATCAGAAGATGACAGGCAGTTTATATGTAAGCAGTTAGTTAGTTTGGTGTGCAGCTTGAAGCAACAAAATATCTTGAACGTTTTTGTGAATGCTTATTGTAAGTAATGTTTTGTTTTTAACGTGAATATTTCAACAGGTGTTTAATTGTTTAAATATTTAAGCCAGGTTTATAGTCTAATAGTTTATTAAAAATTTTACAGTTTGTTGTTTACTAAAAGTTTTATTTAATTTTTAGTTTTTTGTTATAAGTCTTTTGATATAGATTTAAATAGCTTCCAGTTTTTAAAGTGTTACTAAAGTAATTAATTGTTTTGTATATGCTAGTATTTCTTGTTGTGTTTTATATAAAAGATTTATCACTCAAAACTGTCGTGTCTGATTATAGTAAGTAGTCTCAGTTAGAATTTAGTATTTGTTAGATATTAATTAAATAAGGTAGGATTTAATTATGACGAGTAGTACTAATAAGTTAAGTGTACCACAATTAGTTCACAACTTTACTACCAAATTTTCAACCTTTGCTAGCTGTTCTACTGACTATTAGATTAAAGTAATTTTTCTAGTTTTTAAAAACCTGATTCTGACTCAGGCTTGTTCACTCTAGCTAGTGTTTTTGACTTAAACAGTGGCAACCCTGCTAGTTTGAAAGTTTTTGGGAATTTTAGAAAATCTTGGACTGCCTCAGGCTAGTTTAGTTTTTATAAAAACTCAGGCTAGTTTTCTTTTAGATTTTGAATGAGTTTGAGCTGATCCAGTTCTTAATATTTTGTAATTTTCTAGTGTATTTTGTTCAAGAACTTGATTTAAGATTTTCAATTGTAAATAACACCTAAATTTGTAAACCTTGTGGCTAGCTGTTCTACTTATTATTAGATTAAAGTTCTTTTTTTTCAGTTTCTAAAAATCTCATTCTGACTCAGGCTAGTTTATTCATAGTGATGTACCAAACTCACTATCCGGGTCCGGGTCCGGCCGGATATTGCCTTTTTTGTCTGATATCCGGATCCGGCCGGATTCTAATTTGAAAAAAAAGTCCGGATCCGGTTCCGGTCGGATTTTAATTTGAAAAAAAAAGTCCGGATCCGGTTCCGGCCGGATTCTAATTTAAAAAAAAGTCCGGATCCGGGTCCGGCCGGACCCGATAATGTGGGTCCGGTACATCACTAATCATAACTCATTTTATTTACATTAACGTTTACCTACTTATAAATAATTTTATTCTCCTAAGTGCGATTATTAACAATTGTTGATAAACCTCAAACTAAATTTAATATTATTATGAATGATGAATTTAAAAAGTGCAAAAATTGTTTTTTTCTACAAAACAGTTTTCTTAACAAGAATAAATAAGTGTTTTCATTTAAATTCTAAACATAATTTCTTTTTAAACAATATAAAAGTATAAATATTCAACTTAACATATAAGTGGTAAATGTATACAATTAAAAACTTTCATATTTATGAGCTTAAACCTAATGCATTTTTCATCTTATTTACTGTAATTTAATAAGCATTTCACAAAGCACAAAAAGTTTTAAATATAATAAAACTGTAATATTCACATTTAAACTTACAAAAAGTAAGTTTTTTAATTATTAAATAAAAAAAAAATTGAAAAATTTTAAAAGACATCATAAGAAATTTTTTTAGTAATTTTTTTGAAGCATCAGATATCAATAGGTAAATTGTTTTATAATCAAAATTTTAACTTGTGTGATGAATATTACATTTTTTAAGAATTAAAAAAAATATTAGTCAATAGTTTTTTTTATAAATAAAGTGTTAATAAAGACATTTATTTTAAACTTTGAAAAAAAAAATTGTACTTTTTTTAGTTTGACTTTTATTACTAAGTTTATATGTCTAAAATACTTCTTAACTTTTCTTACGGACATGTTTTATAAAATTATAGATAACTTTAAATATTTAAATATATTTATCTCCCATTGCAATATTATTGAGATTTTAACCAAATCACGTCGCGGGCTGATTTGGTGATTAAAATTGTTTCGTCGTAAAAAACAAATTATTTTGGTTTTTCTACAGATGACTTCATTATCTTTACAATAAATTTCAAATTACACTCAAAAGGTGTAACTGATAAATAATTTCTGTAAAATTAAGAAAAAGTATTATACTTTTTTAGTGCAACCTACTATCTTGTTATGAACTATTTATCCTCAATTCAATATAAGATACAAAAATGTTTTCCTGACTTGTCAAAGTAAATTTATTTGCAAATATTTATAAATAATTATTATTAGTAAACAAATGCGTTACAAATTGTTGATTTACTAAAACGTATGAATTGGTTTTCTTTAAATGAATTTTTCTTAAGAAATTATTTATATGTATTTATATTAAATTTTAGTGGGCTCTGTGATAAGTTTCAAGGTATATAACCACTGTGCTTTTTATATATGTATATGTTGCACACACAAATATTTCCCTTAATAATGCGGTGCCTTTTTAATTTTAATTCGAATTGCGTGCTTTGTAGTTGTAATAATTTTTAATTTAAATTTATTTCTTAAAGTTTTGTTAAGAGTTTTTTTTTAAACAAAGGTTTTCAATTAAGTTTAAAGCACCAACATTAATAGTCATACAATTTATTTATTATTTTTACTTGTCACAGAAACTTATATTTCTATTTGACTTCCATTAAATGCCAAAAAATATTTAACTTTTAAAATGTGTCCTTAAAATAATTTTTTTTTAATTAAGTCACCAAGAGTTTTATGTAACAACTTTTATTTTTGTAAAGCTTAAAATAAGTAAAAAAAGACAGTTAAAATTCGCCCAAACTTCATTTTTAAAATTGGAATCAAAAGTTTGATAACTTCGATTATTTTTTACTGCAAATTGAATGATTGTTTTAAATTAGCGGTTAAAATGTTTTTAGAAATTATTATTCTCGGCATGTTTAAACTACTAAGTTTTTGATATCGACATTAATTTTAAAAACTCTAAGCATTTTTAACTTATCAAATTTATTTTGATAATATTAAATTATTTCAAATCCCATTTAAAAATGCTTTATGTTCTCAATAAATTATATAAAAATCGCACAGGCAAACTATTGCCAGTTTCATCACCAAGGGCTTAAAATTACGAAAATCTTTTAATGTAAACTCAAGTGCGTGCTTTGTAGTTCTAATAAATTTTAATTTTAGTTAAGTGCTTGAAATTTTGTTAAGGATAATTTTTTTAATAAAACAAAAAATTCTCATCGAGTTTTTTACACCAACATGAATAATTATATAACTCAATATATACTAATATTATTTTTACTTGTCATATCAACTTTCAATTCTATTTGTATTCGTTCAAGTCTAAAACAAATATTTTACTTTCACGATGTGCTTGACAAATCAAAAGATGATGCAGTCAAATTTTAAGTATAGAAAACAAAATTTAATATATTTATGTTGGAGCGTTCCTGTGTTTCCAAAATTACGTCACTATGCACTTTATAATACAACGCTTTTAAATGTAAAGCTGAAAATAAGTCAAGTAAACAATTAAATTTTACAAGAACAGCAGTTTTCAAATTGAAATTAACAATTTTGATAAACTCTTTTTTTTTTGTAATGGGGCGATAAAATTTAACTATAGTGTGTAGTTAGCGGTTCAACAATTGTTATTTTGAGCAAACTGCAACTACTTTAGTGAATAACATTATTTAGAAAAAAAATCTCGTTAGTTAAAACTAAATGAATTTAGTTTGATAGTATTCATTTAAGTAACACCACGTTCAAAAGTATTTTTTGATAACTATTTCATTAAAATAAAACTATTATTAAAAATTATTACAATCAGTTTTAATTACCTTATTTTAACTATTATTTAAAAAGTGTAGTTAGAAACATACTTTTTAAAACAAACTAACTTGTAATTAAGAACTCATTAAAATTTTTATGAGTTTAAAAAGAATAACTAATATCTAACAATTTTGGTTATTCGTTGTGTTAGTAACAACGTTTAAAATAAACTCCGAAAGTTAAAACAGATTAATGTTTCTATATTGTATCTTTCAAACCTATTTTGTATTTATTCGTGTCGCAAAAAAAAATATTTGTGGTTTTTAAACAAATGACGTAAGGAGGTGAATGCGTCAGAAATAAAGCGTAGTTCGATTGAAAAATAAATGCGATGAAATAGTTTTTGAGGTAATTTGTCTTCTTATATATAAAATAAATTGGATTTTAATTGCTACGAAAACATTAAAGGAAAACATATAATTTGTTTATTATTTTTTTTAGTAAATTTTCAATTAACAGTAATATTCCATATATTTTGTTATCTAGTATCTGAAAGGTTAATTTTATGACTTTGTTTTTATAAAATTAATAAATAAAATTTTACTACAAATAAGTAGTTTAAATATTTTAGATTTTTAACTTTTTCCGTACTTTTATCCGAATAAATCAATAATATAAATATTATTTAGATTAAACAAAAATTGAACAAAGGTTTTTTTGTTCAATGACTCGTTCAAAAATTTTTAAATATTACCCTAAAGTGTTAAGCTTATTTTAAGTAAAATAGCATTTAAACTTATTTGAAACAGTTTGGTAATTTTTGGGAACTAAGTAGACAATTTGATAAATAATATTTTTTGTTTTCATTCATACTATGTAATGTTTGTTTTTTTAATCTTTCATTAATGATAGCTCATACTAAAACTTTTACCAATAGTTTAAAATTGTCATGCACTTGGATATTGTAGAAGTATTTACCTAGTTTTAGTTATGATTTGTGTTACAGACTTTATCATTCTTGTAATTAGTTTGTGAATAAACTCAACCAAGAAAGATATATTTATGATAAAGTCAAGCTGAATTGAATCAACAATGCCTGTGATTAAATGCCCTCTTGAGAGTTGCACATATGAAACACCAGACGTCGATGCTTCTGTAATTGCCTCTTTGCTTATCATTCACAACAATGTACAAATTAATGCAAATTCTTCAAAACCAAAGCTTCCAAAGATGGACCGTCCTCGAATAGGGACAGACTGCAATGAAGAGGGTTGGAACATATTTGTACAAAAGTGGACTATGTTTAAGGATAGCATGGAGATGACAGATGTAGAAAAACGCCGTCAACTGTACCAGTGCTGTGAGGAAGATTTAGGCGATGCTATTCTAAAGGGACATGAAGATGTAGTAAATTTAAGTGAGCAAGAGCTTTTAAGGATGATCAAGCAGCTTGCAGTCATTCCTGTTTCAGTTGTTGTACGACGATCAGACTTTCTTAGTGCAAGACAGGATTTGACTGAAAACACTAGATCATTTGCTGCCCGTTTAAAGGGAAAAGTCTAGATGAGAAAAATGTCAATGAGACAATCGGTTTTATTGAAGGAAAGGAAATGGCACGTGATGCAATGTCAAAACCCGCTGTTACAGCATCAGTTTTCTCATACAAATCCTCAAAGAAAACCAATCAAAAACCAAGTGGTAAAATAACTTGTGGCACATGTAATAAATTAACTGATAAATTTGTCTGGAGCAGTAAAAATATGAGGTATATTGAGTGTTTTGCCTGTAAAAAATGCTGGATAAAGTCCCGTAAAAAAGTTTATCAAAGTCATCAAAATTATGCTGATGAGTCAAATGCACTTGTAGTTGGTGGATTGTATACACAAAACTTTGATGGCCTTTGCAGCCGAGGTCGTAGGAAAAATTTGTTCGAGCGAAAAAACGCGAAGAAGAAAAAGGAGGTACAGGGACAGAAAAACGTACTTTTACACACTGGATCGCGACGAAATTTAAAGAAGTCATTACCTTACGTCAGAAAAAGTGTTATGACCTACAATAACCCGCAGATCTCAAAAATGTGGCGTGACGTTTGGAATAAAAAGGAAGAATCTATCAGTACTTGTTTTGTTAAGTCTCTGAAAAATATAAGTGAGAACACAAAATCGTTGCCACCACTGAATTGCGGTGATCATGTTGTGATACTAAATCGAACAGGTAACTTTCCTAGCAAGTGGGGGAATAGTGGAGTGGTGGTGGAGGTGAAGGACTGCCATCAATTTGTTGTCAAAGTTGATGGATCAGGTCGCTTAACTGCTCAAAATCGTAAGTTTCTGAGAAGATTTACCCCTCCTTCAAGTAGTATCCCTTATCTTTAAGTAGTACCCCTTATCTGAGAAAGGCAAACATACCACCGTAAAAGTTTGTCTTTTCTGTAAGGTTGAGAAAAAGATGTCAAGAAAAGTTTTAATGTTCTATGTTTTTATAGAAGGAAGATTCTTTTTGTGAAGCATTGTGTAATTTCCTTCTATACTAATGGTTTTCTTCGAAATTGATGTTGAACTGGAATGGCTCGGATTTGCTTTGATCTATATTTTCTTGACTTTTATATTCTACAGAAAAGCAAACAGACAGCCAAAGTTTACTGCGAACAATAATGTGTCCGGGATGAGTGTGTGAAACTATCGGATTGTTTGCAGCGTTTCCGTGTAAGACTTTACGATAATTTCAAAAGCTTCGTGCCACCGATGTTGCTGATATTCATTTATTGTCAAGTTGGAATGTTCACTGTAAATTAATGTTTAATCGTCTAATGAATGAGTTTCAGTCCAATGGTGACGTCATGAAGTTTGTAGTTGACTTTGCAGCAGACTAGTCTAACAGCCATCTGTTCAAAGTGATCTTGGATGAGGACGCAGAGATTGACTTTCAAAAATTCGAACTGTTTGTTGGTATCGAGTATTTGAGAAATAAGTGTAGCAGTATTTCGTCAGTGTTAAATGCTATCAGTAATGCACCTTCTACTTTGTTTAAAGTCGAAAATATGGTAAAGATTTTTATCAGCAAATGAAGTGAAGTTTCAAGATGGTTAGATGAATGACGTGTGGTTTCGTTCTTCAAAGCTGAAAAGTTCGAATCGGTGAAGCAATTAAGTTTTTAAATGCTTGTATTCAGCGACTGAGTGAAGAAAGTAAAGATTAAGTCTCAAATTTTTTGTTACAGTTTGTTTGTTTAAGTTGTAGTTTGTTAACAAATCATTTATTAGTGAACTAAGTTAATCGTAATTTTTGAAATGTTTTTGTCTTTTTTAGTTTAATTTCGTGAATTTTAGACCTGAAAAATGCGTTTAAGTTGTAACAAGTTGTTAAAAAAAAAAGTTTTGTTTTGCTGGGTAAATTTTCCGTTTTATCTCCTTGTAGATAAAATCTGGGGGGAGATGTATAAGTATTTACCTAGTTTTAGTTATGATTTGTGTTACAGACTTTATCATTCTTGTAATTAGTTTGTGAATAAATTCAACCAAGAAAGATATATTTATTTATTCAATTTATTATTTACTTTTTATATCTTGCATGCTCTACATTGGTTAACTAATAACTTTATTGTATTTGACTCCGGCTAAGAGCATCAACAGAGCCTAGTTTGTTTTAAAACTATCTGTTTATATATAAATATTTCAATTTCTTTACTTAATTAAGGTTACGTAATACATATTTTAATTTTAATGTACAGGTATAGGCTGAAGTAAAATCAAAATATTTGTTAGGCTAAAATTAAACTTTACAACTTAAACAATCTTTTAATAACAACTAAAATCAAATTGGTTATAGCCAAAATCTTTATAGAAACACAAATAAAGGTGCATACTTAGTATAAACTTTGATGCAAATTTAAGTCAACTTATTGAAGTAATGTTAAGTTTTTTTGATTAATTATTCATAATAAAACAACAATAGATATAATTCTTTTAGTTTTACTACCTTAGTTTATATAAAGTAATCAAAATTATTCTGATAATTTATTAACTTATTCAACTTATTTTAACTATTTATTTGATAACTTTATTTAAGCCGGTTTCCACACTTAAACTTATTTACTTAATATATCACATAATTTCCTAATTTATTAAACACTTTTTATTTTCTTTACACGGCTAAACCACAACATAACAAGCTCAAAAAAAATAATTGTTTAAACACAACTATATAAAAGTAGTAAGTTCTCGTTTGACAATATTATTCTAAATTTCTAACTAGATAAATTTAACAAAATAAGTACTTTTATCTTTAAGTAAAAGTTAACTTTACACTAAACTTATAAACCATGTATCTTTAGAGTTCTACAATTATTTTTTATACCTTTTAGTTATTTGTGTTTTAAAATTCTATTTTGTTTATATATAGATGTATTATTTATAGAAATAAATACTCTTGATAGAAAATATAAAATACATCTTACAATTGTAAACTATTAAAAAACCCTAATTTGTTCTGTTGCCTATAAATGTAGTAATTTTTTACGTTGATTAGTTTAATTTTTTCGTTAGTATAAAGTTTCTATCATTGTGCTTTTAAAATAATTTTTTTGTTGTTGGTTTACAACAACTAAAAATCGGCCAACATTAAAATGTCTATTCAAAATCTGAATATACTTAACATCAGCTTTAATTTATATTTATCGCACAAACAATCGCTTGTGATTTTGACCAGATGACATCATTACGTGTCTAATAAATTCTGACGCAAATTTAAAAAAAAAATCGGATATATATATAAAATTTTATGTGAAATTTTTTTAATTTTACCAGAAATTTATATAAAGCTTTATTGGAAGTTTTTACAATTTTTATTTGAAACTTGTAGAAAGTTTTGCTAGAAATTTATAGACAGTTTTATTCGAAAAAATTTAAATTCTTATTGAATAATAAAAAAAAAACTTCACAGAAAATTAAGATATTTTTATTAGAAATTTATAGAAAGTTTTATCACAAATTTTTACATAGTTTTGACGGTTAAGTGTACATCTTTCTGTCGGAAATTTTTACATAGTTTTATCGGATATTTATACCAAGTTTTATTTGGAGCTTTAGGAATAGTTTTTACTTTTAGTAACAGTTCAAGTTTTAGTTTTTTTCTGTGCTACGAAGTAACAAAGATAACTAATTTTAAACTAAATTGGCCATGATTTTTATAATATTTTTTCTTTTTTACGTTTAGAGCAACATAATAAACTTTTTATAATTTATAAAATAAAAAACCTTAACTGAATGTTCAACAGACAAGATGTTAGACTTGTTTCCATATGTCTTGATAAACATAAGGTTTTCTACACCAAGTTGTTGGATAAAAAGTTTTGAGCGCTTACTTTTAATTATTTACTTATTCTCTGTTACTTAAATTTAGAAAATTGGTATCATTTAACGAGAATTATAACTTGTATCCAGTTTTGCGCTAATTTCGGTATGTTTGATTTTACTTAATTTTTTAAATATTAAAGATTCTTTTTCTGATTTTTATTTACATACTGCTTTACACAAAAAACGTTTATGTTTTGATAATATCATATACTTTAGTAAATAAAAAATGTTCCACCAACATTTTAAAAGTTAAAGATAACTTTTAACTACCTTGTTTTATAGACAATATTTAGAAAGATACATATTGTGGAAAATAAAACCATAAACATGCTGAGAACAGTGTCAAATATAAATTCGTCGCAAACAAAGCACTTACAATTATTTATTCACTACTCGTAAAGAATCGTAAGCGCATATTTTTTGCGAAAAATTTATATTTCAAATTGTTTTCAATATGTATTGTGATACTAGGATATAAACTTATAATATCAACTTTATCATCAAATAAACTATTTTTTTATTTTTCTGTACAGTTTTTTCAAACCATGTGACTACGTCCTGAAAGTTTCTTCCATTATATTAGGGTTATTTTGTTCTTATATTTCTGACCGCTTTTATAGAACGATTTTACTGATGCGATCCAACTCGTTTTTCCTGACTTAAAACTCTACACTCGGTGTTAAAGGGGAAGTGTTTTTTGTGGTCCTTAATCGTTAAGAAAGCAACTGCAGCTTTAAACTTAGGTATATTTTTGTTTTTGTATTTTCTGTTCATGTATAATAAATTTTGATTCTAAGTTTATTTGGTTTTCGTCAGGTATTTTATATATTTTATTTATTATATTGGTTATTAGTTTTTATAATATTTTGGAGTTGTATGGTATAATTTTTTGTCTTGTCAGTGAAAAGTATTAATTTATTTTTGATTAGCAGATTATTTAAGTTGTGTTTTAACTTTTTTTTGGAAGTTTGAATTGTACGTGACTAACTTCATGTTTTATATGATATAAAATAAGTTTTATAAAAGTCTCCTCAAGCTAATTAAGTCGACAACTTTGAATTTTTTGATTTATAACAAATTAAAATATTACAAAAAAGCATGTTTTCAAAATAAATTTGTTCTAGATAATAATTTATAAACCACTTTTACAAACATCAATCAATGAAAATAAGAGTTTCTACTCAGTTATTATAAAACAAATTTATTGATATTTTACAATTGTTCTCAGTAGTATAAGTCAAAAAAATTGTTTTTTTTTATTAAAAAAATTTAATTAATATTGTTTGATACATTTTTAAAAAGCTATAAACTAAATATATCTGTCCTGTTTAACTAAAAATAACAGTTTGGCATCGAAATCATAGAAGTATTTTTCAGTGCATAAAATTAACTTTATTGTTAAACTTTAGTTGTTATAATTCATGCTTGCAAATATATAATTCAAAAAAAAATTATTTTTTCAAAATGTTTGTACATGGTATTTGTAATAAAACTATTTATGTTTTTTGATTCAAAAATCTCAGAATGCTGTAAAGGTAGTTTTATAAATCAAGTTTTAATTTACCCAAATTTAAGCTGTAAGTTAACCGAGAAATTGACCTTCATTTGGTCAAATTTTGCTTAATTTTCTATTATTTATCATAACTTCTATAAAAAAAAAGGTCACTTGAAATACAATCGTTTTTATTATTAGATCAATCTATAAAGTTAAAAGTTTGTATAAAAAGTTATCAAAATTAAAAATAGTAAACTATTTGATGCAAAATTTTCATTAATTTATTGCAATACACAGATAAGTTAAGTTTAATCTAACAGCTACTAATTCTTGATACATTCTGACCTTATCACTAACTAATAAATAGAACCAAGTATGAACACTAAAGCTTTAAGTATTATTAAAGCTCAGCATACGTGTTAAAATATATATCACAGTATTAATTACAGTTCAAGCTTGTAATTTTTATAGGAAAAATTTAAACTATTTAGTTTTCTTTTTAATCTACGTTTAACGTAAATAAATTGTTACGTTATGCATTGTTTAGTATTTACAGTAACCTTTCGCTTATTTACGCACATTGTGTCCACAGAAAAAGTGCGTAAAGATACGAGAAATCGTAAAGATACGAGAGGTACCAAATGTACTAACTATAATGGCTGTTTTTTTGATAATGCTTCTAGTTAAAAGCAGACTGAGGACTTTCTCACTTTAAAAAAAGTTGTTTAATTTGTTTATAAATATGATAACAAAATATAAAATTATACAAATATTCAAAAAGGGATTTAAACTTATATAAAATATTTTCACCTGTAGAAAAATTTTACTAATTTTAATAATTAGCAGATTTTATATTTATCTTAATATTTATGTAATTTATTTTATATTTAACATTTATATTCTATTCTACTTAGCAAATTCGATTTGTAATTAAGCTTTTGTTTGCAATTAAGAAATGGTGTGGTGCCTATATTAAAATTTTTTCTTATAGCCTTTTACAAAAATATGCATTTGGTGCTGTAACGGATTTCTTCTTTTGAAGAAAAGTATATAAAGTATAAGAAAAACATTTAATAAAAACTGTTTAATTACTACAGTTGTTTTTTAATTTGACCTTTGCTCACATAAGGATAAACTTTTATTGCATTGCTTTAAAGATATATTAATGGATTTTTTGAGTAGAAATGAAACTTCATGCTATAAGAATTTGAGGAATTGAAAGTTCTTATTTGTTTAAAGGTATTGGGAAGAGGTGTTAAGACACTATAATACAATAAACCTAGTTTGTTTATTTTATGAACATTTTAGAATTCAAAAATGATGCGTAATTAAACGAGAGTGCGTAACGTCACAAGTGCGTAAATATGCGAGAGGTTACTGTAGTTTATTATTTTTACTTTATTATTAACAGTTTTTTTTTAATATAATTATACATTGTGTTTGCACAATGTTTAAAATTTGTCTAGCAACTCAGTGAATTCTTTCAATGCTGTGAAACTTTAAGTCAGTTTTTAATATATATGTATTAAGTACTAACTGCTTATGGTTTTTTAAAGATGACGTCACTAAGAGAAATAGAATTCATTAATACTAAAACAGATTTTTAATGAAAATTATGCGATTGATTATTCAGGAGTTTTACTTTTAGTTATAACTATGAATTAATAAATTTTTAGACTGTTTTTGAAATTCTATGCATAGTATAATTAAAATTCCTATTTATATCACAAATTATCAAATATAATAACATATTTAATCATTCTTAAAATATAAACTTTAAATATATACTGTTATAGTTTTTCTATACTGTTTTTTTTACTTATTACAAAATAAATTTGCTGAGTTTTTCAACAAAAAATGTAGTTAATTATCACAACTAAAAATAGTAAACTAATTTTCGTTTAACTAAAGCATTCAGTTTAAATAATAGAAATTTGAGACCAAAATCATTTACAAATCATTACTTTGTAACTCTCTTTAACAATTTATTTTTAATCATATTTTATTTTCTCCAAACAAAAATTATAAAAGAATATATTCAAAAATTTGAATAGCCAGGAATATAACAAAGTTATTTTTTAAATTTTTAACAAATTTAACATACAATTTATGTGTAGATTAAAATTTAATATATAGTTTGTATATTTGTTGTAATTACAACGTTCAAAATTGCTTACCTGCTTTCGTACCAGTTTTGGATAATTCATCAATCGTATTCTAAATATGTTTTAAATACTTACATATCAGATTGTGGTTTTTCAAACAATGACGTCAAGAGGGGAATTAAGATATTTTAATAAGAAATGTTTTAAATTAGTTTAATGTTTAAGAAAACATTTATAAAATTTTTAACAAAACTAAATAGTACGAATCTTTGATCATATCGGAGTTTTGTTTTATGAAAGAAATTTACTCTTTAACTTTAGTTTTAATCGTAAGAAAAAGTTATTGTAACAAATTCAAGTTATTTTATTATCTAAGTTTCTTTTGAGTTCAATTTTATAATTTTTATTATTTTTCATCAGCTAGGATCGGTAGTTATTTTAAAAGTTTTATTTTTTTAGTTAAAGTAGTATTTTAAACAAAATATTTTAAATGTTGATGAAGTATTACAAATAGTTTATAAACTCAAAACTTTGGTCCATTTTAAAATGTATACATAGTTTTTTGTTTTTAAACTACACAAACTATAATATATCCTATTATATAAAGAAAACATAATCAATTTTTAGTCTTTCTAAAACTTTTACTTTTGACTTCATTGTGTCTAAACAAATTGTTAAAATTAAGTTAAATAATTTAATCAATCCAAAATAAATAGGATCGAAATATTATATTTTTAGCTTTAATAAACTTTAAAACAATAATAAAAGTTTTTTTTATTTTATTACCTTAGTAAGGAGTTAATACTATTTTCAAATAGTTTTAGTATGCTAATATCTGAAAAACATCTTCATGATAATAAAGTTAAAAACATATAGCCTACTCTGTATATAAGTAACTAAGAAAATAATTCAGTTTTATTTAGTTTAAATAAACTATGTAAAATATTTTAAATTGAAATTTTAATGATGGTTGGAACTAAAACTTATAGTGTGTAGGGTTAAAACTATGTTATTGACTAAAATATTTTTATTGACATTTAGCAGAAATTTATTCTGAGAGCAGCAATTCGATACTGAACTTACTAAATAGACATATGTTTATTATTTTAAGAATTTAACCATGGTTAAAAGTATTAAAAATTCCTCATGATCAAAGTATACTTTTATTGTAAATTTTACAAAAAACTCGGACTAAAGTAAAGTTTTAAGTTTTCTGTAAAAACAAAAAAAAAATGAAATACTGCTTTAAATAAAGTTTTGCTCTGAATCTTTTACTTATCAATTTTTTTATATTTAAATTGTTTTTTAAACATAGTCATTTACTTTATGTGATAACATTAAGAAAATATTTTTAAAAAGAAAATAAACATTAAATTTTTAATAAACAGTCACAATCCAGAAAAAAAAAATCAGAAAACTAGGGGGACAATTTTAGTTCTCAGTATTATATTTACTTTTATTCTTGATTGTTTTGTGTTTAAGTAAAGTTAAACAACTATACTGCAATTTAATGTCTTTTAATCATCTTTTTATCAAACAATAGTTTATACTTAATAAACATCTAGTAAAAATAAATCAGTTTTAATCCATTATCTTTAAGTAATAAATACAACAAACTGTCATCACAAATTTTGAAAATATAATATAATTTCATTAAACGTATTTCAATAAATATTACAATATTAAAAAAAAATATTTTTTATTTTTCTTGTAACAAACACTTAAGTTTTTCATTTTTTTTTTGTACCATCAAGTTTGTTTTACTTTTTTTTTAATACGAAATTGTAACATCATGTAGTTTCGAAATATTTAACAAATGAAGTAATATTACATTGTGTTAGCAACAATGTTTAAAATTGGTCTTTAATGCAGCAGAATGAACCAATGCATGCTTAATGTTTAGAGTCAACTTAATATATACTTGAATTAAGCACCAAACGCTTACAGGTTTTTACAGATAATGTCACAATAAGAGAATTAGATCTTTTTAAGATAAAAACCAAGTTATAAAAAAAATGACTTCGAAACATTTTTGGTTGAAGTTTTACTTTTGATCATAGTTATTTATATAAGACACAATAGTGAGGGTTACATGACAGTTCGAATTCGGGTAACTCAAATTCCAAATATTCAAATTCTTGAAAAAATGTTTAAAACACTATATCTCAAAAATTGATAGAAATTTGAAAAAAAAAAAAAATCATATGTAGATCTTATTAAAACCTACAAGCCTCTTCTTCTTTTATGCAAAATTCTAAATATTTTTGGAAATATTTTGAAATCACTAAAAATAACTATACTTTTTACTGTATTCAAGTTATTTCTCAAAAAATATTTAGTGTTTTGCAAAAAGAAAAAGACGGCTTGTAGATATTAATAGGACTTACATATTTATTTTTTTTATTTGACAAATATGCATTGCTTTTTTAGTTGTGGCTTTTCAATTTTTTTATAAGAATTTGAATTGTCTGAATTTAAATAGTCGTGCACCCAAAAGTAAGTTAAATTCTTTTAATCAAACTTAGTGAAAATAAAGTAACACTTTTAAACTGTTTATAAAATTAAATATTGATAAAAAATATTATTGCTTTAGTATCGTAAAACAATTTTCTGAAACCCTATTGATAACATTCGGTAACTAAGGTTACTAAATTAACATTAAAATATAAAATTTAAAAGAAGCTACTTTTCAAAGTTTATTAACAAGTTTATATTTTTATTTAGTTTTTACTAAAACTAAAAGTAATACTTTAAGTAAAATTTTGTTTTCTTCTTTGATAAACTGCAAGTTTTAATGAGAAATTTGAGCTTAAATCAAGTCTGATTGTGTTACTGAAACATTCATATACTATTTAATTTTAACTGAGGCTCTGCGTAAGATGTAAATTTAAAATTCTTTAAAAATAACTGTTTACATATAGCGCTAAAAATTAGAAAGTATTACTTCTTTTT
Source organism: Thalia democratica (assembly GCF_965202585.1). Classification (NCBI taxonomy): domain Eukaryota; kingdom Metazoa; phylum Chordata; class Thaliacea; order Salpida; family Salpidae; genus Thalia; species Thalia democratica. Next base: position 4,783,590 of record NC_139171.1, on the reverse strand, counting down.
TGGTATCAGACTTTTTATGTTAAGTTGATATAAGTTTAACATTAACGTATGTCATGTAGACATTTATAATTTTTAAGTACAAGCAAGAAATTTAAAATATTATCTTTAAATAAGCACTATAAACCTTTAAAACGTTGAACTAAAATAATTTTCATTGCGAAAGTACTACTTAAATAATAATAATGATAAATAATGTTTATTTGTAAAATTAGAATTACATTAATTAAAAATTGATATAGTGAATATAATATTTTACAAATTATCAATTTATATATTATAGTATCAACTAAAGATAAATTTATATTATTATTTAAAATGTTTAGTATGAATTTTCTGACTTAGCTTAAAACTTAATTTTCAGTCTTTTTTAATTTACTTTAGTTTATATCATGCAGCTAAAATAGTTTATTGTTTAAAATTATTTTCATTTGTAGTATAAAACATACTAAATAGTTGTAAAGCAACTTCTAACAACAATTCGATGATTTTACTTAAAAAACAATGATTAGTATTTTTTCTTTTAAGGCTGTCTGTCATTAAAATTTAATAAAAATGTTTTATGTTAAACAACATCATTAATCTAAATAGCATTTCTTTGTCTCACATTTACTCAAAAATGTTTATGCATAATCAAAGATGTTTTATTAGGGAAATATAGTTAATATCATTTTAGTTTATTTTTAAAAGTCACAATCTTTACATTATGTACACTGTTTATTGAACAACAGAAAAAAAACAGTTCAAAATAGTTTGGTGCTAGGACGTGGTGATCGTAAAAACATTTATACTTAAAACATTTTGAACTCTTGGTTATTAAGTCGTAAACCACTTAGATGCAGTTTAACGTCATGCCCAAGACAAGTTATAGTTCTTAAAATTTACTACGGTATAGTAAATTAACTTATTTAAAAATCTTTTGAACCATGTTTTACGGTTTAAAATAAAAATAAATCTTAGAATGTTGTTTAGTATTTTACATGAATAGTATACACTTATTTAACATTTTTAATAAAAGTGAGGTATTTTATGACTTATTTTTTATTTTTTTTTAACTTAACATTATAAAAAAATCTTAGAACCTATATTTTTCAACCAACTTTTTGCTTGTAAAATTTCAGAGCCTAAATAACAATCAAACCTATTTGAAAAAATTTCCTTAAGTTAAGAACTTTATTAGTCATAAAAACTTTTTTAGAAAAATTCTTTTAGAATTGCAAAAGTTTTGTTAAAGAAAAATAATCTTTAAAAGTTTTATACATATGTCTGTATTTAAACTGATTAACTATCACAATTATAAGTTTTATTAAGTTACTAGTAAAAACTAAATAGTAAGTATAGCACTGTTTATAACTAAAAATCAGACTTATATTCAATATCATATTACAAATTATAGTAAAAAAGGATTAATTGTACAGTATTACCTTTAAATATTTAAAAAATATGTATTTCCCTTATTTATTTTTAATTACTCTCTTATTTTTATAGTTGTCTAACTGAATAGTGTTTATTTAGTCTTCATGTAGGTACTATAATGGTATTGCATTTTTTATTCAATATTTTAAAGCAAACTAAAATACGAACAGTTCGATTTAAAGAACAACATATAAGGTAATTTTTAATTAAATACCCCTTTAAGAGTTTGTAAGTTTTTAAACCTATAAATAATATCTGCAAGTTAAGTTTATTAAAGAGACAATACATATTATATAATTTTTAATTTATCCTCACAAAGCTTTGAGATTTAAAATTTATAACCTTACTGAAAAAGTAATGAAGTAGACCAAAACTGTTTTTTCATTGTTTTTAGCCTTAAAAAATGTTAAGAAAACTGTTATAGGTATTTTGAAAAGTTCTTACAACGTTAAGTGTAAACAAAAGTTAAATTAAAAAGTATTTAAACTATTATATGGTTTGAAGTGTCGATTTTATAATTTAAAGTTTTTTTTATTTGTAATTTCTGCTTTTCGACTTTTCATCTACTCTGTCCTTGACAAGACATTAAAAGGTATCTGTGGTGTGCGGCTCGATAATCTAAAGGTTTTTTGTGCACCACGTCCCAAGACCAAATATTTTGAGCATCTTTTTTTTTTGTCATTCAATAACCTATATGTAACTGTTAATTTGCATATTTTAAAGCTCTGAATATGTTTAAAATATATTAGCTCTGGCAGGATTTTCAATTTAATTCAATTACACTGGTCTAGTAATGAACGGTTTTCGTCAGTTATAAATGATTGAATTTTTAGAGTTCAAGTAATAAAGAAGTGCATATTAAATATTTTAAAATAGCTTTTATTTGCAAAAAAACGGTGGCAAAAAATTGCGACCTTTTTGAGTATAACAAAATACTAAACTGCACATAACAGTGTTGCTTATCTATGATGAATTTTCTAATTTATTCGTGCATTAAAATCTAAACATTAAATTTTTTAACAATCATAGATAAGCAACATCGTTATGTGCAGTTTACTATTTCATTACACTTAAAAAGGCCGATTTTTTTAATCGAAACCTGGTTGTAAATAAAATATTTAATATGCACTTCTCTATTTAAATATGCACTTTACATTTCGGTAAATTAAGTAATATTCTTTAGTTTAGAATAAGAATTATATAGAACTCAAGAAATGAAAAGTTTTATTTTGAATAAATTTTTGATGCACTGCACTTTTTCAAAATACTAGTCGTAATTTACCTCTTATAATAAACTTTTTTACCAACAAAGTAAGTTATTTGTATTCAACAGTCGCGTATTATTTTTAAGTATTTTAAAGCATTGCTTTCGGTTCTCAACTTTTTTAATTTGTTGATTTTTAAATTAGTTTATTCAGGTATAATTATGTTTTAATACCCTGGACAAGACATTAAAAGTTATCCTTGGTGTACTTGATAACCGAAAGGTTCTTCGCGCACTACCTCCAAAAATAATTTTGAGCGTCATTTTTTTTTAAATAAACTAGAACATTGTGTTTGAAAAAATGTTATAATCTTTTTTAAATTTAATGAAAATTTACCCATGTTTTTTAATTGGTTCATCCAGTTTTAATTAAACATTGTTTTATAAAAAATATCATAAGTTTCATTTAGAATATTTAACAGCTACCAACGTAAAATACTGTAAAATATTTTACTATTTTTAGATTTTGGAAAACGTGATAATAATGTTCCTTCTTTTTATTAAATTATTTTTCTATTTTTTTTTTTCAAATTTCATTTATTGTTTTTATCAACTTGCAAAACCTGTAAATATTAGCTTGTATGACATTTTGGATATATTTTTTTGTAGTAATTTAATGGTATTTAATAGCTCTTTTAAAAACTAAGCTAAAACATATTTTTAATTCTCTGCTAAATTAAAGTTATATCCAATCAAGCTTTCAAATTTTTAAAACTTAGATAAAAGTATAAAAGTAGAAGTAAAAAAGATACGGCTAATTTTACACAATTACTATAATGTTGGAAATAAATATTTATTAACAATAAGTAGTTTTTTTTTAACTGAAAATATCATGCAAGAGTAAGTTTTGGATATGTACTTACATCACAAAAGCAGCTATGTATGGCTAGTAATATTATTAACTTCTTTTCTACTCTTATATTCTCAACTAAGCACAAAACTATAGCTAGTTTCAAATTTATGAACATCATAATTCTTAAATTTTATTTTAATTTTCTTACAAAAAAAAAAGGTAAATAAGTAGATGCAAAAAAAGTAGAATTAGTGATATCTTTACTGTGATGCAAACAGTGAGCTTTTATTATAATGTACATTTTAGTTTAAATAATAAAAACCACATTTTACTCAATTCCTTGCCCTGGTCTTTATAAATTTTATATGGGAAATCCCCTAATTCTTCATTTCCTTGTATTCATAATCATTCTGTATACACATAGTAGGGTGTTGTTTATTATGTAAAATATTTAAAGGTCTTAATATGGCATGTAATAAATAAAACCTAAACATGTTAATTGTTTAATAAAACTATTGGAAAAATGAGCCAATTTGTTTTTAGATATAAATTTTATTTTATATATATTATATATATAATATAAATGATATTTTATTTATAAATCGCCTTTAGTTGTGATTCATTTCAGATGTTTAAAATGATGAAAAATGTACTTATATACATAAGTAAAACCTAAATATGTTGAAGGTTTAAAGTTTAAAAAAGGAAATATTTTTAAAATGTTTTCCAACACCATTTTTTATTGTGTTTTTTAACTGCCAATTTTATTGTCTGTAACAAATTGAAAGTAATTGCATGACTGTTTAACAACCAAATAAATTTTATTGTTAATTAATTAACAGCCCATATCAAGATTGACACTATAATTGACTTGTGTCAACAAAAACAAAACCTAACTTTTTAAAACAGTGAAAATCACATACCTAAACTTACTATAAAGTTTTTGGCTTTTTTCCTAGTAAACATTTGCTTTTGAAAGTAAGTTTTGATTATGACTTAGTATGCCATCATAAAATATGCCATCAATGTTTTAAGGCATAGGGGGTAAATCTTTTTCTCACAAATAGATTATATTTTGTTGAGTTTAAACTAAGCTACAATTTGCTTTTTACAGGTTTAAAGATTTCAAAATAGATTTTAAGATGTAGCTGGTCAAATTCTGAGACTACAATAGGTTCCTTATGGGAGGTGAAAACTAAAAAAGCAAAATTAAAGATTATTTCAATAAAAATTTATCTTCTATGTTTTTTGAGCTATATACCTAAATCTCTTAGGAAGTGTTCCTTGCAATATTTATAAAATTCTGTCAGAACAAAATTTAAAAATATTTTTTTTAAATGAACAAATAAAAACTGTTTTTGTTTTGTTTTTATATCATAAAATTTTTATTTTGAAATTTGTTCAAACAAAATTTTTTAAGTATTACAAGGAACATTTCCTGAAAGTCTGAGGTAATTATCTCAAAAAACATAGAATATAGATTTTTAGTGATTTCTAGTTGTTTGCTGTTTTAGTTTTGCCTCCCAAAAGGAGCCTATTGTAATCTCCATTTACTGGCAATATCTATAAAAAAAAATTTGTTTGAAAAATATGTAAAAAGCAACTTGTACCTTAGTTTTAAGTCAATAAAATAAGACTAAGTTGTAGAAAAGGTGATTTGATCTAAGGGTAAGTTTCAAAAATTACAAAGTGTGGGAAAATCCTAAACCTCCTATTCCCAAACAAATATTTATAAAAACTGTAAATCCAACATTCCAAATGTTATTTGTGGTAAAACTATATTCTTATTAAGGGTTTATTTTGTCAAATCAGGCTAAATAAATTTTGGGAATAATGGTACAGTTTCAGTTTATTTACTTCAAGGTTTCTGTATTTAGAAAAAAAAACAAAATTTTTTGAATAGTTATGAATTTTTTTATAAATGATAATCAGTTTTATGTTATCAAAAATTATTTGTAAAAAAATATGATTGTAGTCATATCAATTTGTTTTTGGAGATATGAGTTTTTTTTGAAGACTTAATTAAGATTGAGTTTGAATTTTTTTTTTCCTTACTGTATATTTATGGTTTGTTTTTAGAGCAACAATAAAAGTTCTCAACTAGAGTTCAACAAGATAAAAATAAAACTATATATTTTGAAAATATTATTCACCAAACAATGCTTTGCTTAGTAAGTATTTTTTTCCAGCGGAGTAATTTTCATACATTAAAGCAGTGGTTCCCAACCTTTCTGATGCCCCGCACCCCTAAAATATTTTAAATAAAGGGTTTAAAGTATTTTTTGCCCTATGCAAAATCTTGTTTTTTTTTGCAAAAAAAAATAAGTTTTATTTGTTAGACAGAATTAAAATAAAGTCTGCGTATTAGTACTGCTGTAATTGTTGTTATTTAAAAAAATTGATATTAAGTGAGCTAGTACTCTCAATGTTAAATTTTAAATATGCGTGTAGTAGTTACATGAAGTTCAGACAACTCGAATTCTTATATTATTTTCTATGAGCCATATCTGAATTATTATATGTTATTATATGTTATTTGAAATTGAGTAAATCAACAGTGTAAAAATTAATAGGCCATTATGTGACTATTAATCAAACAAGTATATCATTTTATCTGGTTGTAAGCCCAACTGTGCACCAACCAACAAGGGTTATAAAAAATGTCAATCTAAGTTTAGGCATGAAGGTTTAAAATTGTAAATGTTTGAGTTTGAACCCTGTTATCACTGAAAGAAATTATGAGAAGTTATAAACATCTCATAGTATAACATTATTAAAAACTATTGTGTTAATAATTTTTCCTAAAAACAAACTGTTCTTTTTATGTACCTGGTCAAAAGTTTGTCTAAAAACTTTTTTAGTTAACTTTTTTATATGTTGTTAAAAATTCATTTGTCAAATGTTTTAACTGTTAGAAAAAACCTGATATGATATAAATTGTGTAGTTTTATATTTAAGTACTATAAATTATATTGTAATTTTTGTTATACTTTTTTTAAACAAATCAGACTATTAGCCATTTTAAACTAATTAGATAGTGTTTATTAAATTAAAAACAATCAAACATTTAATTACTTAATGAAATTAAAACTTTTAGAAGGTTGTTACATATAATTAAAACTTTGATTGTTATTTAACTATATAACAAGTTTGCACTACCATATTTTTATTAAGAAATTTTTTTTTTAATAGTTTTTTAACTAATCTTATTTACTTTGTATTTGTTTTAAACTATTTTTGACACATTTTGAGCAAAATTGATCTTTGAGCTAAGTTTTTATTTATTAGCCCACATGAAATGCTGTTTTTCATTAAACATGAGTTCTCAATTCCCTGAAGTTCCTTAGATAAATGAATTTAAAAATAAAAACATTAGTTCTCTTTAAATGAGACTGAAAAAATCATAAAAAATACTGAATTTCCCCAGAAATCTTTAATCATATTTCTATGAGTAGAAATAGTTCTTAAAAAGAAAAAGACAAACTATTTTAACAGTTGAATTAATTGTTAGTAGTTTGAGTTTTCAAAGTTAAAATTAAATTAAGACTTTTAACGCCTTGTTTTTAATTATGTTATCATAACTTTTTCCTGTCAAAAACTTAACATTTAGGAAAAATTTATTGGATTAGAAATTCGAATGACACTTGCATAGATCTATAAAGCAGTACTTTTGAATATTGAACATCATAATAAGTTTTAAGTTGGCTTTTTTAGTTATAATAAATTTAAGAATTAAAATTTTAAGGTTCTAAATTTTTTATTTTATATATGCTTTTACAGTTTGTGAGTTTTGTATCAAAAGTGGGAAAAGCACAACTATATATTTCAAAGATTTTAAACCTTGTTTTATAGTTTATAATAAAAACATAAATTTAATGAGAACTGCTCTTATAAAATTTATAAAAATCATGTAGCTAAGTTGCATAAAGTATATATTTTAGTTTAAAGTTTTTTTTTTTTTAATTTATATTGTTTTTAGACTAAAAGATATTTTTTGAAAAATTTAATCTTATTATAAATAACTAAAAAGTTGTAATGTTTTATTATATTTTACAGATTGTATTTAAATTATACATAAAAACTTGAATAAGAATCAGTATGGTAAGTTTCAATATTTTTAATTAAGTTTTTCAATTCTTACAGGTATCACTTAATAACAAAAACTTATACTGCATTTGTGAAATTCTTGTACTTTTTTAAGCTTAAGTACGTAAAATATTACTAAATAACATAATAACATATTGGTTTATTGCATTTTACAATGTTTTTAATGTGGCTAGTTAAGCTAATTTTTCTTAATAAATAATTTATTATAATAGTTTTACCACCAAATGTTTCTAAAATAAAGTTCTAAATAGTAAATTAAGGGCATAAGGGGGTAAAACACTTTTTTTCAAAGTTTGATCTTTTTCTATATAGTCCTTACTAAGCTCAAGATGCTTTTTACAGATTTTAAAAATTCAAAATAATTTTTTTGAGATATAGTCGGTCAAAGTTGGAGGCAGCAATAGGATTCTTATGGGAGCAAATAACTTTAATTGCTAAAAATCTATCTTCTCCTATGTTTTTTGAGATAACTACCTCAAAATTTTAGGATATGTTCCTTGCAATATTTAGAAAATTATGTCAGAACAAAATTTGAAAAAATTATAAAATAAAAGTTTTATCACAAAAAAAAACAAAAAAAACTGCTTTTTTTTTATTTATTTTTTATATAAAACTTTTATTTTTAAATTTTTTTAAATTCTTTCCGACAGAATTTTCTAAATATATAAAGGAACACTTCCTAAAATGTTGAGGTAGTTGTCTCAAAAAACATAGGAGAAGATAGATTATTAGTGAAATAGTCTATTATTGCTGTTTTAGTTTGCGCCTCCCATAAGGATTCTGTTGTTGCCTCTGACTTTGACTAGCTATATCTCAAAAATTGTTTTAATCTCTATAAAGCATCTTGTAGCTTAGTAAAAACTGTGTAAAATAAGATCAAATTTCGATAAAAGTGTTTTACTCCACCCCCTATGCCCTTAAAACTAATCTGGTTTTGATTATTTTAAAGTTTATTTTTATAAGTTGGATACTTAATTGATTTGGCTTACAGCAGTGTTTAGTTTATTAAGACTTTAAGTTTATGGTTTTAACATTATCAATTTTCTATAAATAAAACAGTTATCAAACATAATTATTACTTGATTTTTAGCAGGTTTTACCACCCAAGTTTGCAAATATATGTTTTAGTTTTGTCAAAAAATAAACAGTTCAAACTAAATCTAAGTTAAACTGACATGCTAACTTATTAGAGTAATTTATATTTCTTTTTAGTATAATTAACAATTCAGTAGCTTTGTCTGCATTCACGTGTTTTATTTGTTATCTACTGTCTTAACTGGGCACACTAGATTATATACATATCTGTTAATTTTTTTTTTTACTATTGCAGTCAACTGCAAAAAACCATACTTAAATGCTGTATAAGCCATCATTTTTATTTTTAAGTCATACATTGTCAGGGCCACACTAGATTTGTTGACTTCTTTTTTTATTGTATTTCTTTTACAAGTAAACTTTTACAGTATTATATTTTACTCAAAACTCAGCCTGAATGCTGTGATAAATGAACAATAATCTAATTTATTTTTTAACTTAATTAATTTCTTGCACTTTTCAATAGTGAGCCACATTAAAACCTTGTTTAAACGCTGCCAGGGCAACACTAAATCTTTTTTTTTTGTTTTTTCAACAGTCTGCTACACTCAAGCCATACCTGAATGCCGTCAGAGCAACATTAGATGGAGCCATGTGCCTTTCAAACTTCAACTCTCAAATTGTTGAACGTCACAACAAACCTGAGGTTATTTTTTTTTTTTTATGTTGTTGTAGTTAATAGTTTTTTAAAGTTATTAAAATTTTATACTTGGTAAATGTTTTAATACTTTACGAATGCTTTTCCGATTTTTATATTGACTAATCTAATAGCTTATTATACTCTTTTTCATATAAGCTATCTTTGATTTTATTTGAAATACTAAATATTTGCTTATTTAACTATGTTTAAGTAATAAATTTATTAGCGTTATTAATTTTAAAAATAAATTGAAAATTGTTATCCTCATTTTATAATAATTCAACATTTTTGTTACAGTCTTGTTTACACAGCTCTAAATACTATTTTAGAGTTTTCTCAAATTTTCTTTTGATAATTTTCAAATTATAAGAAAGACACATTTTTTGATAAATATAATATTAAAAAACTAAGCATTTTTATTACATTCTTATTAAAACAGGTTGAAGTGAAGACATCAAAGGAACTGTTGCAAACTCCTGTGTGCATTGCCAGAAATGAGAAAGAAAAAGTTTTGATTGAACCATCCATCAACTCAATCAGAATCAGTATTGCTGTTAAACAGGCTAGTTTAATTGTTTTGATTACTAATGCCACTTGGTGTTTTAAGTTTTTTAACTCTGACATTGGTATTAAAAGCTTAAGACTCAGGATTTTGAAGGCTTTTATTTTAACACAAAGTGGTTTAGATGTTTTTCATAAATCTCTGGCTGGATTATTGGTTTTTAACATTTTATCTCTTTAAAATTTGTTACTAATGGGTATATTTAATTTTTATTGGTAGTAATTTTTTAGTTCATATCAACTATTTTTTTTATTTTTAGCATAAACTCAGGCTGTTTTTTATCTTTCAGACTGACATTTTTGCCTCAAAAAGTGGCAACCCTACTTTTAGCTTGAGAATCCTTGTGTGGTGTAAACAAATTTTAAAAACATATAAACAATATCTTATAAAAAATAATCTCAAAAAAATCTTATTTACTATTTAAAACTCTATAAAAAACTAAAGCTTATAAACAAATATATATATTATACTTAAGTTTTTTTTTGATTTTTTTTTTTTTTTACTTGAAAGTTTGAAAAATCTAAACAATAAATTGTTTATCAATTTGTAAAGATAAGACTAAAAGTAATTAAAAATTTGCTCTAAAATATTGAGTGAAGATTCATTTTTTATGTATTGATTAGCTGCTTTAGTTTGTACTTGCCATAATTTGCCTGTAGTGAACTCCTATTTAATCTCTTTTAACTATGATGTTTTCAGTTTAAAAATGTAAAGTCAAGCAAAAAAAGTTCTGTCATACTTTTTTTTAATTTGGTAAAGTTAAGGCAAATTTTTTAAACTTAACAATTAACTTTTACAATACATGCTAGTAATATCAATAAGACTTATTTTCATTTTTTGAATATTACTATAAAATAAAGTTCATGCATAATAAAATATCTTGAATAAATACTGTTACAACTGGCTGATAAAATTAATGAGATTTAATTTATCTTAATAAATATTTTGTTTTATTTAATATTATCACTAAAGGCAATTTTTAGTTGATATTATTTTGTATATTTTTTTATCATAAACAAGCTCAAGAGATTGAAATGCAGAAATTGATCAAATTTATTTTAATTTTTATTAAAAATGATTTTTAATAAATGTTCTTTTTTAGGCTGACGAAATTGAGGAAATCTTGTGCCAGAAGTTCATGAGGTTTATGATGATGCGCGCTGAAAACTTCTTTGTTCTTCGCAGAAAACCGCTCAAGGTTTGTTATGACGTCATATTACTTTTTATTCATGTTTATATTGACAGTTTTATGAGGTAGTAAGTGAGAATATGAATCTAAATTTATTTGTAATTTGTAACCATTGAAAATAAGTTTCTAAATTTATAGTTACTATTTATTTAATTTATAGTCTATGTTTAATTTTTTTAACCATTTAAGGCTATAATGGGTCTTTAAATTGTTATTTATTATAAACTTTGTTATTATTTGTATAAAACTTGTTAAATAACAGTAAGATGTTATACAGTATAATTTAAATTAAAAGAGTTGAGGATTTCAAAAAATAGCTGAATATGCCGTCATACTAACATAATGTTATTTACTGTCAACTTGTTATTTGTAATTTCAGGTGCTTGACTATTGATAATATTACAAGGCGTCAAAAGTTTACAAGCTTAATTTTTTTTCAACCTGTAGCTTCTAAAATAAAATTTTGATAAGTATTTCAAAAGTGTATTTGTTGTACTATTGTGTGTTGTAATCTTTTTTTATAATTTTTATCCAGTTTGTGAACAAATTTGAAGCTTTCAGCATGGTAGTTTTTTCTGTTAATAAATGTTGAAGTTTTTGCCGAAAAATTAAAAACTTTGTATTTTTATGCTGACTCAGTTTTATTTGAAATAATATTTTTATAAAATTTAGAGTTACAACAAGGAATTTGTATAATACCATTTTTAATCAAATCAGTTGTTCATCTAGTTATTCAGTTTTTTATATGTTCGTGAATATTACCATATATAAAACTTCTAAAATAAAATAAACAATTGCGCTAAGATGTTTATTATTTGAAAGAGGGTGTTAAATGGTTAGTTGTAAATATAATGTTGTAAAGTTATTATTTAACTTTGTTATTTATGCTATCTTGTATTAACATTTTTAAATGTTTCGTAAATGTGATATTTATGTGTTAGCACACAAGTCTTGTTTACAGTTTAAATAAACATGTATACTGTCAAATATGTAAAAAACTGAATTTTACGAGTGTTTTTTTCATGAGTAATGTTTTTTTTGTATGTTCAAAATACGTTTACATTATTTAAAGCATAAAATATATATTAATGTAATTTTTTATTTTATTTTTCAACTTAGTAAACAAATATTTACACCTGTTTAATGTGTTATCGTTATGAACATAAATTAAGAAAATCTGAATTTATGAAAACATTTTAATTTAGTTTTTAATTTAAGCAAATGAACTTCACATTATTATTAGTTAAAAAGTGATGTTTTTTAATTTATAAATATCAAAAAAAGTAGTAGATATTATTTCAAATGAAAGAAATGAAATACTTAAGGCCATAGGGGGGTCCAACATTTTTTTTTACAAAAATTAACTTTGGCTTTTATATGAAAGCTTTAAATACAAACTACAAGCTAGTTTTTATAGAATTCAAAAATATCATTTAACTTTGAGATATTTAATTTTTTGTAAACATTTTTCTATATAAACGTATGGACCGCAAATTTTTTGGGGTCAATTTTCTCGGAAATTTTAAAATTCACTAAAAATCTATCTCCTCCTTCATTTTTCAAGCAATCTTCTTCAAATTTTCAGGAAATGTTCTTTTTAATAAAATGGAAAAAACGTTACTTTAGAATTTAAGTAATTTAAAAAAATAAAAATTTTATCACAAAAATTAAAAAAAAAGTGTTTTTTTTTTCAAAAAAAATATATTTTTACAAAAAAATTTTTTAATTCCAAAGTAACGTTTTTTTGTTATTGTATAAAAATTAGACTGAAAGTTTGAAGTAGATTGCTTAAAAAATGTTGAAGGAGATAGATTTTAAATCAAATAGTCTTTTTTCGCTGTTTTAGTTTTCCTTTCCCATAGGAAACCTATTATTCGGCCCGACTTTAACTGGTCATATTTCAAAAATTAATTCGAGTTTTTTAAAACAATAAAAAGCATCTTGAAGCTTAGAAAAAACTATATAAAATATGATCAACTTGTAAAAAACCTGGTTTACCCCCCCCCCCCCCCTATGGCCTTAACAAATTCTTATACTGTTATAAATACAGTCTAATTTTGTATGCTATACACTAGTACATAAATAAGTTGTGTATAACTCAATTATGAATTATTATGATCATATAAACAATTTTGAAAAAAAAAATTAAGTATTTGTTTATTAGCTGTTTCTTTTCCACAAGATAAACGTTTAGATGGTTTTCCAAATAACTTTCTTAAAATAGCTAGATATTTATTAAAGAATTGCATAAACTAATACTTTTTTCTTCACTATCAAAATAATGTATAAAGTATAAATATTAAAATGGATATAATAAATAATTAAAAAAACTCGAATAATTATCTAATAACTAAAAAAATTTAAATAGTTTTAGTTTCATAATCAAAAGTATAAATTGTAATTTAAAGGTAAGAAATTTTGTTTTTATGAAGCTAATTATATTTTCATCAGCTTATAATATTTATATGTAAATTTATATTTTAGTCCATACACTTTTATGCATTTTTTCGTTGTAAATCTGATATAATTATTAAGGGGTATGACATTAGCTATTGATAACTAAATTCAGCACTTAACAAATGTTTAGAAGCAAATTTGATAATAATATTAACTGATTTATTATCTAGGGTTATGGCTTTTCTTATCTATTTCCAATTTCCACACTAATCAAATGTTGAAAAATTATTAAATAAAAATAAAATAATGTTAACTATTTTTTACTTCAGGGATATGACATCAGTTTCCTTATCACCAATTTCCACACGGAGCAAATGTTGAAGAACAAATTGGTCGATTTCGTAATTTACTTCATGGAGGAAATTGACAAAGAAATATCGGAAATGAAATTATCCGTTAATGCTAGAGCTCGTATTGTGGCTGAAGAATTTCTTAAGAGGGTTTGTTTTAAAATTTATTTTTATATTTATATTTTACTTTTTTAATTAAGTTTAATGTTTTTAATTATCGGTCAATACAAGAGCTTGCATTTTACAAAATATTTCCTTGAATTGTTAGAATTTAATCAGAGTTGCCAAAAAACCTGGAATTTTAAATAAAAATCACTTCTGAAACTCTAAATAAATTTTAAATTTAAAGTAGTAAAATTTTAATTTGACACAAAAAAATTTCAACCTTAAACTTAACTTTAAAAGAAAAATAGACCCAAAATGGTGTACTAAAAAACTTGAAAGAAATTTCTCAAAAAAAATTGGCAACCCTGTTTAATTAATGGTGTAATTATTCTTTTAATTACTTTATTTTTGGTTTTAAGACAAACAGAATCAGTTAAAATATAAAGAAAGAAGTACGGCACTTAAAGGAATTTTATTTGGTTAAGAATTATTTGGTAAATAATGGTCCTTAGTATAATTCATTTTCTCGAAGAATAAATGGTTAAACAATTATCAAAAAACGAAACTAACGTTGACTTAAAAAGTTTTGTTGTATTTGCGTTTCTTAAAATTGTTTTTTTTTTTTTGAAAATGCTTTTAATTGATTGAAAATAAATTTTAAAATTCCTGAATATATTTTTTTAGTTTTAACTAAAGCCAGAAATTGTTTAAGATTTTTTTGTATTTTTCATTTTAACAATAGTAAATCAATCTAGATATTAAAACACAAGGGTAAATTCAATAGTAAGTTTTTCTTAATGTTTTAGTTTTGATAAAATGTAGTCTGTGTAAATTGTTATTTGCAGCTACTTAAAAATTTTAATTATCCGGAAATGATTACTAGTTTGACATATAGTCTGAATTAAGAATTTGATTAGTTGTTTTCATTTATGCTAGTATATTGTACAAACTTATTTTTTATCTTAAGTTTTGTATTGCAAATATACATAAACGATTTTATAGTTTTTTTACTTTAAAAGCTAATAAAAACTTCATTCTAACATTGATAATAAACTAATTTATTATTTTCCACAGTTTTAAGAAGACTGGCTAACAATTACCATTCCAAATGTGTGGAACTACATGTGATTTAACTGGAAAAGTTTTTATTTAATTGAATTTTTTCAGTTTAATTTTAAACACTTTCACTTTTAATTGGATACTTTTGCAGTATAGATAAATATAACAGCGCCTTTCTATTTTAACAGCTTTTATTTTCGCATTTCTCAACAATTTATTTCTATTTTTTAGAAATTTTCTACTTTTATCATCGCGTTTTACATTTAATAAATTTTAGAATCGTGCGCTCAATAATAATAAAAATATGTGTAAAATTTTTATTTTTTGATAAACTCTTTCCTTAAAAAAAAGTTATTGGGTAAAATTATCTTGGAATATGGTATTGTAATTACTTTGATTATTAAAGCAACTTCGAATAATTTGGGTTACTTTTACCATACAATTTTATCATGGTAAAAAGATATTTTTATCTTTAAGAAATTTGTTGACATAATTTATGAGTTTAGTTCTTACAGATCCTTATCTGTTAAAATCTTATCCATTTAAATTATAATTGTAAGTTTTTTATTTACTTTACAAGGTAGGTTATATATGTGTATGTCTTTACATTAATTAGTTTTGATTTATTATTTATCCACGAAGCTTTACATAGATCTATTATTTTTAAGACATTAAGTATTACATACAATTTTAAAGAACTATTGTCCAATTTAATTACATTGTATCTTAAAATACTTGATTGAGAATAGATATTTTTCACAAACTAAATTAAAAATCATAGTTTATGAAAAAAAAAATATTGTTTTATGAACAAACTTTGGTAAGTACATTCCTTACTGAAATCAATTTTTTAAACGTTGTATTTGAATTATAATTTTTAAAAAATAATTTAACTAGAAAAGGTTTGTTTATTGCAATGTTTTTTCCATCACTGACTTTTTTTTTTGTTTTAAAAGCTTTACAGTTGAAAAGTTCATTTTTTCTACGTTTCGAGCCTTTTTATCTATGTATTAGTTTTACTAAACGCTTAAATTTTTTTCGCCTAGGCTTAAAATAAGATTAATACTATTATTTTTTAAGTAGCCAAAAATCTGATAAATCTTTAGACAGCACAAGTGTATAACATAGAGAGTTCTTCATAAGACATGCATGCAGTTACAAACTCTTGATTATTTAAGGATTAACTTTACTCAATAGCTTAGTGTTTCCCAAAACTTATTATTTACGTGTTTGTATAAACATTCAGCCATACACTTTCTATACACATTTTAAGAAAGCACTTTCCTAGCTTACTAGGAACAGATTTTTCTAATTTTAAGGAAAGTTTTATTTACGTCTTAAACAAAGCGATAAGAATTTAGTTTTTATTTGAACTGTGCAAACCAATCATGTTAAAACGCAAAAATTTATTGAATAAATAGTGGAGTTTATAAGTATTTTAAAAGATAGACAAACAAAGTTTGCCTGAAAAACTTTTTTTTTTCTTCAAATTTTGAAACTAAATTAAATTCTACCTTGTAAAGCAACCCTTTTTGTTATAAAAATTTTAAGTATGTTACATTATTTCGAAATACTTTTTTTAAAGAAAGTTTATTGAATAGAAAAAGATCGTTGTCAATGTTGCATCAACTAAATGGTTATCTATCAAAACTTTAAGTTTGTCATTTCTTGAATTGTTCTAAATTATAAGTTATCTTAGAACTGCTATTTTTGTCAAAGTAATAAAAAAGATAGTGTTTTTGATTAAAAAAATATTATTAGATACTGGCCTATAATATAAAGAAAAGGTTAGAAATACGGCTTCATTTTAAAAGTTAGTTAAAACTTTAATGTACTAAATAAATAACGAATTTTACTATAGTCGTCTAACTTTCATGTTATTGAACATTTTTCTTACTTCTATCCAACTATTAAACATAGCTATAAAGTTTTATGTTTAAGAAATTTATGAACTATTATGAATAGTTAAGAATAGTAAACTTGATTAAAAAAGCTTAAATAGGCATAAAAATTTTGCATAAACTATTTCGAAACTAAATATTTTAAGTTATTCTGTATGTATAGATTGAAATATATCATTGTTTACTTTTGTATATATGTCAACTATTAAATTTTAATCATAGTCGAATCGTACAGTTCTGGGTTTTTGACATTAGAATTCCTACTACATTAGACCAAACACTTGGTTGTAAATTTTTCTTAGTCTATTTTAACAATTTCTAAGGTTTTAAACAAAACTTAACCTTAAACCTGAAGATTTATAAACGAGAACAATTTAATCAACAAGATTTACGCAATTTATATGAGATTATCCTTGCAGTAAAAAATGTAAATCGTAGCAAAAGTTATATTAGATAATAACAAAATCTAATAAATTTATTATTTTAAAAGGAAAGCATTTGGTATTAAACGTAAAAAAACTTCATTAGAGAACTTAAACTGACAGTACAAAGACCACGGAAGTGCATATACGCTGAATTGATTTAATTTTCAATTTCAACTAACTAACTTTTGCATGATTTCTGATCACAAAAAGTACTTCATACACTTATAAAAGCTAACCTTTTTTATGTTTTACCAATTATAGACCTTTTGGAATTTCAAAGTCTGAATATTGCTTTCGATATCAAAACCTTAAAGTTTTAATAAAAATCTGTTAGTTATAAAATACACTTAGATAATTATTAGATATTAGATCTAAGCACTAAAATAGTTCAAGTTTTTCAAACAACTATATATTAATGAATGCATTAAAATAAGAGGATGTATATAAAACTGTTATTTTTTCATAAACTAAGTTTACTATATTCTAATAGTTGATGGATAGTGCATATTCTTAAAGTACTTCGTTTTATAAAAAAATTATTAAATGGTTAAATTAAAAAGTTTGAATTTAGTTTTTAGATGAGTTTTTTTTTCGATCGATGGTGTTTTATATCAATATTACTTAGGCAGTTTCATAAATAGCTAAACTTTCAAATTCAGTTTTGTGCAATACAATAATGTTCTTAATTACTTTAAAATAAAAAATAAAACTTTTTAATTAGTAGGTTTTTCGACATAAAAACGACAAAAAAAATGTATTTTCAATTACTTGAGATCAATAACTTAGTATTAATACTTTATGGTTACCGTTTTTATGTACTAAAAAGCAGCTAAAATTATTATTGTTATCAATTTCAGCACAGCTTCCAAACTAGTGTGATTTTTAATCTACAAGCTACTAATTTTTTTTTGTCTGCTATTAGTTTTGAGTTTTTTTTTTAATTCATAAAAGTTTACTTACATAAAAGTGTACTTATGTAAGATTTTTTTTTTATTTATGACAATCTTCAAAAGTTTTTGTTTGCTCTTTTATATGTTTATGTTAAAACTTTAGACTTGTCTAACTATTACCATGTATTAAAATTGTAGCTAGTTTATAATCTGTTATTTAAAAAGTTATTAGATAGTTTAGTAAGCTAACTAATTTTTCTAGTTTTAAACATACATAAGTTTTTTTAATACTTATGTCTGGTAAGTCTTGATGGTTTTGAAAAACGTTTTATTAAAAAAAACTGTACAATTTCTAGCAAGTGTCTATACAGTACAATCAGATTGATTCTTAAAAGAGTTTAAGTACTCTTATAGACAAAAATCATAGCGCTAAAAATTTTAACTGATTCGGATAAATGTGTTTTAACCATCTTTTACGAAAGAATTCTGAGTCTTGTACCTAACTTGTAAAAATATTTACTTTAAAAATTGGATAACATCCAATGTAAATAACATACTTTACTATAAAATAGTTAGCTATTGATAATTTTAAGACTAAATATGTTACTGCTGAATTTAAATAGACTATATATAATTATAGTTTTATGTGGTTTCCGGATATACATAATAAATAAAGAATTCATGTTCTAATTAAGTTTTTGTTTAGTTTTTGCTCTACTTCTTTGTATTTAACATTTTTTCAAACTAGACAAATATTATCTTCTTCTGAAGCTTTTGTTTATTGTTTTGTTTTTAAAATTCTGAAGTAAAATAAAACTTACATGCAAACAGTTTACCATACCCTTAAAGTTTTCAAGTTTTCAAAGTTGTTTTTATAATCTAAATGTTATTAAATGAATTATTTTTAAACAAGCTCATATAAAAGCATAAAGTTAAGATAATATTAAGTTTTTTATGTCATCAATAAGATTATTTACATAAAACTTTTCTTCTGCTAAAATTTCGAGCCATTTCCTTTCATGTGAGAAAATCATGCAAATAAAAGTAAACAAAAACAATAAATATAGCAGAAGTTTGTTTACTTTATCTAACTAATAAACTAAAAGTTTGAATTTCTTTGTTATTATTATAAACTATATTTTACTTTATTTATTACAATTTAATAAGTCAATCAAATTGTTTTATTTCTAACTTTTTTAAACTTACTGTATTTGTTATTTCAAATTTAACAAAACTGTCGAAAACTCAACATAATTTTAACAAAAAATTGATTTTAACTCGATTTTGTCGACTTTTTTAATGAAATTTTTTGTAACTAATAAAAAAGCTTTAAATTATTACTCAGTTACAAACTTTTAGTTTTAGTATTTTAAAAAAAGCTATAAATATATTGAAAAACTACAAAAAAAACTAATTGTCTTCATTTCTTTTTTTTTATTAATTGTTGTAGCTACTATTTTTTTAACAAAATAGTTAAAATTTATTAGTTTCTATTTTGAAATTGTTCATTTATAGTTCTTGACTTATTTGTTACTTATTAGTTTATTAGTAGTTTTTATTTCGTTGAACTCAAAACAGATTTATTTATTGTAATTAATATATATTTAGCAGAAGTATATGTATAAAAAAGTATTATTTTTTTGTATGTTATTATAAGCAATGAATAATCTTAAAGAGTACAAACGATTAAACAATTATGAAAAGAAGATTTACATAAGAAATGGTAACTCTAAACTGATGGTGCCAATGTTACTTTTGATAATATTTATTCTTTGTTTGCTTGTATTTGTGTTATTCATACAAGTGCAGACATTGAAAAACTACTTAAACAAAGCAAACAAATCTACCTTGCATAATGATACTGTTTACAACTTTACTAGTTCAGTTACTCAAATAAGTTTTGTGTACAATAGTACAGTTAGAAAAGTGAACAGCTCAACTGAAGCAACAACAAAACAGTACAAATTTTTAACTACAACGAATAAAAGTCTTACAAGTTAGTGAAGTTAATATTTATAGTTGAAAAAATAGTACATCTGTAAACCTTAGAAATTACGTTTATTCTAAAAGTTAACTTATTCTAAAACAAATAGCAGCTTTTTTAAAGTTTGACTTGGTTTTTTTATTTACCTTTTTTTTTAATTCTAACAAGGTTTTGTCAAATAAAAATAAATTTAAACTTTATTTTATAAGTTATAATTTTAAAAAAGATTTAACAAAATCTGGAGCTTTATACTTTCTATTTTTATAAGTATACGTTTGACTAAGTTAAAAAAAAGTCTTATAGTTTTTAGTTCCAAGCTGTATATAAAAGTTTTTTATGTAGTCACTTCTTGCTATAGATAAATTTAGAAACTTAATTAACTTATAACTCTTAAACTAAAATTTAAAGGCAAGTTTGAAAACTTCTGTAAAAATTTTTACTCGGAAGATATTTATAAGTAAAACGACCTACAAATAAATTGAATGTTTGTAATAACAACTTTTTGATCTATATTTAAAGATAGTTAGATAAAACATAATATGCTAACACTTGTTTTCAGTTAGTTTAGATTTTTAAAAAAATATTTCAAATGCTAAGTGTTAAATTATCTGAACATTTTATATGATTAAACTTTTACAGTATTTGTCAAATACCATATTACAATTTTCAGAGCGAGTACAAAATGTTACTTTGGCAGCACTTAATAATACTAGAATTCAGTCTAAGTCAGGTTAGTACAATTACCAATACTAAAGTTCTAATTGTTTTAACCAGCTATAATGTCAATCAATATTATGCAAATATAGGAAACCATAAAATTATTCAACCTTATTTTCGAAAGTTTTATCTGTTTTTTTTTACTTATAAATGTTTATCTGTTGTCTAAAGTTTAAACTTTTATGAAAGTTTTAGTAAAAAATCAAGTTTGCATCTAACTTGATGTTACTTGTGACAAATTTTAGTTTAACAAGTATTTTTTTTTATACACAAGTAGCTATTCTAGTTTTTTTTATTGTGTTAAGTGAAGTATCAATTAAAAGTAGTTTTAAAATGCTAATAACATTTTTCATCTCTGTATGATTTATAACTTTCTTTATTTTAAATACTTTTCACTAGTTTCTAACTTAAAATAATGTTTATTCACAGGAAATAAAACAGTGAAGTTTGTAGTAACAGCGACTCCAGGTGATTGGTATCAATGCTCATCCATGTGCAATAAATTAGGAGGAAACCTTCTTTCAAAAAGTCTGAAGGATCTAAGAGTGAAAAAGTTTTTTTACTGACATAACTAACAATTACAAACTTTATCTACTTCGACCCAAGTTTAAAAGTTTTAAGGATTCTTGAAATAAAAATATTCTGCTTTACTACAGCGGTAAACAGTTTATACATTTTTCTGCTTAAATTAAATACAAAACTAAACATGAAAAATTAAAACTAAAAGATATGTATATACTTATCATAACTAATCTATACTATTTTATTATTTTGTTTCAAACAGGGATTTACTAAAAACCATTCAAGAAAACAACGACAAAAACTTGTGGGTTGGACTCACAGACTCCCAAAAAGAAGGCGACTGGAGACTTCTGGACGGATCGAAAGCTGAAAACCTGACACTTGATTGGTCCAAGAACGAACCGAACGATTATGGCAGCGACGAAAACTGCGCGAGTATCGTAAAAGGGACTTTTTATTTGAACGACCTGAACTGCGATCAGAAGCCGTTTTCGGCTGCGTTCTATGGTTACAGATACGCTTTGTATGGACTGTGTGAGATATTTGGTTAAAATGCTTCATACCAAGTTTATTTAGAACAAGTTGTATGACCATAAAAATATTGTGCGTTTTTCACCTTTAAATGTATACTAGCATTCCTTTAGTTATAAAAATAATTGAATAAACAACGAAACCAGGAAAAAATTAAAACATAAAAAACATTTTATTATTAATATTACTATTATTACTATATTTTGCTAACCAAGGAGCATTATTTTTGATAAGTTCAACTTTTATTTATCAACAAAGTAGGTATATCTTTAGTAAAAAATATTTAATTTCTTTTAGTCGTACTTCAAGTCGTACTTTGATTAATATGCTTTCAAATTTTCAAAGCTAACACAATTTTTCATTTTCAATGATTAACAACATAATAAACTTCTAGTAAACATTTAATAATTCGTTCTACTTATACGTTCTGAATTTGTTCTTTTATGAGTTTACTTTATACGACTTTAGCGGGCATATCTCTAGAGTTTATTTCTTTGCTACCTGAAGCAATTTCTTTTCTATATGTACTATAAACAGTATTGAAAACTTTTAACAGTATTAATAATACTAAAGCTTTAACTACAAGTTATTTTATGTCTAGCATTTTTGCGAAGATAAACTCTTCTTCTATGTAAATAAACTACCACTAACCGACTTCAAAAAAAAAGTTGTTTGAATACTTTGTAAGCTTAATAATTCATTAGCTTTTTATATATAAATTTTCAAACCGTTATAACTAAACACGTGTCATAAACTATGTTTGAAAAAAATTCTATTCTACAGCTTTATATATTAAATAATTGAATTTAGTAAAAACAAGCAGTAACAATGTAGAAATATAACAACTCTACATCTCTCAAATTGTATCTTTAAGACTTGCTTTGATATTTATCTTGAAGTAGATTATTTATCTTTTAATCCAAGGCTTTTTTAGGCACCAAAACAACCTGCAAAAGTTTTTAACTCTATTATATATTTTAATTTAAATTTTCTCTAACTAATGGTAAGTATGAACAGCTAATTTAGCATAAACAATTTTTCTATGAAGATATCAAAAATTGTCATAAATGTACAGTTACTATGGAACAATCTCTTTAGTTGAAATAAAAAACATCATTACGCATAAAATCATGTCGTAGAAAAGACATTAAACCAGATTTTCCCAAAGTGGGCCGTGACAGATATTCAGCGGGCCATTAACAGCAAAGGGGGCCATGAGGCCATAATTTTAAGCTTACACTAGATATTCTGGAGTTAATGATAAAGAGCAAAACATAAGGTCTTAGGTGTTTATAATAGTAGTTTTGAAACTAACACAAAATATTCTGAAGTCGATGATAAAGAGCTAAACATAAGGTCTTAGGTGTTTTTAATGGTAGTTTTGAAACTTACACAAAATATTCTGAAGTTGATGATAAAGAGCGAAAAAAAATTCTTAGGTGTGTTATTATGAAACTTACACAAGATATTCTGAAGTTGATAATAAAGAGCAAAACATAAGGTCTTAGGTGTGTTATTATGAAACTTACACAAGATATTCTGAAGTTGATAATAAAGAGCGAAACATAAGGTCTTAGGTGTTTTTAATTGTAGTTTTTTGTCTTATCTTGTAGGAGGGGGCTAAAGCTTTTTCAATTTCCCTAAAAGGGGCCATTTGAAAAAAGTTTGGGAAACTGCATTAAACTATACTTATGGTGTATAACATAACAACCGAAAAGTTTTTTCGTACACCGGGTCTCTAGACCAAATTTTTGAGCACCTATTTTTTCAGAAAACATTTAAATTTACTTTATATAAAACGTTAAACAAAAAACTCTGTACCAGGGTTTCCCTATATGGGTGATAAGCTACAAAAGGGCCATAGGGAGGCTATAATTTGAAACTTAAACTAGATATTCCGAAGTTAATGACAACAGCAAAAAAAGCTTTTAGGCGTATTTCAGAGTAATTTTTAATAAGTCTTATTGGAGGGGCCATTGAAATTTTTAATTGTTCAAAAAAGACATTATTTTTGGGAAACTAATATATTAACTACTACAGGGGTCGGCAAACTATGACCGTTAAATACTTTGGGCGGCAACGTGCCATTTACTTGAAAACAACTAGTTTAGAACGTCAACCTTTTTTAAAATATTAGTTTACATATTTGCTTAACTTTCTTATAGTTAAATTGAAGCCTATTCTATGTTAGTTTCGTTACACGTCTCTTCTCATACAAACTTTAAAAGCTTTCCAAAACTTCTGTACATACAAAGAGCTTTTTAAGTAAATTTGGTCCCATCATCATGAAATATTGTTGAACCCTGAACTAGTACAACAATACGTTTCTACAGGTAATATGGTCGTAAATTGATCGGTTTTGAAAGATTTGCTTAATAAAAAGTAATAAACAGACTTTAGATTATCAGATAATTTTAAAACTTAAGACGTTTTCATTAGTATGTTAAGATATAGTTTTAAAGAATCGTTTTCGGATTGGATATTTCGATTTCAATATTAACTTATTTTTGTTTCCGTCAAAGTAAAGTTATACTCAAACAAAAGAGGGGTGTTCTTGACGAAACATGGTCTTATCATAAAGTTTGAATAATCAAATTTTCTTATAGCGACTTAGGTTCAGATCTATAGAGTTGTTAGATTTAGAACTTATATTGTAATAGAAGAAACTATAGCAACTTACACACAGTTCAAAAGTAGTTTGGTTTTATGGTTGAACGTCGTTTGTTATGTTTACCCAAACAGTTTTTTATCAAAAAGATAGAAAGTGCAATCAAAAAAATATCAAACCAGTAGTTACCCCATTAAAGGTCTAAGAAAATTCGTCTTTAATTGATTATAAGATGTTAAAAGTTCAGAACCTTTTAAGCAAAGAATTTTTGCAGCAAAAGGAGCCGTTTACCTCTGCATAAAATTTTCAGCAGCTTTTATATTGATTAAAAGAAGTCTTACGGCTAGTATTTCGATTAAAAGATAAACGTAAAAGTTCCGTGCAAAATACAATTATAAAGTAATAATTATGTTTACTGCCTAAAAATAAACACTTGTAATTTTACTTTTATAGACACAGTCTAGATTGTTTTGCACAAGTTATTTCGAATAAGGGTATGACAATAATTTTGATTTACCCGATTCATCATTAAAAAAAATTATCTTTTATGAATCATGTTGCTGGATTGTTCACTCAAAACTATCGCTTAACTAACTTATGTTTGTAGAATACTTATGGATGCACCTAGTCTTAAGAAGCTATTTAATAGTTAAAAAGCAATGAAAAACATTATGTTATGCATATTAATTAATTGTAAATTTTACTAAAAACGTTTAATTACTATACTATCCGGAAGACTGATACTACTTATACTATTTAGCTAACTCCTCTAGAGAGGTCAGGGATCGGCAAATGCGACCTTAGGGTCGAATTGGCCAACAAAGCAGAAATATGAGGTATCTTAGTTTGCAGTTAGGTTACTATTTCCTATTGCACTTTTAGCGACTATTTTAATTACTATTTTACATTTATCGCTATAGTTATTTATTTTCGAAATGATCAGCCCACGGTAGAACTAATTTAGGAAAACTGGTCCGCGACTTATAAAATGCTGCCGATACGGTTTACAATCAAAATCCACCTGATTTTTAAATATATTTATTATAACCAATTTACTTTAAATATATATTTTCAAGTTTTAACTATCACTGTTACCCCTAACCCTCGATCGGTAAGCGGTTCTCGAATTTGACTGGGAGGATATTGAACGCGGGTGGATTATGAACGTTTCCCGCTGATACTTTATACTCAATTAATTTAACACTCCGAAAACTAAAACAGTAGTACAACCTACGTTGATAGATCTCAAGTGAAAAGGCAAGTATCTAGGTCCTAAAATGTACAAGCTTATTTAACTTAGCATGATTAATTGATTAGTACTCTTATTTGTCTATTACAAAAACTAAAGCGGACCTTATAACTTTCAAGCAGTATTTACTGAAGTGAATACGAACTTTCCTGAAAGTAAACTTCATGCCTAACCTTAAAACACTTAACTTTATGAAAACAGCCAACAATCTTATTCTCTACATTTCAAAATCACAACAATTGACTACCAATTTATAAATCAAAATTTTTACTTTGTGTTAAAAAGCACCCGTTACAATGTAATCTAAATTATGATATTAAAAACATAAAATAAAATCGCACTTATGTAAACAGCAAAGACACCTTAAAGCCCTATATTATGACGTCACAAGATTTAAAAGTCGATATCGTCTTCAGGGAGAGAAGCAAGCTTAAATAACTACCTACTATTGTGTTAAAGGATCTTTCAACGATTCTTACTTAAGAATGTCTAAAACGGGTGTTTTTTAAATGACTTTTACCTATCAAATGTGTTTACCCATGTTATAGTTATAATCTTTCTCTAAAACACCAAGGACAAACTTTCAAAAAACGAGGAAAATTTATTTCATGTGAAAAGAAACCATCTAAAATATTTTAATCAAAAATTCACTAATTTTTTTAAACAAAGGAATCGTGTCGCCACATGTGTTATGACGTCACAATCTACAAATCGTCGTCGTCCTCGGGGAGTGGAGCGTTGCAGGCTTCTTTGAGCTCCTGCTCGTACTTGGCCATGGTCTCCGGGTTGATCTGAGTCTCTGGTGGAAGGAGGGCGGGCATCGCTGTGAACTCCAAGTTGGGGTCACCTGAAAAATATTATTGTTAGATACACATTTGTTAATATATATATATATTTATTTATTTATTTAAAAAATAATGTGATTATTTAAACATAATCACTTTCCATTGAGCCCAATTGAAGGGTTTTTAAATAACTTATTTAGATAGGTCGATTTTAAAAACACCAGAAAAAACGTTTCAAAGATTTTTATGAAACTGTGAACTCCAAGTTGGGGTCGCCTGTTAGATAAATATATAATATATATATTTTTTTTTTAGAAAACTATTTGTTTAAATATTATTAAGAAGAGCGGGTATTACTATGAACTCAAGGTAAGGTTGTTAAGATCTACTAGTAAATAACGAATAACAAATGTAACGAACTACCATGTAATCATATAAACAACTTGTTCGAACTGTTACTGTAACTGAAAATTTGTAGAGTTATATGTTTAAGCAACAACAAAAAATGTACGAGTGCATGTTACAACAAATAAGCATGCATTAAATGCATTAATAGTTCACAATGGTGGTAAATATTTAAGTATATGTATTTTTGAAAAAAATGAAATTAAATAACATTCAAAATATAATAGAAAAGTTTATCGACTCAAACCAATGAGAAAAACTCTTGTCAAATAGACATCAGTAAGGGATTAACATTTTATAAGATTTAGTTGCTATAAATAACCAAATGGATTATCAAAATGTACTCTTATAATAAAATTTTAACTAACTTTTTTAATCAAAACTTATTAACACATTCACTAACAAAAAACAATTAAACAAATACTGACCGATCAACTTCCTGGCGAGGTAGAGGAATGGTTTTTCGAAGTTGTAGTTGGACTTGGCGGAGATGTCGTAGTACTGCAAATTCTTCTTCCTGTGGAAGGTGATTGCCTTCGCCTTCACTTTACGGTCCTTGATGTCGACCTGTTATAAAATTAAAATATAAAAAGTTAATAAGTGCTGAAAGATTTCAGTTCTTTAACCATGGTATGTATGTCAAGCTGTTGTATAGAAGAATTACGATTCGAGTTTTAACGGAACTCAGACTCAATAACATTTTCAAAATAGCTTTTTTGTTTCGTTAAATATAACAGTAATATAACAGTATGTCGGCCTCAACATTAGAGGTTTTTAGTTGAGTAATACAAATTTGACTTAAAACATTTCTTATAAAAAAGTGTGAAGGACTCATAAAACTATTAAAAATGAACTTAGATGTAAGTAGGTCATCAAATAAATAACTATGTATTGAAAATATTGCTTTTTAGTAAAGAAACTTTTAATTAACCTTCTGTTATTCAAAACTAATAGCCTCCAAATAAAAAGCGTGACCAGTTCTAAATTAGTTTAAAAAACTGAAATTAAAAGACAAGGACAAGCTAAACGTAAGAAAATACCAACTATTTATATCTATTGGTGTAATCTCTATTAACTCTTTTTATTTAATAGATAAATTTAATAGTCACTCTAGTTTAGTTTATTATAGTTTAGTTAAGACAATTAGTATTAGAATATTTTATCACTATCTTCTTCAAATTATAACTATAACAGTTAACTAGTTCTAATTGAAAATTTAAGAACTGTTACAAAGGTAAAACATTTAAATAGCTAAAAGGATTTAGAAAATTGCAAAAACACAAAAACAAATTATAAATTTAAATTCGACTATAA
The DNA here is from genome assembly GCF_965202585.1 of Thalia democratica. Taxonomy (NCBI): domain Eukaryota; kingdom Metazoa; phylum Chordata; class Thaliacea; order Salpida; family Salpidae; genus Thalia; species Thalia democratica. The sequence continues at coordinate 4,755,285 of NC_139171.1, read as the reverse complement.
CTTACTTCATAACTAGATTAACTAAAAGAATCTTGTGTTATACTTCAAACACATTTGTATAAAGTACATGAGTTAATACAATAAACTATAAAATGTATATCAGAATGTTACGCAACAAAGAAACAATCGTTTATTTAGCAATAAGGAAATAGGAAATTGTAAACCTTAATTATTTTATAAAACTCATTGAAGTATAAATTGTATTCAAATTGTTTGCAGTTTTCAATTTAATCTTAAAATTTTTCATGACCTTAAAAAATTTTAACTAGATGTTTAAAAAAATACAAGCTTCTTAGTTTTGCACTTTTTTAAAATTGATATAATATTTTATAATAAATATAAATTAAATGTTTATGCAAATAGGCTTATATATAAATTTTAATCAACTTTTGGTTAAAAAATCTAGCATGTATATAAACAAAATATTTATAAATTTTGTTTAAGGAATTGATTTTTAAATTAAATGCATAATATTATCTTACTAAATTTGGAATTTAATCAAAAACTTTTAGAAATTAAAAACATTTTAAGCAGAAACAAAATGTTTTACTTCAACTAAAAATAAAAAAGCACAAATAGTAATTAAAACTACTTAATATCTTTATGATCGTAAAGAAAATAATAAATTAAGTTAAGCAACTTCACATACTGTAAGAACAAAAACCTTGTGAAAGAATATTTAGTAAATACTTTGTATTTTAATCTAATTTTAATGCACAAACAAAAATGTTAACAAAAATGAAAATTGGAATGATTTAATTAAACTTAATTGTTATGATTCTATTTTAATTTTATTTTATTACAAATACAAACAATCAACAAACCTTGTTACCAACAATGACGATTGGAATATTTTCGCAAACTCTTACGAGATCCCTGTGCCAGTTTGGTACGTTTTTGTAAGTAACTCTGGATGTTACATCAAACATAAGGATGGCGCATTGTCCCTAGAAATAATAAAATTAATAATAAACAACTACAAATTTGGTACGTTTATTGTCCATAACAAATACTGTCTTTAAAATATAAAACAATAATTTTTTATACAAGTTTTTGTAAGTAACCCTGGATGTTACGTCAAACATAAGGATGGCGCATTGTCCCTGGTGAATAATAAAAATTGTTAGTAAACAACTACAAATTTGGTATGTTTATTGTCCATAACAAATATTGTCTTTAAAATATAAAATAATAATTTTTTATACAAGTTGTTGTAAGTAACACGAGATGTTACGTCAAACATAAGGATGGCGCATTGCCCCTATAAATAATAAAATTGTTAGTAAACAACTACAAAATTGGCACGTTTATTATCCATAACAAATATTGTCTTTAAAATATGAAATAATAATTTTTTATACAAGTTTTTGTAAGTTACACGCAATGTTACATCAAACATAAGGATTGCACATTGTACCTGTATAATAAAAATATAATTAAAATAAATTATAATATACTTTCTATATAAACGTTTGTAAGTAAATACTGAATATACAATTATAAACATAAAAACATTGATCACTTCAATATTAATAACTATATGATTTATTCAGTTTTTAAAAATAATTAATTTTATCAAATATATAATGGTTTCAGAACATTTTATAACCAAGAAAGACATGAACAATTTTCAATTGACAACACGAAAATGCACAAATTCAGTTGAGTTGTAAAATATTAAACTATTGGTAACTAGTCATTAAAATTTACTTAATATAATAAATGTAAATACTTGAATGTAGTATCCGATTCAAACCATTTTAATTATAAAGATAGTCTAAATAAGCTTTTTGTTCATGGTTTTAAGAATTTTTTAATCTATTTAAAGTAGTCAGTATTCAAAATCTAAGTTAATATTTTTTAACTTTTTGAGATTTATAATTAATTTGTGGTGTAAGATGTAAAAAACATTTACAATATGAAAAATTATTTAATTAAAATTTTATGTAAACCTATTAGAGATTTGTACTACATAAATATTTTTATAACTCATAAACAGATTACTAATCTACAAACAGCACGTAGTAAAAGAACAAACATTTACTTACCCAAATCACCACAAAAACTTAATTATTGACAAACAAATTAAATAAATAATAACTTATTAACATACTTGAATATAGTATTTATAGTAGTTACCGAAACTTTAATAAGTAATATAAAATTAACAATAAATTTTCACATACTTGGATGTAGTATCCGTCTCTGAGTCCACCGAATTTCTCTTGTCCAGCAGTATCCCAGACATTGAATTGGATTTTACCTCTGCAAAATTAATAACACATAATTATAAATATAAATAGCATAAATTTATTAAGTAAAAAAATGTTAGAATAATAAGTAGTATCCCAGACATTGAATTGGATTTTGCCTCTGTTAAATTAAATTGTTAAACACTAATTAAATTATAAAATTAAACATCAATGTGAACGTATTAAGTTATTATAAGGCTCATGTATCCCAGACAACGAACTCTGTTAAGTTATTAATTATACTTTACAAAATATTTATTATTATTAAATATTAAAGAACTACTTCAATGAAACAAAAATAATACTATATGAAAATTAAGTCAGTAGTTTTTAAATTAACGAAAACTATAGTGAAATTTTATTTGAAGATATCCTAAAATAGAATTATTACATTTTTCAATTTTAAAACAATAAGAGTTACATTAATGATTTCTGTTTAAAAGTTGGTAGTTTTGCCCATTTTAGACAGAATTCATTTATCCCTGATTTAGATAAACCATTATAACATGAATATTAAAAAATTAAATTATTTGTCTAAAACATTATTACAGGGTTGCCACTCATTTTTTCAAAATTTTTTCCAGGTTTTTTAAAATTCACAATTTTGGGTCCATTTTTAGTTTAAAGAGAAACGGTGTTGAAAAGTATAAAATCATTGAAAAGATACTGTTGAGCTACTTTTGATGTTTTTTGTAAGAAACATTTTTGATGATGAAAATATTTTTTTATTTATATGATAATTTTTTTGAGTCAAATCAAATTTTTTTTACTACTAAACATGTGAAAATTGTTAAAATTCCAGGTTTTTCCAGGTTTTTTTTGCCTAAATTGTCAAATTCCAGGTTTTTCCAGGTAAGCAGGCAACCCTGACTATAGAGTTATAAAATATAAATTTTTAAAAAAATGCATAAAAATGTTGATAAAAAATATAATTTACCTATTAGTCTGGGTGATCAATTGTATGTTTAAAAAAAGATGAATTAATTAGATATTTGTATAACAGACTATAAAAACATGTTTAAAAAAAAGTTCATCCTGAAAAAAAGATGAATTCCGATACCCAACTTTGCCATGTATTTATTAGAAATTATACTAAATACAAAATAAATATCATTAACCTGTTGGTCTGGAACATGACTGGATGGACTTCCACTCCAAGAGTGGCGACGTATTTCTTCTCAAACTCTCCAGTCAAGTGACGTTTCACAAATGTGGTCTTTCCTGTGAAAATAGATTTTTAAATATTTGTTGATGATTGTATTACGCCTCAAAAACACTTGGGATAATAAAAATTTAAAAAATAGTTATGAAAACAATTTCTTACTTTTTATTTATACAAAAAACTATGTGGATTTTTTTATTGAATATTTTAAGTTTAGATGTAACTTTATATTTTGAATAAAAACAAAAATAAATTGAACTGCTTGGATAATTTCAAAAAACAAGTGAATGTTTACTCACATTTGTAGAAAAAAATTCATATTACTAAGGCACAGAATATTTAAAAATAAATATACATTTTAAAAATACTAAATATCATCACTTTAGAATGTTAAAATATTGATTGCAACTAATCTTTATTAATTTTAAAAATATATAATCACTATATACACAACATATATAAAACCAAAAAATTTCATTTAAATATATATTAAAATTCTTTGGGTTGGTGATTACTGTTACTTTTATAACAAAAAGATGTTAAGATATAAAACATTAACATTAATGCTAAGTTTAATATCTTTAGATGCACAAATAAATGTAACTTAGAAAGTTGATGTCAAAATTAACAATCATAGTTTTGAACAAACTTAAACATTGTTTATAATAATAGCAAAATAACATTGAAAATAGTTAAAATTTGTAATTACTTTCAATAAAAATAAATATGTAAAACAAGAATTCAAACGTTTAATTTATTTTTGCTTTACAATTAAACTTAATTAAATAAAATAATTTCATAAAATATTAACAATAAAAACATAAAATGAATTACTTTAAAATTAGTGACATGAAAAAATGTATGTAAATTATAATTTTAAATAACTATAATAGAAATTTTATATAAATTTAAACAAACCTACACCACCATCACCAACAAGAACCAATTTGTACATATGATCAGCCATTTTGTTATTTTATATAGGTTTCTGTAAAAACATAGCAAAATTAATTAAAACAACAACACTAGCATATTTCTAAAAGTAATATTAGCCATTTTTATTTTAGCTACTAGATGCTTCTTAAAGTTTAATAAAATCCAAGTAGTTTTTAGATCAATAAAAGGAAAGGTTATTTCAATAGTTCTGTACAAAACTAAAGAAAAAATAATAATATTTAATAAATTAATATTTCAAGCTGTTATTTAATACCTAATTTTAATTTTTAGACAACAAATGTTGAGATAGATTCTACTTCTCCATGGTATAAACTTATCAACTTAATTCACTGATTACTTTTAAATTTGTCAATTTATTTAGATATTTCAAAGCAGCAAAAATAAAAATTGTATATTTTATAAATTTTGTAGGATAATATCAATGTCCCTTTTTTATGAAAATATGAAAATTTAATCAACAGATTTTTGTTGTTATCAAACACTTTAAAAACTTAAAATTAGATTTTTTTTTTTTCAATTTTTTATGATTCATTGATTCCAATGTACACATAGAAATAAGCTTTTCTCAAAACTTTGGTGCATGTAACATTTTTAAGTAAAAAACTAACAATTAAAATTTATGCTAACACCTTCTTATTGCAACAATTATAGCAAATGATAAATTCTTTTAAGCAGCCTTGAATTTATACTTAAAATTTAAAAACCAGTTATAACAGGTTTAAAACCAGCTATAACAAGTTTAAAACCAGCTATAACAGGTTTAAAACCAGCTTAAACTAGTATTTTTTTGTGATTGAACAACTTACAAAATAAAACTAAATGACAAAAAAATGTTAGCAGAGAAAACATATTTGTTCCAAAAAAGATTTTTAAATGACAAAAACTAATATTTAATTTAATTATTTTATTTAATCTAGTCCAAGTGTGTAGAAACCTAAATAAGCATTATCTGCGGTTTCAGACTAATTTAAGTCAAATAATTCTTGGAACTTGAAAATATTTCAGGTATTGAGTACAAAACTGATTTTAGAAAAAGATAAATTTTAATTTGAACAACAAAACTTTGACAACTTTTTTCAAATTTTCAGATTATTATTTAGTAAAACTGTAAATGTTAAAATAACAAATAATTTGGTTATGTTTTAGAAATTAGAAAATCAATCTGAAGTTTTTCATCAAAAATGGTGAGCTTAAATAGCTTCTGTACAAAACTTAAACTTCTGCACTATTTTACAAAATTAAATTCTACAGATTTTTACAATCTTTTTTAAACTTTTTAAGTTTAATTTACAGAGATTTAATCATGAAAACCTTTTTGTTATGTTATTTTTAAATATAGGGAGATAAAACTGGCGTTTTTTTATAAATAATAAAAATTTATCAGTATTTTTTTAAATCTCTAAACAAAATTCATTTGAAAAATGAAAGGTTAAGGATTTTTTTAGTTATAAAAAAAGTAATTGATTGTCCATACTAAGCTAATACTCAATAGTCAACTTTAGCTTTTCAAATAAATTATTCACACCCTACCCCTTAATACAGGGTTGCCACTTGTTTTTTCAAATTTTTTTCTAGGTTTTCCAAATTTCTTCCAGGTTTTTAAAAATACAAATTTTTGTGTCTATTTTTAGTTTCAAGTTAATTTCTATTTAAGATACTGTGTTAAACAGTATAAAAATATTAAAAAGATACTGTTAAGTTACTTTAAATGTGTTTTTTAATAAAAAAAATCTTAATAATGACAAAAATTCTTAATTATATGATATATTTTTTGTGTCAAATCAAAATTTTACAACTGAAAATGTTAAAATTATTTAAAATTTACAGGTTTTTCCAGGTTATTTTAGCCTTAAGGTTACATTAGCCTAAAAAATCCAGGTTTTTCCAGGTTTCCAGGTAAAGTGGCAACCCTGTTAATAGCTTCAATATATTAGACTAAATTTCTAAAGAACAAGGTTGGCACTCTTAAAGCAAAAAAGCCAGTCTAAGTGACAAAAAATACCCTTACTCATAACATACTAGCAAGAGTTAATGAAAAAAATTAAAAACGTTAGTTTGAAATTGAAAAAAATTGCTGTTAATCAATCTTTAATACTTAAAAATACAAAAAAAAAACTATTTAAATCAGCCTGATTTATCCTGAGTAGCTTGAGTGTGGCAACCTTGTAAGAACTACTAAAATTATTCAAATATTTGAACAGCTAACTAAAACTTACATAAAATTTTAAACACAGCATAACTTAGTGTACTAATATATAAAAGTATTATTTGTTAATAACTATTCAAAAACTAAACAGTTTAAAAACTAAATTACTCTGAAATAACTTTTTTAAAACAACTTTTTTTTTCAACTTCTACTAAAAGATTTCTAAAAACTTTATTACTAATATGCGTTCTAAAATTTTTGGTAAACTTTTAGTAACTTTATGCAATAACCTTCTACTTGGAAGATTAAAATGCAAATGATAAATAGTTCAAAGGAGCCTTCTATTTATGCTAAAAATTTTAGAACTATTTATATCAAGCTTAAAACCGGTTATGGTAGGTTAAAACCAGTTTTATATTATTAAAAAAAACTACTTTCCATGGTTGCCAAATTTTTTTAGCAAATTTTCTTTGGGCTTTCAAAATTTCCTCCAGGTTTTTAAAAATACACATTTTTGTGTCTACTGCAATTGAAAAGCTACTGCAAAGGTACTATAATGTGTTTTTTACAAAAATAAAAAAATTTGATGATGACAAAAAAAAATATCTATTGAATATATATTTTTTTGTCAAATCAGAAAATACCACCAACATGTTAAAATTGTTAAAAATTTCAGGATTTTCCAGGCTCTTTTTTTTAAGTTTCTTAAATTCCACGTATTTTAGCCTAAATTATCAAGTTCTAGGTTTTTTCAGGTTTCTCCAGGTTTTTTGACAACCCTGTTTATGGGATTTATAGGGATTTTCAGAATATTGCAAGTTTAAGGGATTTATAGGGCAGTTGGAAGTTTAAGATAAGTAAAATAAGATAAGTAAGTTATAAGTTTAAGATAAGTAAAATTAAAACTTTAGAAAACTTCTTAAACAAGATTAATAAGTTTAAAGATATACTCTTATAAATAAAGTTTGAAGTTTAAAAATAGAAATAATTTAGTAAAATGTACAAAAAAAAAGCTAGGTTAATTCTCTAATGCTAGCTTGCATAGTATCTCATATCTTGCAAAACCAAGTTTTATGGTGTTAGTTAAACTTATCAGCTCAAGGGCATAGGGGGTTAATCACTTTTTTCACAATTTAATCTTATTTTGAAGAGTTTAAACTAAGCTATTAGAAGCATTTTACATATTTTTAAAATTCTAAATAATTTTTGGATATAGCAGGTCAAAGTCAGAGGCAACAATAGGTTCCCAATGGGAGACCCAAACTTAAACGGCAAATTAAGACTATTTCATTAAATATCTACCTTCTCCTACGTTTTTTGAGATAAATACATTAAAATTTCAGGAAACGTTCCTTGCAATATTAAAAAATTCTGACAAAAAGAATTAATTTAGAAAGTAAATGAAAAAAAACTAAAAAACAGTTTTTTTTATTGTTAGTCATAAATCTTTAATAGTCTTTCAAACAGATTTTTTTAAATATTTCAAGGAATATTTCCTGAAAGTTTGAGATATTTATCTAAAAAAAGTAGAAGATAGATTTTAGTGATTTTTAGTTATTTGCTGTTTTAGTTTGCCCCTCCCATGAAGAAACCTTTTGTTGCCTCTGACTTCGGCTTGTTTTATGCAAAAAATCATTTTGAATTTTTAAAATCTGTAAAAAGCATCTGGTAGCTTAGTTAAAACTTTTTAAAATAAGGTTAAAAGGTGAAAAAAGTGATTAACCCCCCTCTATGCCCTTAAGGAAAATTAGCATGAAGCAAATTTTTTTAAATCAATCAAAAAATAATTTTATCTACATCTTTCAGGGATACCACTCTTGGATTCAAAAAACTGTCATGGGTCAACAAAAGCTGTCTTAGGTCAACATAAATTATTTAATTTTTTTGAAAAAGTTTTTAAAGAATATGACAAAATTTTAACTATTTTTTTCTAATTCAATAAAAATTAAGTTTCTTAACAAAATTATATCAAACAAAATATTGAAACTGGAACAACTACATCCCATTTAAGATAAAAAAATAGAATGGACTGACATTTTAAAGAAATTTTAAAAAATTCTTGAGTTAAAACAAAATAACTGGCCTTAGTTTTTTAATACCAAGTATCCTGAGTGTGTGGCAACCCTGATCTACATATAAAAAACAATGATATATCTTTAACACTAGATAATTTAAACCTGGTAACATTTCATGCTAATATTCTGAGTAGTGTAGTATCCTATGAGTTCTTTTAGAACAGTAAGTTCTCAAATATTAGTTTTTTTAGTTTTTATATATCGAAAAAATAATCAAACTAGCCTCGGTTAATTTGATTAGTTTAATAAAATTTAAATTAGCCTGAGTGTTTGTAAATTACCCTGTTACATCATTTAGATGATAGAAGTATTTACAAGTCAAATGTTAAGGGCATACAGGGGGATTAAAACACTTTTTTGGTTTCTGATCTTATTTTATATAGTTTTAACTAAGCTACAAAATGCTATTTACAGATTTAAAAAATTCTAAATAATTTTTGAGATATAGCCGGTCAAAGTCAGATGCAACAATAGGCTCCTTATGGGAGGCGCAGACTAAAATGGTAAAAATATACTATTTCACTAAAAATCTATCTTCTCCTACGTTTTTTGAGATAACTACCTCAAATTTTTAGGAAATGTTCCTTAATATATTTAGAAAATTCTGTCAGAAAATTTTTTTAAAATATTAAAAAATAAAAATTCTATATAAAAAATACAAAAAAAAACATTTTTTTTAATTGTTTTTATTATAAAATTTATATTTTTTTATTTTTATAAATTCTGTTCCGACAGAATTTTTTAAATACTGCAAGGAAAATTTCCTGAAAATTTGAAGTAGTTATCTCAAAAATGGTAGGAGGAGATAGATTTTTAGTAATTTCTAGTTATTTGCTGTTTTAGTTTGCGCCTCCTATAAGGATCCTATTGTTGCCTGCGACTTTGACTGGCTATATCTCAAAAATTATTTTGATTTTTTAAATCTGTAAAAAGCATCTTGTAGCTTAGAAAAAACTATATAAAATAAGATTAAAAACCAAAAAAGGGTGTTTACCCCCCCCTCCCCCTATGCCCTTAAAGTAAATATGTAGCCACATTTATAAAATTTAAACATACAATTATCTTTTTCAAAAATATCCAATTAAGAACAAGTTGGTAATAACAATATAAAAATTTCAAGTCAATCACAAAACTTAATAAAAGCACACACAATTTAAAAATACAAAATCATTATTCAAGGTTTAAGTTTGTATTAAATAACTTCATAAAGCAAAAAACTTCCATTCTTTTTAAAAATAAAATCAAATTACACAGTTAATATATACACAGTATCAAATTGTGTTTGGTTTACAAAAAAAAAAATTATAAAAACCAATTGTATCTTGTTTTCAGCAAAATGTTGAAGTTAAACTCAAATACTTGATTAAACTGAATTTCCTTTTCATGCTTAACATTATAAACTAGTTTTAAAAAATTGATATACAAATTTAAATTCTTTGTTAGGATTGACTAAAAAGCTAAAAAACTGCTCAAGCTGGATTAAGACTTAAGTGATAGATAATTTTTTCAAGCAGTAGTAACCAAAAAATGAAAAAAAAATACTTTTTGTACAACTTTAAATTCTTATATATAAGTGCTGATGTTGTTTACTAATTGGTTGAAAAATGTTCATTAAAAACTTTTTATATGTCATACTTTACAACATAGCTATTTCTTAAAAAACAACAAAAAATTCAACTTCAATTTACAAAAAGGTATTGAGAGCAATTATGATATGTCCATGCATTTTAAAAATCTTACAAACACTTTTAAGAACTTCATAAAAACATATGACAGCATACAAAACTGTTTACAAAATAATGGGTAATAACAGTTCTGTATATTTTAAGTAACATTTAACCATATAAACCATATTTTTTTATTTAGTTTATACTTTAAACATCAAAAATCAAGTAAAAGTTTTAAAAAACTTGATAAGAATCAGGGAATATGATATGAATTTCCAATAACTCAACAATAAAAAATATCAATAGTTAAGCTTTAAATTGAACAATTAGAATAGAAATTTAAAATCACTAATATTAAACAATATACTATTAATACAACTGTAGTATATGTAATATTTGGATACTTGATTTTCTTTATTCAATAAACAGTGCTAAAATGTAAACATTGAAATTATTTTTTTAATTAAAATCTTAAAAATATACTAAATTATCTTTTTATTATGTTAACAGGGTTGCCACTCTTTGGGTCAAAAAATCTTCCCTGAGTTACTAGAAACTTCTCTGAGTAACCTTAAACTTCCTTGAGTTTCCCAGAGTATTTTTCAAAACCTTAAAAATCTTATTATTTATTAAAAAATTACAATATTAATTTAAAGAATATTAAAAAACTAGCCGCAGGGCTTAAAAAATTTCAATTAAGCACTTAAATAAATAAATTAACTGTTTTGAACAAAATTTTGAAACTGAATTAACTAAAGTTCATTCTATATCTAGATAAAAAAATTCCATGATATTTTTAAAAATCTTAAAATTTCCCTAAAATTTTTAGAAAAAATCAAAATTGCCATGAGTTTCCCTGGGTTAAAAAAAAAGGAATCGAAAATCTCTGAGTTTCCCTGAATTCCTCAAGTTTCCTGAGTGTGTGGCAACCCTGTGTTAACCAAATATTTTTTTCTAAAATTTATAGTAGAATGTTTACATCAATCCACTACTTTATTTCTATTATTTTAAATGAAAAATATTTTGAGTACTCAAATAGGCATAAAATTTTAACTTGCTTCGTATACATTAATTTTTATTTCACTCAAAAGCAGGACTGCAGACAGATTCCTTTTTTTTTTGGGCTGCCATACTCCCACCTTATAATATTGTTTGAGAAGTGTAGTAGTCTAGGTAAATCTTTTACTTAATCTTATTTTCATATTGAAAACTAAACAATCAAATGTCTATTTCACCTTTCTTAAAATGTTGAATTTAGGGAATTTTTTAGAAGAGGAACCAACTTAAAAGACAAGAAACAATTGATTTTTAGAAGCATGTCTGTTACATTTTTTAAGCAATATATTTCAACAGAGTGGTCAATTAATTTTATATATACTTTCAAGGTTTTTTGAAACCCTTCAAAATACTTATTTCAAAGTACAAGTTTTCTAGTTCTTTTTACTCTGTAGAAAATTTAATTCAATGTAAGAATATGCTGAAGTAGAAATTATTTTACTGTAATACTACTTTAGATGTTTTTGAAAAAAGTATTACTTTAACAAAATAAAATAATGATTGTGTATAACTTAGATCATAACATTTTTTTTTTCTTGTCAAATCTAAATTTTAATGACATAGATTTAATTTTCTAGTTTTTTTTAAATATTGAGCTCTAGGTAAAATGAACACTCAGTTGCATTTGGAAATTTTGTGGGGTAAAAACTCAAACTACTTTTTATCCAAAATACAAAAAACTGTTTTTTCTAACTTATGTTCAGAATTATTTTCAGCTTAAAAAAAAACATTTTTGGATAATAATTTAGAATTTAATGTGAAAGTTATTAAAGTTTAAAAACATTGTCAAATCATATTATATCTATTGAATTTGTAAATAAAATACCACTACAATTATTATATGAACATAATAAAATTTTGAAGTTGGGACTGACTTGATCAGTTTTAATTGAACTGTTTAGATTAATAACTAGTCAACTAAAAAAATATTACAAAATTAACACTGTGATAAATGTTAGGGATTGGATTTTTAACAATTATTATATTTTTGGTGATTTAAAATTTTGAATAAAACTACTCTAGTAATAATGAGCAGATTCCTGCTTACTTTTTAGGATATTAATTGCCTATCAATGATTGATCTTTATTTAACCATTTTTATATTTCATTCTAGAAAAAACTTAAAAATAAAACAATGATAAAATCTTATATTCTTAGCCCAGGTTTTATCGATTTTGAAGAAAAGTTTATGTTAAATTTAAATTAGAAATACAAGTTATAAGAGGAAAAAGTACTTTTAATAAACACAAGCTAGCAAATTCTGTTTATAGAGTATGAAATTCTGTCACAAGAGTATAAAATTTTGTAGTGGCTGAGTACCAAATATTCAATTTAATACATCAAGCTAAAAAGAATACAGAAATGTGCTTTTATATAACTTGATCACTTGATCTCAAGAAATATGTGATATAGATATAATTTTAGTAATGATTGAAAAAATAATAATGTAAGGAAGTAGTGTGGTTGCCTGTGGTAGACTTTTTAATTGTTTTCAGGTCAATATTGACAGTTATGAGTTTTAAAAGAGTGCTTACCATTTTTTAACTTTTGACTTACTTTTAGCTAACTCAAAATAATAATATGATTAATTTTAAGAGTTTTATTTCAAAATTTTAAAATAGATATAGCTAAATATGGCAATTGATGTGCAAAAAACCATTCACCAAAAATCCTAATTTGTTGACCTGGTCCGGTGTGAAAGTTTATATAGCAAGGAAACTTAACTTAGTAAAATTAAAGTGTTTGCTTAAAGAATTGCAGTTAAAATATGTTTTAAGAAAAAAATAGAAACAAAAAGATTGTATAAATATTCTAGGTTTAATAGAAATCTAGGATTTAATAATAGCTTTTTTTCAATAATAATCTAAAAATCATAATTTTTATTTTTGAATTACAAATTAAGTTATTATTAAAACATGAATGAAACTTTAATTATTAATACATTAAGGAAACACTATATCAAACAAAACTATTATTATTCTTTCTTCAAGTTGAATTTGATTATTTTCATTCTGATTTTTCTAGAATGGAAAAGTCTGGGAAAATTTTTGAATTGGGTGTTTTTTCCAACAAAGTATTTGGCAGATTCTCTATTCAAAATACTTATGTAACGATAAAATGGTGTTTTAAAACAAAGCATCATTAACAAAATGTTTGCTAATAACAAAGTCTAGACTTTTGTAATTCATAAGTCGTTACAGTTGTGTATTTATTCGAAAAGTTTAAGATCGTAAGTTTTATTATTTTTCTGCTCAAAAAATTTAAAAAATAAAGAATACACAAATCTTTAATTGAATAAGTATTACTATTACAAATTATGACTTACTTATATAACTGTTTATAATTAGCTTTCCACTGTATAAATTTTGAAAAACAAGTTAAGATTCGGTTAAATAAAATCAAATATACTTAAAAACTTTTTTAGAAAAACTATTTACATTTGGTAGATAACAAAAGACTAAAATATGTTTGGTGTATATTGTTTTTCTGTTTGGGTTATAATAACAAATTAAGTTTAAAATGTCTGCACTCTGCTGCTATAAAATTTAAAGTACATAAAACAATTAAACTCGAAAACCTTTATATCTATATATTTTATATTAGAGCTCTAAACAAACTTAAGAAATTGAAGCAAAAAAAAAAGTATTGAAGGAATATTCGAAAAGATTAAAAAGCTTAAAAAATAACTTTTTGTGAAAATCAATATTAGAACCGACTAAGTTCGATAGCTACACAGTTATATCGCAAATTTAAAGTTTAATAGTTTAAATATTTTTTTTCATGCAAACTCCTCAAGCTTATAGTCTTAAAGACGTTAAAAGGTAACCGTGGTGTGCGACTCGATGATCGAAAGGTTTTTTATTATACTAGGTCATTGGTTCAAATATTTTGAGTGTTTTTTTTCGTCATTCAATAAACAATAATATATCATCTATCTTGTTTGTTGTATGTCTATAATATGTGTTATTCAGGTTCATAATAAATGCTACCTCGATCAGATGAGGAAATAAGCATTATTCTTTTTTCTTTTTTTATGTAAAGTTTTATTCATTAATATCTCCTTAGATCTAAAACAAAGCTTTATAATAAAATTATTTTTACACTAGAATTGGAGACCAAATTGGGTTCATAGTTATTTAAAAGTATTAAGAATTAAAGGACGTGCTATAACTTTAGAATAACTTGTTATATAATTAATTGTTAAGCTTTAACTAACCTTATTTCTAACTTTACTACTGTTACTTTTAAATGTTACTAACCAATCAGTCGTAAATCAAAAAATAAAATGTAACATTAAAAATTTTACTAAACTTTTACGTTTAAGGTATTATCTTTCTAGTTTGAAAAAAATGTTATCAAAAAAAAAGTTAATCGGTTAGACTTATTTTATAGATTAGTTGAATATTAAAATATAAATACAAAGAGCAATACTTAATACAAATTTTTAATATTATAATAAAGCCATAATTTTAGTAAAAATTTCAAATTAAACAAAGTATCACTTTTTTATTAGTTTACTTTCTTTTATTATAGTCTGGGGTGTAGCTTATTTTTATTTGATAAAAAATACCATCAATTGAGAATTTCCCATTTTGAATCTTCTGAAGGCAGCAGATACTTTATTCAAGCATTAAAGTAAACTCCGTTGCTTTTATTCTTCGTAGCTTATAAGCAAAAAACTTAGATACTTTTAGTTTAAATTCGAATGTTTAGATTTAAAAGTTAAATGAAGTTTGAACAGCAGTCTGTCCTTAAAAATGTTTTATGGCAGATACAGTTACCTAAAATACTAAAAAATAATATTTTCTTTCGTTGTGTAAAATATTTAACATACATGTAAATAATAATTTAATTGTTTCAAAAAACAGTGACATCAAGCTTCTGTCATCTATCATTATGATACAATCATGTTTAAGAAATGTTTTTCGTACACAGCTGTACTTAACACAACTAAAAATGAAAAAACTCACTTATGTGAAAACCCATTTTACAATCTTTTCATCAAATAAGTGTAACATTTTATAAACATTTTACAAACAATGATGAAACATAAACAGTCATTTACTTTTCAAATAGAGTTGTTGTGTAAACCTTAACTTTTTGATTTCATTAGATGTTTGCGCATCTGATTGTAAACCCTTAACAATCGCATTAAAAGTGCTGTCCGGAAGGCGCACAAAATATGGATCAAATATGAATCATAGTATTGTCAACTGAGGGTACTTTGCGTCGAATAAAGTTTATTGCTGCTATCAAAAATAAAACTGATTTTTTTACAAACCAAAACACTTGCTTGTGCGCCTTCCGAACAGCACTTTTAATGCGAATGTTAAGGGCTTTGTATATAAATTCGCAAATTTTTATTAATATATTTTAATAAAAATCAGCTTATTTTCTAATTTTTTTTAAACATTTTAATTTGCAAACGAGCATAGTTTTTATTAACACAGTTTGTACAACCACTTTGTAGTTAATTGAAAACTTTCCAAATGGAAAATAAATTCTTCAAATATAGTATGTTATTGACAGAAGTACTTTTAATGAAACTAAAACATGTATTGTATAGAAAGTTGTCTTTCAATATATCACACATTTCTATTTAATTTCACATTTCAAAGTATCCCTTTTTGATTCTACCAAACTAAAAGTGTCGTTTTGAAAAATAGTCATCCGTGTAAATTTGTCATTATATAAAATCAGCAGTTTAAAAAAACACTCTACTCGTATTATTTAACCTTTAAAATATATTTTTTTTAAATCTATACAAGTGAAACTTCTTTAAACATTTCGATCAAAGTTTTCTAAACAAATAATTCATACAAATTAAAGGTTTACAAACTAGTATATCTGCAGAAAAAGAATATGTTTTTTTAATGTACAAAATGTATTTTTTAGATATTCATACAAAAAAAAAGAGATAAACTTAGAGTTCGTATAACCAACATTGACTGCTTAATGATTAAAATTTTAAACTATATATATTTTGAAACCATGAGTTGTAAATAAAACTTCAAAACAATTAACTCCTTATGTGTTAAAATAAAAGGTTTTGTGTAGTTTTAGGCTAAATAAAAACAGAATAATTTTGATAAATGCATAGTTAAACCAAAGTTTTATTTTTTCTTTATTATTGTATTTAAAAGTAATTAAACTTTCCATTTGCAATGTAAAAAAAGTTAGTTTAATTTCAAAACTGTTTGAATAGGTAGTGATTTGATTATTATTTTTAACGTTTTAGTTTTTTGGTAAGGGTTGACACTATTAAGTCAAGCAATAGCGTTATTGAAAAAATCTTATTACAAAAAACTATTTATCAACTATTCATACAATTAATAGGTTTCACGGCTAAACAGATTACCAAACTGCGATTATTATTAAAATAGAATAACGTTTTTGTTAAAGGATCAAGGTTTAAACTTTAGTTAATTGTATCAATGAAGAAAATATATTGTTATTTTTTCTTTTAAATGCTGTTTTATAAGTTTTTAAAGAACATATATCACAATCCATATATACCAGAATGAAATACATACGCTGTGCACACTCTCTTTAGTATTAGTGTATGATGTGCACACTTTTTTTGGTGCACATTCTA
Source organism: Thalia democratica (assembly GCF_965202585.1). Taxonomy (NCBI): domain Eukaryota; kingdom Metazoa; phylum Chordata; class Thaliacea; order Salpida; family Salpidae; genus Thalia; species Thalia democratica. The sequence goes on along the minus strand of NC_139171.1, from coordinate 4,738,374 downwards.
TTGGTGTGCGTGTGTTTAAATCTTTTGATGTTCTTTTAAAGACATATATAGATTATAATAACATCATAATGACTTTTAAATAATTGCAAACTATGCATGTACAGGTGTTTTTTTGGTAAGGGTTGACACTATTAAGTCAAGCTATAGAATTATCGAAAAATATTTGTTACAAATTCATACATTTAAAAGGATTCACGACTGAACAGACTACCAAACTGCAATTATTATACAAATAGAATAACGTTTTTGTTAATGGGTAAGGATATAAATTTGAAAATTTAATTTTAAATTAAGTGTATCAATGAGAGTAAAATGAAGAAATATTGTTTTGTAAATCAAATGTTGTTCTACAAGTTCCTAAAGAGTTCATATCATAATCCATGTGTACCAGAACTAAATGCAAGAGTTGTGCACACTCTCTTTTGTGTGCACACTCTATTAGTGTGAATGAGTTGAAAACTTTTGGTTTTCTCTGAAAGACATATACAGATAATAGTCACATCACAGTGACTTTTAAATAATTGAAAACTGCAAACATGTATAACGTTGGAGTTAAAAATATTGTTTGGATATATGAGAAAGTTGTAAGCATTTACTTGCGTTTGTATAGTTCTTACGTCACAAAAAAATATTAAACATTTTTACATCACAGAAGACATTTACAACGCACTCAATTTTTCAGTTCAGATTGATATTTTATAGTGACTAGCATTTTTAAAATTAAACTGATTTACAGCTACATTTTATTTTTTCAGCTTACTTTTGTTTTACGCACGCGACTATTTTGCACAATCGACAATTTTGCAAAGATGGAAGTTTGTGCGGGTATCCTCATTATATGGTATCTTAGAATATTGAAATTGCAGATTAAAAGGTTAAAGAGACAAAGTTTTTTAAGAGTTGAGGACATATAATAAAGAATCGAGTTGTTTGATAATAGGTTTTAAATAAAGATTAGATAATATGATGAGTTAAACATTAAGAAAAACTGTTTATTGAGAGCATATATTAAAAATGTATTGTTTACGGCTTAGTATTAGATTTAGGAGATACAAATTAGATTTAAAGGTATACATTTTAAGTTAATATTTAAACGACTTAATTCAAACGTTTACTTTTACTCTTTTTAGATATTAAAATGATTAAGTGTTTTTCACTTGTTCGTTTTGTCTTATTACTTTACCGTGCAAACTTTTCAATGTCAAACCAAGTTTTTACTACACACGTCATTATATTTAGTTTAAACGTTTGAAACAGTTTTTCAACAAAAAATTAAATTTAGTAGTATGATACACTTTTCCTGTGTTTACATCAGCTGAATATTTAAGTAACGAACTGTATTTAGAAAATAAACCAGTTTAAGGGAGTAAACTAGTAAACAAAATAAATAAAAATATCAGAGTTTTTGTTGAAAAGTATAAAAATACGGAACAAAAAGTTTCTTTATAAAACATTTGTAATAAAAGGCCACTTTAGTAATACTGTGAAAACAAGCTGAAAAATAAACTTTGAGAACGCTTATAGTAACTCTTTTTCTAAGAATATTTATTTAGCCTAGATCAGTGAATACTTTAAAATGTAAATCACTTAACCAAAAAAGAGCTGAATAAATTTTGCTTCCAAGTCCTAAAAGTTAATTTATTTAAATCTATCAAAAAAAAAGATTAAAAACCGATAATAAACATATAAAAATTTTATTAAATAGATTTAATTAGAAAAAAACTATTTATAAGTGTCCTAATTGAGATATTAAACTTTATCCAAGTGGTATACAACTCGATTATTGAACGATTTTTTCAACAGCTAGGAAATTAGTTTTTAATTGCTTGTTGGAATATTTTAAACCAACTACTACTAGATATAACCTATGAGTCATAAAACAAAAAAGTTTTACTAATTTTTTTTTCATTTATGTTTAGCACATTCAAGAAAATATTTTAGTAAATATTTTGAAGTATTTTGTTTTAATTTAAATAATCTTTTATGTTAAGTTGTAAAAAAAACTTTTTTAAAGTTTTAACATTTTCCACTAAAACTAATATTTTTCTATTATTTTATACATAATCAATACAACATCATAAAAATTCATTTAAATCGTTTAAACGTCGACCAAATTAGATGTTGTAAAACAGAATTTTTAATAATGGCATTAAAGTTAAAAGTCAATTTAGTTTTTAGATGCTGTAAAATAGCTTGTCTTTAATTTCTTTAATATTTGACATTTTTAATAAGTTTAGTAACATGAAAATGATTTGTATTTAAAAGTTGCTGTCTTATAAACTAGCAATATATTTAAGTCAACAATTTAGGTTGAAGCAACTAAATTAAAATGTTAATTTAAATAACTATTTATATAAATTTTTATAATAAAAGATGAAATTTAGCTTAAAACTAATGATAAAATAAAAAGCAGTATTTACTACCTTTTAATTTTTGATCAATGAAATTTTCCATATTTTTATTTTAAGTAATAGTTAAAAGGTAGTTAAAAAGTTGAACTTATTAAAAATTTGCATAAGTAATATATTGCATTACTAGTACTTATTTGATTGTATTGTTCAACATGCTACAAAACTAAAAATGTTCAATATAAACTACCATAAATTCTTTAAAAGGTAGCTCAATAAAACTATAAATTATTTATAAGCTCAAATGAACTATTCCTACGAATTTTTAAGTTTATTGTAGATATTAGTTTAAAATTTTTAAACAAACAAGTAAAATCCAAGAAAAATTACTAATTTTTGTAAATATGAAAATTTTCAACCACATGTATAAAAAGTAAGAAAGATTTCAAAATATTGTTTACTGACAAAATAATATAATATATTTCTTTTTCAGCAATTATTTGAATTTAAAGTCATGTTTAAGCGTGAAGTAAAGAAAACAAAAGTTCCTGTGAAGATGACAACTAAAAAGGATGAGAATTCGCAAGTCAAAAGTGTATATACAAGTGCAATTACTTCAGCTTCAAATTTCACACCTTTGAACAGTGAACAATTGAGGGATCTAGGAGCAACAAACCCTAGTGCAATAAACAATCGGTTTCCGGGTTCACCAATATATGATCCCATTTGGAGATGAAATAAATGGAATAATTAGCTGACCCAAAACTCTAAAGAAAAGAAGAGATGTAGAAGTAATTAATCTATAACGTCACCTTAGTGCCGTGGAGAGGAGAATAACTCAATTAAGTGATTTATTTGATAAAATAGTTAAACGCATCGATAAAAAGGAGCTATAACGTAAAAGTATTGTAGAACGTCTTGATAGCTTGGAAATTATGCAAAAATTGTATTACGTGGTTAATATTTTATTTCTGCGTTTCTTGATTGTGCATAAAGTTTATTTTCAAAATGTTTAACATAATTTTTTTTTGAAAATTGTTAAAGTTGTAATGTTTGAGTATAAAATGATTGCTGCCTCTGTTATAAAAATATTATGAATATTGCTATTAGATTTCTGATAATTAATAATAGTTATAACGTTATAAGTAAATCTTAATTCATAATACTATTTTTATTTGTTCTAAGAAATTATCAACTTTAACGTTTATATAATAAACATTTATCAGTTTAAAATGCATGTTGTAAATGTTTAAAACCATTCAAATAGTTTTAATTATTTAGATAAGCTAAAACAATAATTTTTAAAACATGAACTTTTTATTTTTAGGAGCTTCAGCAATTAAATAATTGTAGTTTATAGCACAACTTAAATCATACCTCCATATTGGTTTTATTAAACCGATCATTTAGTAACTATGTCTATATAGTATAGTCTGAAGTCTGTACCTATATTTTGAAAACTTATTAGAAATTAAAACTGCTAATTTAAGAATATAAGTCGAGTAGTCCAAAAAACTATTTTGCTTTTACATTGTTTAGTATTGATTCCATTATTAAATTTTATTTTTGTTAATTTTTTATACATGCTACTAAGTGAAGACAATAGTTTTTCAATACTCAATATAGTTTTGATGTGCTATGACAATAAACATACACATTGTTTTAAGTTTTAAGTTGTTGTAATATTTAGTTGGTTCTAATTTTGTTAGAAAAGTTTTTTGATAATGGATACATATGTTTTGTCTTTCGCTTTTCTTGTTTAGTATTACGTTCTTATCTGATTTTTCGATTTCTATTTTTTCTAAGTTATACTACAAAAATAAATGGGAAATATTTAACAGGACAAAATCAAAATTCAATAATAAATTCGGCTACAAACTTTGTAACTTAGAAAAAATAGAAATCGAAAAATTAGAACCAACTAAATATTACAACATAATAAAATTTAAGCGGCAAACACGAGTGTTTTATTTTATAACATTTTTCCAACAGTCCAACAATTTTTTTCAATAGCTTAAAACAATTTTTTAAGATAACCTTTCTAAACTTTTCTAAAATGCATAAATTAACAACTACAGCGTATTATTTTCAAATTCAGCTAACTGTACAATAAACTGTATCATACACTACGTCGCAATTATTATGAAAATTTTCAAAATCTAAATTTCTGTTTACTATTATAATAAACTGTAGCTTAATGAGGAGTACATGAAACTTTATATTTCATGTATGTAACAGTAGTATAAATTATAGTTTTCATACAATTAGATAAATATCATTAAGTCATATATACCAGAATGAAATGCATGTGTTGTGCACACTCTCTTTGGTGTGAATGTATGGTGTGCACACTTTGTTTTTTGGTGCACACTCTCTTTGGTGTGAATGTATGATCTGTGCACTCTTTGTTTTTTGGTGCACACTCTCTTTGATGTGAATGTATGGTGTTTGCACATTTTGTTTTATAGTGTATACACTCTATTGGTGTGAATATGTTGAAAACTTTTGTTGTTCTCTTAAAGACAAATATATAGATTATAATCACAACATAGTGACTTTTAAACGAATCGAAGCTGTGAATATTTCAAACGATAGTTAATAAAAGATCGTGTTTAAATGTATTAAAAAGTTGTAAGCATGTACTTGCTGTTGTATGATTATTACGTCACAGAAGAAGATAAAAAAAATCGTACATCACAGAAGACGTCTACAATGCGTTCACTTTGTCAACTCACTTTGAGCATTTTTGGTGGCAAGCATTTTTTAGATAAGATGGTTTCACAGCCCCCTTTTGTAAATGAAGATGCAGAAAACTGGTTATTGAAATAATTTTAAGAAAAAAATAAAGTATTATTTTTAAATAGATATCAGAGTTTTAGTTTAAAAATATACAAACACAAAACAAAAATATTCTTCATTAAAAAATACATAATAGAAATAAAATTTAGAAAGACAATAAAACCAATTTGAATAAGTAATGTTGAGGATGCTCACAGTAACTTTATTTAAAGAAATTATATTTAGGTAAGATTGATAAAAACTTTAAAATGTAACACTTTTAATAAATTTGAAAAAAAAATGCTGTACTAAATTTGTTTTAGAAACCCTAAATGTTAAATTATTTTAATGAAAAAAATTATTAGTTGACAACAAACATATTTAAAATTGTTATTTATTAGCGTTAGTTCAAATAAAACTAAATAACTGTAACCAAGTGATCTACGACTCGATAACCGAAAGCTTTTTCTACACTAGGTTCTAGGACCAATTATTTTGACATATTTTGTTTTGTCGTTTAATAAACTATTTGTTTTGGAATCTTTTATATTAAAAAAAAAGTTTGATTAAAAAAAAAGTTTGTACCTAATTGTTTGTTTGAATATTTTAAGCTAGCTACTATTATATACAACTGCTTTAATTTCTAAGTTTTGTTTTACAGATTGGTTAAAATATATTTTATTTCACATTAAATCTGTTTGTATCGTATACCAAATTACTAAGCTGAAATTTTTTTTTGTAAAACAGTTTAGTTCTTAACACTGACATTAAAGTTAAAAGTCAGTTTTGGTTTTTAAATTTTGTATAATAGATTACTCTTTTGTTTTTTTTAAATGTTTGACATTTTTAATAAATTCAATATCTTGAAAAAACTTGTACTTTAAAGTTTTTGTACTAGCAATACATTAAAATGAACAACATAGGCTAAAGCAACTGAATAAGTTAATTTTAAATAAATTTGTAACATAAGATGAAATTAAGCTTAAAACTAATGATCATATTACATAAAAAGCAGTATTTATTACCTTTTAATTTTTGATAAATACAATTTGTCATAACTTTTAATTTAAGTAGTAGTTTAAAGGCATTAAGAGTTTAATTTGTTAAAAATTTGCACAACTTTGCATCACTAGTATTTATTTGTATGTGCTATTTCAACACACCATGAAACTAAAATGTTCAGTATAAACTACCATAAATTTTTAAAAGGTAGCTCAATAAAAATATAAACTGTTTATAAGCTCAAATAAAATATTTTTCCATAATTTAAAGTTTGTGGTTAATAAGGTTTAGAATTTATCATCCAAAAAGTAAAATCCAAGACGAATTACTAATTTTTGTAAAGATGAAACTTTCAAACACATATATAAAAAGTAAAAAAAAATTTAAAGTATAGTTTACTGATATAAAAATTTTATCATTTTTTTTCAGCAGTTGTTTAAATTTAAAATCATGTTTAAACGTAGAGTAAAGAAAACAAAAGATCCTGTGAAGATGACAACTAAAGATGATGAGAATTTGCGAGACAAAATTATCTATACAATTGCAAATACTCCGCTTTCCAGTTCGACAACTTCAAAAGTTCCTATGGAGCATGTTTTTAAAATGGATGATGAGAAATTTCGAGACAAAAGTATCTTTACAAGTGCAAATACTCCAACTTCCAATTCGACACCTCCAATCAGTAAATTATTTAGGGATCTAGGAGCAACAAACAAACTGCTTCCGGGTTCAACATTGTATGATCCCGCTTTTGGAGACGAAATAAATGGAATAATAAACCGACTCACGACTCTAAAGAAAAAAAGAGACGAAGAAGTTATCAATCTAGAACATCACCTCTGTGCTGTGGAAAAGTAACTCTTTTAAATGATGCCAATGATAAAATAATTGAACGCCTCAATAATATGGAGGTATCTCGTAAAAGTAATAATGATGACAGTGTTGTAGAACGTCTTGGTAGCTTGGAAAGAATGCAGAAATTTTGTTGCGTGGCTCAAGTTTTATTTGTGGGTTGCTTGATTGTGCATAAAGTTTATTTTTAAAATATTTGATGCAAGTTTGAAAAATGTTAAAGTGGTAATGTTCGGCTTTTTAAATGATAGGATTGATGTTTCTGTATCAAAAATAAAATGATAATATTATTAATTATTGTTGATAGATATTTGATAATTATTACTAGTATCAACGTTATAAGTTTATGTTAACTCTAAACATTATTGAATTCATTTATTTCAAGAAATTATCTTATTTTATGTTTGTAAAATATACTTATAAGTTTGAAATGCATGTTGTAAATGTTTAGTTAAATTAATATAAAACAGTTTTAATTATTAAGATAAACTAAATCCTTAATACTAAATAAATAAACTTAGTTAGTTGACAACTCTAGATAGAAAGCAAGATGTTAATAATAAATACCAAACAAGCAGTACATAAAAACAAACAAATCAAAATTGAGAAAGAAATTGGTACTTTTGCAACTTTTATTTTTCGGTGCTTCAGCAGCTAAATATTTGTAGTTTATAGCGCAATTTAAATCAATTACTTCATTCTAAGTGAATTATTTATACCTAAATATTGTAGCTATACTTTAAACATTAAACCAATTATTAAGTAACTATGTTTGTATAGTATAGTTTATGCCTATACTTAAAAAACTATTTATAACTAATAAGTAGTACTTAAAAATGTGCGATTTATTCGAGTAGTCCTATAAACTATTTTGCATTTACAGTTTTTAGTATCGATTCGATTAGTAATTTGTCAACTTTTATATACATTTTATTTAGTAAGGATAATAGTTTTTCAACACTCAATATAATTGTGTTGATTATGACAATAAATATACACTTTGTTTTAAGTTTTTTTATATTGATGAAAAATATAGAGTTTTGAAAACTAGTATACATCTACAGAAAAATGTAATTATTTTAATGTACAAAACGCTTTTAAACTAAAGGATAAATGTTTTAAATGTTAAAAACTGCTAATATTTTTATACAATCTATTCTGGATTAAATAATTTATAACTTTAAATTATTATATTTCAACAACTAATTATTTTTGTAGCATTAAAAGGAGCAGTTTATTAATTTTAAATACGAAAAAAAAATTGTGGAGCTTTCTTGTTATAAAGTTTTAGATTAATACTAAAACAAAATAAGATTGACATTTCCTAAAATTTAAATAAATCTATAGAATGTTATTGTTATATAAAACATTTAAATTATCAAGAGTGGTATTTGAATTATTAGGACGGGTTTAACTATTTAGTTTATTTTTATAACAATTTGAAGGATTAAAATAGGGAAACGGGTCAAATATGCACGAAGAGATAAGCTTGTACGAAGACACTTTTGCACGAAGATTAAAAAAAAAAGTAAATAAAAAATATTGTAAAAAAAAAAAGTTACTGACCGAGAGTAAGGGTTAGGAGTAACAGTGATAGTAAAAAACAAAAGTTCAACTCGAGCAAAAGTTCGTGAAAAAGTGTCTGTTCATGATATATGACTCCTACCCTCAAAATAGAGCTTATTAATAACAGTTGAGATTAAACAGTAATAAAACACACTAACTGTGAAGACCAAATGTTCTTTAAAACTTTGTTGAACAACTAATGTTCACACTAGAGTGATTCACATACGCACTTTTTTGTGTGAAAATGCACACTTGTTTAGTATAATAGTTAGTACACACTTTTATAATTTTAACAACATATATATATATATATAATTAACAATCACATTGCAGTGATATAAAAATTACAGGATATTATAGTTCTTGATATTAGTTTGAAGCTGATGGTGTTTTAGTATTATATCAACATTGCTAACAAGAGTTTGCATTTAAATGCTACATACGTCACGAAAAGAGATTACGACATTGTTACGTCATATAAGAGATTCACCGTGCACTCACTTTATTAATTAAATTGCACAACTTTCAGCGACAACAAATTTTTAAATTTCAAAAGTCAGTCAGAGTTCTAAGGTTTTACATTCGCAGTATTTATTTTTGTTTTACACAAGTTACTGTTTCACACATACGATATTTTTGCACGAGTGACACTTATGCAGAGTGTGTGAATTTGTAAGGTGACACTTTAACGCTATCGACACATTTTACGGGTGACAATATTGCAAAGGCGACAAGTTTAAAAAGGTCGAAACCAATATAATTAAGACATTTAGAAGGCAAAAGCTAAATTTTCAAGGTTGTTAAGATTTGAGGATGTAAGTTAAAGACCAAACTTGGTAAAAAGCTTGTGTTTATAGTGTTAAGAAGTCATCTGAAATAGGATTTAAACAAATATTTTGATTAGTTTAAATCCTACTGCAAGGTTTTTAATACTATAAAAACTAGCTTTTACTAAGTCTGGTAAAAACTATTTTAATTTATTGTAGACTTTGTGAATCCAAATCATGTTTTACTGGATGTAGTGAATAAATTAGAATATTAACATTTGGAAATATAACTATTCAAACTATAAATTTTAGCGTTTGTTAACAAAAGATGAAACTAGTTTACTGGAATATATAATAATAACAAATTATATAGTATTCTTCTTTTCTAAATATTAACTTTCTAATTTATTCACTATACCAAGTAAAACACGATTTGGATTCCCAAGGCCTACAATAAATTAAACTATTTTTTACCAGACTTGCTAATTAAGTAGTTTTTAAAGGATTAAAAACCCTGGCAGTAGGATTTATATTAACTATTTAAACCCTTTTTCAGTTAATTTTTTAACACTATAAACACTGCTTTTTACCAAGTATGGTCTTTACCAAATATCCTCTTAACACCCTTAGAACTTTAGCCTTTGCCCTCTAAATGCAATATGTTAAACCTACATGTGTTTCACCCTTTTCAAAATTGTCGTGTTTGCAATATTGTCACCCGTAAAATGTGTCGACAACGTTGAAGTGTCATCTCACAAATGCATACAAAAGTGTCACATTACAAATGTCGACTGAGTAAAATAGTAACCCATGTAAAAATAAAGTTTTCCTCCAAAAGTACAGTACTGGAACACTAACTACTTTTAAATAAAAAATAATTAAAAAAGTGAGTGCACGGTGAACCTCTTATATGACGTCACCATGTCTTTATCTCTTTTTGTGACGTATGTAGCATTTAATTGCAAACTCTTGTTAGCAATGTTTATATTATAATAAAACACCATCAGCTTCAAACTAATATCTAGAGTTCTAATCTAAAATATCCACTTATTTAAAAATCACCGCAGTGTGATTATTAATTATACATATGTTGTTAAAAGTAAAAAACCACAATTACACTAAATGCGCTTTTTCACACAAAAAAGTGCGCATGTGAATCATTCTGGTGTGAACACTAGTTGTTCAACGACATTTAAAAAAACATTTGGTTTTCACAATTACTGTATTATATTTCATTGAAACAATTTCATTGCTGTTTAATCTTAAGTATTATTAATGAGCTTCATTTTTAACCCTTTAAACCTTACAATAAACAAAATAGTTAAACTCGCCCTAATAGTTCAAATACCACTTATAATAATTTAAATTTTTTAATAACAATAAACTTCTGTAAATTTATTCAAAACTAGGAAGTTTAAATCTATAACTTCAGTACAACTAAGTTCGACAATTTTTTTGTGTCTGAAATAATAAAAATAAGCTCATTTAATGCTAAAAAAAGAATCAGTTCTTGAATTTTTTATACTATTCCACAATAGATTCTTTAAAAAATATAGCAGTTTAAAAAAAAAAAGTTTATTGTTTATATCAAGTATATTTAACCTTTATTTTAAATACCAAAATAGTTGGGTTTTGTACATTTTATAGAAATCACTTTTCTGCAGATACATACTAGTTTTTAAAATTTAATCTTTTTCATCTAAAAGAAAAACTTAAAACAATGTGTATGTTTATTGTCATAGCACATAAAAATTATATTGAGTATTGAAAAATTATCATCAATCTAGGGTTTCTAAAACGAAATTAGTACAGAGCCTTGTTTATTTTTAAATTGATCAAAAGTGTTGGATTTTTAAGTATTCATCAATCTTACCTGAAAAAATAACTTTAGAAATAGATATACTATAAGCATTCTTAAAGTTTACTTCTGTAGTGAAAATGCAATCAACGTAATTAATAATAAAGCAAAGAGTAATTAAATACATAAGTACTTCTAATTACAATGCAACTAAAAAATCAATAAAAACAGAGCAACAACTTATAAAACAGTTTAAGAAAACAAAGAAACAGTATAATCAGAATTTTTATGATTACAAAACTTAGGTTTTCTTAACAAATTACAAATAGCCTCAAGTTTAATTAAATTAGAAGTGTGAAAACAATTTTTAATAATTTTAAATCTTTTAAAATTATAACTACTAGCACATCTAAGGTTATATACTATAATAGTTAATAGCAGATCTTGTTGAAGCATTTATTACTCTAATAGATTTAGTTTGCTTATTACTCATACAAAATTCATCGATACTTTTTGGAACATGTTCCTTTATTCTCTGCAAATTGTCTTGAGGTCATCCCGACATAACTAGCTTCACAGAAGCAGTTAAACTGGTAAACTACCATACTTTGTTTAAATTCTGCTATCGAATCTTTGTCCCATGTCTAAACATTGGTTTAGATACAAAATAAAGATTGGCTTTGCCGAATGATAAGTCCTACTTACTATTTGACAGATATCTCTTTCTAAAACTCTTATTGAATTAACTCAGTACTAAAGTTATCAAGCATTTTTCCGGCCCTGCTAGCTTTATTTTGTTTAAATTATTAATATTTATTTATAAGTTCTTGTGGATAGCCATTTTTATTTAGTATCAATTTTATCTGTTTTATTTCGTCAGCAAATAATTCTCTTGTACAGTTATTCTCTATAATACTTTTGAATTCTCTTGAATAGATTACTAAATAGAAATGGTTTTTGTCAAGAACTTGTTAATAAAATACATGGTTTTAATTAATCTTATTAATTGAAAATGTTTGAATTTCTCTAAATACTTACATCATGCATTTTAAACTGATAAAGATTTATTTACAAACGTAAAAAAAGATAAATTAGAACAAATAAAAATAGTATTAAGAATTAAGATTTACTTATAACGCTGAGACTGTTATTGTTTATCAGAAGATCTATTAGCAATATTCATAATACTTTTATAACAGAGAAAACAATCATTTCAATTTGTAAGCCATACTCGTACTTTACAATTTTAACAATTTTCAAAAAAAAACTTATATTTAAACATTTTGAAAATAAACTTTATGCACAATCAAGAAAATTAAAAATAAGATATTAACCAGGCAATACAATGTTTGCATTCTTTCCAAGCTATCAATACGTTCTACAATACTTTTATTGTTATTACTTTTACGAGACAGCTCCATATTATCGAGGCGATCAACTATTTTGTTATAGAAATCACTTAATTGAGTAATTCTCCTGTTCACAGCACTAAGGTGACGTTCTAGATTAATAACTTCTACATCTTTTTTTTAATTTAGAGTTGTGGGTCGGCCACTTATTCCATTTATATCTTCTTCAAAAGTGGGATCATACAATGATGAACCAGGAAAAAGTTTGTTTGTTGCACTAGGGTTTGTTGCTCCTAAATCTCTAAATATTTCACTGTTTGGAGTTTTGGAATTTGAAGTTGGAGTATTTGCACTTGTATAGCAACTTTTGTTTTGCAAATTCTCATCCTCTTTAGTTGTCATCTTCACAGGAACTTTTGTTTTCTTTACTTTACGTTTAAACATGATTTTAAATTCGAATAACTGCTGAAAAAAAATGATATTTTATCAGTAAACAATATGTTAAAGTTTTTCTTACTTTTACATATGTGTTTGGAATTTTTATCTTTACAAAATTTAGTAAATCGTTATGTATTTTACTTGTTTTTTAAAAGTTCTAAACCTTTATTTACAATAAACTTTGAAGTTCGGAGGAATAGTTCATTTGAGCTTATAAAAAGTTTAAACTTTTTTGAGCTACCTTTGTAAAACATTTATGGTAGTTTATAATTAACATTGTTAGTTTTGTAGTATGTTGAAGTAGTACATACAAATAAGTACTAGTGATGCAAAATGTTAGTTATGAAAACTAATTATTAAGTTGAACTCTTTAACTACCTTTAAACTATTACTTGATGTAAACAATATGAAAACATGCATTTATCATAAATTTAAAGGAAATAAATACTGCTTTTCATGTAATTTGCTGATTAGTTTTTAGCTTAACTTTATTTTATACTACAAACTTGTTTAATTATTTATTCAAATCAACATTTTAATTCAATGGTTTAGCCTATGTTATTGATTAATATATGGCTAGATTATAGAATAACAAGGCACTAACTTTTTAATACATATTCTTTTCAAGATGTTCAACAATTATAAATGTAAAATATTAAAAAACAATAAAGTGATATATTATACAAAATTAAAAAAACTAAACTGACTTTTTAATACATATTCTTTTTAAGATATTGAACTGATTAAAAATGTCAAGTATTAAAAAAACAAAAGAGTAATCAATTTAACAACATCTAAAAAAAAAACTAATTTAATTTTTAATTTAAATATCGGTGTTAGGAACTAATTTGCTTCACAAAAAATAATTTCAGTTTAGTAATTTTGAATTATAAACGATTTAGTCATTTTTTTTAAGGAATAAAAAATGGTAGAATACTACTAACTTAAGTAAAAAATTTAAAAGCTTGTGTTGAACTATAAGATACAAACTGATTTAATTTGAAATAATTTACCTTCTTCAAAATATTTTTAAATAAATTAGTAAACCACAAATAAAAACTAAAACAGTTATTTATCATACTAGTTGGTTTAAAATATTTAAACATACAATTTAGTTCTAACTTTATTTTTTGAAAAAGAATTTTAGTGTTTTATTTTTAATAAAAAAGTTTTTAGTATAAAAGTTTTTTAAACAAATAGTTTATTAAACAACAAAATAATCTCAAAATAATTGGTTCTAGAACCTGGTGTAGAAAAACCTTTTGGTTGTCGAACACCACTTGGTTTCAGTGAAACGTCATGTTCAGGAGAATTAGTGAATTTTATTTGAATTAATACTAATAAATAACTACTTTGAATATATTTGTTGCCAACTAGTAATTTTTTTTATTCAAATAGTTTCACTTTTTGGGTTTCTGAAACAAATTTAGTATATCGTTTTTTTTATTTTAAAATTGATTAAAGGTGTTATATTTGAAAACTTTCACTTACCTTACCTAAAAAAAAAGAGTTACTATGTGCATTTTCAAAGTTTACTTTTTAAACTTTATTTTATTGTGGTTCTAAATTTTACTTCTATTGTATGTGTTCTTAGTAAAGAAAGTATTTTTTCCGTGCTTATACATTTTTAAACAAAAACTCAGATTTCTATTTGAAAATAAAACTTTATTTTTTTAAAGCTATTTAAATAATAAATTTTCTAGAAGTTTATTAACTAACTGGGTTACTTTCTATATAAAATTTGTTACTTGAATGTTTAGCCGCAGGAAAAACAGTAAAAGTATAAAAAAAATTCAAGTTACATATTGATATTTAAGTTTAATAGTTTCATACTAAAACCTATTTAAATATTTAAAATAACCATAACGACATATATAATTGAAAATCGTTTTTTTTATTACTCAATAAAAGTAATAAAAAAAAGAACAAAAGTAATAAAGACTTTATCATTTTAAATATCTGAACAAACTAAAAACTAATATTTAAATTAAGTCCTTGAAAATTTAACTCAAAATGTTTACCTTTAAATTCAACTTGTAGCTCCTAAATCTAATTGTTAGCCGTAACCAACTCATCTTTAATATATACTCTCATCATTTTTTTATAATTTTTCCAAGTGTTTTACTCATCATATTGATTAATCTTTATTTAAAACATTTCATCAATTAACACGATTCTTTATCAAACATCCTCAATCCTTAAAAACCTTAAATCTTGACTCTTTAGCCTTCCGATATGCTATGACGCCATATAACTAGGACCTCCGCAAAAAATGTCATCTTTGCAAAGTTGTGGATTGTGCAAAATAGTCGCGTGCGTAAAACAAAAGTGTTATGAAAAAGTGTAGTTGTGAAATCATTTTATCTTAAAAAATGCTTGTCACTATAAATTATCAAAATGAGTGGATAGGACTTTTTATGGGTAGTTTTAAATATTGGGTACTTTTAATTGCAGCAATTTTGCAATAAAAAGTACCCAATATTTTGATTATGTCATTAACTTTACTTTGGGTACTTTTGAAGCTTAAACTTTCTTAACAAAACAAAACTGCTGTCCAGGCCTATAATAAGTTCACTTTGTTTATTTTTTTACATATGAATATAACTATATCTAAAATAAAACAATAGAAGGTAAATAAATATTTCCCTATGTTAACAAAATTATAGAAATATAATTTTCAACCTTGATATTTTTTGTGTAAGTTACAATTTTTAATTCAAGCACAAATTTAGCTATTGACTTTTTAAATTTTTCTTTCATAGTTTATTGATGACTTTAAGTTATTATATTTTATGAAAATTTCATTATTTTCCATGTAGAAGTAGTTTAAAAGTTGCAGATTTTTAGGTGATTTTTGTTTTGAAAACCAAATTTTTTCAATTTTTTTAATTTCACAAGTTTAAAGTTTTTCCAGTTTTTGTTTAAACTGACAAGTTCCTGGATTCCAGGTGTGTTGGCAACCCTGCTTAAATTTTTAGGAAGTATTCCTTTCAATATTTATTAATAAAAAGAAAAAAGTAAAAAAGATGACAATTAAAACCTACTGTACTCTCCTATTTTAATGTTACATATCAAAAGTTTGTTTTGGTATAAAAAATCTGTATAAAGCTACTTGTAGTTTAGATTAAAATTTGTAAAGTGACATCAACTTGTAATAAAAGAGATCTACACCTTTCCTGTACCCAAGGTGACTCCTAAATTTTTTTTGAAATTTTATTAAACTTTTCTAAATTTAGTATATTTTTTAAATGCAAGTCTTAATTACTTTTCTAAAAAAACAAGTGATCAGAATTTAAAGTCATTCTAAGATTTTATACAACATTCCAAGATTTCCATAAGCATCTAGGTTTGATGGCCACCCTGTTAGATTTATTTCAAACTAAAAAAAGGTAGCTTTTATAGAAGTACATAACTTATGTACAACTAGTTCAAATTTTTCTATGATTGAAATTCATCAATAAACTATAAAAGAAAAATTTAAAAAGTCAATAGCTTAATTTGTGCTTGAACTTAAAATTGTAACTTACACAAAAAATATCAAGGTAGAAAATTATATTTCTATAATTTTATTAAGAAAGAGAAATATTTATTTACCTTCTATTGTTTTATTATATACAGGTATAGTTATTTTCATATTTAGAAAAATGAACAAAGCTAATTTATCATAGGCCTGGACAGCAGTTTTGTTTTGTTAAGAAAGTTTAAGCTTCAAAAGTACCCAAAGTAAAGTTAATGACATCATCAAAATATTGGGTACTTTTTATTGCAAAATTGCTGCAACTAAAAGTACCCAATATTCAAAACTACCCATAAAAAGTCCTACCGAAAATGAGTTGACAAAGTGAGTGCGTTTTAAATTACTTCTGTGATGTAATAACGATTTATCTTTTTCTGTGACGTAAGTACTATACGACTGCAAACACATGTTTACAATTTTGTAATAGATCCAAATACGATTGCTTACTAACTGCTGTTTTAAATATTAATAGTTTGCAATTATTTAAAAGTCACTATGATGTGATTATTATTTGTTTTTGTCGTTAAGAGAAGGCCAAAAGTTTTCAACACATTCACACCAAAAAAAAGTGTGCATAACGCATGTATTTCATTCTGGTGTACATGGATTATGACATGAACTTTTTTAGAAGTTATAGGTAATATTTGATTAACAAAATAATATTTTATTATTTTATTTTCATTGATACAATTAACTAAGGTTTAAATCTTAACCTTTGTCTTCTAACAAAATCTTTACAGTGTTTGAAGAAAAATCGCAGTTTGATAATCTGATCAGCCGTGAGACCTAGTAATTGTATGAATTCGTATAAGTATTTCTCAATAACGCCATATCTTGACTCAACAATGTAACCCCCTACTAAAAAATTAAAACGTTAAACGCAAACTTATAATAAAATTACTACTTACGCAAATGCTTGTCCTGGACAAAACGTTAAACTAATACTACAAGTGGTGTACGACTCGGTAGGCGAAAGATTTTTCGTACACCAGGTTCTAGAACCAACTACTTTGAGCGCTCTAAAAGTTTCAATTCAAATGTTTAAATTTAATAGTTTAGTGAAGTTTAAACAGCAGTCTGTTCTTAAGAAGTGTTTTATAACAGATACAGTAACGAAAAAATTTAAAACTTTTTTTATTGTGTAAAATATTTAACATATATGTAAATAATAATTTAACTGCTTCAATAAACAATGATGACATTTTCTGTTATCGAAATGATATTCGTACGCATTTATACTTGACACAACTGAATATTGATAAACTCATTTATGTTAAAAAACCTTTCTATTTTAACTTGGAAAACCTTTTAAACTTGGTATATAACATTTCTTAAACGATCAATTTTATACAAGTGTAACTTCTTTAAACATTTTGACCACAGTTTTGTAAACAAATAGTTCATACAAATTAAAGATTACAAATTAGTATATCTGCTGAAAAAGAATATGTTTTTTAATGTATAAAATGTATTTTTCAGATATTCAAACAAAAAAAAAATTTAAAGTTCTTATATGCTTACTGTTAACAACTTTGAAATATAAACTAGACATATTTTGGAACCATCAGTTACATACAAAACTTCGAAAATTTTTTTTTTGTTACAAAAAATGAAGGTTTTGTGTTAATTTAGACAAAAAAAAAAGAACCATTTTGATGCATAGTTAAAACGAAGTTTTATTTTGTTGTTTGTTATTGTGTGTTAAAGGAGTGAAACTTTCAAGTTGTAATTTAATTAAAAGGTAATTCAATTTTAAAACAATTTAAACTATCATAAGTTGTGTTCATTGAACGGCAAAAAAAGCGCTCAAAATATTTGGTTCTAGAACCTGGTGCACGAAAAATCTTTCGACAACAGATTTGTACACCACATGGGTGCAGTTTAACGTTTTGTCCAAGCAATTAAGTAAATAGTAATTTTATTATTAGTTTGCGTGTAACGTTTTAGTTAGTTCTTAGGACAATTAATTTTTATTAAAGAAACTGTGTTTAATAGAATAAATGCATTGAAAAATTACTGTAAAGTTCGTTTAAATGTGTTTTTTAATAAAAGATTTTTTGATGATGACAAAAAATCTTAATTATATGACAGATTTTTTGTGTCAAATCAAAATTTTACAACTGAAAATGTTAAAGTTATTTAAAATTCTAGGTTTTTTGATCAAATTTCCAAGTTTTTTTTTCAAAATTTCTCAAATTCCAGGTTATTTTAGCCTTAATTGTCAAATTCCAGGTAAAGTGGCAACCCTGAACAACCTAAGACCTTTTTTTTTGCTCTTTAACTCAACAATATCTAGTGTAAGTTTAAAAATCGCCCCTTTACTAGTTATTGCCCTCCAACTTACAAAAATCGCTCCCAGGGGGCAGTACCGCTCACTTTGGGAAACCCTGCTGTAAAGGATCTTTAAAAATTTATAAACACACCAAAACGGACACTTTTATATGTGATTGTTTACATTTCTTAGTAACCGCAGATCACAGCTTTGTTTATGACATACATTATTTCAATCACGTTACAGTGATTGTAAAATTGACAAACAAGACACTTAAATTGTTTGATACAACCTTATACGGTGGTTGCAATGTATAGTAAAAAATCAACTTGTTTGTGATTACAAACTTCTTACGTCACAATTCGCTTCAGAGTGCAAAAAACCAGCTTAATTGAAAGTTATTTTGAGAGTTAACCAAGCTAAAACCTTATATAGTGTTTATCCATTGTTGTTTATAAATTTAATTACTTGTGATCATCGTTCATGCGAGAGAAATTTATAATATACTCATTAAACTTTTTAAAAATTATATATAATCTACAGATGTTTAAAATTCTAAAGCTTGTTTTTATTTAAAACGTCTATTATTCACAAAATTTAAGGAGTTTAACTCATTAAGTCTGAAATTAAACTTTTAAACACAAGGAAAATGAGTATGCTAACAAAAACCGGTAACTTCTTCATTAAATAATTCACTTACAGAAACTGCTACAATATTTCTGTAAGTGACTTATCGCATATGGAGTCTAAATTGCACTATGACGATTTTGCCCCAAGGGTCAACTTTGCAGAAGTTACATTTTTGCACGAGAGTAAAAAAATAAAATAAAAAATACTAAAAATAGTTACTGACCAAGGGTAAGGGGTAACAGGGATATTAAAAAAAAAACAAATTATCTTAACGACCGAGGGTAAGGGGTAACAGTGACAGTAGAAAAAAAAGGAAAATTAATAAGATTAAAATAAAAACAACTCGTGCAAAAGTGTCATCGTGCAATTTAGACAGCAACCCGAAGTATATAATTTAAAAAATATTTTTTTTTGCTAGTATCAAACACAAATTAGGATTAAAATTACATGTTAAAACATGTTTTGCCACTTTGAATAAAAAGTAATTATCAATAATAAAATTATATACTAAAAATTTTGTTTAGTAAAGTTAATTAACATAAGCTAAAGTATTTAACATAAATTTTAACTAAATTATTAAATTTTAAAAATTTACAATTTTTTTATAACCACGTAAACATAATTTTAGTAAAAAAAATATTTAATAGAGTAGTATTAAAAACTAACAGTTTTTAATAAAGTTAATAAACAAAAAAAGTACTTTTTTTTTCTTATTTGTAAAATGTTTCTTGTTTTGATGTTGGGAAAAAAAATTCATATAATAACTGATAGATACTAGTTGTAACACTTTTAAAGCATTGAAATATCAGTTAAACTTATCTAGAATAAAGTAATAAGAAAATTACAACAACAAACATGCTTTAAAACATTTATTTTAACAAATCACTTAAAAATAAAAAATACTCTTCAATTCAATTACAAAAACTTCAAACTAGTAGAAATTCAAAACTTGTATTAAAAACGTTTCAAAGCATTTGTATCAATTATAAAAATAAATAAAGGACAATTTATTAACGAAATAATTAATTACGACATTAAATTGAACTAGATTATTTTTTCAAAATTGTCTAATTGTTTAGCTTGCTTGTCCGATGTTTGGTCCTAGAAGCATCTAAAAGTAATATTATAATTATTATTTGAAAAAATATGCAAAAGTAAAAAAAAACTTAAATAACCAAAAAAACATGGTTTGTGCATTTTAATTACAAAACTAAAGATATTTTCCTAATTTAACAAAACAATATCTAAGCACAGAACAGAAAGAATGTTTTAAAAGTTGTAATTTTTCAATTCTGTTAAGCTTTAATTTACTTTTTTAAACAAAGAGCTGCTCTAAATGATAAAATTAATATAACTATAAGGGTGAAAATTTAATACCAGTAAAATGAAATTGTTTTGAATTATGTAAAAAAAATTATATAAAGAAGGACATGTAATTTAAAGCATCTATTAACAGTACTAGATAACATATAATATAAGAATTAATTATAATAAAGAAAATTTAGTAAATTTTTTTTGAAATAATTA
Source organism: Thalia democratica (assembly GCF_965202585.1). NCBI lineage: Eukaryota > Metazoa > Chordata > Thaliacea > Salpida > Salpidae > Thalia > Thalia democratica. The sequence goes on along the minus strand of NC_139171.1, from coordinate 4,717,530 downwards.
AAATATGTATGCAGTTCTGGTCAGTTTTTTAGAAATAATTGAACTAAACTTTATTGACTACTTAAAGATTTTTTTACTGAATAACAATCGAACAAAAACCAAATTTTAGTATTAATTTAACATTTTATGTTGAAAATATCAAAGAAATTTAAATTACCTTGCATCAAACAAATAATAACTTGTGGTGAAGTTAACCTAAGTTAATTTTTGATAAAAAACTTATTAACAGTAATTATTTTGCATTTTGCTTAAATTTTATAAAAGAGTTTAAATTGAATAAAAACAATAATTTTCATATAACATGTTCACCAAGGCCGATGGTATACTGACTTAAAATCTTATAATTTAAATAAGTGGTTGAAGCTTATAGATGTATTAAATTGCTTAAAGCTTTATGTGACAGCATTTTGCAACTTTATGGTTTATAAAAAAGAAGTTGCTCAATGGATAATTATTAAACATAAGTTGAAACAATTTCATAATTAATAAAATCTGAAAACAATAATATAAATTACACAACTCGATGTAATGAGTTAAACCGCTAATTTTCAATTAGTTTCTAAAAACTTTTTCAGTAGTAATAACTTAATAAATTTAAGTATTTTAGCTTTAATATTTCTTTAGAGAAGTCAAAAATCCTAGTACAAATACCTTAAGAAACTCTCCTGATTACCAGAATTATTTACATAATCAACAACTAAAATTCATTTTTTTAAAGCAGATTATAAACTTACATTTTATTTCATTACTGAACTATTTAAAAAAAATAGACACAATATGATAAATTAAATAACAATACTTTACAAACCCTTCTTTAAAAATTAAACACAATATGATAAATTAAACAACATTTTTTTTTACTTACCCTTCTTTCTTGCGTCTTCTGAGCCATCTCCAGTTGAAATCTTTCTTGTTCAAAAACAACTGGAAGACATAAAACCATGAAGCAAGTTGTACCTACCCACATACTGAAGCGCGCTAATCTGTTTGATGTTATTATTTTAAAAACATTAATAAAAATAATTTTTAAATAGTTAACAAAAAAAAAACAAACAAGTTTTATCTTTAACTTTGCTATGCTAAAATACTAAGTTGAACACATGAAAGAAAATCAAACATTTTGAAAATAATTTTAAATATACTGCAGTTATATGAAAGAAAACTAAGTAAACTAGTCTAAAAAACAAAACAAGTAAGTTGAAAAAATGAGACAAACATTTTTATAAATAATAAAACTCCAGTTAGAAAAAATAAAAAATATCAAGTTTTATTTGTAACTTATATGTGAAAAACTAAAAACACAGAAAACTGTTTAACAGCTTTATAAATTTACTTAGTGTACAAAAACAATTTTTTTTTTACTTTAACAGCTGTTTTTGTGTATAAAACACTACCTTACTAAGACTTTAACTCACAAAACTTAAATTTCAAATCAAAAACTAAATATTATTTTTTAGAAAACTTTTTATTAACAAAATTACTTACTATATAAAACTTTAATACAAAATAGACACTTGAATTAAAAAATATAACTTTTATAAGAAAGTTATAACCCTATCAACACCAGAATTTGAAAAAAGTGTTTATTAATGTGTACAGAAACTTTGATATGTAATTGGGACATTTCAATAGTAATATCATATTTCATATGTATAATTTTGAATAAAGTGTTTATAGCACTTCACAATTTATTTTTTTTTAGATAGATACAATTGAATAATAAGAATAATAGTATTAGGTATTGAAGTTTAAAACTAATTCAGTGTTTCTCATCACCTACATTACACACCAATTAAATTTTCAGATATAAGATAACTATAATATAAGCAGTTTTTAACAGTTGAACGAAAAAGTGTAGTGAATTTTTTACACTAAAACAATACATATCACAAAAAAAAGATAACAATTTTAAAAAAGCATTGAAAAAAGCTTTAACAAAAATATACAAAAACTTAAACTTTACTCAGATTTTTACTGAAGCTTTTTCTACTGAAACAAACATAATATAGTAGAGTTAAAACCTCCCTTTAGGCTTGAAGAATACACTTAATTTTTGTAAACATAATGTTGCACTGCTCTTTAAAATTTTTATGCAATATTTGGAATAAAATGTTGATTGTGCCTAGTTTATTGTTCATGAATTTAAAAAGAAAATTTTCAAAAAAAAGTCAACAGAGACATTTAAAAAAAACTACATAACATGGTAAATAATCAGTGTCAATATACATAATTTTTTTTACAGGTTTTATACTACAGCTTCAAAGAAAAAAAATCACGTGCTTATACTCATACATACAAACATTATGTAAAATAAGTTAGAAGCATAATGGTCACAATTCCAAGGTAGTATAATTATACTTTTTTATAGAAAAATATTTAAACAAAGTTATTAGTAGAATTAAATATGAAATAGTATACATGTTTTGTTACAAAACATACTTGTAAAGCTTGTTAGAAGCATCAACGGTGATAGTTGCTGTTTTGGAAGTCGCTTTTCTCAATGGTGCAGGAAACATTTCAGTCAATCCACATATTCTCTCGAATACCGATTCATCTTCAAATGTTTCTCCGTTGTATGTCTGTAATATAAATTTTAATTAAAGGATATTCTTCAAATTATTCTTAATTTAGTTAGATAATTATTTTTTGATTACAAACTTTAAAACTGATAAAGTTTAAAAAAGATCTTAGTTTTTTATGCAAAACTTAACACAGGGTTCTAAAACGTATATTTTAACTATGGAAAAAATACAGGCCAATTTTCCTAGATTAAGTATTTTGCAGGCCACATTTATTAAAAGTGTTAGTAATCAATATAACAAATTTTATAAAAAATATAATGGATATATAAGTAAAAACTTAATATGTACTAAATATTAATTGAGTAAAAGAGTGTTTTATAAATAAATTCTAGAATCAATAAATTTACTATAATAATGTACTAGTTATAAGTACAAGGGCCTCTAAATGGAAGGTTTTACTCTAAATGGAAGGTTTTACTACATTTTTTCAATATTTAAAAAAAGTATGTTGCTAACTTCATACTTTTACTTATTTTTGCTGCAGTTTGCTGGCCAGTGCGTTTTAAAAAATAGGGCTGCCACTTAAAGTCAAAAAAACGTCGAGTTACCAAAAACTGTCCTGAGTCATATTGAGTTATTCAAATGTAATTTTTCTTTTTACTTTTCAAAATTAATAAAAATCTACATCTTCAAAACAATTGATTATAAAATAACAAAATATTAAAACTAAATCAACAAAATCTCATTTGAAATTTATAAAAAACATGTCATTAGATTATTGAAAAAACTTTTGACTGTCCTGATTTTTTATAGAAAAAAACAAAATTATTCTTAGTCAGTCTGAGTTTAAAAATAAAATACCAAATAACTTGAATTATCCTCAGTGTATGAAGCCCTGAAATAATTAAGTTGTATTCTAAACAAAAAAAGCAAACAAACCCACTTGAAATTGTGGTGAAATATACTTTATATCTAGTTATTAAATAAGTTAAAAAAACTTTTTTTTGATAATGGGATACTTCAGACCAAGGTTATTCTCAAGTTTGTTTTTTTTTGCAAAACAAAAGAAGCAAAAGAAAACTTTAAACTACTTTTTTGATAACTTTTCATAAAATTTTAAGCTTAAAACGAAAACCTACAAAGTTCAACATAGCCATAAACATCTTAGTCTTAAACAAACACACAAATTAAATAAATAACATATCTGGTAAACAATACAAAAAACCAAGACAATTAATAAAAACTTTTCTACAAAAGAGTAGTACCTTAACATAACTAATTGATCGTATGGGTTATTCACGCTACTAATTTTTAATTGTTATCTGTTTCTTAGACTAACAAATTCTTAAAAAAAATCTAATATTTCATTAAGTTTAAATAAAAAACCTCAATATTTATTCTTATTTGTTTTTACTGATACTTTTTTGTTTTTGTCAAAATTTCTTAATTTTCAATAGTTTGTAAAATCTAACACAGTAAATTCTTTAAACTATTAAGTAAAGGTAAAAAAAAGTTTCTACATAAAAATTACAATTAAAAGAGCAGATAGTTTTTTAGTGTACAAAACTTTGATAAAACTAAAAATATAAAAAAGGGTTGTATGGATCTATGAAAAACTTTTAACATAAGCATTTAAAATTCATTAAAAAGATTTTGGATGCCCTTTACTACTAAAATATTTCATCACAAAATAATTAAACACCTAAATAATTTTAACTAACCTAGCAGTTGATCTTCACATTTTTATTAATTCAAAATTATTATTTTTAGATTTAAAAGTACAACGTTAGAGAATACAATAGATTTCTTTCAGAATTACTGAAATAATATCTTTTCTCACTTTTAAATCAAAATTTCTCAAACTCAAGGTTTAAGACTTGTTATCAAAATTAACCTCCACTTAATAATAAACAACCATGACTTCTTTAAAACTCTGAGTAACAAAGAAAACAATTATCTTTACATTTTTGGTTGTAAGACAATCAGTTTAATTTGTTTTTAAATATGTTAATAGGAATTATCCTAAAATCATAGAAATTTTTACATAAATTTGAAGTTAAATTGGCTGAGTAATGAAAGAGAAGATTTTATTAAATTAGATTTTTAAAAATTGTGAGCAAATTAGTTATGAGAAATTCTTCTCATATGTTTATTCTATGCTTAAAAATTTGTTTAAGGTTCCATAATAAGTATAATATAGTAGCTTTAGCTTTCAAAAAAGTGATAATATTAATTTCTATTCAAAAAGTGTTCGACCCTCTAAAAATAAACAGTAATTTCATCATTATAAAGCAATTGTTCATACATGATTATTTTAATATAAGTAGGTTAAAAAAATATTACAGGTTGTTATAAATTTGTATAACCTTTTCAAATTTTTTTTTTGTTTTATACAATAAAAAAAAAAAGCTTAAAATCGAATATATTTTCTTTAATAAAACTTACTAAAAAGATAGTTTAAGGGCATAGGGGATTAATTTTTTTTTTTTAAACAATTTGATTTTTTTTTAATAAGTTTTAACTAAACTAAAAGATGCTTCTTACAGATTTTTAATATTCAAAGTAGTTTTAGAGATATAAGTCAAAGTTAACTTCCTTATGGGAGACTCAAACTAAAATGACAAAAAAAAACATTTTACTAAAAATCTATGCTCTTAAAAACTTTTTTGAGATAAATACCTGGAACTTTCAGAAATTCTTGCTTGCAATTTTAGCGCTAAGAATTAAAAAAAAAAAATAACCAATAAAAGTTTTATCGCAAAAAAAAAAACTTTTTTTTTTTGAATAATTTTTTTTTTAACTTTGTAGCTAAATGTTGCAAGGAAAACTTTCTGAAAGTTTAAGGTAATTATCTCAAAAAATGTAGAAGATAGAATTTAAGTAAAATAGTCATTTTTGCCTAGTTTAATTCGTGCCTTGCACAAGCAACCTATTGTTGCCTATAACTTTGACCTGCTCTATCTTAAAAAATATTTGAACTTTAAAAACCTGTAAAAAGCAACTTGCAGCTGAGTAAAAACTCTATAAAATCAAATTATATATCTAATTTTGAAAAAATTGATCATAAATCTGCTTCCTACAAGTTGTTTGTCAAGTTTCTATCTGTTATATTTAAGTACATTTCCTGAAAAAAAATTAATTAAATTGCTTTAAAAGTGAAGAAAATAGACTTTTAGTAATTTTTTTAAAATTCCGAGAAAAATGAACTTAAAAAAATGTGGGTCTATGTGGTTGTATCTCAAAAATCAATCTCTTTTTTGTTTTGTAAAAAATATGTTTTAGTATATATTCTAGGCTTTGAAATAAGAGCCAATGTTTAATTTTGTAAAAAAATATAATTTGACCCCCCCATGCCTTTAATATTTAATTTTTCTTTCTAATAAGTATATATTTTATATGATTTTAATTTAATTTTACTACAAATAAAAAGGTTCTAAGTTACAGGTTTTTTGTCTAAAATTTCAAACTATAAGTAAAATTAGCACCCTTTTTGTATCACAACTTTGCTTAAATTTTAATATTGTTGCAGATGGAAGAGCAAGTATGATATATTTCTACCTTACATAATATATACAGTTCTTTCATTTTGAGTATAAGTTTTTTAAACTTTAGTAGCTGTGAAATTTATTTCAACGTATATCTGGCTATTACTTATAAAATTCTGGTCTATAATCAGGGTTGCCACAGATCAAGCTGAGAAAAATTTCTTGACTTCTTACTATTATTGTTCATATATTTTAGAATTTACCTTACTTTATATAAAACTATGGACTAAAATAAGTTATGTAATGATAGTTCAGTACAATATTATGCTGTATCAGGGTTGCCAAATGTTTTTGGCAAATTTTCTCTAGGTTTTTAAAAATACACAATTTTGGGTCTATTTTTAACTACAAGTTAAGTAAAAAACTGTCTTAAAAGTATAAAAACTTTGAAAAGATACTGTAAGGTTATTTGAAATATTATTTTTTGCATTTTTTGGTAAGAAATTAAGTCTCAAACTCTACTCCTAATGATAAACTGTTTCTGGGGAAAAGTGAGTGTGTTGCCCCATTAATATTTAACTTAAATATACAAAAATGAAAACTTTGTTTTAAACAAATAAAAAAAAAACTTTTGGTGACATGCTATTTGGAGAACACTCACAAAGCTATAATCTCAGCACTAAAAACCACAAAGTGTGGGAAAATTGTGAAGCTCAAATCCCCCAAGTAAGTGTTCACCGGCGCTACAACAAAAAAAATCACACCAACAACCCAATCATGTGATCACTGCCACCACAGTTAAACCACAATCAGTTGTTGAGAAATTGCATTGAAATAGTACTATAATGAATACATTAGCATTTAATAATTATCTTAAAGCTAGATAACTAACTATTTTACTGAAATAGTACTCAGAAAAAATTAAAAATTTAAATTGAAAAATATATTTAAAAAAAATGTTGTTTCTGAAAATTGTATTGGTAGAATAAATTTTAGTCTAATAAAAGTAAAAAGAAAAAAAAAACTTATAGTTATGCAATAGTAATTAATAAATAAAGCTAAGAAATAAAATGTAACAAATTATAACAAAACTGGAAAAAAGCAAATAAACAATCACGCACAACCATACAAATATCAGTATACTAGCTCAACAAGAATTTTTTGTAATTATATTTAAACTGATCCATTTTTAGGTTTTCAAAAATTTATGGAACACAAGACCATAATTTTGGGCTAAATACTGTGTTTAAGGGCATATGGGGTCCACCTTGATTTTCACAAGTTGATCTTATTTATTTATATTTATAGTTTTATCTGAGCTATCAGACATTTTTAATTGCTTGAAAAAATTCAAAATAATTTTTGTTATATAAGCGATCAAATCGGTAACCTCAATAGGTTCCTTATAGAAGGCTTAAACTAAAGATGCAAAAAAAGACAGATTCACTAAAAATCTATCTCCTCCTTTATTTATTAAGCAATTTTCTTCAAATTTTCACAGAAAGTGTATTATTAAATTATAAGAAGATTGAATGCAGGTATTTTTGTAATTTTGTAAAATAAATAAAAAAAAAACTGTTTTTTGTACTTTTATCTAATTTTTTTATTTTTAAATATTTTTAAAATTTCAACATTCAAAGTCTTCTAAAGTATAAAAGGAATGTTTCCTGAAAGTTTGAGGTCTCTAGCTCAAAAAATGAAGGAGAAGATAGATTTTTAGTGATTTGTTAATTTTCTGAGAAAATTGACCCCAAAAAATTTGCGGTTTTTAGGTTTGTATAAAAAATTTTTTATAAAAATTACAATATCTCAAAAGTTAAATATTTTTTTAAAATTCTATAAAAACTGGTTTGTAGTTTGTACTTTAAGCCTTTATATAAGATCCAATGTTATTTTTAGTAAAAAAAATGTTGGATCCCCCTTATGCCCTTAAACAGATGTGTTTTTAAAAAAAATCTCTAGTGTTAAAAGTAACTTTTAGTGCCAAACCAAAATTTGTCTACTTGACTAGTAGTGTTTAAAATTCAAGGTTTTTTAGCCCAAATTCCAGGTTTTATCAGAATATTTTTGGCAACCCTGTGTATATTACTTCTGAATCAAAATATTTTTTATCAACCAACTTTGTTGAACTTTGTAAAAACTAAAAAAAAAAGAGTATTATAAATAAAACTAATATAGCAAAATTGGTAATTACTGAGGATGATGTCCGACCATTATCAAGCTGAAACTATATTGTATTTAATGCTTTCTTTAACCATAATTTTAGGTTAAAAATCAATGTTTTAAGCCTAATATGTATAGTATAAAATGAGACTTTGTTTCAAACAAGCTATATAAGTACATAGTAAGAATTAAATTAATTTTTATAAAATAAAATATTCTATTTTGATTTTATTTCACAATATTTTAATCAATATTAACTGTTTTTATTATCAATTATAAACTTTATATTGTAAAATGAAAGTGATTAAATCTTTTAATTTTATTAATCTATGGTAATATTTTATATTTTATTTATATACCTACAAAATACAAATTTTAGCCTAATACTATGGTTTAAAAAGACATTGAATATAACACAATTATAGCTTGATAATGGTGCAATATCATCATAAGTAATTACTGTAAGTTTAAATGAAGTTAAATTTATTTTACCTTTCATATTTTGAGGGTTAGAAAGAAAGAAACAAAAATGGGAACGCTCACAACTAAGGTCAATGGTTTGGTGTGGAGAAAGACCTTTTGGTCATCAAGCTGCACACCATATTTATTAAGATTTATAAATTATTATTAAATATTTAAAAAACCTGATATAATTGAGAAAAAAGAAAAGAAATAAAAAACGCTAGATTATAAAAAAAATGTTAATGAAATTTCATTCATAAATTAGTCAAAAAAAAGTATCATAGTTTTGAAAGTAAAACTTATGACTTAGAAAACAGTTGTATAAAACAAATGAATTTAACTTTAATTTTGTAAAGTTAAGAAACTGTAAGTATACTTAATATTAAGTTAATTTACTTACATAAAAATAATACTCACCAAAAGTCCCATGGTTGCTTCAGTTTATTTTATCCTAAATTTTCTACAGAGGTCAATTTTCCTATGATTGTTTGATTCTAAATAAACAGTCTTTAAAAATTTTTAAAACCTTCAACATTCAAAACTATAGCAAAATCAGTTTGGTATTAAAGGTATAACAACAAGCTATCATCTACGATCAAGCTAAACTATACCAAAAATACTAACTGCTAATTAAAACAATAATTTTTATCTTTAAAATAGTTTCTTTTAATAAAGAAACAAAAACAGGAAACTCTAAAATTTGTATTAGTTTAAATTTATTCATACGTCATAGTTTAAACTTATTAGTTAAACTGCTTTACCAACCAAAATCTTTTCAAATTCGTTTAAATTTTAGCACTTGAGAATGAAACTCGTATAGTTTTGAAAACATTTTTAAAATAAAAATGAGTAATCTCTATATAATAAATTGCACATGGTATATAACTACAATTAAAACCTTCTTATCACAGCACAAAAAAAGTTAAAAATTTTTGATGAAAAATTTGTTTTAAAAAACTCTAGCTAAGCGAGTAAAAAGTTAATAAAATAAATACAGGTTTTCCCTACAAGAAGTTTTTACAGTACAGGTTTTCTACTAACATTGAAAAATGTATTACAAATTATGTTTTCCATCTTACCTTTGTCATTATATTGGTAAAACTTACGACTAAACTGCAAGATATCTCATTGATAATAACAATTTATTATAAGAAAAATTATTTAGTTTTTTCTTTGTAAAAGATGATCAGTACTTTAAGTATAATGTTTTCGCATTAACAGTTAGTCTCTTTTAGACTTTAAAGAATTTGTATAAGTACAAGAAAAAAGTTAAATTTGCAAAGTCTAACAACTTATATATTTTTAACTTGAACCTTTCAAAAAAACAATTTTGAATTCTTCTATTTGCGATGAAAAAAATTTTCTGGGCATAAGCAAGTTTGTTACATCATGTATAATTTTACTTGTCTTTTAATACTTACCTTTAATCTCAATCTTACTATATTTGCTATATTTCAACATTTTGCTACATAATTACTTTTCAAGACTAGGAAATTTTTTTTATTGTTACTTGATTTCAATAGTTTTTTAGCGAAACCAACCAATCTTGAAAATTTTTATGAAATTTCTCCTATAGTCTAGCTAGTTTGTATTAGGGTATTTTAATTTAGTTTTACTTAGTTTATGAAAGATTTCAAAGTTGCATACTATTGTGGTTGCAAAAAAATGTTATTTTAAAAAGTTAATGTGATGACTTTAGTTTTGTTTTCATAATACAGATTAAAATATTTTTTAAGACTGCCTAGTTAATATTTATTAACCTCCCAAAAATGGTGGCTATATTGCAATGTAGGGATCATGACAGCTTTTAAAACTCTCTGACTTGAACATTGTAAGACCCAATGGTTGACACATATACAAAAAAAGAAATCATAAAGTTAATTTAATGCGATAGTAATAAAGATTTCAACTTTGGTTAACTAAATAAAGAAAAATGTGAATGCTCACAACTGTGGTCAAAGGATTTTTGTGAAGAAAACCCTTATTAATATACTGTTAAGCTGCGCACCATTTGCTTGTATACATTATTGTGAGCAAATATTATGATAAAAATAAAGTATATATCGTACAACTATCCAAGTAATAAATTTTAATAATTTTTTTTGGTAGAAAAGCATCAGACTTAATTAGTCCAGGACAAGACATTAAAAGGTATCTGTGGTCTACAACTTGATAACCAAAAGGTTCTTTGTGAACCAGGTCGTTGGACCAAACACTTTGACCAAACCAATAAACTATCTGTTTAACTGAAAAAAATTTCATTGGTGACACATCATTTGGCAATCACTCACAAAGTTAAAATCTCAAAACTATAAACCACAAAGTGTGGGCAAGTCATGAAGCTTAAATCCTCAAGCAAGTATCTGCCAATGCTACAACAAAAACTTATCAACAATCCACTCATGTGATCTCTGCTACCAGCTGTTGCAAACTCAAATAAACCAATATCTAATCGAAATTATTAAGTTCTAGAATAAAATTAAAATTTAATATTACTGTAGATAGGAAAATAAAACTGTAATTATTAAAAATGTATATCAATAAAACATTAACTATTATATAAATTTGTTAGTATTAACTTGACATAAAAAAGATGTTTGATTATAAATATTTATAAACGCTATACTATTACCTCTAGTTAATAAAAAAAAGTAAAATGAACTACCTTTAATCTAACACAGTAACAAAAAAGATAATAATTAAAAAAAGTTGACAATAAATATAACTTATTTCAATTTATAACAAACACTCTTTCATTAGCAAGACAATAATAAAATTAAAGAGCCGCCCATTTAACATGAATCAAATTTCAACACAAGTAAATCATATTTACAAAAGCACGCTAGATCTACTCCTTGTAGTTATTTAACAAAAAAGTTTTTATAACTAAATTAAAAACAATCTTTTTTCAAGTTTTAAAAAACTTTTAGGGAAACTAGACCAAAACTTTGGACCCAAATACCTAAAGCAGTTTAGGTCGAGTCTTGTTCTAGGTCTTTTGGTTATAAAATTAATTTCTTTTGAATACCTTGTGTTGTGTGAGTGAACAGAACTATTAAGTGTAAATCTATTGTGCCTTACACCAAACCCTGTTATAATATTATCCACAAAATCATCTACATCACACTGTTCAAACAACAAACCTTCTACAACCTCATAAGAGTGACATGTTCTGAAAAAAAATGCAAAACCACCTGATTAAACAATTTATTTACAAAATCATGCAACCTACCAACAAAGACTAATTAGCCATGTTTCACAGACACAAATCACATAAGAATACCCCTCAACTACACTCAAAATTTCTCAGTTTTATAAATTTTTGCATTCAAGCTTCTTATATTCATATAAACAGTACTAATACCATTGTTTTGTTAAATTTAACACAATACAAATCTAAGTAACTCTTATTGTTTATTTCAAAAATTCTAGGCTTAACAGATTCATAAAAAAAATCATTATCAAAGTTATTAACATTTTGAAAAGGAAAAACAGAAGTTTTTTCTTAAACCCATAGCATCAATTTTTACAATGTGCAGCATATATTCTATGTCTTCTCCCTTAGATTTCACATTTTACTATATTTTACATAAACTTGTGTGGCCTGATGAACAAGGGGTTGTAATGAGGGCTTTGAAAACTCTGAGTAAGATTAAAACCCAGTTGTGGTTGACACATATAAAAAGCTTCTTATTGGAGGACAGTTCTAGTTTTCAATCAAAACGTTTTTTGACAAAGTTATTGTTATAAAATTTGTTAACAAACTATTGAAAACATTAATTAGAAATCCATTAAAAAATATTTCAACTTTATTTACCTTTAGATGACTGTCTTTGACCCATAATTAGTAAGCAAAAAATTAAAGAGACATCAACTAACTTATACTAGATATTATTGGGTTTTAATAAAGAGTAAAAAATATTCTTGAGAATATTAACAAAATATTTGAAACTTACTTGAGTCCCAGAATAACGGGGGAAAATTATGGAATTAGTTTTTGGAACCCTGTTCTAAACTCGTGCAAAACTTGTTACTCTTGTATTTTTTAAACTGGCCCTTTGCTGTTTATCTGTTTTAATTTTTAAAAACTTATGATTAAGACCATTAAGGGGTCCAGCTTTTTTCTCAAGTTGGTTTTATTTTGTTGAAGTTTAATCTTATTGATGAGATGTTTTTTGAACATTTAAAAAGCTCAAAGTAACTTTGAGATAAAAGAGATTAAAGTTGGTGAGTCCAATAGGTTTTATATGGAAAGCTAAACTTAATAAACTCAAAAAATACTATTTCAACACAAATCTATCTTCCTTTTATTTATAACCTATCATCTTAAATTTTTTCAAAATAGTTGATATTTAAGTCCATCAATTAAAAGAAGTTTTTTATTTTAAAAACTAATATTGTAAAACCAACCTTTTAACAGTTTTATTATCAAAAATTTTAGTTTGACTTATATTCTAAAATTCCAAATTGTGAAGGATTTTAAATTGTTTAAGGTATGTTTTACATAATATGCATAAAGTTCTGCAGCTTAAAAAACAAAACAGGGATATATTTTTAATAAAATTTAAAGTTTCTGAAGCTTGTCAATGTGCTGTCCATAGGTTTGTAATGTAAACTTTTCACAAAGCACAACTCTATTATATTACCAACACTAAGTTTAAATTTTATTTTTCAAAAAATTACTTATAGTTTACAAAGCTTACATGTAATAGTCAAAATTGTTTTTTGTAAAAAAATAAGCCTTAATCGTGAGGTAAGGTCCAAATTTTTTTATTAAAGAAAATAACAATTAAAGTTATACAATAAGCAGGATTGCCACACTTTAAGACTAGTTTAATGTTTAATAAAAATTGGGTTAATTTGACTTCTTAACAGTTTCATAAATACTCAAACTGTTTGGGACTATTTTTAGAAATCTCAGTCTTAAAGTTTAGTTTTTTTTTTTAATTATTTTTAATTTTTTAAAAAAATTTATTCATTTTGATTATTAAATCCTGGTTTTATAATTTTTAAGTTTTCAAGCATGGTTAGTGGATAACTTGTTTAGTCTTTTGCTCTGAAAACTTTTTAAAATATTTTTACTTAGACTCAAACTAGTTTTTGGTCACTCAGGTAGGCTTTTTTTAATAGAATAACAACCATCTTATTAGATACTTATTATCGATAATAATAAATAAGTTAACTTTTGAGAAATAGTCAATTTTCAAATAGTCAAAAAGTGTTAAACTATTTGTAGGAAGATTAGTTTTAATGAAATAATTATGCTAAACATTTTCGAGTTTTACCCATTACCATCACTTAAAAATTTATTCATTTTATCTACATTAATACAGTCTCATCATTTAGTAATTCTAATACAGATGTATTTATTTAATTTACTTTAAATTTTGTTCTTTGTAGCTAGAATTACTTTCAGAGTATCTTTATTGCTATTCAGACTGACTGATTAAGATAAGTTTCCCTTTTTTCAAAAATAGTCTTGTTTAAAGTTTTAAAAGTACTTTTAAGTTTTGACTAAAATAAATTTAGACATATTTGTTTCAAATTCAGAAATTATTGAACTTATTAATTATTTCTTTAGTTGTGCTTAATAATTTAACATTATTTATTGCATTAATGAAAAACAAAGTTTTATTAATTGCAGCTAAAAGTTAATAGTTTTTAATACATGATAGTTAAAAAACAATAATAAAAAAGTCATAGTACTATCTCAAATTTCAAAAAAAAAAATTCCTGTTTTGGTCCTTAATCACATCAGATTTTGCTCTATTAATTTTAACAATTACTTTAGTTTTCTGTATGTATTGAATGAAGTAGAAATAACAACTTGTTGCTTATTTGTAACTAATTAGAATGTGATATCTTGTGTAGAAGTTGAACCTGTTTAACAAGTGTTCAGTTGATTGTCATAACATTTTAAAATGTTGTTGCTCTTTATAAAAAGTATATATTTACTTTATAAATTAATATTATTGTTCAAAACATTTGTTGTCCAGATGCTATAATATATTTTATCAAAACAATGAACAAAATTTCATCAAAAATTCTCAAAGCCAACCCAGTTTTGGTAGTAAATTATAATGCAACACAGAACAAATTAGTTTTTGGAAGTTTTGCAAAACTCAGAGACAATGGCTTCAAAAATCATGAGGTAAATTTTATCTTTAAACTTGTAAATAATTTTTTAATATATATCTTTTTGCAATAGGCTGTACTTTTTTATCATAGTTTAAATTTGATAAAAGTTTTACAAAGGAATATTAGTTTACTTACTTATAGTCAACTGAGATATTTTAAGTTTGAAATTTAATTAAAGTTTTTATTTTGTTTGTTAGTTTAATTTTGTTAGTTTAAAACTATTTTGAATTAAGAATACAAACTTAATACAAATTTAATAGCAAGTTATTGTTTTAGGCCAAAATGTTTCAAAATAGCTTTGATTCCATATTCAATAAGTTTTTCAATTATACAATATTACAAAAATTTTATGATTGTTTTCTTAAAAAATAGCATAGTACTTTGCTTCAAATTTTTTGAATGTAAAAGTATTGGTTGAAATTCTGGTATAAATTCCACTGATTTTGATAAAAATTACAAACTGTATATATTGTTGGCTTTTACATATAAGAAACCGTTTTTTATATGTAAAATGTAAATTTCAAATTTCTGGTCATGGCTAAATAACTTAAATTAAAACAAACTTAAATTTCAGAACACTAGAAGCATTTCTACAAGCAATGTGTTGAATCGTGGATTAGCCAAGATCAAGCTGTCAAAATCTCAAATAAACATGCAGAAAACAAAACATCTAAAATTTACATCAGACTACATACAGTAAGTTGAGATTAGATTAACAACTGTAAAATTATAAAAAAATTTCTAGTGTTAAACAATACAGATAGTTAAAACCAGTACAATTATTTTAAAATAAAAATAGTTTTGTACTCTAGCTTTATACTTTGCAACATTAAGATTTTAGCAACAAATACCAGACTTCAACATCGCTATAAAATAGTCTGAGAACAATTATTAAGTTTGTTTTTTTTTAAATCATCTTCGATTATACAGGTTGGATATTTCTAATCTCCAGAAGCAAAGAAAAAGAATTTGTTGTTAAAATAAATAATTAACTTTATAAATAATATTAAGTTGTTATTTATTATCGGTTTAATTTTATATATGTATATAATATGAGTTGTTAAAGTTATCATTAACATTTAACTTTGTTTTATTATACATTTTTATGAGTAAGTTGGACAATTTGATGTTGAAAAAAGATGTATATTCAAGTCATTATGAGAAAATAACATTATTTAAAAAATATTAAAAAAAAAAATATTAAAAAACGAAATTTTTGGTGTAACAAGATTAACTTTTAAATTATTTTAAATTATAATTTTAAATAGTTTTTTAAAAGTTATCATTAAAATTATTTGATAGGTATATATTATTAAGTCCAAAGTAGAGAATAAGTAATTAATTTTACTTTTATTTTGTAATTTCTAGGAGTAAAGTAGATTGATATGATTTTGATAAAATATTAAGTTTTATTTTTAATATAATCGTTTTTAATTTCCTGTTTATTACATTTTTATTTTATTGGAGCAAAGTTAGGATACGATGTTGAAAAAGAAGATTAGATTTTATTATAAATGTAGATATTTTAAACTTGTTATAATTGTGTTGTTATAAATGTTATCCACTGTAAAGTAAAAGAATATTAAGAGAAGATTGGCTTTCATAATGAGAAAATAAATATTTAAATTTGTTATTGTTATTTATATAATATTATGTTTATAGGAGCAAAGTAGAAGAGTACGATCTCGGTAAGAGAAGATTGGCTCTCATAATGGGAAAAGACCCTGACAATTTCCACCAAGAAGACATTGATGTTTGTTTTAACATTTTATATAGTTTACTATTGTACAAAAATAGATTTTGTTTATTTTAAATGGTATTGATGTTCGATTTACTATTATAATAAAAACTCTATCTTTGTGTAATACCTTATGTATGGTTTAAATAAGTTTATGTTAACTGTTTTTATTAAGTAAGATAGATAATTTTTTCTATAGTTTTGTGGAAATTTTAAATAAAGCTTATTTTGATGGTACTTAAAAGTATCGGATTAGCTTTTCTTCTTTGAAGATAAACTATTTTTGTTTTGTCAAGATGATTTAATCTTTGTTTTGTTAAGTACATTTTGTACATGAATTTATAGTTTAAATGGCATTTATGTTTATTGTAGTAAATTTTAGATATCAATTTAACTTGTAAAAGATATTCATTTAAACTATGGTCAAGTTTATTTTTCTTATAAAATATGTTTTAATTTTAAACTTTATGATTATAATGTTGTTTATTTTCGCAAATGAAAGTTTAATTGATCATTTTGCTTCGTGAAATGATGTATTTAAACTAAAAAAAACTGTTCTATAAAATAATTTTGCATGCAAAATTGCATCTGTTAAATATGTGTTATTCCTATAAACTGTTGTAGGCTGAAAAAGTATTAATCCAAAAATTAGATTTACATTTTACTGCTTATATATTAATTTAAAGCCATGAAAAGCATATTTGAGACCTAGTATTCTGAAAATTGTACAAGTTAATAATATTTTATTTAAAACAAGTTTTTATTGCGTTACATAAAATTAAAACAATGACAGAAGAGTTTTATCTTATTGGAAAGTATATCAACAAAGAATCATAATTTTTTTGTAGATTATCAAATTTTTAGCTAATAATAGTTAATTTAAAATCTTTAAATGATAACATTAATTCCTTGAATATTTTAATTTTTTTAACACATAAGTATATTGTAATACAGTGCTTATTCGTTTATCTTGTCAAATTAGGCAATATTTTTCTGTAAACATGTCCGAATAAGCATTTTTCCGGATAAGTACAACAATTAATTTTTCATAAGTTATATAACTGCTGTATGTTACACATAATGAATAATAAAAGCACAGCTCCACTTTTTTTGCTTTAAACTTTTCTTCACTTTTCAAAAAAGTTGTACAAAGTTGACCTGTCTATGCTAAACTGCTCCATTATAAAATACTTAGGATCATTGTTTTTTCCCATTTTACAAACTTCTAGTTTGTTTTCAATGGTTAGTGCAACACTTTTTTATTTTTGATGTCTTGTCTGTTTCTAAAACCTGGTATGTTAAGTGTGTCAAACGTATATAACTTACAAATAAAAAAAAATGTCTTGCACCTCATCTTAAACAAAAAGTGTTCTATTCTAATTAACAACTTAATAAATTAAATTAAATATCAAATGTAAAAGAACTGTTATACATTTGCTTTCTAAAAAAACTTTATAAATTTAAATAAGAAACTTTACATACAGAGGTTTTTGATAACTAAACTGGTTTTGAACAGAGTTTGAATGTAAACTTAAATAGTATAATTACGTTATAATAATGAACTAAATTGCAAAATTTTAAAAATCATCTAAAGTTTTCTTACAGCATAAAAGGCTGAAATATAAAGCAGAAAAACAAAAAAAAATAGTTTAATATTGATATAAAAAGAAAATTTTTTCTTGACTGAAAATGTCTGGGTAAGTGAAGTACGGATAAGTGAATTAGCACTGTATTGTCCTTAACCAGGTGAAACGTTTACAACAAAAACACTGATTTTATTTGTAAATTTTCTACCTTGTTCCATTGAGCTTTTATTTTGAATTAAACATATTTTTGAAATTAAAACTGATAATAAGTATGTTTTTTATACAGGAAGCCATAAACTACTTGTTTCCATCAGACTTGGATGACGACTGCAGACCTAAACTGAAAGTAAGAAAGTTATTTTAATTATAATATTTGTTCTATAGAATTTATACTAGAAAGTAATTTTAACAATATAAAAGTTAAACTATAAGCAAGCAAGTTGCGTTTAAACTTGTTGAGATTTTTCTTATTTGAGTGTCAATATTGGCACGTAGTTTAATTTTGTCTATGCTTTTGGGTAAAATACTATGTTTAAGTCCATATTTAAGAGCGTTGTTTTCAGTAAGAGTGAGTTTTCTTACTGAAAACAACGCTCTTAAATATGGACTTAAACATAGTATTTTACCCAAAAGCATAGACAAAATTAAACTACGTGCCAATATTGACACTCAAATAAGAAAAATCTCAACAAGTAACAAAATCAACCTAACCTTTAATGACAAAATTGATCTTCGTGACACAACAGAAAAGTTTATTAATGATGCACAAAACAAATGTGAAGCCAGACCAAACCAATTAATACATAAAACACTTAGCAATCTTTCAAAAAACTCATCAATAGTTGTATGCAAAATGGATAAAGGTAACGGAGTTGTCGTCTTAAATAAGTCAGATTATTTTCAAAAGTTAGATAAAATTGTTCTAGACAAAAACCGTTTTGAAGAAATAAAGTATAATCTTAATTCCGTAAACACAAAAGATTGTAAATTAGCCCCATGGATTATACAAGAAAATAAAGTCATTTATTATTGAAGAAATTATATTAAAAACATAGTTAACCAAAAAACCTATTACAATATTTATCCACGAGGCTCACAACCAGGCAAATTATATGGTGTGGTAAAGACGCACAAAGAAAATTATCCAATAAGACCAGTATTATCAGCTATCAACACTCCAGAGTACAATCTAGCTAAATGGTTAGAAAAACAAATAAAAAGTTGCTTGCATGACAAATATAGCGTTTCATCATCAAATGAATTTGTTAACAAAATATCCAAGCTAAATATAAAACACTCAAACGCTTTTGCTAGTTTAGACATCAAAAGCCTATATGTGTAATAAAATATAAAAAACAAAATGAATAACTTATTCATATTAAGTTGCAAATGGTATATAAATATGTTCAAAAACCTTCCTATAATAGTACTTATGTTTAATAATATTTTTATAAACAAAAACTAAGTTTAACTTGTTCTCATGCAACTTTATATAAACTAATATGCTTCTCATTGGAAAGTGGTATTCCCTTTGAAACAAGTAATAGCAACGTTTACAAAAATTATATACGATCAATTAAGATAATTCACAAACATTTCCCAGCATCCTGACGAATGAATCTGTGTTTCACTGAAGACATCAAAACTTAACTATTACAAAATATAATGTATACAGGGTTGCCACTTTACCTGGAAACCTGAAAAAACCTTGAAAAAACTGGAAATTGACAATTGAGGCAAAAAACACCTGAAAAAACCTGGAATTTAAACATTTTTCACATATTTAGTAGTAAAATTTCATTTTGACTCAAAAAATTTTAAATATAAATAAAAAAAAATTGTCATCATCAAAAATTTTTTTATTAAAAAACATATTTAAAGTAGCTTGACAGTATCTTTTCAATAGTTTTATAATATTTAACACGGTTATTTTACCTTAAACTGAACTTTAAAGTAAAAATAAACCCAAAAATGGGTACTTTTAAAAACATGGAAGAAATTTTGGAAACCTAGAAAAGTATTTTGTAAAAAAGAGTTGCAACCCTGTATATAAGCTAAAATTAACATACAAAATTAGATAAGATTGTTATAAGGTATATTATTCATAGAACCCAGACGAATTTTTTCCAATAAAAAAGACACTAATCAATATGGAAGACCTCAAAAGTCCATGTATTTCATTAAAATATTAATATATAAATACTTTAATAATAATTAGAATAGTGAAGTAAAATTTTAGTAAAAATAATTAATTAAAATAAGAACTTTTATATCAGCATTCCGATGAAGTATTCCTAATAAAACAAAAGATAGAAACAGATCAATACAGGATACCTTGAAATTTTATTTATTACAATAATAAATATTAGTTATGTAAATAATGTGTATTTAGGTTAATCTCATTTTGTTTTGTATGATAACTTTCTATTCTAGCATCCTGACGAATTTTTCCCAATAAAGCTAGTAACCTAAAATGGTCATCTTAAAATAATAAATAAGTAGTTGTTATAAAAAAATACACTTATGCTTACGTGATATGTTGTTTAAGTTTTAAAAAACAAATCATAGAAACAGATCAAATATGAAAGATCTCAAACTACATGTTTGAGTATAAATCAGTATTAGTATAAATGAATATTCTCATGCTACCATACATACCTTCTTTATTAGCATCCTGGCTAAGTTTTCCACATGCAACAAGTCATTGAAACTTATCAATGCGGTCGCCCTATGAACAGCATGTATTATAAATGAACATTAGTATCAAAAAGTAAAACATATCTTGATATATGTAATAAGTTGACATAATTTCTTAGCATCCAGACGAGGTGTTTCCGATGAAACAAGTCATCGAAACAGATCAGCACGGCCGCCCAATGAACTCCATGTATTACACGGGGAATTCCCACTTCTGCAACTTGATGCACGATATTTACGATAAGAGGGTCAATATGGAGCACAACCACAACAAAGATAAATATTATGAGCTTGTTGGCAAGAAGAAACTAACAGATGAAGACAAAAGATTGTGAGTTTTATTGTTGTTGTTGTTGTTGTTATTATTTAAATTGAATGTAAGAAAGTGTTATGAGGTTGTTGAGAACAAAAAGAGTTAAGATAATATAACAAATTATGAGTGTTTTTATAGTTTTAACATTACTGATGTGTTTTTAAAGCTGTTTCATGTTTTAAATTTCCCATGTTTACTCCTATGAAACTGTTTTTGTTTTTATTACGAGTTATAATGGCGAAGGGGGTCAAGGTTTTTCTTTACAAAAATTTAATAGGGGTTATTATATAAAAGATTTAAGTGTAAGCTGCAAGCCAGTTTTTCTCAAATTTAATAACATATTGAAATTCTAAGATATAGTAATTTTTGTAAAAAATCAATTACAAGCGTAATTTTTATGGAGATTTAAAAATTTATTAAAAATCTATCTTCCTAATTTTTTAGCTTGAGTTCAAATTTCCAGGAAACGTTCCTTATAAATTTTAAGATACTTTGATGTTAGAATTTCAAAATGTTACAGAAAATAAGTTTTAGACAAAAAAAGATAGTAAATAAAAACTTTTTAATAGTAAAACAACTCCTACATGGAAAGATTAAGAAATTAGCATATGGACTTTATGTAAAAATATGAAGAAAAATATCTAAAAATGAAGGAGAAAACAAAACAGGCTTTAAGTTAAATAGTCTGTATTTGCCTTTTTAGTTTGCACCTCTCATATTCAACTCTCTAACTTTGATCGCCTATATTTCAAAGGGAACTGCTCAGTTCTAACCCGCGCACAACTCCGACCCGCGCAATTCCCAACCCCGATCAAATCCGGGGGGTGGGAACTGTAATTATACTATTTCAAAAGTTGCTTATTTAGTTAGTGCAAAGCAAAATTAAATAATAATGATAATAGTAATAATAGAAATAACAATAATAATTGTTATTGAATTTATTAAATTAAACGTTGCTTTAATTTTGTTTTGCACTTTAAAAAGTCTGATAGACTCTTTAATATAGAATCAACTTTTAAAAAAAAGATCTTAATAAAAAAAACTTAAATATCATAAAGGAAAATAAAGACGAAAAAACGAAATTGTTATTTTACATTTAGAATGTGTTTGGTTTTATTGGTATTAGATTTTTAGTTTGTATTGATTGTTTTCAATAAAAAAAGATGCTGATTTACTTTATATTGAAAATAAAATTATTTGATTTTGATTGACCAATTATTTTTACAGTTTTTAACAAGTTAAACTAGTAAGTAAATATAGTTTTATATTATTGTTCTCTTAAAAAGTACTGTGAGTGTTGTTTATAAACAGGGTTTCCAAAAAACCTTAAAACCTGGAAAAACCTGGAATTTGACAATTTAGGATAAAAAACCTGGAATTTGAGAAATTTTGAAAAAAAAAACCTGGAAAAACCTTGAATTTTTATTAATTTTAACATGTTAGTAGTAAAATTATAATTTGACACAAAAAATCTATCATACAGATAAAAAATTTTTGTCATCATCAAACATTTGTTTCATTAGATAACACATTCAAAGTAGCTTTACAGTATATTTTCAATGTTTTTATACTATTTAACACATTTTCTTACCTTAAACTTTTCTTTAAACTAAAAATAGACTCAAAAATGTGAACCTGGAAGAAAATTTTTAATATCTGGACAAAATTTTTCAAAAATATTCGGCAACCCTGTATAAAGTTGTTAAAGTACACGGTTGCCACTTTACCTGGAAACCTGGAAAAACCTGGAATTTGACAATTTAGGCAAAAATAACCTGGAAAAACCTGGAATTTTGAACAAAAAAACCTGGAATTTTAACAATTTTTAGATGTTCAGTAGTAAAATTTCGATTTGACCTAAAAAATCTATCATATAAATAAAAAAAAATTGTCATCATTAAAAAATTTTTTATTAAAAAACATATTTAAAGTAGCTTTATATTATCTTTTCAATGTTTTTATACTATTTAACACAGTTTCTTACCTTAGACTTAACTTTAAACCAAAAATAGACACAAAAATGTGTACTTTTAAAAATCGGGAAAAAATTTTGAAAACCTGGAAAAGTTTTTGAAATCAAGTGGCAACCCTGTAAAGTAATGGTAAAATAATTTGAATTATATTATCTAATAAACTTGTTGTATTAAGTATATGTTTAAGAAATTAATTACTTGCCCTGTTTTGTAAAAAAAAAGTTAATGCATTTTCATACAATCTGTGATGGTGATAAGTTTAATTTTTAGGTATTATTTTATAATGATTTTCGCAAACTAAGATACATGTAGAATATGAAGTAATGCTTAAGTCTCTGGTTTTAAAATTTATAATTAAAATACTACTGCTATGTGTAATTTTAATTTATTAATTTTATATTTCACACATAAAAGTTTGTAGATTGTTTTTAGTAAGTTTTTTTGTTGAAACTAGTCGTTATTTTTGTGGTAAACCTAAAAACAAGTTTACATTAATTTCTTTTAAACAGAAATCTCAGCGGAACTGTTTGGGCGACTAAAGAAGAAATTGAGCAAAAGTTCTTCAAAGGAGACAAACTAAATGATATTAATGTAAGTTTTAATTTTAATTGTATTATATTAATTTTACATAAAAGGAAATTGTAAATAAACTTTTTAAAGGAGACAAATTAAATGACACTAAGGTAAATTTTTATTTTAATAATATTTTATTTATTGTACTAGAGAAGAAATTGAAAATAAAACCTTATAGGAAACAAATTAAGTGACATATATATTAGTTGTAATTCGTACTTAATTATCTTTTATGCTTGTAATTATAGATGTAGTTATATTTATGCTTTAGTATATTTTTTTAAGCTAACGTAAAAAGTTGAAAATTACAAAAAACCAAGCAGCGGTATAAGTGATGAATTTCAACAAAACAAAAGTAATATTTTTTAACAACTTTAACGTTATTGCTTTGTTTACATTTAATAGATAATGCTTAGTACTAACAATAAAAAATAGAAACCACCGGATAATTAGTATTATCAGTAGTATAAAATGTTACATTATTAAGTACTTAGTAGAATAAATGTACCTTATTAATAGAGTGATACGTATTTATTATTAATTATTTTTACAATTGTGTAACAATAACATTATTATCATATTAACAAATAAAACAACAAATGTATTAAAAATTGATTTACATTACATACTATAAAATACGTGAGCAAGTAAACAGACTGATAAATGAATCAACGTAATAATATATAAATATATTAACAATAATAATATAATACATAAAAATATATATTATTTGTTTTTCAGTACTACCAAATTCGCGAGCAAGTAAATAAATTGATGAATGAACCAAACGCTCACACTGAACAAGATTTCATCATGAAATTCAGAACTGGTGTTGTACAGGAAATCAAAAAAGAAGATATCCCTGTTGTAAGTTATTAGTAATATTTTTAGAAAATGAAAATATATTTCAGTTGTTAGTGATTAATATTATATTTTATTTATAATTTATTATAAAATTATATTTGAAATATAATTTGAAAAAAAAAAGTATTTGAAAAAAAAAGAAAGCTTCTGTATAGTAAAATGGAAAAAAAAAAGTATCTGATTTAGTTTTTTGTTGTTAATGATTAAGAACAGTGTATAATTTTTCTGTTAGTAAACATGTAATCATTAATATGTTAGGTATAATTTTTACTATAATATAAAATATTAAAACAAATATAACATTTCTGCCAGTGCATTGTATTAGGGAGATTCGTGATGCTTCATAGGGATCTACATAAACGAGTTTAATAACATTTTTATTTTATTATAAAAAATTGCACTTTTATTTATTTAAGTTTTATTAGTTTTAATATAACTTCATATTTTGATATAAAATAAAATTCGGGGTAGTTAAAATTGGTGCAACTGTTTTATGTAAATAAGAGAATGTTCATAAAATGAGCATTTAAATCCATATCGGACAATGCATTTATAAGTTTCCTGTATAAGTGAACAATTATAGTTCACAAATTTGACTTTTAGCATTGGAAGAGATATATTACTTTGTAATTTTATGTAAGTTATGTTTTAATTCTGTTTGAATACGAATATTTTACAACTAATGATCTCTTTTAGTTGTTATATATGTATGTCTCAAATGCAATTCATCCAAGTATTAACAATAAGAAGCAAAGTTTTTGAAATTAATTATTTATCAACATGTAAGGAAGGTATCACAAAAATGAAATTAAATCTTAAAAGAAGAAGCATTATTAAAAGTCTAACTTAATGAATTTTTTTTATAAAATTTCTAAAAGTTACTTTAAAAGATGATAATATTTAAAAAAATATTTTCTAGCCACAACAAGATACAGACGGTAGACATTATGTAACAGCTCAGGGTAGCAGAAAAACAACCGACTGTGAAGTGAAACTGATTTATCCCGGAACAGGGAAAATTACCATCAACGAGAAAGATTTCGGATCGTTCTTCTACGCTTTGAGAAGCAGGTATGTAGTTTGTATTTACAAGTATTTGGTTTAAATTTGAAATGCAGTTATTATTGCACTTAGAAGTATCAAATGGTTGGTGTGATAATAAATTATATGCTACATTTTAACGTGTTTTTTTACTTTTTTCTATGAACAGTTCTCACTTCTAAGTTACCAGATTAACTAATTTTCAATTTATTTAATGTTTTTGATCATAATAATTGCTCCCTTTTCAATTCTTGGTTATGAAATTAGTAAAGTTTTCTTTTTTGAGCAGAATAGTAAGTATTATTTTTACATATAAAACAATATGATAACTTTATTCACTTCCACATAAAAACAGCTGTTTTCTTATCAATTTAATTAATATTATCAAGTAGTACATTTGTCATAACAATTTGTATTATTCACAGGGAAATAGCGATCGCACCATTCTCGCTTTTGGGTTACCAGAGAATGTTTGATGTTGAAGCTAAAGTTGAATACCCATTACAGGTTAATAGTAAAAATTAATGCATAAATTGTCTGACATAATTTTAATCAGTTACTAAAAATAAACACATATAAATAAATATTTATAGTTAATATAATAAAATGAGTAAACTATTGTATCAACTGATGCACGTTTATAACTATAAAAAAATAAATACGTGCTATAAAACAGTTGCAAAAATATTTTCAAAAAGTGGTATTATGTTTTTTATCAGAGTGTTTTAAACCAAAAATTCACTTCAAGCTAATAATTTATCATGTCATTTTTTGATGGAGGGCTTTAAAACAGATTTTTATTAAAAAACTGCTACCGTTTTTTTATTATTTCAAAATAGCATTTTTAAAATGAAACATTTCAATGGCTTAATGTTTTGTTGGGATTAAAGGATTTAATAATAATGACTTTTACAGGAAACTAAACTTAAGACCAGTAGCTCCCATAGTAAAGGGTTATTACAAAGGCCCCCTTGAGAAGACTTTTATGGTCAAGGCTTAGTAATATTGGAATATTAGGGTAAAGAAATTTAAGGTATTTCACAATCTTATTGTCTCTCAAATTTCACAACTGTGCTCATATCTTCAGGAGTATATCATACTTATTATCTTTATCTAACTATTTATCACTTTCTTTATAGTTATCAGTATGTGTTTTTAATTTTACAAGTTTACCATATTTTACAGCTGTCTTGAAACAAACGAGAGAGGGTATCTAAAGTATCATATTTGATATATTTATCTAACTATTTTTATCTATATCATTTTTTATAGTTGTTATGAATATTTTTTCATATTTTGCAAATAACATCTCCCATCATTACAGCTATCTTGGAACAAACGAGAGAGAGTATCCAGCGTATACGAGAGACGCAGCCATGTGGAAACGAACCGGTCGTCAAGGACGCAGCACGCTGTTGCTATGCGACTGGCTATTAGTAGGGCGCTGAGGAGTTTCGTCAGTCCAAGAGCTATCAGTGTATTGAGAACTGGTTTGTATTTTTTAAACTAATTGTATTTAATTATTTTTATTATGCTGTGTTTATGTTTCGTGTTATATATTATGAGGACTGGTTTATCAATCTATGATATACCAGTTATGATATGGTTAGACAATCTATGATAAATATTATCTAGTATTTATAATTAGTTCGGGAGTTTTGTCAGCCCGATAGCTATCAGTGTATTGAGAACTGGTTTGTTTGTTTTTTTAAATGGATTGTAAATGCACAGGTTCCAAAAAGTAAAGATAAATTTGATGATCAATTTTAGGGTGGCCATATACCCCGGAATTTGAAAATTTAGGGAAAAGAAAACCTGGAAAAACCTATAATTTAGTAGTTAAAAAAAGAACTGGAAAACCTGTAATTTTGCTCAAACATCGTTAAAAAACGTTTTGAAAAATTTTTACACAGAAGTTTTATGGAGTTACAGTTATATAAACAAAACAAAAGAAGTACGTATTATTTAGAGTTTTTAATTATAAGACAAATTAAAATTAGCACTTTAGAATCTTTTCAGCAGTTTTACACTATTACACAGTAGGCTGAAAATGGGGTCCTTTGGCTATGATAAAATAATTTTGGTGGTTAGAAAATCAAACTAAGTGTTATACATACTTGGAAAGAACTATCTTTCTTTGTTTCAAAATTTTATTTTTTACTTTTATGCTTTAAGTATTTAAGGAGTCGTGTAAGTTTAAATCCAACCAGTTTTTTCTTTTTAAAATGTAAAAACTATAAAAACTTCTTTACAGTTTTTGTCAAAAATTTGCTTGCAGAGAGTTAGAAAAAAACACCTAAAATATTTAAGTAGAAAAACTTTTTTATCAATTTTTCTAAGATTATTGTTAGGTATATCGAGTTATAAGTATTTGTTACGTTTTGAAAAACTAAATCATTTAACAATTTTTTTTATTAAAAAAAGTATTAGACATCAAAATATCACTTGTAAAAACCTAAAAAAAACCAGTTATATGCTTATTGTATTGATAAAAATTTTTAAAAGTAATTTGTTAAACAGCTGGATTACTGCAAGATGAACTCAAACAAAAAGAAAGAAAAATGCCGGGCAGGCGTAAAGCTAGAAAGAGGCCCACTTGGAAAAAGCGATAAATTATTTTCAAATTTTATAGATAAATTTAGTTACAAGTATAAAAACATGTTTTTTATGTTGGTAAAATAAAGCTAGAAAGAGACCTACTTGGAAGAAACGATAAATTAATATTTAATAATATTGTAGATAATTTTATTAACTTTCTATATGTAGTAAAGTATCTGTTTTTTTATTGGTAAAAATATAAATTTGTATAGATAATTTTGTTAACGAAATTTGTGTTTTATTAAACTTTACATCAATGTTTGTGTTTTTTGATTTGTAAATCTTGAAATACTAATTTCTACAAACTTAGTTTAAAGTGACATTTACAGGGTTGCAAAAAAAAAACCTGGAATTCTGGAATTTGACAGTTTAGGCATAAAAAAATGGCAAGTCCTACAATTTAGATAGTTTTGAAAAAAATTTGGAATTTTCAACAAAAAATACACGAAAAAACCTGAAAATTACAACTATTTCATGTCAAATGACGAAATTTTGATTAGGTACAATTAATCTAAAATATAAAATATTTTTTTTGGTATCATTAATTTTAACAATTTCGAAACTCATTAAAAGTAGCATTACATTATATTTTCAATATTTTTATACTATTGCAGCTTTTTATCTTAGACTTAATTTATAAATGAACACAAATCTTGTACTTTTAAAAATCTGGAAGTAATTTTTTTAAATCTCGAAAAACTTTAAGAAAAACTCTCGGCAATCCTACAACTAGTGATATTATCATAAAATTTAAGGACAAAATGTCAGCCAAAACCATTAGTTATACAAGATTATTCACAAGTTTCAAAAACTGTTTTACAGATGATTGTTTATAAAATGTAAAAGTATTTATTGAAATCGTTGAGCTTTAAAGTACTTCATTTATAATTAGTATATTGTCCGTCTAATTTTCATTAATTCAAAGTGATTTTGACCAGTTGATATTTATATTGATTTCAATTTTAAATACGAATAAAAGTTAGTATTTTATTGGTTTAGTTTCTATAAGTTTAAAATTGATTATGACCAGTTGATGTATAAAAATAATTTCAAAACTCACAAAAAAAGTTTTGTAGTAGTTCTGATTGAGTCAAAAAACTTTTTTTTTGTATCACTAGTAAAACAATTTAAAAAAATTGTAAAGTCTTTGTTGTTGGATATTAACTTTTATAATATTTGAAAAAAAAAATTCAAGTAACTTAATAGAATCTGTAAATTTATATGCTTTTTATTTAAGTGACACAGAAAAATAGGAGCTGTTATATTTATCTAAAAATCTGTAATAAAGTTGTAAACTGTTTTATAAATTACTATAAGCTTAAGTTAAGAGCACATTGGTTTAAAGGTTTGTTTTTCTAATCGGTAGTCACGTTTACTTGAGACAAAATTTGCAAGTAGACTTTATGTAAAGTCTTACTGAACCACTTAGTTTCAAAAAAAAGCAGTGTTATAAAACTACAAGAAACTTTTTGGAGTAAAATTGCAACGTAATAATTTACTCAACTAGCTGTATTGTACACCAAAAATTAAGTTAAGACCACATTTTGATTTATTTTTTAACAAAGCTCAATTTTATTTGTTTTCAAGCTAAATAATACATATTACAGGGTTGCTACTTTACCTGGAAACCTAAAAAAACATGGAATTCGACAATTTAGGCAAAAGTAACCTGGAATTTGAGAAATTTTGAAAAAAACAAGGAAAAACCTGGAAATTTGATCATACAACCTGGAATTTTTAATAATTTTAACATTATCAGTTGTAAAATTTCGATTTGACACCAAAAAATTTTTCATATGAATAATTTTTTTTTTGTCATCATCAAAAACTTTTTTTTAATAACACAATTAAAAGTATCTTCTAAAAATATTCACAGTATCTTTTTAATGTTTTTATACTATTTAATACAGTTTCTTATACAGAAATTAACCTAAAACTAAAAATAAACCCAAAAATGTGTACTTATAAAAACCTGGAAGAAATTTGGAAAACCTAAAGAAAAATTTGAAAAAAACGAGTGGCAACCCTGATATTAGTTAGGTCAAATATTTCGTTTGGAATTTGAATTAAATATTAAACAGAATATTTCCCACCCCTACGTTAAACGTTTAAAACACCTTACAGTAAATAACTGCATAAACTTGTTTTATAGATTAAAAAAACTTAAATTTAGTTGGTCTTGAAAATACTTGATTTTAGTACTACTATAATTAATGTTTAAAGTCAATTTTTTAATAATCTGTGTTATAAAAACTATTTGTAATACTAAACTGTTTACTGACAACAAACATTAAACTTTAAGTCTTAAAGATCATAACATATCACTTAGTTATCAACAGAAGTTTGTTTTTTAATCTTGTTATTTTCTTGTAAAGTAAACTTGACATGTATAATTTTGATATTTGGTAAACGTAATAAATATGAATATTTTATGGTTTTTTTTAAACTTTTTGATATGATATTATTGATGAATAATTAACTTATACAAATTAATTAAAAAATAGAATTTTTAAAGTTTCATTATGAATGGTATTAGTCTATAACACACCTTTCTGTATATCATGCTTTTATTCATTTTAAGTTGATTTCTAAACTTTTCATCATTTGGTTTTATATTTCTCAAAATGTACTTAACAATGATAATTATTAGTTTACTGTATAGGAAAAGTTATTTGATGAAAACATTTAAATAGAAAGTACACTAATATTGTTGATAATCATTTTTTGTAATTTAAAAAATTCTAACAATAAACTTGTTGTTAAAGAAAGTTGTCAGTGTTTAAGTTTGTTCTACTAATTAGATTCTTTAGTGATTTGATTAGCTTATTTAAAGTCTGGAGAGCAATTGATTTAACCAATATTCTCTTAACGTAAAAAGTAGTGAAATAATCTTTAAAATTTTTTTTTTTAAATACCAGACTTTGTAATAAATTTATAAACATAAATCATAATACTTTCAAAGCTCATTAATGAGAGAGCATTTAATCAGATACAAATATTTATTTTAGATATAAGTTAAAAACAACACTTATTTTACCCATATTGGTGCATTCTAGACAAGACGTTAAAAGGTACCCAAGTGGTGTGCTACTTCGATAACTGAAAGGTTTTTCATTTACCAAGTCCTAGGACCAAATAGTTTGAACGTCTTTTTTTTTTCATTTAATAAACTATACACATATTGAAACAATAGTAAATGAACATAAATAGACTTAGATCAGTTTAGTTTTCTGTGGACTTTCATAATGATTGAAAACCAAACAAAAAAATAGATGAATTTAATCTAGTTTTATACTCTTTGCTATTTATATCTTTTATTTAGAAACAGAATTAGTTTTGAAAACGAACCAGAGTTATATTACAGTAATTAGGACTTAAGCATTTAAAAATAACTTGATCTTATAATTAATCTTTTAATATACTAACACAGCTTAGTCAAAAAAAGGTTTAAATATAAAAGTTACTTATGTTATTTACATAGTTTATTAAAGGATAAAAAAGATGCTCAAAAACTTTGGTCTTAGGACTTGGTGAACGAAGAACATTTCGATTATCGAGTCGCACACCACGGATATCTTTTAACATCTTGTCAATGACTTAAAGAGATGTTATAATTTGTATTTATGATCTTGAACGTCTTTTCTAAGCTAAATAACCAGGTTTTACTTTATTATATTAGTTAAACTTGTTCCTACCAAAAAAAAACTAATTCAAAAATTTTTTTTTAACTTTATCTATCTAAGAATTAAAAGTTTAGTATTAAAGTAAAACCGCCCATATTGAAAAACTAATTCAATTTTGAATTTTTATTTACTCAGCTTGTAAATCATTTATTGCAATAATCCATACATTATTTTACGAAATATATCGTTCTTGAGAGTTTTTAAAACTATGCTTTAAATAAATTTACACAAAAAAAGACTTAAGAATGAATTTTATTTTTTTAGTTAACCTTAAGTTATTTCTTGTTAGAATCACTAAAATATTGAAAATAATTGTAGAAATGCTATGAAAGCCTACTTTATTAAAATTGTAATGAAACATATCATACATACATATATAGGTTTTTAACAAATTTTATGTAAACTAATAGGTTATGTTAGACCAATGGAAGAATTGTTAAGTTTACTTTATCGATGTTTGGAAAAGTATTAAACATTATGACTTTTAATATAAACGCATTTATTAAATACTCAGTCTGTATAATAAAGTTAGAAGATATAAAAAAGTGTTAAAGAAATAGCTTATTAAAGTGCTATAGTTTGTAAACAATATTGTTAAATAAAAACTATACTTTGTTTTCAACTAGTAATACAACTACTATAATAAAGCAAAACAAAAATTCCAAAATACTGGTTGTATTATTTTAAATTTAAGTATTCAAAGAAGTTGTTTTATAAGATACTTCAGCAATTTAATTTGTTTTCAAAATATGAGCACAGCAAAAACAACAGTAAAAACTGAAAACAAGTTGTGCTTCAAAGAACTACTACTGTTACATAAGTCTCCTTTACAACAGGAAAATTTAAAATCAGTTACTTTATGATCTCTGGTAGCGTTTTTAATATGTTCTCTGATCTTGGATTTATCTTCGCAAGCTTCTTCTTCTTGGCGAGAACTTACACAACTTTTATATTCGACTAAAACTTTCAATTTGTCTTCCGATTTTGTGGTAAAAGAGCTCTTCAAGCAGTAGTTTTGGCTGAAAGTGCACGTTTCAATGGTCATCTTCTCCGAGCAATCTCCTTGGCAATTGATGCATTTGTTACTGAAGTTTAGTTAATTTGAAATTTAATATATTAGTATTTTTGCAGTTTTTAATATACCGTAAATGATAGCACAAATAAGTTTTTAACTAAAGATCTTACTTAATTTTAAGATATAAAAGTATTTTACCACATTCGGAAAAAATAACTAAAATTTTAAGTATATTATATGTTTGACTTTTTTTTTTTCTAAACGAAAACTCTACTTCTTATAAAAGCTTATTTTTTTGATTGCACTGCATGAGTTTTCTATAAAATTTTAAAGCTTAACCTTCAAATTATTAATACCTTAAACATTCTTATCAAAAAAAGCCCCAAAATGAAAATTATTGTACACTGAATTAGTTCTATATTATTCTATGTGTTTCTATTCAAGCAAGACTTAATTTTACCAGTCGTATGATAGTATTTTAAACTTATGCCAAGTGGGCGATTATTAAATAAGTTTGGGAAAACCTGTTATAAATCAAACTTTAATTTTGTAAGGTTAAATAATACTATAATACCCTTATGCGTTATACTACAAAATAAAACAGCTCACTTATAAAGCTTTAATTTAAAGTATACAACAGTATAAAATAATACAGTACTTACCTAAGTGTTTTTATTCCAAATACACCTTTGATTTTTTCCCCGGCATCAGAAAAGAAAGATCGTTTTGGGCGGTGTAGAAAACGGTCTTTTTCGCTTTTGTCATCCACGTTGTAGACCTGACCTTCAACATTTACACGTTCGCTAGTTTCGCTTGCATCAGGAATTTCTTTACTTTCAGTCGCCTTTGCAATTTTGGTAGTCAGGAATAGTAGAAGACAGAAAGTGTAAACCTATAAAGCTAAATTCCTAAACAAAACAGTAAAAAGTTTAATAAACTGATTTAAAAAAACTTTTTAACTTTAATGTACAAACTTCCATCTTGAAAAAAAAACACAAAGCAAGTATGAAATATTTTTAAAACCATCACAAACGTATTGATTTTTTTTTACATTATTCAGTTGCTGTACCTTTATTTGTTTTAAAATTTGATTTCCAATAAACTACTTAGTACAAAGAAGCAACATTTAACTGTTTACTAAGCACAAGGTTTAAACTGAGCATTTTCATTGAAATTTAATAAAAACAGCATTCAAAAAACATGTGGAACACCTTTAACAAGTTTTATTTCAACTGCAAACAGTTTACAATGAAAAAAAAAACTAACCAAAATTGCCTTCATCTCTATGAACTAAAGCTAGACTTCAAAAAAAACGATATAAAAGTTTTAAGACTGCTAAAACTTATATATAAAACACTTGTTTGTGTGCGGAAGTTGTACTTAATTTAGTTAACAAGATTTCCGGGTTACTTAATTGCACCAACTTAATTTATTCAATTAAGCAACATTTAATTATCCATTTATTTTACATATTAATTAAGCAATTTCTGCATTGCTTGCAATTGAACTTCTGGAGTTGCATTTTTCGCCTAGTTATTAATGAGTTTTATTAATAAAATTTCGGTACTGATAAAAACTAACATAATTTAACTTAAATATCGAACATCAGTATAATAATATAATATAAAAATAAACTTAAGTTAACGATTTTAAACAATTACAGTAGACTACCGCTTAAGTACGCAAATTGAACCCGACCAAAAAGTGCGTACTTAGCACGAGTAATGCGTGCGTACTTTTTGACGACATAGTATAATTTGAAATTTAGTTGTTTGTTTTCTTTCTTAAAACTATTTTTCTATAGCTGAGATATTTATTAAACATTTAATTTAGAAAGTATAACATTTACTATAATTTTTCATTAGCTAAAAAGTGTTTGATTTTTTTTATTTTAAAGAAAAACGTTTTAGGACTATTTTTGTAAAAAAGTTTATATCAGTAGAAACATTTATAGTATAAGTGCAAAATGATAAGATGCTCATTGATTTTTTTATAACTTTAGTTTTTTGTTGTTGTTGCTTCTTTTTATATGTTTATTTTGACTTTATACAATTTTTAACTAGTTTTTGTGGTTAACTAGTTTTATATTATGTCACATAAAAATTAGCCTTTCTTTTGCAGATATTCTGAAAGTTTTTGAATAAAAAAAAATTTAGAAATTTTAGAAAAATGGATAGAAAGCGTCAGAAAATGAATTTATGGAACAAGTCTAAAGATAAAGGTAAAGTTGCACCACCAAAGTCAACATATGTCTCCCGTGATAATATGAGGAAACTACTTAGGATTTTCAATGCTGAAACGAGATTGGATTCTCTATTTTGTCTTTCTGGATAAGTGCGTACTTAAGGCGGGGTGCGTACCAAAAAAAGTGCGTACTTTAGCGGTAGTCTACTGTATACTGTAATTCTGATATAGTTAAACTAATCTAGTTGCTTACTTTTAAGCTTTTTTTATGCAATTGCTATGCTTTTCAAAAAGTTCGAAAACTTTTTAGTTTTCTTATTTCTAAAAGCTAATACATACGAAACGAATTAACTCTTAGCTGTTTTAAAGATCGTTGCCAAAGTTTTTCTGTAATTACTTGTAAACTATATACTTTGCCAACATAAAAACTTAAATAAGCTTATAGTATTCATTTTTTTAAGAACTAAAACTACCAATAAATTTTTAATAATGTTTGTGTATGAAAACCAATGCATATAATTACTTTTGTGTAGCATAGGCCAATAAGTTCTACCTGCAGTCTGTTTTTAGTTTTAGTCCTTTTTTGACTGCTCTTTCATTTGAAAAATGGAAGCTAGAAAAGAAAAAGTTAAATAATAAAAAGTGTTTCAAAATTTAGTTACACACAAGAGTTTCAACACTTGAAATTAGTTTTCACTAATTTTTGTAATTTTTATGGTGATGTTTATTGTGAATGTGACTAATATATTAGTTATTTGTAATTGTTATATTGTAAAGTATTAGAAATAAGTTATTAACAAAAATATGTTTATTTTGTTATGTTTCAAATATATAGCTGTTATAGTTTTTAATTATAAAATACTTATATCATTTTGATTATTTATTAGTATTAGTTAAAAATCACTATCATTTTCTGGATAGACATTGAGTTTCATTATGATAACTTTAGAAGTAGAACTTAATTTATGGTAGATGTATTTTTAAAACTGTAATGAGCAAAGTATTTTCAATTTCTAATCAAGATTTTTTTGTGTATGTGTCAACCACTAGGTTTCAATCTTTCAGTTCAACTCAAGAGAGTTTTAAATCTGTCATTAGGGCCCTTATGCCTTAAGACCACACAAAAATAATAGTTTTCACAGAGACTTTTGTAACACTATTTCAGGTCAGTTGTGAAAATTTTTAGAAATAGTTGGTAATTACCTAACATGATGTCGCACCAATATAAAACTGAAATTGTGGAATATTCCATGTCTTTTGTAACCACAAATTTAGTTAGGCTAAACTCAATGTTTTTACAATAATATTTTAAGTATAAAAATATAACTAGTTTTAAACAAGCCATATAAATAGACAAACATATTTAAGTTTGAGTAAAATAGGTTGTATTTTTATATTATATATTTATAAGCCAAACTTCAAATCTTACTAGATAGTTCTCATTGTTTTTAAGCTTAAATTAAATATAGACTTTCAGATATAACTTTTATTATTTTATATCAAATAAGAAAAACTTTGTACTGTTAATCTAACTAAAATTATGTTCAATAAAGACATTGAACATTATATAGTTTCAGTTTGATATTGGTGCGGCATCATGCTAGGTAAAGTTTAGTAGTAAATTTCTAGGAAATGTTCCTTGCAATAATTAGAAAATTCTGTAAGAACAAATTTGAAAAAAATTAAAAAATATAAATTCAATAAACAAAAATAGTTTCTAGCTTAGCTAAAACTTTTTAAGGATTTTTATTTTAAAAGTTAAAAAGTTTGCCTCGTACTGATAAAGGAAATAAAGTATAAAGTGCAAAAAAATCTAATCGTTTGAAATATTTATATTTTAGTGCAACACTTGTTTCAAATATTTATAGTATACCTTTCCCTACTTACACAAATAGAGTTTATGTGAATTCTTAACTTATGGTGCCACTAGTTAGCTTATTTAATAAAAATCAATAGTTTATTAAATTAATATTATAATGCAAATGTTTAAAGTTGAAATATTTATACCCATATAAATGAAAAATTAAACTGTTATTTAGCGTTGTTTTTGTCTTTCGATAAACTATATTATTGTAAACTATTACTTTAGGTTTAGGCCATGGTAAAATAACAATTTGAATATAAAGTGCATAGGGGGGTCCAACATTTGTTTTTTACAAAAAAAAATCTTGGATCCCATATAAAAGTTTGATGTACAAACTAAAAGCCAGTTTTTATAAAACTAAAAATATTTATTTAATTTTTGAAGTATTTTAATTTTTATAAGAATTTTCCAATACAAACGTAAGGACCGAAAATTTTTCTGGGTCAATTTTCTGGTTAACTAAAAAATTCACTAAAAATCTATCTTCTCCTTCATTTTTTGAGCCTAAGACCTCATACTTTTGGGAAACGTTCCTTTTATGTTTTAAAAGACTTTGAATGTTTGAATTTTCAAAATATTAAGAAATAAAAATTTTAAATTATAAAAACAAAAAAAGTAGATAATGGAACTTTTCGATAAAAATTTTATTTTTCAAAATTGAAAATATCTCGCATTTAAACTTTTTAGAATTTAATAATACACTTTCTGTAAACTTGAAGAAAATTGCTTAAAAAGAAAATGAGTAGATAGATTATTAGTGAAACAGTCTTTTTTCGCGTTTTTAGTTTTTGCGCCTAGATAGTTCTATTAGGAACCTATTGAGGTCACCGACTTTGACCGCTTATATCTAAAAAATTACTCTGAATTTTTTCAATAGGTTAGAAATCTCTGATATCTCAGATAAAACTCTATAAATAAGATCAACTTGTAGAAATCAAGGTGGACTCCACCCTATACCCTAAATGTGTAATTTGGACATCAATATCAAATTTATGTAGACAGTGTAAATAGGGGATTTTACCTAACCAGAAACCCAATGCGCTTAGAGTTTACTTTCCTGTAGCATACAACCACTTTTAAAACACAAAACTATTTAATTATATTTAATCACATGTAAATAACTCACTAAAAATTTTATGTTGAACTTCTTAAAGTAAAGTTTAAATGCAACAAAAAGCTACTAAATGCATTAAAACACTTTAATATTTACATAAATTGGATATATTTTAAAACTTCAAATCTTTTGTATTTTTGCAACTTAAAATAAATTAGTAAGAAATTATATATCAGCAGTTTATTTTTAGTCACTCGTAATAAATTTTAAACTGTAAATACATTTTAATATTATTTTGAAAAATAATGGCTTTAAACAGTTTACTATGTACAACAATTTTTTTTAACTTAAAAGATTTTGAAACCTTTGATAATGGTAATTTATTAAAACATTTTACTTATACACAAAATATTGCAATAGAAAAAAATTAAATAAACAAAATATATAGT
Organism: Thalia democratica; assembly: GCF_965202585.1. Lineage (NCBI taxonomy): Eukaryota > Metazoa > Chordata > Thaliacea > Salpida > Salpidae > Thalia > Thalia democratica. The sequence continues at coordinate 4,679,128 of NC_139171.1, read as the reverse complement.
TGATTGATTTATTTACTTAAATAGATTTATTACTTAGTTTAAAGGCTTTATATTTATTAGATATTATTATTATTTGTTATAATACAATCTACAAGTTAAAAATGAGTATAAAACCAAAACTGTATTTATGAAACTTTACTTTTAAACTTGTATCTTATTTTTAAAATTTTGGTTTTAAAACTGTATTTATGAAATTATACTTGTCAAAATGTATTTTTGAGTTCATGTATATAAAATTTTACTTAAAAAAGTTGTACATATGAAATTGTACATAAAGTTGTATTTATGAAATTTTGGTTATAAAATTGTTTTTATGAAATTGTACATAAAACAATTGTATTTCTGAAATTATACATGAAATAATTGTATTTATGAAATTGTACTTATAAACATGTACTTATGAAGTCAGGCTTTCGAAATTGTATTTATGAAATTTTTTTCTTGTTCTATAAGCTTTAAGGCATTTATGAAAAGTAGCTGGAGAATGTGATAGGTGTTTTAAAACAGTAAAGTGCTTAATGTTTTTAGTTTTTATACTTACATTTTTTACTAGCCTAATTTTGTTAAAAGCGTAATATAAAACTTAAGGCGAACTTATATATATTTATAAAAGTTCGTACAAAACTTTAACAACATTTGTGTTAACAAATAAAACTAACAAAAATGTGCCTTGTAGGTTTAGTTGAGTCTAATTAGGTAATTTAACTGTTAGGTGATTTAACTGTAGTTAATTACAAATTAAGTTTAATTATATGAAATTAGTTTGAAACAAGAGCACTTATTTCATATATAATAATCAGTAACATATTGAACTTTTTGCAATATTCTTTATCTTAGTTTAGACAGTACAACTTTTTATGTCAAGTTAAAAGCAAAGGTAGAGTTTTATTTTTAGAAAGAAAATAAAAGTTTTGCACACTATGTAGTTTTATGAAAATGTATTAGGAAAATATTTGATTAGTAAACAGATTCAATTTTTTGAATAATAATTTTTAAAAAAATGTTTATTAAGTTATTCATCAACACTAAACGAGTTTTTTTATGTAACTGTAGTACTACAAAAAAATCATTTTTAAAAGATAGATATTAAAGGTTAAATGATGTACTAAAAGGGTATTATGGTAGTTAAACAAAATTTAGTTTACTTTATCAATTTCTGCTTAATTTAGCTTTTATTTTGTTATTACCTTCCAATTATAAATAAGTATATGTAAAAAATAATTTCAAAAGAATACAAATCTTATAAATAGTTGCATCTTTTAGCTACATATATAAAATTCAAAGTTATAAGTTATATATAATAAGTTAAAAGTAAGTATTTAAAGCTTTTGTTGAGATAAAAATTACTGTCAAGCTTAATGCAGATTATGTTTAAAAACTATTGTAACTTAGTAAAACATTTTATTTTATTTAATTAACCATTGTTTTTAGTGTAGTATAATGTTTAAGCAATTAACTAACAATTTTTAAAAACTAAAAGCATTAAGTTTACTTGAACAATAGCTTATAAAAGTTAGTGATTAATAAGATTAATTTTGTTTTAAAACTGTTTAACTAAATCATAAAACTTTAATCTTATTTTATAATGCGAAGCTGAAAATATTAAATACAACTAAAAAAATTACTTGTTTATCTATAAAACCATTTATTTTTTACAGATATTAAAAGCAGACTAAAACTTTTCATAAATTTTTGTGAAGCTTGGGTGAAGGAAAATCAAAATGAATTTACTTTTGGTTAGTTTATTTGATTCTAATTAATTTTTTTTCTAGTAATTTATTTGTTTTACTAAACTTTATGTTTCATTTATAAAGTATGTACTTTTTATGAGGTAAAATATTTATCTATGTTTGTGTGTAAAACTATGTTTTTTTTTTTGTTTAATTCTGATTTAGATAAAACATAGTTATATAGTCATTACTAATGTTGTTGAAGTATGAAAATGCATTCAACTATAATAAATTAGCAAAAAAAAACTGTTAAAAAATTTGAAAATATTTTCAAACTTTATTTTTTTAAATTAAAACAAAAAAATATTTTTATTAGTTTTTTGTTATTTGATACAAAAAATTTTAGAAAAAGAACCTATTTTATACTATAAAAGTTTTCCCAACAACATAAAGCTTTAAACTATATAGCTTTAATAATAAATATTACACGACAAGAAGTATTTATAGAGTTAAAATTAGGAAAATTTTTTAACAACTTTTGTAATGTTATTACAGGCGTCAATTTTCTGTGCACTGCTTCTGCTGATTGAAGGAAAACCGAGTTCTGATGGCATTGCGAACGCTGATGCAATCGAAAATGTGAATGTTGAAGGTCAAGCCTACAATGTAAGTGGCAAAAACGAAAAAGACCATTTTCTCCACCGCTCGAAACGATCTTTCTATGATCCGGCAGTGAACTGGGTTAAGAATCTTCTTGGGATGAAAGTAACGTTAGTTCAGAAAAAAAATTGTTTTTTTTATATTGATATTTTTTCTGAAGTTTTTAAATTCTTGTCAGTTATAGAAATTAAGTTGTTTAATATCGGTAAACTTTGTTGTTTTTTTTAGAAATGATAGGCTTTATAACAAACTGTACTTTTTTAATAAATATTTAGACACAAACAAAATAAATAAAATTTCTAACAACAAACAACTTAGCTAATTAATTTTTCAGCACCCAATGCTACCAGTGTGGAAGCTGGAACAACGGCCAATCGTGCTCGCAAGTCATCGTCCAAAACTGCGAACCAGACCAGAGCTACTGCTACAAAGCCGACTTCAGACTGGACGTATCGTTGTTGTTAGTCAACTTCAAAAGTGATCCCTACCACGCCAAAGGATGCATGCTCAAAGAGGACGAGCATTACTGCGAGGAGTCGCAAAAGACGTGGCTCACCAAAATAAACGCCACTTGCTGTCAAGGTGATCTGTGCAACAGTGGCAGTTCTTTGAAGGGAAATTTTCTGTTTTTGCTTCTTATTCTTGTTTTTATTATGATCATGTTTTAAAGTATTAAAGTCAAAAACGTTTTAAATATTATTGTAACACACAGTTTTGGTTTTACCTATTAAAAATCTTAATAAAATATAATTTTTAAAAATGTTAACAAATATTATCAAGTAGTTTATTAATTAATTAATTTTTTAATTACTCAATTCATAGGATTTTAAACTTTGTATAGTAGTAATAAGAGCTAGCTGTTTTTATTGTACACGTATTTAAAATTTTAAAGCAAACGTTAGAAATTTTTTAAAATAAACTTATAATTGTGATTTTATTTTGTCTCTTTTTTTATTTGAATATTAAGATTATTTAATACAAAATTTTGTTTTGTGTATACCTATATTGTTTATAATTTTAACTTTTTTAAACAGTTTTTTCTTCTTATTATTAAACAGTTAGATTAATTATTAAGTTTTAGTAACTTTTTTTAATACATTTTGAGAGTATACTTTGCGTTTCTTAATACGTTTTGTAAAAAATACTAATTTTCAGTATGAGCTTTAAAAATTTCCTCAGAATTTACTTGGACTTCATCGAATGTACATGCTTAAAAGTTTAACCTTAAGTGCCCCTTCTAAGTTTTAACAAAAAGTTTTCCAAGAAAGTATAAAAAATTCAGCAAAAGTTTTAAAATGTGGCATTGAGCAGGGTTCGTGCGCGTCAAGTTAAATCAGTTTTTTTGAAAAAAGTTGAAAAACGTCCGGCAAAATCAGTTTTTTATTTAAAAGTTTGAGAATCTCAGTTTTTCTCAGTTTAAATGCTTAAAAACTTTTGATTACAAAAAAAATTAGAAATCTTTTTAAGATAAAATTGGGATGTGAATTTATTTCTAAATAAAGATTTAGTTATTAAAAACAAAATCAGTCAGTATTTGTAAAAATAAATTTTTAAAACCGTTTGTTGAATCTCTAAAAAAGTTTTAAGAGTTTATTTATTTTGTTTTGAGTAGATTAAATACGTCATAATTATGGAAATTCATAAAAAAAATACAGTTTAAACATTACAGTTTAGTTCAGCAACTTAGCTGTTTGTTTGAATTTGTTTACATTAGCTATGTTTTTTAGAGCTTGATTGGTTGAACTGTTTTAATTTCTAATTTAAAAGCTATACCAAATACTTTTTAGATTACAACTCTTTACAGTTTAATCATATATTTTACTGTTTGTTTAAAGTTATTAGAGATAATAACAACACTAAAACTTAGCTTTAAGATATAAAATACTAAGTTTTGCGGAAGTACAAATTTTAGGTACGCTTCATTTTTCTTTACAAGAACTAAACTCATTAAAGGTTTTTTTTTAAATTAATGTGTAAGCTTTTAAAATCTGATATAACATCAACAATCACTGTATTTATTTAAAGCAGGGTTTCCCAAAAATTTTTGCAAATGGCCCCCTTTAAAGAAATAAAAAAAGTCATAGCCCCCTTCAACAAGATTACTCATAAAACTACCTTTTCTTTTGGTTTTTGCTGTTCATCTGCAACTCAAAATATCTAGTGTAAGTTTCAAATTATGACCTCATGAGGCTCTCCTTTACTGCTCATGGCCCCCTGAGTATCTGTCATGGCCACCAAGGGGGCCACTTGGCCCACTTTGGGAAACTCTGATTTAGAGTTTAGAATTTATAAGTATGTATCAATTTCAAGTATTAGTCAAAATACTATAATAAATATTTATTTTTATTTTTAATACTCGTGTTCAGAGAAGCCAAATGTAGCCGAAACGCGGAAAATTTGTTAAAAAATGAGCTATTTACCACAATAGCTGTTAGCTTAGCATAAACCTCTTTTGACCTAAATTTTGATTTTTATAGCAGAACGGCCTTAAGGGGCGTCACTTAAACGTAAAGGGGAATCTCATTCTACAAAACATTTTGAAAAATAATTTATCAAAATTTATAAACTTTAGTAACAATACTTGTAACTACAAGTTGTAAGGTTTAAAATAATAAATTTAAACTGTGACAAGTTAAAACATTATAAAAGAATCTAAAGGAACACTGCTCTTCAAATAAAATAAATTTAGAAATATTTAAAAAATGCTCATGCTCATAACTTTTATTAAAAAAATCATCAGTATTAAAAAGCAAATTTTTAGTATGTTTTAAAACTTCAATTAGATATATGTATTTCTCATTTTTTCAGGTAGAAAATTAAATAATATGTTTAAATGTTAATTTAAACTTATCTAAACTTTTTTATATTGTTTAACGAAAATAAGACGAAATAAAACTTTCAGCAGAATATTAAGATTAGTAAGTTGTTTATGTAACATTGCCAAACCCTTAATTACACTGAATATACAATTTTTTAAATTTACAAAGTGTTCAATTTATTCTTAAGAAGCAAAATAGAAGGTGGACTTTGAAGTAAATCTGATGGTTGTCTACCATAAAAAATTAAAATATCCTAGAAATAAAATTATTAATTGTGATTAAAGTCTTAAAATACTTAAAGATTTTTATCAAAAAGTTTTCTTTTTAGTTTAATTTTTGTATTCTACTTTATATATTTAAATGTTATAATAAATTTTTAAATGACTTGAATAAACTTCAAATTTTATGATTTCATTCAAGTTATATAGTTTATAACCAAGACATTACTATATTCAAATTACTATTTATTCAAACATAAGTTTATTATTTTCAAATACAAAAATAAGGTTTAACATTTTTTTTAGTTTTTAGAAATGTATCTTTGACTTAACTTTTGCACATTTTTGTTGGTCACTCTTTACTCAAAAAAAAAACAACATATTGAGTCTTAATGAAATAGGTAAATAAGATTTCTTGAAACAACCTATCTGCAAATTTTAATTTAGTAATGTCTTGCATTATTAAAGTCTAGGACTGTTTGTATAGTAGCCATATACAATGTAGCCTTCAAATGTGCATAAATTTGTTAACCATTAAAATAATAAAATTGGTTAACCTGTGTTTTTAATTTAGTCCAGTTTTATAAGCTAAATCTTATTAATAATATCTTTAAAGACTCTCCTTTTGTAACAACTGAATATTTTAACTGAATACTTATTAATTATTCAAGAATTAGCTAAATGACTTTAGACTAGTAAAAAACATTTTACCTATAATTTTAGAACTTAACAGTTATATAATGTTTTATTTTTAATATTTAACACTTTAATTACTCTTTTTAGCTCTTCTTTGATATCTTAAATAAGTTCTTTTGTTATTTGATAAATATTTTTGTTTCAATTTTGGTTTTGATAAATCATGTTTTTCAAGAATTCTAGAAGTTATGATATTATAGCTTAAGTTTAGAAGTGTACAAATTTTTCTAAAAACAGCTGTATTTAAATCAAAACTAAACAATGTCTTTTATTCACTAAAAAAATTAACAAAGTATTATGTAAAATAATCATAAAAAATTTAAAAATAAGTTTTGTGTAATAAGTATAACAAAATAATAGTTAAATAATTGATCTTAATCATCTAACTGTTATAAAAAAGAATCATTAAGAACAACTTTAACAAAATATTCATTAAAAAAATTTGATGGATTTGCTTCATTAAAAAAGTTTTCAGCTCACATTTCCCATATCCTACTATATATGAGCAAAAAATTAAATTAAGGCTTTTAAAGCATTCAAAAAGTCAATAAAATGTACATTCATTTTTGTGTCTTTAGATAAAATGATTGTGCTAAAAATTAATGTTTCAGTTTTAAAATTTGTTTGTATCATGCATAAATTTAACATCAGTAGATTAGTTTTTTATAGTATCATCCATAAAGTCTTTACTAAGATTTTTTATACAAGCAAAAACAGTTTCAATTAACTTTTAAGATATATTCAGTTAAAAAAGGTTTCAGATAAATACTGTGTGTGGAACTCTTAAGTTACCATGAACTTTTTTTGAAATCTCATGCTAGTGTTGATATCCTTTAAGTATCTCATACAAGTTTTTATGCCTTAACTATTTCTTATTTCTTACAAATATTGATTTTTTAAACTCTTCTGTAATTATTTAGGTATCTTTTTGTATTTAAACTTAATTAGTATTATTTTTATTCAAAAATCTTCTAACAAAATAGTTTTATTTCTATTTTATTATAAACTCCTAACTAGTCTGAGGTAACCCAGGCTGACTATTTTGCCTCAAAGAGTGGAAATTCTGATTATTAACTCAGCTAAATTATAATTACTTTAACTTAGTAGTTAGAATAGTTAAAAGCAAAGTATACATTTGTAAGTTGTTTAAAAAGTAGGAAAAACATTTATCTAACTAACTAATGAATTTTTATTAAGTAAAAAAAAATAATATTTATTTTAATAGCTTATTACTAACAAAACAATGTTTTACTTCTATATTTGCATATAGGAGATCCTCAGTTGTTGTTAACAAATCTGAAAAAAAAAATTGAAAAAATATTATTTCTTATTTTATGATAGTTAACTTTATAACAGCCTATTTAATACAAAGCACTAAAACATTTATTTGTCACAGCTGGTTAAAAATGAAAACTGTCAAAATTGAAGCACCTACTAGGAAGAATAATCAAAAATACACTTCTAAATGGAAATCTGTTCCTGAGTTTAAAGGTAAAGTAGTTGATTATTGCTTTACATAAATAAGACTTATTTATTAAATACAGAATATGATTTTACTAATAGACTGGATTATGCCTGATGTTTCTAGTTCATACCACGTAAGGTGTAGATATTGTAAGAAGAGATTAAAAGCAAAATTCTCAAGTCTTAAATACCATGCTAATACTAGTTAAAATTTAAAAAAAGTTAGTTTTAACTAATCATCCTACCAAAAATTTTGAATAACAATTAAAAACATGTTAAGGGCATAGGGATGTAGATTACCATTTTTACAATTTAGTCTTATAATATTGAATTTTAACTAAGCCTTAAGTTGCTTTTTATAAATTAAAAAAAAGATCAAATTATTTTTTGAGATATAGCAGGTCATATTGGATAGCAACAATAGGTTCCTTTTGGGAGGGGCAAACTAAAACAGCAAAAAAAGACTACTTCACTAAAAATCTATCTTCTTCTACGTTTTTCGAGATAAATGCCACAAACTTTCAGAATATTCTGCTTTCAATTTTTAAAATATTGTGTCGGAAGAGAATTTAAACAAACAAAAAATAATAATTTGTGACAAAAAAACAGAAAAAAACTGTTTATTTTTTGTTTATTTTTTTATAATTTAATTTTTTTAATTTTAAAAACATTCTTTCTGACAAAGTTTTAAAGTACATTAAACAACATATCCTGAAAGTTTGAGGTATTTATCTCAAAAAACGTAGGAGAATATAGATTTTTAGTGAAGTAGTCTTTTTTTGCTGTTTTAGTTTGCCCCTTCCAAAAGGAACCTATTGTTGCCTCCCACTTTGACCTGATATATATCAAAAATTGTTTTTTATTATTAAAAACAGTAAAAACCATCTTGTAGCTTAGAAACTCAATAAATTAAGATCAAAATGTGAAAAAAGTGTTTAACCCCCCTATGCCCTTGATACTTTTATTAAATTTTTTTTGCAATTCTTAATTTGAAAAATAACTAAATTAATTTTCATACTGCTCTACTATTAGCATGTAGTTTTCATAGATATTCATGATTAAAACTTCAGTAACAGGTTTTATTCATTATTTTTTTCATAAATGGGCTAGATTTTGCATGCTTGTTTTCTAAAATGTTATCATTTTGTATAAACTTTACCTGAACACAGTAAGCTGAAAACGGGTTAAAGCGGCCATTGGTTATAATAAAATAATATTGCTGAAAAAAAAAATTGTACAAAGTGTTAAACATAGTTTAACAAAGTTTGATTTTTTTTTTAAAATAGGTTTTGTTGTTTTTCTGCTTGAAGTATTTAAGAAGTTATGTAAGTTTAAATCCAACTAGTTTTTGCCTATACAGTTTGAAAACTACTCCAAGTTCTTAATATTTTTGACAAAATTTTCTTGCAGAATGTTAGAAAAAATTTCTGTAAGACTAATTTAGAGAATTTTTTTTGCATTTATCTTAAACTTTGTTGAAATAGTATTGGAAAATAAATAAGTTATATAAAAACTTAAAACTAACTTAATATTTTTTATTTGATATTTTTTCAAAAAAAAAGTGCAAATAGGCATCAGGATGTTGCTTGTATAAACCTAAAATTAGTTAATTTCCTAATGATTGTTTTATTTTGTAAAATTGTATATAAAATTTTTATCATATTTGCTAAAAAATAAAAATATGAAGATATTTCAGCACCAAGCAGTTGAAATATTCTCTTTTAGAAATACTTTGTAGTATATTACCATAAATCATCAGTGAAATTTTCAAAAGATTATAAGTTTTAAATTGAGAAATTATACACTTTTTTTCAATTTTTCAAAGATATCTGACATTTTTTAACACTAATTTAAAGAAATCAAAAACCTAAAAAAGTTTTTATATAAAAGCTTCTGAGGTATTTTTTAGCAGTTAATGTTGGCCTTAATTTTGATAAAAATTTTAGTTTTTTCAATTAATTTTTCTTTTTTTAAAAAGTAAAAATTTGCTACATTTAAGCTTACATAATTTAATTTTATTCACAGGCCGCAAATGAGATATTTATATAACAATACTTTTATATTTTTTTTACTGAGAGATTGTTTCTTCCAAAGTATTAAAGTCCACAGTTTTCATTTAATAAAAATGTTTAATATTGAAGAATTATATACTACACGTACATTTTTTTGCATATAAAAGCAATTTAAATCTAATTAAATTATATTCGAACATTTTATAAACATTATAAAAGTATTATCAGTAAATATACAATTATTTCTAGTAATCTATTAAGTTTGATAAAGTGTATTTGTATCAAAGTTGTTTTTTATTTTTGTTTAACTTTTTAATTGAAATATTTGTACAAGTTGATCAATTTTTAATGTTTTATACTTGAATAAATTTTATAGCCTTCTACTTTTAAAGATATTTTTTGTTAAGTATTATATGTGTTTGTTCTAGTTCAACCTATTTTGAACAATTTTTTCGACTTAACAGGAATTTATATCACTTGAAGCACTGATTTTAGTAAAGCCAACCGCAAAAAGTTAGTTAAGATTTCGAGAGAATGTTTCAATTTGATAGTGCCTGTCAAAGTTGTAAAACAAGTAAGATTTTAATTGTCCCAGGAGCACTCATCTCTTTAAGTTAGTTTTTGTTTTAATATTTTATTTATTCTAAATAACTCATCAGTGTTTGTTATTTATCTATTTACTTATTTTTAGACCATCTTCCCTAATTAAAGAGATACTTTGGTCTTTAAGTTAGTTTAAAAAAAAAAGTTTTTTACCTTTCTAAAGTTTTTTTTACAACTTAAATAAAAGTATGATTGCAATTTTTCCACTTCATAATATCTATATTGTTTTTCTAACTCTTCGTTTTAAAATGTATAATAATATTATATTTAACTACAATGGATTTTCAAATATTTTAAAAATTATTTTTGAGTGATAAACAAGTTTTTGAAATTCTACTTCTCTGTAAAAAGTTTCAAACGCAAACATATGTAAAACAAAGCTTTTGTAGTAATATTTAAAAGTTTTAACTAATTTACACAACTTTTCTTATGTTTTTAAGCAAAAAACCTTGAATTTCTTTAAATATTTTTTTTTGAAATGAAGAAAAACATAAAATTATCAATTAAACTTAGATATAAATTTACTCAAAAATCAACAAATTTTAAAACTTTTGTATAAAGATTTTTATTAAAATGCTAATTCAAGTTTAAGTAAACATTAGAGATTAAAAATACTCAAAGTGCTTTATTTTTGTTATAATTTGCTCTTGCTTTGTGTCATGTAATACAACTTTCTGATCAAAAGAACTGTAATTTTTATTTTTGGTTAACTTTAGTATTACTTCATGAATACTGTATCAGTTGAATTCAAGTTTAATAGATGCTAAAAAATTTCAAAACAATGTATAGCTCGATCTTATTTTGTAGATTTTTAACTAAATTTTATGTTGTTTATTTACTGTTTATTTAATTTATTAAACAAATTTTGAAATATAACTGTTTAAAATTGAGAGCACAATAATTTTCAAAATATTTAACAAACTTTAAACTTACAATGTTAAAAAATTAAATGATTTAGATAAACATTTGAACTAGAAGAAAAATTTTCAATTAGTTTTAAATAAATATATATAAAGGTATATGTTTTGTAACTATAAATAAATAAATCTTTGTTATATGCCAGTTATTTCATTTCGTAATTGTTTAAAATTTTACTTATAATACATTAAAAATAACATACTTCACTGCTAGGGTAACTTGAAGTATTTTTTTGTAAATGTTTTTTCAGATAAACTCTAAAATAATTTTTTTTTTAACCTTTTTAATTTTAATTAGTTCAGTACATATTTATTATTTTATTACTTACAGTTTTATGTAACAAACTTTGCATTTTAATAAATTTAGTTGTGTTCTAAATGTTCACAAAATGTTGTTCTTTTGCTTTTTGAAGTTATAGAACTAATAGTTTTATCACTAACTGTTTTGTGAAACAACTTAAGTAATTATATAAACTACTTCTTTTTTAATTAAAATGTGTTCAAAAAAATATTTATTTGTTTTATTAGTTCTTTTAAATTTATTTAGTTTTGAACAAAAAAAAATTCTGGTTATTATTTATAGTCATGTTTATTAAAAGATCAAACATTTTAAAAATTATATACTGTAGCAGTTAACTTTTAAAAGTGATGTATGTTAAAATATTAATAGTTTCAATAAAAAAATCCTCCTTGTATGGTTTTTTTTTACAATTTGGTGTTATTTTTTAGACAGAAAAATTAATTAAGTGGCTTAAAAATAAAAAGCAGTTACTGTTTAAAGCAATTTGTTTTAATTGCTTTAGAGTTTCTTTATGTTTTAAGCCAACTTTAAAATCTACAATGTTATTACTGATGTTTTTTCTATTTATTTTTATTAGTTAAGAGTTTATTTAGTTTTAGTCTATTTAAACTATTTTTTACATTAAATGTAAAATTTTACTAACTTAGTATACAAACTTTTTTTTTTAATTTTAGAAATAGTAAACAGTTTTTCATTCAGTGTTTCAACTTATGAATTGTTGGTTTTGTTAAAACTTATTTGTCTTGTTAATTTCTGATTTACTAGTTTTTTAGAAATGCTTAAACAAATCAGTTGTATAAACCAAGCTTATGTAACATTTTTAAATATTTTTAAATTCATATTGTATTTTTATTAAACCTCTATTTTCGTTCAGATGTTTAAAAATAATTGAATGTTTAAAACTAAGTTAAATTTTTACCTCGTAACTTGGAAGATTTTTTTTTAATAGAACATTTTGATATTTGGTATTTTTGATCTTAAAATGCACTTTAAGCTGTATATTTTTTTATAGATTTTCTTCATACTTAATTTAAAGTTATTCATAATTTTTTTATCACAAAAGCTATTATAGAAATGAAATTTTGAAGCTACAAATGTAAGCTCTACTTTCTATGAGAAAACTACCTTTTAGAAAAAAATAGTGTAGAATTTTTTTAAAATCTATTTGATTAGTCTTTTTAATTTCACAGTAGATTATTTGATGTTTTTTGACCTTTTTCTTATTAATTTTTCAAATTAATACCTAAAATAGTGACATAAAACATTTAGTTATGAAGCATAAATAGTACTACCTATTATTTTTTGGTTTAGTTTTAAGAAGCACCAATAGAAGCAATTTAATTCTAATAGCTTTAATCCATTTGTTTTTCATTATTATGTTGAACAAAAAAGATTAAAAGACCAGCTTAAAATTTAAAATAAATTCTTCTAGGTGTTTTATATTGTAAAATAAGTTTTACTGTTTATAAGATGTGTTTTTTAGTTATGTAAATAGTTTTGCAGGATTTTAGACAGTGAACTATTACAATTTCTGCAATTACTTTGATTTGTTTTTATTATTTGTATTTTTTATATGTTGACTATGATAAAGCTTAAGTTTTTAATATATTCTTTTTAGCTAGTTTATCGCAAATTTTTTTCAACAAGTTACTTAATATATTTAAAGTATTGGAAAAAATACTTAAATTAGCTACAAAAATTAAATTTTAAGCTAATGAATTTTTTACATTTAAAAGTTTTCTGTATCCTAAAGGTAAATGTACTGAATTTGTATACGTCCAATTATTAGAAATAATATCTTTTTTTTTAAGTTTATCCAAAAATTCTGTTCACTGTAGGAATATGTACAAACTAAAAAAACTAAAGAGTTTTTTGTTTATAAAATTTATTATAAAACTGATAAATAACCTTTTCATTAAATACATTTACTAAACTTCACTTTGTATTCAAAATAAAAGTCTAAAACTATATAAATATTACAGTTCAATACTAAATTAATGTATTTTTTTAATTACTCTATTAATAATAAAAAAAAAGTTTTTATCCAATATTATCGTTAAAATTTAAATTAACATTTATTACAAAAAGGTTACATACTTTGAAGTTACTGTAAATTATAAAAAAATATCATAGTCTAAACATTAAGTACAATTTCATTTACAGATTTTTAAAAGAATCGTCTTTTAATAAAAATAGAAAAACAATCTTATGACTTACTTTTTTTCAAAAAAAAAAGTGTTTATTACTGCTATTTTGAGACTGAATTTACAGAAATATAAAATTAAAGTTCTCAATTAAGAAATGATTTCTTTGATTAGAACATTTAGTAGATTTAAAAGTTTTTCTTCAATTTTCTAATGTTTTTATATATTTTTTTAAATAAATTAGAAAAAAATTACTCATTTAATAATAATATTTTGAAGCAAATATTAAACTTAAATTCACTTAACTTAAAATTGAAAAAGTTACATACTAAGCAATCTTTTCTTATTTTAAATCCAAACTTAAACAGCAGTGCGAACTCAATATTTGCAAATTTAACCGACTGTGCGAACTCAAAAAACGCGAACCTAATTGATAGACTACTACATTTGAAAATTTTAAGTATGAACAGAAAACTGCAAGCAACTTTCAAATCAGCTAAAAATGATACCGGAATTTGTACTTTTAGTTTGCAATAACTGTTCTTTTATTATTTTAGTATAAAGAAGTTAATTTCAGTAAACTGAAAGTTAATAAGAATAGCACTATAGTATAGTGATTTATTTGTAAACTATTTTATTTGCTGAAATTCAAAGAAAGCCAAACTTAGCTCTTTTGCGATACTTAACGGTTAAAAATTTATATATTTTAATTTTCCTGTAGAAGTTGAATGAGGGCAAAAATAGCAGAAAAATTCTGGCAACTGTGCAGTCGTGTTTAAGCATTCCATTTAAAATTTTAATAATGTACGACGATGCACGTCGTTTTATTATAAATCTTCTGGTTATTATGTTTTTAATTAGTGTCTAATTAAATTTAACAATTGTGTTTAGTACTATATATTAAATTTTTATACTAGTAATAGATTAGATATAACACTTATTTTAAAACTTATCACTGAGTTTGTTATGTTAATGGCATAGGGAGGGGTCAATCACCTTTTTCACAATTTAGTCTTATTTTATTGAATTGTAACTAAACTATGAGTTACTTTTTACAGATTTTTAAAGCTCAAAATATTTTTGAGATAAAGTTGGTTGAAGTCGGAGACCACAATAGTACTAATCAAGACCCCCCAATACTTAAAATAACTTCTAAAGGGGATTTTCCTTACTTTAGAAAAATGTCGGCTAAATTGGTCTCAGTTAGGCTAAATAAAAAAAAATTCGCGCACGAACCCTGCATTGAGTTTTTACAGCCCCCTTTTCTGAAAAATAAAGCTAAAACGTTTATAAATTGTAAATTGATAGTTTGTTCATAGGCAGTAAACTGCTGGCTTGATTGGTGCAGCAATCTTATTTGTCGAATTTTTGTGTTACGGTAGAACTGAACAGCAAAAAATTTTGTTAAAAAAGACATATAAGGCTTTGTATAGCAAAAATAAAAATATTCGGGCGATCGTCCTTGATTAGCAGTTTGTTTGGTAGTTAGTGGAACTGAACCCTATGGATATCTTACTCCGTAGTGCGTGATCCCGAGTCGTAAGGATATGTAGAGGAATTAAAATCTTGGTAATTTATATGAGCCTTTTTTACGGCACAGAATTAAATTATCTAGCTGTTAAAAAGTTTATTCACTTTTGCAAAGCAAAAAATCCTTAAAAATACACAAGCTATTTTTTTTGCTTTGCAAAACCTACAGCTAAACAAAATGAAAAATTTATGCAGTGCTAGAAAAAAAATAGTTCAATATTTTTTAGTCAGTTGTATTAAACTTTAAATGACAATTAACCTTTATGGTTCGACAGTTTTTAGCAACTCTATAAGTTATACTTTTAGTATTATAATATGTTTTAACTTTAAAGAGCTTTTATAAATACTGTTGAAGTTTATTTATCAAAGTTTTTGTAGACATACACATATACAAAGCAAGTTAAAATCTTTAGCTAATTTAGTTAACAGTTTTAGTTTAGGGTTAAAGATAAAAAAGTTTTACATTTATCACGGCTATAAATTTAAGAATATTGTATATTTTTTTTATTATTTTATCAATTATAATATAAAAGCTTGAAGCTACTGTAAAGTTTTATCAATGTAAAATATTTATAAAACTGTATGTTTTAAACTTTGTATGCTATAGTATTTATGAAGTTGTACTTATTAAATTAAATTATAAAATTGTATTAATGAAAATGTTCTTGTGAAAATCTTCTTATGAAAATGTACTTGTAATGTTTTATCTGTGAAATTGTAGTTTTAGAGTGGTATTTATTTTCATTTGTCTTGAGGCGTTTATGTAAAACTAACTGGTGAATGTAAAATGCGTTTTCAATCAACAATAAAAAGAAAATTATTAAAATATTTTTTTTTGCTAGCTTGTTTTTTGTTATCAGAGTAGTTTAACACTTAAGCCTGTTTGTTTATGTTTTTAAAAGTCTGAGCAAAAAATGCTTGCGTTAACAAATAAAACTAGCACATAGGTGCTATATAATGTTAGTTGAGTTTAATTAGATGTTCTAACTGTTAGTTTGTAATACATATGCAGTTAAATACAAATTAAAACCAATTAAATGAAATTAGTTTAAAGCACGAGTTTTTATTCTATATATAATGATCAGTAATACACTGAAATATTTCACAATTTTTTTTATATAGTGTTGGATTAGCACAAATGAGAAAAGCTTGAGACAATAAACTTTTCTTCTTTGTTGTATTTAGATTAAAGAACAAAGTTAAGGAAATAAAAGTTTGTAATTTTCTGAACTGTTTTTAGTAAGTGTTTGTTTGTTTACTTAAAACACTAAAGTCTTTTTTTAAGTTTGAAATTTTCTTTAAATTTTGTTTGTAAAGTTATTTATTTCACAACAAACGACCTTTTCAGTGTGTAAAAAATAGTTATGTAAGTACTAAAGCTTCAAATGATGTACTTAAAGTGTCATGGTGTGTATTTAATAAAGTTTTGTAGTTTTTATTAATTTATACCGTGTTTTGGTCTTTTGTTTCTGTTTTAACTTCAAAATCTATCAAGTTACAGAAAAAATAGTTTAAAAAGTATTAATAAAAAAGTAGTTTGTTAGTGTAAAAAAGTTTTCAAAAACTTTTATTTTAAAAGTATAAATATCAAAGCTAAATAATGCAATTCGAGTTTAATAAGTAAAACAAAGTTCTAAAAATAAGCAAACTTAATCAATTTATACTTACTTTTGATCTTTTTTTTCTATGTATTTTAAAAACTTAAATAACTTAATGTAAAGATTAATTTTTATACAACAAATAGATTGTTGCATTATGTGACCTACCGATAAATTCTTTTTTTATAATGATTTAACAAACTTTTAAATTGCTAATTAAAAAACTAAACTATTGTTAAGAATATTTTACAGATACAAACAGACCATTTAAAAAACAAAAGTTGCTGCTATGTTTGATACAAATCAAATTTACAAATTATTGAAGATTACTTAACTAATTTTAAGTAATTAACTTAGTTATGTTTTTATCATAAAATACTGTTGAAACAATACAAACTCAAAACAATTAATTTAAAAATTGCAAAATATAAAATTTTCAAAATAAGGTGTTAGTTTTTTTTATGTTTTAATGTTGCTTAGTTAGGTTTTAAAACTTTAATCGTGTTTTATAATGCATAATAAAAGCTTATATATTGAATAAAATTAAAGATTATTTTTTGCATTTAGATTATTTTTATCTATAGATATCATTAGCAAACTAAAGCTTTTTATAAATTTACTTGTAGCTTGGATTGAAAACAAAAAAAATGAGATCATTTCTGGTTAGTTATGTTATTTTGTTAATTATTTCAATATAAGTTTCTCATTAAAACTGCATACTTTTTAAGAGGTAAATTTTTAGGGAAGCTGTTTTCATTTTTTTTTACGAGTGTAAACATGTTTTTAAAAAAAATTAAAAAAATGTACGGCTTTTTATTAGCATTTAGTAAATTTGAATTTTTAAGATTTTTTTTTTCAAATGTTATTTTAAATATGTTTAACAAACCAATGAACCTCGAAAAGTTTCAAGACCTGCTGCTTAAAATTTTAGTATTATAAAACAAATAAAAGTTATGCTTAATTTCTTCAACCAGTAAAATAACTTTGTGATCGACTACAATCCTATACTGACGAGACGAAATAAGTTACCACAAATTAAAACTAATATATTTTATGAACTAATTGTTTTGTCTTCTTAAATTTCATAAGAGTGTTGGTTTTTTTTTATAAAATCATCAATTTGAAAACAAAACTTTAGTTCGGAGTTTATACCAATTACTAACTCGTATTTGTACAAATCTAATTCATTGCTTAGGTGTATGTAAACAAGCTATATATTTTTTGATAAAGCGAAAAGGATAGTAGATTGAAAGTTTATAAATTTCATTTGTTTTTATAATTATCTATATAATTAGTTTTATTCCATTAAATAGAACTTAAGAATCATGTTCAACTAACTTTTAGTAATTGTTACAAACTACAAGTAAATCAAAAAGATAAACGATAGAATAGTATAACAAAATATAATAAGCAGTTGTTTTCTTATTTATTTATGCTTAAGTCCGGATTAAAACTAGGAAACAATTTATATAAGTCTAAAAGTTATTAAGAAAAACTACTTTTTTCTTAGAAAAAAAGTTTAATACGTAAAACTATCAACAGCAAACTGAAGCTTTTCTTAAGTTAAATTTTCCTTGTTGAAGTTCGATTAAGAAGAAATAAAATGAAATATATTTTTGATAGTAAAATATTTTATGTATAATACATGCAAATTTATAAAAAAATTGTTAAGTGTTTCTTAGTCATATGTGTGCTGTTATTTTTTTAGCGAAGCTAAACATAAAAAAAAACATACTCGTGTATAGCAATTTTTCAAAATTTCATTTTAGTTTACTGTAAAGACATTTTACTTTGTCAGCTTTTAAAACATGGAAAATATTTGATAGCTTTAAGCTATTTTTGTTTTCTCTTAAAAAGAGACCAAGATTTTTATACTCTTTTTGTAATTTTTTTTTTATTATAGGATTATTTTCAACTGTGTAATTAATACTAATGAAACAAAAAGTTAATAGTTAAGTTTATCCATATTTTTTTATTAATAAACTGTATGTCGAACAAATAAAAAAGAATAAATCATTAAGTAAATGATAATTAGTAACCTATTGTTTAAGCTTAGAAAAATAATTTTAATTGCGTTACTTAGTTTTTATAAGGGCATTTTTTTGCTTTTAAAACATATTGATCATATTGTATTTTACTATCTTACAGTTTAACTTCGAGTTCAAATAGTAAGCTTTATTTATAATGTGAAATTAAATATACTAAGTTAATATTGATTTAATAATACAAGGGAAAAGAGTTGAAATCATTTTAGTATTTATGTAGTTTTCAATTTATGAATGTATTTTTATTTTATAAGGCTTATAACAGAACCAGTTTTTATGTTTTTAATTTTTTTTAATCAAGTGTTAAAAGTTATTAAATAAATTATATTTTTATAGGCTTTCTATTCTCTGCTACTTTTAGCAATAACAACTGCGATATCTAATGAGGAAAAAGAAAAAGTCCCTGATGTGAGGAAAATAAGCGAAAATGTGAATGTTGAAGATGAAGTCCTTGATGACAAAAACGAAAAAGTCCATTTTAGCCACCGCTCAAAACGATCTGTAACATCTTTTGTTTCTGATACCTGGGTAAAAGTTAAAAACTTTGTCGGAATAGAAACAGTGAGGTAAGTGAATTTTTTAATACTTTCCAACCAGTAATATGATTTATTTTGAATTATTAAAACGTTTTATATTTATTTAGAAACATTAAACTTTACAGTAACATGTAACCTTGAACAACTAAGTATAGCCTGCTTAAATAAATCGTGAAATACTTATACACATAGCAATAGAACAAGTGGTAATAAAATACATTTTTTTATAACATGCCATCACATTTTCCGATTTAAACAAACAGCTAACAACTCAAGCTATAAAACACTTTAAAATTTTTTAACGTCATTTAAAAAACTTTCAAAGACTTTTTTTCCAGCACCAAATGTTACAAATGCGGTGATCGAAACTGCTCGACCCCAGCAGTTCAAACGTGCGCTCCAGGCAACAACTACTGCTTGAAAGCTGACGTGGAAGCGCAGAGGGGAGAAATGAAAATCCAAAAGATCGTCAAAGGATGCGTGGGTAAAGAAGAGGAGATGTGCAGAGACGAATCCAAGGTCAGGGAGTTTGAAAGCAAAGTGAGCGAGGAGATCAACAAGGACCCTTTCCATAAACTTTTAAATTATTTTTCAAAAGATAAGAGCCAGTTCAGAGTGCAGGCTAAAGTATCTTGTTGCCAGGGCGACTTGTGCAACAGCGGCAGTTCTTTGAAACGCAGCTTGTTTTTGTTTGCTGTTTCTATTGTCGCTTTTGTCGTGTTAATGTTGTAAAGTTTAGAGATATAGAGGTAATAAGAAGTTAAAAGTGTTAAAAATAAAATCAAAATAATATCCTTGCTAATCAAAGCATACGGCTAAGCTTTATGAAATAAAATGTTTTTTGCAAAATTGAAATTTTAAAGCTTGAGTGTATTTTTAAATCACTCGTATTAAACTTTATATACATTTTATCTTTAATATTATTATATAAAAATGATGGTTTTGTACACTTTGATAAATTAAACACTTTTTTGTTATAACTTTATTCGTTATAAATACAGTGTTGATCAAAGTTTTTATTGATACAAAAAACTACATAAAATAAGTATTTAGTCAAATATATAATCGCATTATTTTACTGTTATCATAAGACTTACATTTAAGAAAAATTCTTATTGTTTTCTCAATAACATACAAATTGAAAGTACTTATGAAATTGTTTACTAGAAGTTTGTTTTATGAAATTTCACTTTTAAAATTTTTCAAGTGAAGTTTTACTTATAAAATTGTACTTATGAAAATGTATTTATGAAATTCTATTTTTGTTAATATATATATAAAGTTGAACTTTTAAAACTATACATACGAATTTATATTTGTAGAGTTGTTCTTATAAAGTTGTATTTAATAATTTTTTTTTTTGATTTATACGTATTAAGGCGTTTATGAAAAAAGAGCTGAATATTGTAGAAGGTGTTTCAAACAACAAGAAACGAACAAATTAGTTGTAATACTTACTTTTTGTTACTAGTTTATTTTTAACACTTAGGCGCATATGTTTTTATTTATAAAAGTTTGAGCAATTAATATTTACATTAACGAATCAATCTAACACTCAGGTGCTTTATAACATTAGTAAATTTAATTAGATGTTCTAACTAAAAATTCCAATGCAGAAGATGTTAATTACAAATTAAATTCAATTTTTAAGTTAGTTTAAACTACAAAAGTATATTATAAACACAGCGATCAATACCACAACGAAGTATTTGATATCTTTTTTCCTATTTAACGTTGGATTAGTAGAAATGAGATAAGTTTGAGAAATCTTTCTTCATTGTTATATTAAGCATTTTTTCTTTTAAAAAGGAAACAAATAAGCTTTACATTATGTAGTTTTTTTAAATATTTTTTATAAATACTTATTTGTAAAAACATTTCAGTTTTTTGTTTTAGTTTAACTTTTTCTTTAAAGTACGTTTGTTAAGTTACTTTTATTGCATTAAACGAATTTTTCAATGTACAAAAAGGATAAATGCATAAATACTTAGTTATAAAACTATGTAATATAAGTATCAGGATAGTGAAATAAAGTTTGGTAACTATTACCAATTTATGCTTTTTTTTAGTACTTTAGTTCTCATTTAGCTTAAAAACTACCAACTATTTTCAAAACTACTAATACCCAAGTGTATTATCGGTGTAACAAAGTTTTAAAAACTTTTTGTTAAAAGAATAAATATTAAATCTAAAATAATGCAATTCAAGTATTATTAGTATAACAAAGTTTAGTAAACTTTATTATTTTATTTTTAATTTAGATTTTAAATTTTTTTGCTTTTAAACATAAATAGGTCAATTGAAAACTTAATTTCAATACAATAAATATTTTAAAGATAGCTGCATCATATACCTACTTATATAAAACTTGGTTTAAATTGTTTTAAGAAACTTTTTTATTGATAAATCAAAACTTAACTACTACTACAAAACTAACATAACTTTAACCCTACATTATAATATGAAACTAGAACCTATAATATTAAGAAAAATTAATAAAGTAATTATTTTTTTTGTTTATTTGTCTTTTTACTAATACAGGTATCTATCGTAACTTAAAGGTTTTTTTTTGTAGAAGAAGAAACAAAATGAAATTGCTTTTGGTTAGAAATGTTATTTTGTTTTTTATAAATAATTTAGTTTTTGTAAAATATTCGAATACTTTTATATGAGGTAATAAATAATTAGCTCAAATTTTAAGAAAACTGGTTTCGAGATAATTATCGCGTGTGATTTTTTAAAAAGTGAAAAAAAAAAATTATAAGCACTTTGCTGCAAAACTTTACACACTTTAAGAAAAACTTCTTTATGATACAAATAATGTTTTGATATGTACTAAAACAATCATCCTTTAAATATTTTAAATGTAGCTTGTTAAGTTTTTGATTTTTTAAGCTTTAAAGCTCAATTTGGTTCATTCATTAATAACAATTAAGAGTACTTGTTTAAATAACTTTGAATAATTGTTATAAAATTTTAAAATCAAACAATAGCACAGTATAACAAAAGATAAGTAAATAGTTATTTTCATAGTTAGTTATACTTAAGTCTAGATTAAAACAAGAAAACAGATTATACAAAGTAAAATGTGATTAAATGAAATTATTTTTCTATAAAATATAATGAAAATTTATAAATATCAACAGCACACTAAAGCTTTTAATATTAAAAATTTTATTTCTAACATAAAGATGAGATTATTTCTGGTCAGTAATGTTATTTTGTTAATAGCAAAAATTGTTTTTACAAACTATTTTATACATATATATATAGTCAATTAATCAACTATTTCTCAATTATATATGCGGTTTATTTTCTGACCAAGCTAAACTTTAGCATCATAAATAAAGAATAAATTACTTGTGTAGTAATGCTTTCAATTATAAAATTAGTTTAATATAAATGTATTTTGTATGGTGAGCCTTAAAAATCTCGAAAACAGTCAGTAACTTATATTTATCTTCTTTTTAAATATTGTATGTAATATTTAAGCTTCTTACAAAAACCATAGTAATCAACTAGTGTCATTTTTTATTCAAAGTCAGCTGAATTAAAATCACTTTATAAGTTACAATGTTAATATGTAATTCAACTGATATTAGTTACATTTTATTTTATAGCTACTTACATGAAAAACATTATTTTATAATTGAAATAACGTGTTAAAACTCTTTATAGTAGTTAATTATAAAAAGATAATTCGTTACTTAATTCATACAACAGTAATTATTTTTACTTCCAAAGTATATTAGCAATATTTTTTTCATTATTTTTAAAGTTTGATTTATTGTTCAAACTTTAAGCTTAATTAATAATGCAAAACTAAAATCATTAAGTTAGCTCCGTTTAAATAAACATCAAAAAGTTTTTTCCAGTGTGTGAATGTATTTGTACTCCATTAGGTTCTTATTTAGTTTTTCTAAAGTATTTTATCTAATTGAAAAATCTAACTTAATTCAAAATTAAAAACATTTTTTAGGGTATATCGCTTTCTTTTTGTTTTCAAAAGTTACTTGTTAACTAGAATTTTATTTAATAAAACATTATTTTACTTTTTATAGGGTATCGTTTTCTGTCTTGTGCTACTTCTGAGTGCAAGTTCTGCAAAACCGAATGTTGAGGCTCAACATTTATACAACGTGAGTGACAAAAACGAAAAAGTCCATTTTCGCTCAAAACGGTCTGTAACATCTTTCGTCTCTGATGCATGGGTGAAGATCAAGAGTTTTGTTGGAATAGAAACATTGAGGTTAGCGTTTTTTCCTCAAAGTTTTTTTAATATGAACACACGTAAAATTTTTACATACTAACTGTTCTATATGACGATTGTGCAGTTTCATTTAATTTCGAAAAAATAAGTAGAGAAAGAAAAACAGTAAAAAAAAAACAAATAAATTATCTAAAAAATTTGTCATCATACCTTTTATGATTAACAAATAGGTAAAGTTTAAACTAAAACAACACTTATTATTATTTAACAATTTTGGTTTGAAAATAACAAGTATTTTTTCAGCACCAAATGTTACAAATGTTCCGGTGATGGTTGCTCAAACCCAACCGTTGACTTGTGCGATGAGGGCAACAGCTACTGCGTGAAAATGGTGATGAACGTGCAAAAAGGACAAACGATTACTCGGCACGTTTCAAAAAAATGCGCGGGAAAAGACGGAGGGATCTGCAAAGATGGTTCCAAGGTGAGGAACTTCGACAAAGTAGCCAACCACCACTTTCGCAACAACCCGGCTTACAAGGGCAGCCGCAACAGGGTTCAAACTGAAGTTTCTTGTTGTCAGGGCGACCTGTGTAACAGTGGCAGTTCTTTGAAAAACAGTTTGTTTACAGTTTTAGTTACTGTTGTTGCTTTTGTGTTAGTTATGTTTTGAAATGCTTATTTTGTGTATTTGAAATGGCATTTTGTTAGTTTGTTTAAAAAGTGTTTATACTTGGTTAGTAGCTGCATTTCTTTGAACGAAACTATTTGTTATGAGTTTTTATTTACGTTGTTGTAATAATTACATTTTCAAAATTAACACCCTGATTTTTAATGATCGCTTGCAATAAACAAAGTTTAAGTATTGTTCCAATATGAAACAAAAAAAAACTATTTTTTTATATTTTCTATAGATGCTTTATGTGTTCAAATTCTACCACGCTTACAACTTTTTTATACAGTATTAACTGTTAGATATAGAGTTAAATGTTTTGTAACTAGTTGAAGAACAAACTTTTATAAAAGATAAATTGTTCAAAACTGTATTAGTTTCTAGCTAACTTCAGTTTGATAACGAAAAATAGAGTACAATATAATTAGTCTTAATAAAAAACATATGTTGTTTAATTAACAAACTAACTGCATTTTTTAACTACCTTAAAATTTCCTTGATTAATTTATTAACACAAATGTATCTAAAGTCTTAAATGAACTCAGGTTTGTAACTAAGTTTGAACAAAAATAAAAGGCTTTCAGCAAACACAGATAAACAATTAAAGGTTTTAGGCAAAAGTTTACTAATTAGTTTCTCAAATTTAGTTTAGAAAATTAAAGCTAATATCCAATCTGTTTTAGAATTATATGTAAATTACCTAAAATAGTTCAAGTAAAAAGTAGCAAAAAGTCTTTAGAGCTAAAGCATTCACCTTAATGTGCCTTGAGACACTGTTAAATGACAAATTTTGTACAAATACTAACTGACTCATCAAGCTGTAAGCTCACTGAGATCCAGGTTTTGTTCTAATTGAAACTAGTGAATCAGTCGTAACCAAAAAATAGGAAGTCTTCAATTTAAAATCTCAAAAAAAAAATCAAATAATTATACTTTTCAATATTTTTAGCGTTATAAAATATGTTTTATTTTTACAAGACATCCTCGCACTAAATAAGCTTTGAGTATTTCATAAAATTTTAAGCAAATAATCTTTTTACCGTAGGTTTTTGTATTGTTACAGTCTTTATTTATGTAATTTTATGTTCTACGTAAACAGAGTAAAAGAACTTTTATCTTGGTAATTAAAAGAAAAAGTTACCAACATTTATTTTTATTGATTTTTTGTGGCTAATGCTTTAAGCTTAAATAAATATTATACCTATATCGTTAATTATACAGTAAAATTATAAAGCCAGTTAATATTTGCAACTAATAAAAAAAAATTATTCAAGTACGCTATTTCGTACACATAAAATAAAGTAGGCTAGCTTTTATGTATACTACTATTAGCTATTACACTTATTTTAAATAATTTTTTAAAACACATTTTATGCACCACACATAAACTTAATTTATACTTATCTTTACCTTGGTTTTAAATTTAACGTAATAAATTAATTTAAGTTTAAAGTTTTCGTACAAACTGCAGAAACTACAGAGTACAGAATAAAGTATATCAATCATATTTTTTCTTTAATTTTAATACACTAAAATATATTTTATCTTAGTTATTTTGTTGTTAAATATAATTCTATTCATCTTTTTGAGCTTACTTTCGATAGTGAACTTTTTAGTCTTAAAAACAACATCAGTTAAATAAATAAATTATTTTTATCATATCTAATAATTTAAAAATACCAAAAAAAATTAAGGTAAGTATCAAGTAAAAATAAAAAACGGATTTAAAACAAAAAGCTAAATATAGATTTGATAAACTAAGTTTAACTAACTTTAATTTCCGCTACAGAATAAATTTATCATCAATAGATTTACATCAGCTTTGCCAGAATGCTTTTGTTACTACACAAATTAAACAGTTAATACTTAATAAATATGCTTGTAACATATTAAAATACTTCGCTTGAGTAAATAACTTCTGAATAAACTGATTCAATTCAACAAGTACAATTTATTTTACACTATACTGAAATTCTGAAAGCTTTTGGCGCTGTAGTATCATAAATAAAAACTATTTATTAAATTTTTCTTCCTGTGGAGCCTTTAAATAATATTAATTTTAACTTTTAGTGTAGATTAAACTAAAATATAAAAGTTTGTTTTCATTTGTTTTCATTCGTCGCTCATTATAATTTTGATTAAATTGGGTATGTAACTCGATGACCGAGGGGTCTTTTTTGTGTATCGAAGTCCTTAAACAAAAAAATTTAGCAGTTTTTTGTTTTTTTCAATAAACCACTATAAACTGAGTTTATAGTTTTTCATAAAAAAAGTAGAAAGTGTACCAGCCCACCTACCATAAGTATAAAAGATATTATCTTAGTCTGAAAGAAAAAAAAAACCTAGATAGCGATATTCATTTTTAACAAAATAGAAAACTAACTACCTTACTTTATGATTGTCTATTGACCGACAAAAAAAGTGCTCAAAATATTTGTTTCTTGGACCTTAAATAAAACTTTTGTTATATATACTAATCAGTTTTATGATACTATGAAAAAATCTTTTTTTGTGGTAGTTTTTTTAAACTTCCATCGTCAATAACTAATTATGAGGAATTAAGGTTAAAAAATAGAAGTCTTTATACAGCTAGTTTTTGATGTTTTTCTATTAAAAAAAAAACGTTTCAAAGCATTTTACTAGTAATGTCTCGGCTTAAAAACAAAGGAGAAAAAAAAATTGAGCGAACTAAAAATAATTTGTTTTGGTATGGATATCATGTTTTATTATAATTATTTGAGAAATCAGCAGTCAGCAATAATGCTGAGTGCTGACTCAGAATACTCATGCAAGCATAGATAAGACTTATTTATACATTTAGGGAGTTTGTTTCGATGAAATAGTGCGAAACTGTATATCAAGCCAAATAATTCAAAAGCATGATGTGTTGTTAACACATGTGGTTAGAATTATACAACAAATTTCTTTCAATTTTCTATCCACTACTACACTATTTTGATTTTTCAGTTTTATTCAGATAATTTTCTAGTCTTTAATCGTTTATATTTAAGTATAAGATTTCAAAAACTAACTAAAAAGTAGGTAAAAAACTATATTGTCCTAGAGGGAAAAGTAAGTCTGATGTTTTTCTACCATAAAAAAAATTAAAGATAGAAGTCTCTACACAAAGATTGTTTGGGTAAAACTTGTTTAAGAACTTGAGCTTATTATGTATATACGTTTATTTAAGCTGTAAAATAGCAGTTTAATTACAAGTAAGTATTGGACAAGTCCTGGACAAAAATGTTAAATTGTATTCAAGTGATAAACTTTTTTTGTACACCAGGTCCTAGGACCAACTGTTTTGGGCCCTTTTTTTTATCGTTTAATTTAATAGCTTAAAACTTAGCTAAAATGTTAAACTATTTTGTAAATGTTAATAAAACAAGTTTTAAAATGCAATGCTTTTTAAATAAAACAAATTAACTTATGTTTGCAAGTAAAATTTTCAAAAATTTTTCTAATCTAGCTCCAAAAACCTAAAAATTCATAATACTTTTGTAAATTTTTAATGAAAACTAAAAGTTAAGGGCAGAGGTGGGATGCACTTTGATTTTTACAAGTTTATTTTGTTTTAAATAGTTCTATCTAAACTATCAGACAATTTTAAGTGCTTGGAAAAACTCATAGTAGTTTTTGAGATATTAGTGATCAAAGTCAGTGATTTCAATAAGTTCCTAATGAAAGAGGCAAACCAAAAACACCAATCTTTTTTAACCAATCTTCATCAAATATTCACTTTTATTAAATTATTATTATTAAAGACTATTTATAAAACTATTATTAAATTTTATAAAGATTGAATGCAGAAATTTTTCAATATTGAAAAAAAAAATATAAAGAAACCATCTAATTTTCTTGTTTTTTTATCTAGTATTTTAGTTTTTTAACTTTGCTAAATTTCATCCAAAGTATTTTAAATTAAAAATAACTTTTTCCTGAAAGTTTGAGATCTCTAACTATAAAATGAAAGAGAAGGTAGATTTTTAGTGATTTTTTAAACTCATGAAAAACTTGCGGTCCATACCTTTGTATCATAAACTTTTTACAAAAATAAAATACCTCAAAAGTTAAGTAAGGGTTTTTTATTCTTTAAAAACTGGGTTGTAGTTTGTACTTTAAGCTTTCATATTTCATTTTTATACAAAAAAATGTTGGACTCCCCTATGCCCTAAAAACCTTAAAAACAAATAACAAAAAAAGTATTAAGTCAATCAATAATATATTTATGTTTGTTTAAATATGTAGCATAGGAGTCCCAGTGGTGTTACTAAAAACTTTATAGCATTTTTGCTAGATTCAAACCAACTAGTTAATTCAAAGTTGTATTTTTTATTTGAAGTTTTGATTTTCAACTAGGTTTACTTGGCTAAAGGAAGAAAAGTCTGATGATCTTTAAATCGAACTATGAGATATTTTAGTTGTAGATCTATCTTAAAGTATAACTTTTATATTTTTTTTAAAGAAATCAATGCCAATGGATTAAGTAATAAATGGTATTACTTCTACCTTATACTAGAGAAATATCTTTAGCTACTCTCTAAGTAAGTACTAAAAATTGAGCTGTACAAATTTTTAAATTTAGGAAAAAAAAATTCTCAAAGAACCTATAATTTTGAACAGTATATACTTCTAAACAATAAAATTTAAATGAGGTAAAAATTGATTGATACAAAAAAATATTTAAGTAAAGTTTATAATAAAAAGTTATATAAACTTCAAAGAAAATAAAAGTAAATTTTCTATATTTAAACATAAAGTTTATTTTTAATGTTTTTTTTACAATCTAAGCAATAGTTCTTATTAATTAATTAAGTTCTAAGTGTTTTTTAGAATTATTTGTATTTTATAACACAGTTCTAGTAGCATAACAGTATATTTTCATTAATTTAGTTGTTTATAATCTAAGTTTAATTATCTTCCAAAAAAAGATAAGGAACATAGCACATTAACAAACTTGGGAGGAATTTCTATAAACCCAGTTGCTACCCAATTATAAGGGTTGTTATAGTTTGAAAAAAAATTGAGCAAAAAAAAAAGGCGCTTAAAATATTTGGTTTAGGACCTGGTGCACAAAAAACTCTTTGGTTACCAAGTTGCACACTATGGATGCCTTTTAATGCCTCGTCCAGGACAGTTATAAGGGGTCCAACTTGTTTTTTGTTCAAAAGTTAACTTTTGATAACTCAAATTATATACTATAAATTACTTTTAGTACACATAATATAAATTATTTATTGAACTTTTGAGATATATTAAGCTTAGTAAAAGTTTCCAATAACTAATGTGTGGAAAGTAACTTTTGTTTGCTAGTTTTCTCACAATTGAAAAAAATACAAAAAATAATCTTTTAATATTTAAGCAGTTAACTTCAATTTAACACAAACTCTTCCATGCTTTATATGAAATAAGTCGAGAAAAATAAAAGACAAATTAATATCTAAATTAGAATAAATATATTTATATACACGAAATTTTTTTTACATAAAATTAAAAAATTCTTACAATGTAAGTTTTATTTTAATAACAATTTGGTATAAACTGTAAACAGGGTTGCCACACGCTCATGATAACTTAAACTAGTTTATTAGAACAGTTTTTGGTAACTCAGGACAGTTTTTTTGACTCAAACCCTGTGTAGAAGATGTTTTTTTAGTCATTAGTTTTGTTTTACGTTTTAAATTTAGTTTTACACAAGAGGAACCTATTGAACTGTCCAACTTGAAATTATATTTTAAAAACTTTTTAATAAACAATGAAAATCAACTTCTAGCTAAATTAGAGTAAACATAAAAGGCATAATCCCCTTGTCACCTTCATTCTGACATTCTACAACTAAAAAAAAACAGCCAGAGTTAAATTTTGAAGTTGAATTGTGCATAAAACTGTACTTTAAAAATATTCAGTTAACCATTTGTAGTACAAAAACTTCTATATAGTAAAAGCTGTGATCTTTATTAAATTTCAAAGACTTTAAACTACATATAAACTATCAGCCATATTTTAAATAATTTCAGATTAGTATTATTATTGTAAGTTTATTGTCATACGAAGGACCCAGGCATCAAAACCACTTATACAGAAGACATACAACAAAAAGACAAAAATTAACCAAGATGTTTAAGCCTTCTAATGTTGTTTTTATTTGAGATTTGTAGATAAAGTATTAATATTTGAAAAAATTAAAATTTTGAAAATTGTTTAAAAAAAAAAGAATGCAATCTAAATTACACAAAGCTAATCTATAGAAATTTCAAAGCATAGAAGAAAATAATTTTGTAAAAAAGGTAAATATCATTACTAAAACAAGTATCTAAGATTATAAACCAAATTGAAGTTTTGCATGCACTTAACTTCAATTAGATTCTTCAATATTTTTTGCAAACTAGCAATAACTGTATTATAATCTTTTATATTTTTACAGGTTTTGTATAAATTATTTTCATTAAAACTTGGTAGTTCATATAAAAAACTATGCCAAGGTTCAACTCAAAAAGTCCTGGTTAGTTAATAAGTATAAATACATGTTAGAAATTCTAAATGTTTTTTTTAGTTTTTAAAATACAGTATAAATAATATATTAAAGTAAAAAAAAGAAGTACAGTTTCAACTTATTGATAAACTTTAATTAAAATTGCATAAAAGGCTAGTGAATGTAACCACTTGTAGTTTTGTTGAAATAAATACTTGAGTTAACAAAACGTTCTTTATAAAAAAAGTTATTGTTTAAGATTTTGATAAATTGAATAAGTTTTTAAAACTAAAAGTTTATAGTTTTCAAGACAATGAAATTTTTCTTTTACTGCTAGACCATATTCTTCTTGATTTATTCTTAAAAAAATCAAGTTAGGTTTATAAAAATATTTGTAATTAGAACAAAACATATTTTGTTTTACTGACTGAGCAAGTGACATTTATAATTGCTCAGAGCTTCTTACATCAATGTAAAATATGCAATAGTAAATAAAAAACTAATAAATAACATTTATTAATATGATTATTAGTAATACTTGTATAACTGTAATAAATATGTTACTAAATTTTTCTCAGCTGTCAAGCGGATAATGAAAGAAGCAATGGAATTGAGTGATCCAACTTATGAGTATCATGCAGCCCCTCTAGATGATAATATATATGAGTGGCATTTTACTTACAGGTGATAAAAATATACAATAGTAAATATATGCTAATGTATAATTTTTAGCAATTACTTATGAATATCAAGCACTTAATGTTAAGATTATTTATAAGTGGCACTTTGCATAGAGGTAAAAGAAAATTATACTAATTTCTATACAAATCCATGCTTAAATATGAAAACTAATAATTGCTTAATTATAATTACACATCTTTTATTAAAAAATATATATTATACTATCTACTGTGATATACAAAACTTCTGCAAATTATTATACTACAAATGTTTTTCTCAGTTTATTTACCTACTAGATATTACTATATCTACTATACTAGTTCTATATAAATAACTGTACTACAAAGTAAAACTGTAAAAAAAAAAATTTATATAACTTTATTATTATGCCAACTTTGTTTAAAATAACTTTGTCTACAGGGGTCCTGACAACTCAGAATTTGAAGGAGGTTTTTACCACGGGAAAATAATACTTCCTAATGAGTACCCTATGAAACCACCTAATATTATTATACTGAATGTTAGTTGATGTTTTAAATAAAATTAAATTTTTAAAAACTTAACTTTACTTGAAAGTAGTCTATATAACCACATAAAGCTGTTTTATTAAATGAAAATTAATATATGTTGTGTTTTTGTTTGTTTGTAAAATAGTTGTATTAGATTTTGTTTTATACTCTATAAAAGCACCTTGTAAATTTATATACAAAGAAGATTTTATATACTTGTTATAAGTTAATTTTAAGTTAGTTTAATACCCTATGAATCCACCTAGTATTATCTTAATAACTGTAATTTATTTTTTCTATCAGATATTTTTGCAATGAGTATGATTAGATATTTTTGTATCTTATGAAACTTTCTAATGTTCTCATATTGAATGGGAATAATAGATGTTTTGTATTTTTTTTACGTAAAAAAATTTTGCTAATGAAACTTTACTAACATTGTCATACTGACTGTTATTTAGTGTTTTAATTGAAACTTTTTGTTTATTGGAGGACCAGTTTTTAAATAATACCTTTAGTTGCTTATAACAAAATGTTATACTGCTTGAAAACTGTGTGCTATTGCTAATACCTTAAGAAAAAGTGGCTTAATAACTTTAATTGCGAGTCTTTCATGTTTGTTGTAATATTATTAGTAGTTTAGTTTTTATACATATTAAAGAAGTTTAATTTGTAGTGTGTTTTTATTTACTTGGTACTTTATGAAAAATCATTTAAAATTTTGTTTGCTAATTTCTATAGCTCTTTATAGATTATTGAATTTTTTTTCAATTTGAAACTTTATTTTAGCTTATTTTATAAAATAATAAATCAATAAGTTTATCAATAAATTTTGTTTTACAATAACTTAACAAAGAGTTTTTTAGCAGCAATGTTTTTACTAATAGGCTTTATAAAGCTATCTATATAATATTAAAATAGAATAATTTTGTTTTATTAAGTTTAAGTAACATAGAAAGAGTTGCCAAAATACCTGGAATTTGACAATTTAGGCAAAATGTACCTGGAAAAACTTGGGGTTTTAAATTATTTTTACCTGTTAGTAATGAAATTTCAATAAGATACAAAAAATCTATCATAAGGACAATTTTTTTTGTATTGTTTAAAAGTAGCTTAACAGTATCTTTTTAATGTTTTTATAATATTTAAGACAGTTTTTTATTGCTTAAAGTTTAGTTTTATACTAAAAATAAACAAAACAATTTATTTTGTAAAAGCTGGAAGAAATTTACAAAAAACTATTGGCAACCCTGTAGATTTTTTTTGGAATTGTTCATTTAATCCTATGCACGGATAAAACTTGTTATTATAAGTTTATGTATTTAACTTTTGATAAAATTTTGCTTTAACTTCAAAGAGTATATTCTTTATCAAATAAGAATAGCCTATCAAATTCTAGTTGCTTAATTTATTGTCTAACTTTTATCAACAAATAGTTTTTGAGCAATATACTATACTGTTTATAAAACACTGTAAACTCTTTCAATCAACTTATAAAAGCTTGTTAAACATATATTTAATATGTCAGTTAACTCAAATATTAATAATTTAAAACCCTAAATTGTTTAATTATACTCTAACGTTTGTTTTATATGTATCTGACTTACATCATGTATTTTTACAGCTTTTGTTTTTACAATCACCAGGGTTGCCACTCGGTCAGGAAAAGTCAGGAAATCAGGAAAAGTCAGGAAAAATTTTAAAAAATGACAAAAGTCAGGAAAAGTCAGGTAAAAATGGGGGGTTTTGAAAAAAAGTCAGGAAAAGCCAGGAAATTTGATAAAATTTAAAAACAAGTCAGATTTTGTCAGTTTAAATTTACAAAATTCCTTGTTTTCCAAAGCCTTAAAGTGGTAAAAATTAATTAAAAGTCCTTTAAAGTCAGAAAAAAATTCCAAAATTTTTCTAGAAATTTACAAAAATATTTAATATTATTGCTAATGCCTTCTTATTGTATAAATTAGTAAAATATCCTTTATAAAATTGCAAAAATTTTCTATTAGCATGTTGAACATGTACCCTAATTTAACAAGCAGATTTTGTAAGCTTTTTAGTATTGATGATCTGTAGCAAAGACACTTCCATAGTGAAACTGATATATACACAAAAGTTTATCTAGCATAATTTTAGAATCAAATTGTTTTTTATTTAAGTAAATAATTGAGTTCTTTGTAACTAAGCAGTTAGTTAAGTATTTTATGTAACAAGTTAATGTGTATACTTTACCTCTTTATAATTTTTTCAAAGTTGTTTAGATTTATAAAATAAGTTATAAGAGAGGTATATGCAAAGATTAAATTTACTTATTATTAGTATTATTTGTAGAGTAAATTAAGTTTTTAAAGTAAATAAGAGTATAAATATTTGTTACAAATTTTATACTAAATGATAAGAGTAAATATTTTATACAACAGATATATAGTTTACTTTTTTATGTTTTTTTTTACAGTTACTTAAGTATATTCTTTTTTAATTTAAGGATTTTATATTAAATAGTTTGGGTAGTATTTTATTAAACTAAGTGAACAATTTATATATGTAAAGCATGTTTTAAGTAAATACATAATGTTGTTTCGTTTATTTAGATACATTTATGCTAAGAAATTCTAAAAAATTGTGTTCTTTATTGTTTAAAGGTTTTAACTGTAAAAATTTGTTATTGTTTTAAGATTTTAGTTGTGAAAGTTCGTTATTAATTCAAGGTTTTAATTGTAAAATTTCCTTATAAGTCATTTGTTTATCTAGATACATTTATGCTAGGAAATGCTAAAAAATTGTGTCTTTTTTCAGAAAAGCTGTGTTTATAAAGTAATAATACAAGTTTTTTGCTGATAGAGCTGTTTATTACAAATACATCAATCATACACATATGGTTCAGTTTATGTGCTCGAAGTTTGATGATAGAATTCAGCAAAAAACTCTTGTTTTTAACCTGTATTAAAATTAGATTGAAAGCTTTATACAGTTTCAAGTGTTAAATTATGTATTTTAGAATAAGTTTAATTTAAGAGTTTGATTTAGAAAAGTCAGGAAAATTTTAATAAAAAGTCAGGAAAAAGTCAGGAAATTTTTTTCAGCTTGATCAGTGGCAACCATTTATAAAAGCTTGTACATATATTTAATATGTCACTTAACTCAAATATTAATAATTTTAAACCCTAAATTGTATAACTTTACACTAATGTTTGTTTTATATGTATCTGACTTAAATCATGTATTTTTACAGCTTTTGTTTTTACAATCACCCACAATGATTAATTATTGTTTTCTTAACTGTAAAAGCAGTTGGCCTCAAAGAGTAAAGTAGAGAAAGTTTTAATAAAAAACTTTTAAATTTTATAGTTTTATTGTATGTAGTAGTGAAAAATTGTACAATAACTTTGTTACTTGTTAGTTTCATAAAATTGCCATAAATGTGCGATAAAAAAAATGTTTTTCATTATTTTAATCATCAAACTAAAATCCTGAAAAATGAAATAATATCAGTCGAACGGTAGATTTGGAAACACACGAAAAAATATGTCCCAGTATATCAGGATATATCTTTCTAATATATTGTTGTATGTATCATAACTTATTTATAAATATTAACAGCCAAGTGGGAGATTTGAAACACACAAGAAAATATGTCTGAGTATATCAGGATACCACCCGGAAACTTGGCAACCCAGTTGGAGTAGTGAGTTTTTTTTAAATATTTTACTAATGAGTATAATTTTAAATAGTTTTTGTTTAGTTTGAGTTAAATAAACTATACTTTCATACTAAGATGATATAAAAAATAACAAAAAAAGTTCATTTTTTGAGATACTGTTTTAACCTGTTTAAAAATCATCTTCTTATCAAAAATTTAATGTTGCTATAAAGATATCTATTAAAACTTAGTAAGATCTCCAATTGACGCTTTATTTATTTTGTGGTGAGAACTGCTAACACTAGTTTCATTCTGCAAGCTTAACTCTACCAAATATGAAGCACCTACTTTTCTTATTTTTACTTTTCATACACCAATGTATAATGGTGTAATAATTAAAAAAAAACACAAACATCAAATAATAAGAATTAATAGTTTAATTCTTATTTAGATTTAATAGTTACAACTGCACTGCCTGTACTGATTGCATTCATGGAAACAAAATCCTATTATTTCATAAACACAAATATATATTTTTATTTATTCTCACAGTAAGAAGAGCGATGCTCTAGCATTATTAATAGCTTTCATAGGAACACTATTTCGTTCTAGTTATTAATTTTATTTTCTTTTGCGGTAAGAATAGCAATGTTGGAACTGACTGCATTCATAAAAGCAATATTTAATATATTAACTCTTTGAAATATTTTACAGTTAGAACAGCAATGTTAGCATTGATAGCATTCATGGAAACACAATTTTATTATTTAATCAATATATTTTAATTTATTTTTCAGTAAGAACAGCGATGCTAGCATTGATAGCTTTCATGGAAACTAAATCAGAAGGTTCTGTAGGAGGTTTGGATTACACTAAAGAAGAAAGAATCAAACTGGCTAAAAAGTGAGTTAAGTTTATTATTACTATTTTAGAAATGTTTAAACTGGCTAAAAAGTGAGAATGTTTGTTGTATTAATTTACATTTTGAATTTAATTGTTTTTATCACAGTTTTAAATCGCTTAAAATCTAAACTAACTAAAATAAGTTGCTAAACATTTATTTACAATTGGCATAAAAGAAATTTGAAGTTGTTATTAGCAAGATAAATTATATTTAGACTTATTAAAGAATACTAATAATATTATTAAGTTTCTATTATGTTTCTCTAACAAATTTTAAAAATTTCTTGAAATTGACTAACTTAATATTGTATAGTAGTTAACTTGAGTTTGTGTCGAATTTGTATGTTGTGGTAATTTTACACTACTAATTTGATTGTTGGAGTACCAACGCTTACTTTTAAACCTCTTATTATTTAAATAATGTTTTTCAAATTTTGAACACAACTATAAACAGGTGCATACTTTGAGAAACACTGCTTTAGTTCTAAAGTGTGCTCTTGTGCGCGTTATTGAAAATTTAATGAGTAAAACGTTCATAAAAGTTGTTTATTTTTAGCTTTCTTTAAGTTTTTAACACACAATTACATGTTTTTAACAGACAAACTCAAATAATATGTAATAAATATAGTTTTGGTTGTTAAAGTTGTTATTTTTTTATTATCTTGTCTACAGTTCTATTCAAGTTTAAAAACTTTTAACTTCAACCAACATCCGTATAGTATTTTAACAAGTTAAAGTGAAGAAATCTTCAAATATAATTTTAAATGTGATCATTAAGTAACCTTAAAAATAAATTCCAAGTCGGTATTTGTACAATTGGTTAATTGATCGTAAGTATTATTATAATAAACAATAAAACACCTATGGGTTTTTATTTGAAATGAATATTATGTAAGTTTTAAAAGTGTGTACTATTTACATGAATATATGTAGGTGAAGCGTAAAACTATTTAATTTTTTAAGTATTTAAAAACTCCTGGTGCATAAATAAGATAGTTTGAAAAATAATCTTGGTTTTTTTTTTGCTAAGATAAAAAGTTAATTATTTATTAGTAGTGTAGTGCATTAGATAAATAATTAATATTGAAAACTTTAGAGCTAGCTTTTTGTTAACCAGTTATCAATGACTTTTGGCTTAGTTTTTAAGTTTTAATTTATTTATTAATTTTTTTTTATTGTTTTTGGTTTCAAAATTTAGAAATAAACAGCTATAAACTTTAATGTTGTAAAGAATTTTCTAAAATATTCTCAAAATAAGTTTTACACTTAACCAATATTTATTTTAGTTTTATTCATATATATTGCTGTATGATTTATAAATAAATCAAACTTCAATAAAAATGTAATTACTAAATTTTGTCAAGTTTGCATATTCTTTTTATACTGAGATTTGTCTTTTAAAATGAGTTTAAATAAGACAGTGTAATAAAAGCTTATGCATGACTCTATTACTTTGTTTCTTTTTCAAATAGTAAAATAATATATACCAGTTTTACATTAATATTTAGTTATACAAACGTAACGTAAAAAATCAATATACACATTTGTTATATTTCCAGGATTTTATTTTTACTTATATACATTAAATTCGTTATTTTTTGTAAATACTTTATAAGATACTACAAACAAATATTTTCTTATAAATATTTAATGTATTTTAATTTTCTTAATTAGTATGTTGTTCATCTATATTAACTGTTTATATTCCTAGTTAATCTCCATCATATTTGGTATATACTAAACCTACTAGAGTACACAGATAACTTTACATTTATCTCTGAATGCTTATATTAGTAGTTGATGTATATAAACTTTTGTAAAAATAAAACTTTAAAAAAATTATCCAAAAAAGAACTACCAACTTTTTATTCCATATTTATAAAATTTTCAATCAAAGCAGAGAACTAAAATTAAATATTATTGTATATTCAATTATTATATTCTATTAAGTGTCTTTTTGCAAACAAAAATCATAAAACACAAACTATTTTTTTGTTTTTTACAAAATGTTCCAAAAAGTTTCAGAATAAAGTTTCTTATGACGTAATATGAAAAAATTGCAAAAAAAAATATTATTTTTCATTTTATTCTCTTTTAGTTCTTGAAGTATAAACATAGCTTGGCACAACTCTACTATACTTATCTTTCAAGCTGTTTACACAACGGCTATGATAATGATCCTCAAAACCAAAAATTGGGTTTTGCATCTGAGGCAAGAAAGGTTTACCAGGAAATATTTTTTAGAGGGCTTTATAGTTTTTAAATATTGAAATAAAACTCTTTGAAAAAAATATTGTAACTAAACGACAATTTATTAGCACAGCAGTGTACTGTAAAATCAAATTAAGAGTTTAACATTTTGAAATATTTTTTACATAGTAGTTAAAGTGCAAATCATTTATTCCATTTACTACCAGGTTTCTGTGGGGAAAAAGTCAAATATTACAGTGGTTTGTAAACTGATTTCAACAAAATATTTGTTACAAAAACCTTAAGTTTAATATTCAATTTTTAAACTACATCGGCGGTTTTTGTTGGACCGTATGCCTACCTCCACAAAACACGAAAGAAAATAGCGAATTTATTTATTACTGTAGTAAAATGTTGTACTTATAATTCGTGAATAGAAATGTTTCAGGTTTGAAAGCAAAGTATGTTATTTTTATTATAATAAATAAGTTTGTACGTATAAAAATAAGTTTTTTTTTAGTTCATTAGTTATTAAAAATTGCGTAGATGTAATTATTACCTTTCCAAAGTGAATCAGTTTGATAAAAAACGTAAACATTGTTGTTTTTATTTTTAAGTATCTAGTAGTTGTTGGAAATGATATATCATTAGTTATTTTATCGTTTCAGTTAAATTACAATCCCCAAATTAACTTACGAACCTTGACAGATATGGTTAATTTTTACTAATTAAGAGTCAAGCTTTGTTTAGTGCAGAAGTTCAATACAGAAATAATATAACGAGTTATGAAAATACTTTAAAAACAAAAAAGCAGCGAAAAGTATTTTGTGACGTATGGTTAAAAAACTACTTGAAAATAGTTACAATATTTATTCTAAAAAAAAGAATTTTTAATTTTAAATTCTACTCAAAATTCCTCCTATTATTGCTATTACGTCTTTTAAAAGCCGTTTCTAACACGGATTCACAAACAACCTCATAATCAAATCTATTGTTTCTTTTTATTTACTTTTTATCTTCTTATTATTAAGTATGTATTTAGGGTTGTGCAAATTAATAATCTAGGTTTACCAAAAAAAATTCGAGGGCCTAACAGTTTTGAAACAGAATAGAAATGTTTGAAAAAAATTGTAATTAAATGACATTCTAGTCATTCTTACTTAAAATAGGTGTAATAAGTGTACTTAAAATAGAATTAATAATATATTTCAAAGTATTTGTTAAATGTTAGCAAAAGTGCGAATATTCATTCTATTTACTACCAGGTTCGAAGGTAAAAAATTCAAATTAAAATAAATAAGTAAACTGATTCTAATAAAATATTTGTTACAAAAAAAATAAATTTAATTTCTATTTAAAAATTACATTGCCTACCTCCTTTAGATGAGTAAAAAAAAAGTGCATTTTATTTAAGACGACAGTAAAATGTTGTACTTTTAATACATTGTAGAAACCTTTAAGTTTGTGAGCAGAGTATGTTATTGTTAGTATGATAAATAATTTTGTACGTATAAAAATAAAATTATCTGCTTTCTACATTAAACATTCATTAACTTCTAGAAATCGCGCAGGTGTCATCACTACATTTCTAAAAAGTTGATAAAATTTAAATTGTTTTTGTTTTTTAAATCATACTTATGTAACGATCGCTGAAAACCATATTTAGTTGTTTTATCTTTGGTTTGTATTTAGTTTTTTGTTATTACTTGTATTTTTTTCGTTTACAGTTGTTGTATGTGTACTAGTTTTAGCTTTTGTAAATACTATTTAAAAAAACCAAGTTGCAATCATTCGACATAAGATAATTACTTTTTACCAAATGCACGCATATTCTACCTTATCTATCCTCAAGATATGGTAAATAGATATGGTTGTTTTTCACCATTCATCAAGTTTTGTGTTCATGATTGTGCGGAAAAACGAGTGCTATAAAAAAACTTTGAATTAATGACAAAAAAAAAACAGCGAAATATATTTTGTGACGTAAGATTGATAAACTGCTTGAAAATAATCACAATCTTTGTTTATATATAATAAAGGTTTTGATAAATGGTCATCAAAGTTAAACATTAGTTCTTATTATTTTACAACTGTTTCAACACGGTTTTTTAAACTATACTAATTTCGTATAAAACATTGAAATGTCAATGTATTTATCATCTTAAAATTGAGTTTGTTTTTTAGGGTTGTGCAGAATCTTTGTTTTGTTAAATTATAAAAAAAACACTAATTAGTAAACTGCTTGAAAATAATTACAATGTTTTTTTTTAATAACAAGTAAAGAGATCCCCTACCTACAGTTCTATCTTGAAAATTCGCTTACACGCATTTAAAAAGCCGCTTCTAACACGGCTTCTCTAACAACTCTTAAATAGCACAAAACCTATTAACACTTCCGATATGTGAATGTTTTTACAATCTTACCATCGAGTTTTGTACCGTTGTTACCTGATTTGAGTTTTTTGATTGTAATAATTAACAAACTGATATGAAACTTTGATATCCTTGATAAAGTTCAACGAATTATAGTTTTTACTTCAATAAGTTATTTTATCGTTCGTTCGTGTTTAGTTTTTTTTAGTTTAGTTTTTTGATATCACTTGTATTTTGACTGTGATAATTTACAAACTAATACAAAACTTTGAAATTCAACAAATTATAGTTTTTACTTCAATAAGTTATTTTATTTTTGGTTTGGGTTTAGTTTTTTGTTATCACTTGTATTTTAAATTTAGCTTTTTATTTTGTTCGTTAACAGTTCTTGTACTGTGTACTAGTTTTAGCTTGTGTAAGTAAAATATTGTTTTAAATCAACAAGTTGTATTCATTCTGTATAAGTTAATTAATTTTTACCAAAGAAACGCAGATTCAACCTTATTTACTCCCAAAACATCCCTACCTTAATGATGTGGTTATAGTTTACCTTTAATAAATTAATTTTTTTAGTGAATAAATAATAAAACAGTTAATAAATTTGCAAAAAAGCAGCGAAAAATATTTTGTGACGTGAGGTTGAAAAACTGCTTGAAAATATAATCACAATATTTAGATAAGAATAAAGTTTAGTTATGAGAAATGATTCAGATTTCCATGTTGAATATTCTTTCTTCACTCATTTGAAAGCCGTTTCTAACACGGCAACACTATCAATTCTTTAAAAGCATGAAACCTAGTGGTTATTAATACTTATATTTTATTATATTATAAATATTATTTTATTATATTACCTATTAATATATGTGAATGTTTTTATAACCTACATTCGAGTTTTGTTCCATTGTTTTAAATTTTTTGATTGTGATAATTTACAAATTGATACAAAACTTAGTTTGTGCACACAAAATATTGTTTTCAAACCATTAAGCAGTTTACATTAATATAAGGTAATAACTTTTTACCAAAGAAAGCAGATTCTACCTTTTCTATCCTCGAACTACTCCTACAAGTCCTTAAAGATGTAGTTGTTTTTTTACCTTTAATTATCAAGTTATGTTTTCAGAGCAGAAATAATAAAAAAAAAGTACAACAAAAAATAGTTTGAAATAAGTTTGCAAAAAAGCAGCGGAAAGTATTTTGTGACGTAAGGTTGAAAAACTGCTTGAAAATAATCACAATATTTAGATAAGAATTAAGTTGGGGGGTTGGTAATAGATTTTTTATCTTGAGGATACATTCTTCATCAATTTAAAAGCCGTTTCTAACACGGCTACTCGAACAACTATAAGGATAAAGCCATTTACTAATTCCCAAATGAAGATGATTTTATAACCTTTCAGTAGAGTTTTGTTCCCTTGTGATATGGTTAAAGCGTTTTGATTGTTACAAACTGATATGAAACTTTATATTCTTGATAAAGTTCAACAAGTTATTAATTTTACTTCAACAAGTTTTTTTATTTTTGGTTTGTTTAGTTTTGAGTTATCACTTGCAGTTTTAGTCTTTTCCTTTTGTTCGTTTAAAGTTGTTGTATTTTGCACTTGTTTCAGCTTTTGTAAATGCTATTTTTAGAAACCAAATTGTTTTCATTCAACATAAGATAATTACTTTTACCAAATGCACTCAGATTCAACCTTATCTATCCTCAAAATATTGTAATGAGATATGGTTGTTTTTCACCGTTCACTAATCAAGTTTTGTATAATTTTGCAAAAACGAGAGCAATAAAAAAACTTTAAATTGATAACACAAAAAAGCAGCAAAAAATATTTTGTGACGTAAGTTTGGAAAAGTGCTTGAAAATATTCACAATCTTTGTTTATGTTAAATAAAGGTTTCGATACTTAGTCTTCAAAGTAGAACATTAATCCTTATTAATTTAAACTGTTTCAACACGGTCTTACAAACAACAATAACTACGTATAAATTATTGAAATGTGAATGTATTTATCATCTTAAAATTGAGTTTGATTTTAGGGTTTTGCAGAATCTTTGGTATATTAAATTATAAAAAATCAATGATTAGTTAAACTGCTTGAAAGTAATTACAATGTTTTTTTATAATAAGTATAAAATTCCCTATTTTACAGTTCAATGAAAAAATTCGACTTCACTTATTGAAAAGCCGTTTGTAAAACGGTTTCTCTAACAACTCTTAAATAGCACAAAACCTATTAATACTTCCGATATGTGAATGTTTTTACCATCTTACCATCGAGTTTTGTACAGTTGTTACCTGATTTAAGTTTTTTGATTATGATAATTTACAAACTGATACATTGAAATTCTTGATAAAATTCAACAAATTATAGTTTTTACTTCAACAAGTTATTTTATTTTTGGTTTGGGTTTAGTTTTTTATTATCACTTGTATTTTTATTTTAGCTTTTTATTTTGTTCGTTAACAGTTATTGTACCAGTACAGTATTTTTCTTTTAGCTTGTGTAAGTAAAATATTGTTTTTAAACCAACATTTCAGTATAAGATAATAAATTTTTACCAATAGAACGCTGAATCAACCTTATTTACTCCCAAAACATCCCTTCTAGCCGTTAATGATGTGGTTATAGTTTACCTTTAATAAACAAGTTTTGTTTTCCGAGCAGAAATAATAAAACGAGTGCAATAAAAAACAGTTTGAAATAAATTCACAAAAAAGCAGCGAAAAGTATTTTGTGACGTAAGGTTGAAAAACTGTTTGAAAATAATTACAATATTTAGATAAGAATTTAGTTAATTATAGCTTAACATATTTACAGTTCTAATTTAAATATTCTTTCATCACTCGTTTAAAAGCCGTTTCTAACACGGCTACACTATCAACTCATTTAAAGCATGAAAACTTTTGGTTATTAATGTTTATATTTTATACCATTATAAATAATATTTTATTATATTACTTATTATTATATGTGAATGTTTTTATAATCTTACAATCCACTTTTGTTTAGTTGTGATCTGGTTTAAGTTTTTTGACTGTGATAGTTTACAAACTGATATGAAACTTTATATTCTTGATATAGTTCAACAAGTTATTGTTTTTACTTCAACAAATTATTTTATTGTTGGTTTGTATTTAGTTTTTGTTACCACTTGTAGTTTTAATGTAGATTTTATTTTTGTTTGTTTACAGTTGTTGTGTTTTGCACTAGTTTCAGCTTGCGTAAATTTTTTTTAAACCAACAAGTTGTTTTCATTCAACATAAGATAATTACTTTTTACCAAACGCACGCATATTCTTCCTTTTCCTTCCTCAAGATATGGTAATGAGATATGGTTGTTTTTCACCGTCAGTAATCAAGTTTTGTGTTCATAATTGTGCAAAAACGAGTGCAATAAAAATAAATAAAAATAAATTCACAAAAAAGCAGCGAAAAAGATTTTGTGACGTAAGTTTGAAAAAATGCTTGAAAATAATCACAATATTTATATATGTATAAAAGAAACGTTAAATATTTAGTCCTCTCATTCTAACATTGCCATTAATCATTTTATAACCGGTTCAACACGGTATTATAAGCATAAAAAACCTCGTAAAAATAATTGATATGTAAATATTTTTACTACATAAAATAAGTTTAAGGTTGTGCAGAATCTTTGTTTTATTAGATTACAAAAATGATCAATAATTAATTAAAATACTCTACAACATGTTCATTAAAAGTTCTTGTACTGTGTACTAGTTTCAGCTTGTGTAAATATTATTTTTAAACCAACAAATTGTTTTCATTCAGTATAAGATAATTACTTTTTACCAAATGCACGCAGAATCTACCTTTCCTGTTCGTTTCTATGCTCAAAATACACCTATAAACTCTTTGTTTTAAAAGAGTTCTTAAAAGTTCTTAAAAGT
This sequence comes from Thalia democratica, assembly GCF_965202585.1. NCBI lineage: Eukaryota > Metazoa > Chordata > Thaliacea > Salpida > Salpidae > Thalia > Thalia democratica. Next base: position 4,634,354 of record NC_139171.1, on the reverse strand, counting down.
TTGTTTTAATAATACTCTACCTCATAAGTTTGTCTAAGAACTTTATATTTCAAAAATTTTTAACTACAGGAGTTTTATTAATTTTTTTAATATAATTTTTTTAACAGATCTCAAACGTTCAAGTGCGATCACTGCGGGCTCATCAAAAACCTCCTTTTACAAGAAAGACCGGACAATTGCAGCGCGAACGACGAAAAAGACCGCAAGTTGGCCAAGCAGATCACATTGACCAAGCCGAAAGGAGACAAAGACAAGGAAAAGGCAGGTGGCAAGACGGAAGGAGAAACATCGAGGGAACAGGAGAAGACTGGTGAAGAGGAGGCGACGAAGGAAAAAGGAAAAGTTGCAACAGAAGAAGCGGGCAGCTCTAAGGACGCGCAACAAGAACCAACAACAGCAGGGGAAGTCAAGAAGGAGCAGAAGAAGAAACTGAAAAGGAGAAGGACGCAGCAGCAGGTGAAAGTGGAAGAAAACCCGATGGTGGAGTTCACATCTCAGATACTCGTTGTCGTGCTGGTGTCTGTTATTTTGTTTCTCGTCTACAGAAGAGTTCATCTGATGCTGTATGAAGCTTAAAAAACTTTTGGAGGCAATTTATATATAAAAACTTTTGTTGTAATAATAGTTTTTAATTTGTAATACTATACAAATTGATATTTGTCTTTTAAAACTTCGTTTTAGGATTTAATTGGTTATGTACATTAGCTATAAAAAGTGTTAATTATTTTAACAGAATTTCTTAATTATTTGAGATTTATTTTTGGATTATGAGTAAAAATTCTTATATCGATCAAATAAAATGAACAAAAGTTTAATATGTGAAACAATTTAATAGACAACATTTAATGTTGTTTTTTTAGATAGACATCGGTGTCAATAAAGAAGCATCAATTAATTTTGTTTCAAAGCTGCAGTTTATACATGCTAGATCTTTCCACTGTATATTTATCAGCCTTATTGGGCATACTGGTAATATATATATTTTTTTATAAGGTTCTTGGTTTCATATGTTTTAAGAAAACAGTTTTGTTAAGTTTCGTTCTTATGCACTTAAAAATATTATAGTTAAAAACTGATTAAATTATCTAAGTTATAAAGTTTAGCTACTTATAAATCTTTTCAAATTATTTTTATTTTAAGATAAATTATAAACAATTGTACGAGGTGTATTTGATTTTTCGTGTTGAAAACTTGGTGAAATTTACTGTAATGTAATTTGATTTTGGTGTGAAGATTTATTTTCAATCTTATTTTCTTCAAAATTTTCTTTACATTCTATGCTTTTTATCTTTGGCAAGTGTACTTTTTCTTTATTGCATAAAAACCAAAACTTTCTTGCTTTTGTAGAATTAAGTTTATGTATTTTTTGATTATCTTATGTCTTTTTTACAAATTTCTAAAGGTTAAAAAAGTCAATTAAGTTTATATGATTTAAACTTATTCAGGTGTTGTTTAAATCTATTCACACCTTTTTTTTTATTATAAAAGTTAGTAGTTCGATTATCATTTTCACTAAATACATAATTTTCAGTTATCATAGAAATGAAAACTTGAAGTTTCTTAAAAACGAATCTTAATGATACTTTATTATGTAAACTTAAAATTTTTTTTCTAGAAATAGTTACTTGAAGTTTAGCATAAAAATCCAAAATTAAAGAAGATGTTTTATTTTTACTAAACTTTCACTTAGGATAAGATGGAAACCATTTTTTTTTGCTATACTGCTTAGACTGCATTGAAATTCTAAAATAAATATTTTATTTTAAAATTAACTGCAGTATTTTAAATATTTTTTTTGGTGCACTTTTTAAATAACTTCTTTACTATACACAGCAAATTTATGTTTTAAAGTTTTTGATTTTAATATACCTGAAGCACTTTGTATGAAATAAATTGTTTTTTTTTAATAAAAGTACTATCATCAATAAAAACTTACTAATATCTCACTAAATTAAATCGATTGGTGAATTTTAGTGCAATACACGAATAAAATGTTTCTGAATTATGTTGTCTATATGTTTGCATTTAAGCTAATTATTTTTTTTAATAATACAAGTTCGTAATCAATAAATTTAGCTGAGAAAAATTGAATTATTAATAAAGAAGTATTTGTTTTATTTATATTACTAATTCAAATATGCTCTCCGCTATGACTAGATTCTCTTAGTAGTATATACATTAGTAATGTTTGTTAGGAAATATTAAATGTTCTTATAAAAAGTAAAGTATTAGATCACTAAATAAAACTTTTTTACTTAAGTATAAAAGTAAATTTCTTTTTTGTTTACTAACAAAGTTTAATAATGTATTAATAAAAAAACTAATTTTGTTATTCTTTAAAAACTTTTAACAAACAGTTATCAAACTTTTCAAAGTTGATATTGACTGAAGCAAGTTATATTGTTTTCCATAAAACTTACTGGAACTTTTGTTTCTAAAATTAAATAATATTCAAAAATTTAAATCAAATTTACACCAGGGTTTTTCCTTTTAGAGCGATTTTACTGGATCAGCTGTAAATAAGTAGTAAGTTGGTAAAATAAATTGGCAAATAATTAGTTGATTAAATTTAGTTTAGAAAATACAATATTTAACAAAATGGTAAGAATAATAATTAATGTTTTTTTTTTTCAAGAGAAATTAAATATAGTAAATATTTCCAAATTAAATATTTTATCTGCACATATCCTGAGAGGAGTTAGAAGTGCAGAATAATGCAATATATATACTTTAAGGTGAAAAAAAGTTAAAACTAGTCGTTTATTCCTGGTAAAGATGTTTTTTAAACGAAAGGTTTTGAAATATTCTAATTTTCTAAACAAACTTGAAATAAAAAGTAAAAATTTTTTAAACTGATTTGATAAATAAATATAATTTGTTTAAGAAAAAAAAACTGTAACGAAGAAAACTAAAATTATTTACAAACAAGAGTAATTAATTTAGTTAAAAAAATAAATCAATTGTGTAATTAGTTTTTGTAAAGTTATTAAAAAGTAAGACAAAACTTGTTTTACAAGTTTAGCCAACATACTAACAAAAATGACTTCTTAAAATTTTTTTCTCTAGTTATATTGAGCTATAAATACAAAAATACTAAACTTTTTTGTTTTAAAGGTTATAAACTTACTTTTTTAAAGTTTACTTCAGTTAATAGTCTATAGCTTATATACTAAGTCATTAAAACAATAAAACAACGTGTTTCAGTAATTTTTTACAGTTTGCATAATATTTAGATGTATTAAGCACTTTAAAATAACCGAAGCTCAAAAACATGAAAGTATAGAAAGACCTATTAGGTCATCGAGATACACACCATTTATTTTACTTGATTGTTTTGAAATTTTAAAACTATCAACTATAATGATATAATAGCTTAATATAAAGAATTGCATAATGCGTGCTTTCCAAAACAAGTTGTTAATTAAGTTTATTTTTATTTTAGTTTAATTATAAGCTAATACTACATGCTTAATTATAATAGGGAAGTAACCTAACAAAATTAAATATTTAAACAAACTGCTTCCTTATTAAACAAATGTTTCACTTTAAGTTGTCAGTAGTCAAAACATTTTATAATACTTTTGTAGAGACTGGCCTAGGAGTAAATAAAATGAGACTTGTTTTGGTTAGTACAGTTGTTTTTATTATTAAAAACTAAACACATTTTAAATGGGATGATTAAGAAATATTTACATGATTTTTTTTTACTTTGCAATTTTTTTTACATAACGCAGAATAATAAATAGTTATGTTTTGACTTCAAAAATTACTTAAAACTTAAACTAACTTACATAAAAATCATTTTATATAAGTAATTACCAAAGTATAAGTAATTTTCTTAGTATTTTTACAAAATTCAACAAGTATAAGTTTCAATCGTTTTTGTTGGTTTAGAACTAAATTTTAAAAGTTAAAACAGTTAATTGTTTTATTATTAACAATTTTCTTAAACAGGTTTCAGTTTTCTTTCTGATGCTAATATTGAATTTAAGTGAGACCAAGTCTGATGCTGAAATCATATCTGGTTCAAGCAACAAATATGAAGAAGTGAAAAATTTTGAAAACACTTACACAGTAGACAAAAACGAAACAACACATAACCGTTCAAAGAGAGCTTTTTATGACCCAGTTGTCAATTGGTTTAAGAATCTTTTTGGAATTGAAATAAAAAGGTTACTACCTAAAAACTATTATATGCTATATATGTATATTGAAAACTTGTACACTTTCTTTTTTGTTTTGACTGACATGACTTAGTTCTTTAAAAAAATGTAGGTTTAACTTTCTCTAGTGATTTGAAACAAAAATAAAAGAAAACTATAAGATAGTATTATAAACTATAAAAATTTGTAAAGAAGAAAATTACAATTTTAAAAAATTTCAAAACAAATTATCTAGTTTAACAAGTTTTTAAAACAAATAAAAATAAAAAGTGAGCTAAAAGGAAAGCGAGCATTGTTCATCTTTTCATACTTATCATTAATTAAAACATAAAAAAAATTTTTTTCAGTACAAAATGCTACCAATGCAGTGACCCGACTTGCTCAAACCCAGTTGTTCAAATGTGCACTGGGCCTCAAAAGTACTGCTACAAGCTTACTCTTGGAGAAGATGGGAAAACAATTGATGAAGGATGCGTCTTACCACTGGATGAAATAGTTTGCGAGAAACCTGAGAATTGGGATAAAACTTACAATATTGCGCAGAGTGTTGCAAACTTTTTTGGCAAAAGTCTCGCCAAACCCAAGTTTTCTTGTTGCCAGGGCGACCTGTGTAACGGTGGTAGTTCGTTGAAGAACAATTTGTTTTCGTGGTTTTTTGTACTCGCTTTTTCTGTGTACTTACTTTGAAAAAAATATTTACATTTTGTAAGCTTTAGCATATTATCACACAACTTTTTATAAAAATACTTAAAACTAATGGAATCAACTTTTGAAACTTTTTTTATTTCTTTTTAAGTTGATTTTTTATGTTTGCATGAAATTAATTTGAAACATAAGTTTATTTTAAAATCTTTTTTGTAAGATAAAAAAATATACAAAATTTCCTTTATTAAATTGCTTAAGACCTCCTATCAAAATTTTATTGTTATTCCTTATATCCTCTTTATTTTTTTTAGTTGTGAACAGTGGTCGGTTAAATAAGCTTTATGAAAAAAAGGCAAAATAAAAAAAATGATGTGCCTAACTCAGTTTTATAATATTAAATTTTGTATTTAAATTTTATTTATAAATAACTGGTTCATGCTTAAATACAGCATCGATTCGATTAACCAAATTATTTTAATAGTTTGTTTATAAACTTTGTTTTTTTCGACGCTTAGTAATAGTTTGTTATCGAAATAGAAAATATTCTGTAAAACAACATCATTAACTTAAGTCACAGATAAAATTCTTGAATTAATGTTTGTTCAAAATGATAATGATGGTTAAATATGTATATAATATTTTTTTTTTAAGCCAAAGTTTGAAGCTTGTTTATTATTTTTACATGGTGACCGTTTCAATTCTTCCTGTAATTTCATTTTTTTGTGGGAAATCTATAAGCTGACTGTAGTGCTATTTAAATCTTTAATAAAAAATATACAACTACTACGCATATTTCATTTAAAAGTTTGTTTGTAAAATTGTACTTTTGTTTTATTTTATCCATCTTGTTTGCTTTTAATATGTAAATTTCAAAGCTTTGAAAAAGCCATTTTGGCTACCAGGGGCAACAACTGGTAAGGGACAAAAAATTAATTATGTAGTCAACTAGAAAAGGGAGATATCTAATAAATATGGGCATTTTTTTTCAAATTGCTATATGAGTGGACGATTATGACAATGAGTTTTAAAATCTCTGTGTAAACTCTAAACTTAAGCTTTGTCCTGGACATTGAACAGTACCCAGGGTCTATAACTGGACAACCGAAATGTTTTATGTACACGGTCGTTCGACCACACTTAGCGCTTTTTATTTTCGTTCAATAAACAGTTCAATTAAACCTTCTTAAAAAATACAACATTTTGTAGTGTAATTTTAGATTGTTAGTTTGTAATAGTTGTTGAGTTTAGTTACGTACCCAAAAAAATAAAATCACAGCAACTCGAAGCTTTATAATATTTACTTATAGTTGTATAATAGCATAAAAATCGCTTCATGTAAGCTTTCTAAACCAAGTGATAATTAAGTGTTTTTTTGATACAGCTTAACTAGATGCTGATATCACAAGCTTAATTAGTAATACGCAAATAGCCTAACATAATTAAAATTTAAATAAAGCTAGTTCCTTATCAAACAAATATTTAATTTTAGTTTATCAGTAGCTCAAAATATTTCATAGTACTTAATTATGTTGAATAGTCTTCTTTAAAATAGTATACTAAACAACAAAATTAGTTCGTCAAATATGAAAAACTGCTGTGTTAGCTTTAGAAAACTAATTAAAGTTAAAAATTCAATTTATTTTTAAAAAAGAGCATGCTTTTAAAACATTAGCAGCAATCTGCAGAAAAAAAATAAAAATGGATCGCGACATGCTTTTTAGTTAAAACATAAACTTAGTAGAACTTAAAAAAAAAAGTTGTGCTCATTTTTTACTTGTGTGTAATCTGCAACCTATTTTTGATTGTTTAATTAAACTTTTGATTGTATGTATCTTTCACTTTAGGAAAATATTTAAAATGATACTGTGGCCTACAAAGGTTTTTATTCTATCAAATCTAACCTGTTTTACCTACTGCCGACCCCTGCTTTAGATGTATTTCCATAATTCAAAAAAAACTTGTTTTACATTAGCTTAAATTTAAATTGATGAGAAACATCACTTTATTATTTCGTTAATATTTTTATAGTAATAAATATGAAGTGGTGTATGGCAAAATTTAAAGTCAACATAGATTATTTTGAAAATTATTTCGTGTAAGAATCTAATATTTTATAGTTGCTAAACCAGCTATTTTTTATATTTATTTTATCATTTGTAACTATGTTTGTTTTCAAATAAAAATACAAATTACTGATATTTTCTAGTTTTTGGTAGTTGAATTAACCTCCAAATATTAGAAAAAGTAAAAATGAAAATATAAAATAGACTCATTGTAAAAAGTATGTTAATTTAAAATAAAAATGTTCCAAAAAAGTGCGGTTTAAAATTTCATTATCAGAGTTGCTTTTAATTTAAAAAGTTAAAAATTTGTAAAAAGACAAAACTAAAACATAATAGATAAAAACAAAAAAGTATTCTTCTAAAGAGCATAACATATAAAAATTTCCTAAAAGCTAAAACCTAGAAATAAAAGTGTATAAAATAAAATAAAAACTATGCAAAATTATACATATAGTTGTTACTACTAGTAAAATACTATTTAACAAAAGTTAAATAAAAAGTTATTAACATACTATTTAACAAAGTTAAATTAAACTTATAATTTTAAAATAAACCTACAATTTTCCTAGTACTAAAATTATGGATCTGAATATTTTGTCAAGTTGCAATTATTTAAAAGAAAAATTAGGTGGCTAGTAACTCAACATACTAAAAAAAAATATTAATAGATATAGTTTTTATGAAAACAGACATTTAAAAATAAAATGTTTTAACTATTAATAGAATATACTCATGGAGTCACTTAATTCTTTTGAAACCAAAAATCTTAAATAAGAAAGAATAATAATCTTGTAAGAAAAGTGTTTTCATTAACTTAGCATATATATTTAAAAATTTAATATATTTTTACAATCTTTCACATTTATCCCCGCCTTTTTCCTTTTTATTTTCACATTTAGCTACTCCTGACCCAAATTGTATTGCCCTCTTTGGTAAGTTTGCACATTTTTTAAGTCCTGTCGGTGAATAACGTGTATTTTAAACTAGTTGTTTTAATAAACATTAAAGTTAATAATATTTACGTTTATAAAGCCAAGTTTTTTCTAATTAATTTGATTTTTATGATTTTCTTCGGTTGCAAACCTTCGTAGATTAGATATTACTATTTCGTATGAGCAAAACTGGTAGCTATTTATAGCTGATAACTAATTGTGATTTAGAACTAATTCTTATTAAATGTAAATAAACTTTTAATTTAACTTCATTAAAATTTTTAAACTAATCTTAGAATAAGTAAGGTTATTGTCTATTGTTTAGCTAGATATTTTTGTGATTTATAGAATTTATTTTCTACTTGAATTAAAATATCAGAGTATGTACTGTTAAAGTTATTTTTATAACCTTGTAAAACTTTTAGTAAAAAAATTAAACCTTGTTTGAGTTTTAACAGTACTTTTAAGAATTTGCTTAGAATATATTTGCAAAAATAAAAAAACTAATTATCACATACAAATTAGAAATAATTAAAATCAATTTAAATAAACAGTGAGTATGTTTTGAGAAAGATAATGTCGTGACATCAATTGTACTTGTTCGTTTTTAAAGTACGTATAGTATACTTTTTAAAAAGTTAAACTTTTTTTAGACCACATTTAATATCACACTGAAGAATAAAATAATTAATCCTTTAAGTTTATATAATCAGTGAGTGTATTTTGAGAAAAATAGAACACTAAAAATTGTGTTTGTTTATAAACTACGTATTTTTAATTTGTAAAAAAGTATAATAAATTTGGAAATCACATAAGATGTCACACTTATGAATAGGATAATACTTGTATCATCTAACTCACCTAATAAATAAGCACAGCATCTTAGTACTAATTTTTCACCAATACCTCTTTCCAACTCATATTGACATTTATATTTCAAGGGTATATTGTTAAGAAATGATGTTAGTTTCTCATCTAAAAATGGAAACCTAGCTTCTTTGTGGTGATCTGTTATTACTCTGTTGGAAAAATATAAGAAACTTTTTGAAATATAAAAATTAAGTTTACTTTCTTGAATAAATACTTTCAAAATAGAAAACCAATACTATAATTTTATTTTTACTTAATATTGTGCATGTAACTAATGTTTTAAATTCTAAGAGCTTTGGATAAATTAGAATTTATATGTAAAATATAAATTTATACGCAGTAAAAAAAACCTTTAGTTTTTTGCTTGGAAAATTATTGAAAAAAAAAATCAAAATTTTTATTGTCATTTCTTCGAAGTTCCAACTTTTAATTCTCTATAGTTCCATGTTAACAAACATGAAATATATAAATATAAAATCAATATAAATTCATTTCTTCAATAATCATTCATAATCCTCTATAGCTCCATATTAACAAATATAGAATATATAAATATTAAAAAAATTTTAGTTTAAACAAAAACCTGTCATCTCTTCCGTAATCTATAATACACATCTTTTCAACCGCCATGTTAACAGATATAAAACTTTATAAAACAACCTGTCATCTCTTCCCAAGTTCCTGCTACTAATCCTCTCAACTTCCATGTTGATTTCGTCCCTGAGTTTCCGCATGTCGCAGTTGTTATTTAGGTAAATTCCCCTGTGCCGAGAGTACCCGCCTAGTTGTTCATCAGCACCCATGCCTACCAGTAATAGTTGAGCTGTTGAGGTGTATACTTCGCCATCAACGAGTTTTCCTGTGTATTGGTTTTGAAAATGATAATAATGTTTAAAAATAAAACAAATTATTGTCTACAATCATTTCAGGAAGTTCAACTTTTAGCAGCTTAACGACCATAAAAATTAATGTAAAGTTTAACGCAAGACTGGAATTTACAATTAACTTGTGAGTTTTATAACGTAGAATAAAAATGATAACACATACTAATAATAAACATAAAACTTTGTATCAACTAAATAAGAAAGTCAAATATGAAAATTTTTATATCAAGTCAAACCTTTTCCCCTAGCAGCGAACCATATAGCGCACGCTATTGAGTCATCCAATACAGTTTGCTTGGGGTAAATCAGATCTCTTATATTGCTTGTCCTCATTCTACTGAGCTCTTCCACTGTGACGTCAATCTTCACAAATCGCCACTTACGATGTGGGCATAATGTTTGAAGTTCTTCTAGTGAACTCAGACCTGGTATAGAATTTTAGAAAAAGTTGTAGTATTATAATTTATGAGCAGTACTTTAATAAGAACTTTGTTTAATTTTACATCACTAACTATTTTAAATCATATTGTTTTCGTTCATTAGATTATTAGTACTAAATTTTGTAGATTCTTACAACGAAAAATTTTGTATAAGTTTTGTCCTGAAATATAACTGAATAAAGTTTATGAGTTATTGATACTTTGATCTTAATTAAATAAGTTATATTATGAACTTATTTTCAAATAACATCTAAACAATCTTTTACAAATATTTAAACTTAAAAACATCTTATTAGCTTTCAAACCTGTTTTCCTATCAGGAAGGTCGTAGTTGTTTTTATTATTTTTAGGAAAAGCTACATTCAGTAGATCAATAGGTTGATGTTTAGGTACATACAAATCTGCTAACAATGCAATAACTGTACAATCAATTCCCCCACTGAACAATATTGCTACTTTACAATCGTTTGAAGAATTCTGAAAAAAAAGTTTTAAGTTAACCAAAATATTACATAAAACTATTGAACATAACTATACTATATTGAACACATTTTGTCAATCAATCTTTATACTTCACTTTTGTAAGCATAAAAACATTTTCTATAACCAATATAAAACAATAATATAAAATAGCATAAACTTTATTTCTTAACTTTAAAACTGATATCTTTACTTAAAGGCTTATACTTTATTTATTAAAATTAAGGAAAATATATGCACAATTTACGATTATAGTAAGTAATATTTACCCAAAGAGCTACTTTGAGGGTGTTTTATTAGATTAGACTATGTTAAATTATAAATGTTTAAAGAATATTGATTGTAAACATTTAGCTATGAATAAAATACTAATCATATGGGTAAAAAGGTTAAAGTTTATAATTTAAGCGCGATTTGGGCCACTATGCAGCGCTGAATTTAAAGAGACAGTTTATTGTTGATAAACATTGGAGGTGAAAGTTAACACTGCAAAACTAACACCTACTCATGTATAATATAATAATATTTTTACCATGTTGTTTTCCAAAGAACTCTACAAAACATCAGTTACACTACAATTATTTGATTTTGTACTAACTTTGTTGTTTTTATCACATTGATCCAGTCTTTTCTCAACAGAACTCTTCAAAATATCGATCATCTCTAGACACAACTTCTTCCCTGTGTCTTGTTCCAAGTATTTCTCAAAAGTTTCAAACGGGGAATCATCAGTGTTGAGGTCAAGATCTTTGTAAACATAATCAGCGCCTACCTGTACAATAAATATAATTAACCATATAACCATGATAAGCGAGTAAAACCATATAAAAAAAGCTAATATATATTTATTACTATCAGTTATGCTACTGGTTTTTTAGGCTTTCTTATTTTGTTCTAGTACACTTTTTTTGGATTATTTTTAGGTTATAACTAGTATTAAAGTAAAAAAACTGTGTTAAACAGTATAACAACATTAAAAAGATACTGTAAATTTACTTTAAATGTGTTTTTTAGTAAATAAAAATCTTATGAGGATTATTTTTTTTTTATCTATGTGATAGATTTTTCAGAATAAATAGTTTGAAGTTAGTCTGCCTTTTTTATACAAAAATTGGACGCCTTTGAATAATTTGATTTATTTACAACGAAATTGGTTAAAAACTCTAGAAAAAAGCTATCTAAAACAACTCTTTAAAAATAAACAACATATTTGGAGATCTTTCGTTTTATTAAAATACTCTGAAAAAAAATTGAAAATGTTTAAATAAAAAAGGAAAGATCTCTGAATCTGTTTTTTTTTTATATAAGGGTTCACAGAGATTTCTTTCTAGGGCTTTTTCTAAACCAATTTCATTGTATGTAATAGATTTTTTTGTCAAATCGAAATTTCACTGCTAAACATGTCAAAATTGTTTAAAATTCGAGGTTTTTCAGTGATTTTTGTTCAAAATTCCAGTTTTTTTTTCAAAATTTATCAAATTCCAGGTTTATTTGCCACTCTGTAACTATGCAGCTAAAATTTTGATAAAAAAGTCATCAAATAAAAAGCATAGTTAAAAGATAATAAGACAACATAGAAAATACAAAAAAGAAAGAAAGTTACAATATAAAATAACAAAGTAACAAACCTGTCCGTATTTACTCTTCATGGGTGTCTGTAATACATGGTCGTTTAAAACTTCAACATCGTACTTTTCATGAAATTCCGGATTTGTTTTTATACTCCCGCTTATAAATGACTGCCAAGGGCAACACTTCCACTTGACATCTTCTTTTTCAAGAGATAGGATATATATCTGGAACAATAGTGTAATCTTTACTTTTATTTTTATGAAAGCTAATTTCAATATACGTATTCACTCAAAAAAACTAAATAATCTACTTCACATTTCTAATAGTTGGCTAATAAGTATTTCACAAAGTTTAATAAGTTATTAGGGGAAAGTACAATGACTTATTTCCTACGAAAAAAGTTTGTTATAAATCTTTTTTATGTGGGAGTATTAATGAGATAAGTTTTTTTATTATTCTTTTTGTACTATTTTCAACCAAAACATTAATTTTTGCTAAAAAGGTTTATTTTAAAGCTAAAAAAAATAAAAACAAAATTCAACAAATAATAATAATATTACAAACCCCATCACACGGAAACTCTTGCCAAGGTTCCTCATCACGATCTCCATGGCAACAAGCCACTGACGTCATCTCTACTACGTCATCACTATGACGTAACAACAAGCTCCTCCTGCCGAAGTAGTCACGCGACACAAACACCTATTTTTACAAATTGGTATTTATGAATTTATAAACTGTTAATTTTAACTTATAAACTATACATATAAATTATTATTGAAGAAACTGTATTATAAAATGTTCACACTACAAAACATTATTTTACACAAACACCTAATTTCCAACTTAAATAGCAACTTATAGGCTTTTATTTTTGCTTATTAAAACTAAATTTTTATAAATAATGAAGAAACTTTAAATAAAATGCTCAAAAGTATTATCTTAACAACTTTTTATACCTGATTTGTCCTTGTATGGAAATAAACGATGCTCCATTCTCCCTCTAGTGATGAGAATATTTCTAAAATTTCTCCTGTTGATGTGCATTTTGATAGTGACGTCATGATTGCTTCAGTGTCTGAAGAACCTTCTGGTATCTGTATGAAAGTACAAGTTGAAACTAATATGCATTACTAATATATGTTATAGTTATTAAAAATAAACAAATTTTAACATCAGTAGTTCATTTGAAAATTAGGAATGTTCTTTAAACGTTTTAAAAATTTTAAGCTAGAAAAAGGGTCCATTTTTTAGAAATAAATAAACAAAAAAAAGGTAATTCAAAAATTAACTTATTTATTGGTACCGAGAAAATGTGTTATATTTGATTTTTTTTTTATAAAACATAAGTTAAGGACGTAGGAAGTCTGTTTTGTTTTGAAAGTTTTCCATAACTAACAGATAGTTTTTACAAAATTTAATATATTTAAAAAGTTATTTTGAGTTTTGTTACATGTTTAATGCTATAATACTTATAGTCACTTAAAGCTTTCATATGTGCAAATGTTAGTTATTTTAAAATTAATTCCTTAATATTCCTATTGCATTAATCTATGTTTCACTTTTGATTACAGAAGTATAACCTAAATATTAAGCTTTTATCCTCATAAAAAATAGCTAAAAATCATTAAAACTTTCTGTTTAATCTTGATTTATTTTATCAGCAATATTAAAAAACTATAAAAACTATTGTTATTTTTAAAATTGCAATTATAACTACACTTTGAAATATTTAAAATCAGGTATAAAGTATTTAATATTTGTACATAGTTTACATATAAAAACAAATTTTTATTAAATTTAACTGAATTAACTTTTTTATAAAAGATAACAGTTTTTACAAACAAATCAAATACATTAAAAGACCTTGAACATTATTTATAACTTTCAACAAATCAATAAAAACAACAAATTAGAAGATCTTGATCATTAATTTAAATAAGATCTAGGTTAAAATAAAACTGAAATACAGTTTTACTACTAAGTATAGTAATATAAAAGCAGTAGTAATGTAAAAACATTAACCACTGATGCAATAAAATGTTTGAATTTATACAGGGTTCGCACTGAAATTTCAAAATAAAATTATAGGGAAATCCATTAAATTTGTTTACGAAAAGTTTGAGGGTTTTTGAGCTCTAATTTTAGTTAATAATCCATGACAAGATGTTAAAAGATACCTGTTGTTTGCAACTCGATAACCGAAAATTTTTTTTGTGCATTAGGTCCTAGGACCAAATATTTCGTGATTTTTTTTTGTTGTTCAATAAACAAGAAAACTTTAGATAAATTACATTCAACATTAAAAAAGAAACAAAAAATATCCACTAGGTGGCGCACCAGAGTCATAGTTTTGTTATGAAATTGCATATATTTCGATTGAAAAGAAAAAAACAATTGTTATAATAAATAAATTGCTATTTAAATAAAAACTATGATTCAAAATTAAAAGCCAAAACAGCTTCACAGCAAGTTGTAAAAACTCATAAAAAATTAAATTTGAATAATTCTAACCATGCAGTGTCGCTGATTTGGCTTTCAATTCAAAATCACCCAGCAAAAAAAACTTTTACCAAGCAAAAAAGAATTTCAAGAATTTTTCACATAATTTTTTTTAAAGGGAATTATCAGGGATTTATAGGGAAGTAAAAACCCTGTTTATATGTGCTACAAACAATAGTCTAATTTGAAAACAATATGTTCAAAAATTCAAAATTCTTAAACAAAGTAAATATACCATATACTTTAAAAAACTAAAAATTAATAATCAAACCTCAACACCACCGTACACTTCTCCGTTCCAAGCAAATACATTCCCATCATCATCAACTACCGGCTGTTGTGACATCACAATACCCCTCATGTGCATCACATACGAGTTGATTAATATATTGTGATATGTTGATGATGTCATAATACTGCCATGGTGGTCACGACCCCTGTTTAAGATGGTTTTGTAAATTAATCTTTAATTAATAAATAAGTCTATATACTCTTTTAATAATTGAGTGAAATATTGCTTCATTCAAGTTGAGTGAAATATACATTAAGTGATAAATTTATGAATATATTTTACTTCTTGCCTGTTTGACAGAGTTTTATAATTAAATTAAGCATTAAACTAATGAATATATTTGAAAACAGTTACCTGTTGGACAAGTTGGCAAGTGTTTTGTTTGAAGGTTGCTTGCATTTTGTGCCTTTCTGTTTGAATATAATTCAAATTAATTAATTTTTTTTTATTATATAAAACATTGAAATGATACACACATATAAAAGAAAATAAAACACTTGAAACTAGTTATCAAGTTGACAAGTGTTTTTTTAAGGTTGCTTGCATTTTGTGCCTTATGCTTCAAACATTTTAATTGAAAAACTGTTTTAGTTATAACTTATTTACAACTTAATTTATTTTGCAACAGCAAGATTGACACCACAATATTTGAGGACTTTTTAACTATTTTTTTGAATTTTTGTAAACAAAAATAAAAAAATATAATAATTAATACAAATCATAGTTAGGCGATACTTATATAACTATGCATGCAGGTGCAAAAAAATCCTACAACATAACAAGGAATTTCACATTTAAAAAAACATAAAATAGTTAAGGTTAAGACTCAAGAAAATTAGCTTTTGACAAAGTTATAAATAAAAGCTTCAAATGTCATTAACTGATAATTCTAAGAGAAATGTAATACAATTATGTTTATGCATCAGAAATAACTGATTCTAAAGTATGAGTTTGACATTATTGATATATATTCATTGTACCTACATGTTAAAATCTAAATGAAAAAAAAACTTAAGTGTTAGTTCATATTTGTTAGTAACACAACTGTTTGAATAACTAACTTGAATTAAAACAATTATAAAATAATGAAACATTAAAAATTTATGTAAGTTTAAAATACTAAGAAAAGGTTGTTTAAAACTTTAACAAAAAACATAAAATAATAATGGAAGTTTAATTTTAACAAAAAAACTAAGAGAAGGTTAAAATATAATACCTAGTAGTTTAAAAGTTTGAACAAATTTTGAAACTAGAATATTATTTAAATTACCATTTTCAGTTCTATACCATAATTTATAATAATAATGTTAAAAACAATATTAACAATTAATAGGTGTAGTTACTTCAACTTAAAAACAGCATATAAAAAAAAGAAATGAGTTTTTACTCAAAAATACAAAGTCAAAAAGTAAATTATTTCAAGTTTTACATTGTTCAAATTTAAAAGTGCTATGTTTTTTAAATAAAAAGTTATTTAAATGTCTACATTACAAACATATAGCATTGTAAATAGTACTTTAGAAATAAAATTTAATATACGACCTAAAATTATTTTATAAACAAAAAGTATGTACAACAGCTATACTTTAAAACATTCAAAATTAAGTCTAGAACTGTTATTATATATTTATTAATAATTAAGAAAAACTAACACTTAGTCTAAGACAAATATCAACAAAATACTTCAAAACATAAACTACTTTAAAAGTCTAACAAAGTTTCATGTTGTTAAGCTTGTCATTAAACTTTTCTTCTTAGTACCATAAGCAGAAACAATATAATTTCTAGCAACATTTATTAAGTAACCAAAATTTCTGTTTAAATCATTTAAAACTGTAGTTTTTATTGAATTAAAGTTTTAGTTTATGTAAAAAGGTACCACTTATGCCATTAAATAATCACACATCATGCAAGCTTGGAGCTGCAAAAATGTAAAACCCTAATTTAAAAATTGTAATATATTAGTTTTAACACTATTTAAAACATATTTATTAAAATTTATATATATTTTACAATATATTTAACTGTTATCATTTTAAAATAAATTTTTAAGTACATGACTACTTTTTTTTTTTATAAAATGAAAAATAGTTTTTTTCTTTGGATTTCAAACTGGAACAAAATTTTAAAGCTTTGGTTGAAAAGGGATAAGGAAATTTTTACAGAATTTGTTCAAAAAAACAAAAACACTAACTGAAAAAATAATTTATTAATTTAGTTTTCTCTTCTTCTGCAACTCAAGAATATCTAGTGTAATTTTAAAAGTTACTAATAAATACATCTTTTTTTTTTGCTTTTCATCTGCAACTCAAGAATATCTAGTGTAAGTTTCAAAATTTTAGAATTGCCCCCCCCCCCCTTTACTAATTATTTCCCCCCAAATTAATAAAATACCAAATACTAAAAACGCCCCCAGGAGTACTGTACCGCCCATCTTGGGAAATTCTGATTCAAACTCTCTAAATTAGTCAAAATATCTTATTAAATTAAGCTTAATATACCTCATTTGTTAAACAAGGTTGCCACTTTTTGAGGCAAACTAGTCTGAGTTGGACAGAGTTTATGAGAAAACTAGAGAATATAATTGATATGAGTAAAAAAAAAAAAATAAATCTTTATAAAGCTGAAAATCTTAAGAATACCTAATTAACAACTTTTTTTAATCAAGTTTAAAAACTAAGATGAGATTTAGAAAAACTATCATAAATAACCTGAAATAAAAAATATCTGAGTCAACATAAGTTTTTATTAGAAATTAAAACAAGCCTGAGTGTGCGGCAACTTTGAATAAACAAGCAATAAATTGTATAATAAATATGTTGAGTATGGTGTGTTTCCTGAGTGGTTTAAATTTGCTGAGGTAGTCCCAGTTTATAAATTTGGTAAAAAAAGACATGAATAACTTTCCACCTGTTTCTCTTTTATCCCCATTTTCAAAAGTTTTTGAGTTTTTAGTGCGTGAGAGATTGAAAAAATCATTTTTGTTGAATAAGGTGCTACAAGAAAAACAGTATGGGTTTAGAGAAAATTGTACGACCGAATTAACTGTGAATCAGATTGTTGATGAGTTAATTGGGACTGATGAGAAAAAATTGATAAGTTGCTCTATATTTTTTGTTTTGGCTTAAGCATTTAACACGGTTTATCATATAGTTTTAAAACCAAAATTTAAAAGTTAAATTTAATAAAAAACTATTTAAAAGAAAGAAGTCAATCAACTGTCATAAATAATGTTGTGTCTAAGCATGAAATTGTGGATGTTGGAATACCACAAGCTTCTTGTTTTTTGTTGTTTCTTTTGTACATTACTGACATAACTTTCTCTACTGAGATAAATATGAGGTTTTTTGCTGATGATGCCTGCTTAAGCTACCAACATAGTGATCCTGAGTATTTAAATGAAGTGACTAATAAGGTTAAAGTTGATAAATGGTTGCGTGCTAATAAACTTTTCTAATTATATCTTAATTTATTATTAATTTTACTAATTAACCAAAAACTTAATTTTTGCTTCTCAATAAAACTTCAAAAATTGTGAGATAAACCGTTTTCTTACTCAGCAGAGTGATAATGCAAAACACTTGGGTATGATTTTGGATGATAATTTAATTAGAAAAATATTTGAGTTCTCTGAAACCAAAATTTTCTAGGAGTTGTTATGCTTTGTCAAAATTGAGATATACTTTGGACACAATTACTTTTAAAATAAAATATATTAGTTTTTTTTTATCCAATATTGTATATCTGCTTGGTGGTGCTGCTGACTGACACTTAAAACTAATTTGAAAATGAGTTATCAGGTACGCTTTTTGTGTACCTGCTTGGACCACAACAAACCCTCTGTTTAAAAAAACTAGTGTGCTAAAATTAAATGATGTGCATAAATTGCAAGTTTGTAAGTGATGTGTAATAGTATAAAAGGTTTTGATGTAGATCACAATAGATTTACACTTGCTAGCTCTGTTCACTCACAAAACACAAGGTTTTCAAAAAAAAATATTTTTTATGAGTTAAAGATCTGGAATAGGGCTTTGCCTAAATTGATTTAGGTAATTGGGTCCCAAGTTTTGGTCTAGTATCTCTGAGACTTTAAAAAAAAATAAATAAATTGTTTTAAATTTAGTTATAAAAACTTTTTGTTAAAAAATTACAAGGAGTAGATCTAGTGTACTTTTGTATGCATGTTTTGTTTGTGTTGAAAATTGATCCATGTTATATGGACATTAGATTGGACATTTTGTGAATGTCTTGGTAGTGAAAGAATCATTGTTGTAAACTATTGAAACAAATTATACTTATTGTTAACTTATTTTGTTTGTTATATTTTTGTTACAGTGTCAGATTTAAGATAGTTCATTTTACTATAATTTATTTCATTTTTATTGTTATTTGAAATTAGAGGTAAAAGTATAAAATTTATATTAATCTATTATTATTTTACTAATTTTTATATTTTGAGTATTTATGTTTAGTTAATAGTAAAAAATTTATGTAATTCTTATTGTTTCAATGGTTTTATAATCAATATATATTTTTTAAATACAAACAGTATTTTTTTTTTTACTTACAGTATTTCTTTATTCTAATTAATTTTTAAAGAACTTAATACTTCCAATTAGATATGGTTTATTTGAGTTTGCAACAACTGATTTTGAGTTCACACTGGTGGCAGTGATCCAGACATGATTGGATTGTTGATGTATTTTTTGTTGTAGCGTGGGGAAAATACTTGCTTTAAGATTTAAGCTTCATGACTTTCCCACACTTTCAGGTTTTTAAATGTTGAGATTATAAATTTTTTGAGTTTTTGCCAAATGACGTGTCACTGAGGGATTTTTTTTTCACTTAAATTGATAGCTTTTTACTTTTTGGTTAGTTTAAAGTTATTTTTAAAGGGGAGGTAGAATTACAGGTGATGACTTACTGTTTGCTTGACCTTAAAAAAATGTTTATCGTTATAGAGGGAAGAGTAAGTCAGATGTTTTCTACCATAAAAATAACAAAAAAAAAACAAAAATTATTAATATTTATATAGGGATAAAAAAAACAAACAAACCTTACAAATACAGAAGTATATACCACACATTATGTTACTTTTTCAGATAAATATGCTAAAAATTAATTCAAAATAAAGTTTTCAAGCTTGATATTCTTCTTATATTTTTTAGTTGTTTCATTAATAATTAATTTCTATAACTATTTGAGAATTGAAACAAATTTTTATGTTAGGTGAATAACCTTATCTGAACAAGTATTTAAAGTTCAAAAATTTTAACGAACTAAAGTTTTTTTGTAAAAGTTATTGTTACTTGTTTTTGATTTAATTTAAGTTTATGCAAGTTCTACATTTTAATAAAGAGTTTAAGATTTTTATTTATAAATAACAAATGTTTTTATATGTTAATAAGACTTATTTACTTCGTGAATATAGTATTTAAGTCTATTACAAAAAAAGTCAAGGAAAAAAGGTCGAAAAACCGGGTGTACGAAAAAAACGAGAAAGAAAATAATAAGTACAGACGGGTTTAGCATAAAAATATGCTTATAAATTAATTATAACTACTACATAAATTAATTTAAAATACATATAATTTATTTTCAATGTCATTTATTTAAGTGTTAGACCAAAAAACAAGCTTTAAAATACTAAGTTAGAAGTTAAAAGTAACTAAAAGATACATAAGTATTACCTTTTTTTGATTAAAAAATGAAACATAGAAAAATTAAAAAACTGTTTATTAAAAAGAAATAATAAATAAAACTGTTTATAAAGACTCGTAATACTTTAAAATTCTATTCTAAAATTCATTAATTCCAACTTGAGACCCAGTAATCTTCCAAAACTTCGTCATTCATTTATTACTTATTTAACCTTTATACATTCAATTTATATTTATTTGGTCGTCAAACCAAACCATGTTTATTTTACAACTTTTTTACAAAAGTGACCCGTTTTTTTCCAATATTAGTATACAATAAGTAGTATTTGTTCTTACTGGTATTTTATTCAAAATTGTTTGCAATTTTTAATTATAATGTAAAATTTACTTTTATTTCGAGTTTTGATTAACAACTATTGCAGTAATATATAAACTGTACGCTTATTCCTATAGAATATACTCTAGTTGAACGACAAAAAACAACGATTAAAGTATTTGGTCCTAGGACCTGGTGCACGAAAAAACATTTCGGTAATCGAGTCGTACACCACGTATACCTTTTAAAGTCTTGTCCAGGACAAAGTTTAATAATTATGTCACAAAAAATAAGTAAAAAATATAATAACAAACCAAAATCTACAGTAAACAAAGATATATTAAGTGCTTTTATAAAGTTTTAGTATAAATAATTATAATTGTATTTGTTAGATTTTAGGATTGTTATTTAAAATAAGTTTTGTTTAGTAATCTCTTACTGTACATTTTTATAGCTCTTTGGATTATCAACAAATGATTTATTAAAATTATTTTTTACAGTGGTTTAATATAAAGAATTTTTCACATAAGTGACATTGACATACCTTTGTAGTTCTTGTAAATTTCAACACTTGGCTTTGCATTTAATATTAAGTATTTCATAAAATATTATTGAGTTTTTATATAGTGGTTAATATACAGTATTTTAGTACACAAATTACATATTTAATATTTCTTGTAATTTTTACAATTGGTTTTTTATACATTGAAGTTCGTTTAATAGAGAAACCCACTCAATTGTTGTGCCTGGTTATTTATACCTAATAATACTAAGTCTAGACTAAAGTAATAACTATGTCAAACCCCAATAGTAAAGTCACACTCAGGTAAGCACCAAGCGTAAACATTCTAGGGTAAATGAGCCTTTGGATGTTGGGTTACCAACATTCTATGGTTTTAACAAAAATATTTTGAAACTCAATATTTTTCATGATGATTAAAAAATATTTTTCAATTGTTTCACTTTGCACTATTTAATGCTACTTTTGTATTAAAAAGTCTTTAGTATATATAAAAAAATTTAACCTAGGTTATTTATTTCAAATTTTAATACTTAATTCTGTTTCGTTTTTTTAGTACTTTTATAGACTTAATGACCTGTTTTATATATTTAATCGTACCAAGATTTTAAACAAGAAAATAAACTTTACTAGTTCTTCAATAGTTAACTTTTATTAACATCAATACTATTTTATTTCGTCTAAGTTTAATTCATATTTACATAAATTTTAAAAACAAATAATATTATATTGAATTTTCTACACTTTTGATTAAAAAAATTATACACTGTTTTGGTTTTTGTAAAAAATGTCGAAGTAAAAATAAAGAAAGTGCTTTGTGTGTCAATAAAATTACTTAATGATTAAGTAAAAAAACTTCTCAAAGTATATAAGATTTTTGGTACATATTTTTTCAGTTTAATGTGTTTATGTACATATAAAATATTTTTGTAAAACTAGTAAGCTAATTTGTTCATGAAAAAAAAACTTATGTTTTATACAAAACCTAGAGTATTATGTACAACAATCAAGATCAGAAGACCAACTTAATTGTTTCTTTTCAAACTATGTTCAACGTTTTATTTTATCAAAACCGAGAAATAAGTAAAGTTTATGTCAAAAGTATCTCTTCATTAATTTTTCGTTTAACATTTTTTCTGACTAAGCAATTGAGCAACCTTGGAAGTTAAACGAACGTGTTTGCGCTTAGCTAAGTCAAACAAAGTAAGTTTATGTATTTATAATAAACTCATCAAATCCCGCATTAAGTGTCAATTAACTGTTATTTTACGTAAAAAGTAAGTTTAGAATAGCTTAAAAGATTTTTATTAACTTTAAATTTTTAACGTGTTTTTCTTATTTAATCAGAATTCAACTTTTATACTTTTAATGGTAATTTCTTTATATAAATATTTCTAAAATCTAAGCTAAAAGAAACTTATCAAACTTGAAATATTCGTAAAGAGTTTTTACTTCAAATATTATTTTGTTTGCATTACTTCTTAAGTATAACTATACAAAAAAAATTAAAAGTGTTCATTAAAATAGTTTTAAATAATATACTTATCATGTTATTATTTAGCTTTATAAACAATAGTTTACTAGAAAAAAAAAATTATTTGAGATTGTTCCGAAATTTTAACAAATTTGATTGTCTAAACTGAAACTAATTTTTATATTATTTTAAGCATATACTTAGGCACTGGTTTAAAAAAAATAGTTGAAATGAAAAACAAAAACAAGTAAATGAACAAAAATTTATTCTAAAAATCATAAAACAGTTGAAAATTAAATTAAGTACTTGTAGAATAATAAAGAAACTTTTCACTTTGTTAAATATGCCGTTTTATTGATAGCACAGATACATCTTTATGAGAAAAAACTTTTAAAAGTAACAGAACACCTCATATAACGACAAAATAAGATATACTTAAAACATTTTATGTTTTTATAAAAACCTTTATTTTTTTTTTAAATTTGCAAAGTTAAGCGAGTACGATAAAAATATTTAAAAAATATTACTACAAAACAAATTTAATCTTTATTAAACAAAACAAAAATTTTTAAATAAGCTTAATTTTGCTTTTCTATTCTTAAAAAATAGAGTTGCATCATCCTTTAAAATGTTCATTTTTAAGCATAAAGGTTAAAATAATTTTTCGTTGTTATATTGTTAATTGAACAACAAAAAATGTGTTCAAAATATTTGATCCTAGGATCTGGTGCACGAAAAAAAAACCTTTGGCTTAGTAGCTACTTTTAAATTAAAATACTTAGTCCTAAAAACACTTTTTACACCGAAATTTTTTATCTACTCTTTAAACCAAACAAACTGTTACGATTAAAAGAAAAACAAACGTAATTTAACTTGATTATGCTAATTAAAATAAATTTTCATAAATTTGTGATACTTAATTATATTTCATGTTCATAAGTATGTTGCGATTGAATAAAGTTTTCTGTTATCTCCCAACATAAAGTATATAACTCCTGCAAAAATAAATTAAAACTAACTTTCAACGGTTAAACTTCATTTAAAATTAGCAGTACTTTATGTGTATATACTAATACTACAATTTGATATTATTGTTTTTAGTGTTTGACAACGTTTCAGATACATAAAGGTGTTTTACTAAACTTTGATAAAGTATCTTTTTTATTAGCATTTAAAGCATATACCTTTAAAGCTAATATTAGGACAAAAGAAAAGCGTTATATTTAATAGCTTTTTGGCTATTTTCTGTTACAAATACATATTAGTTTAAAAAGCGTAGTATAATTAAGCATACTAAGTACGCTGTTTATTTATTTTATAAGACGTTACATTACAAACAGTAATTGAATTTAAGTTTTTTGAATGTATACTGCTTAACGTTTATCTATTAAGTAGTTTTATGGGTTACCTATAACAATATCTCTAACTTAATAAATACTAAAATTAATCTGATAAGTTAAAACATAGTATAGTATTAATATTGTCGAGTGTTATTTTTAAATGCACATATAAAACATAGTAAAAACTTTAATATTTAATTAAATATAGTAGTAAGTAATATCTAATATTTATTACTGCTAACTTTTGTTTAAGTAGCTTGTTTGATCTATCAAAACTAACAAAACTAATCTTTAAACAAATACATTTGTTTTAGTGCTAAAAATGTTTACCAGTTCAACTTCTTTTATTTCTAAATAGTTGTGCTAAAAGTAGTAACAAATCTATTAAAACTTTACCTTTTGAAATAGTTTTCAATTTATAATTTTCAAACTTACTAAGTTTCTGACCATTAGAGGTCTCATATCCCTCAAATCTTTGACAGTTCTGAATACATCAGCTTTGCTTTCCATTTGAAGTCTTTCATTTATCTGCAAGAGGGCGCAAAATAATCCACTGTAGCTTGATCCGTCTCTGTTTATTAATAAAAACAAATGTCGTTAAAGTTACTTGTACTTTTGATATGTAGTTATTATGTAGCTTTAATATTTTTGTTTATAGTTTTCAACTATTACTTTAACACTTCAAAACCGAGTTATGTTAAGATTGATTTATAAACCTCTTTTTCAAGCTTAAATGAAAAAATATGTTGCAATCTTTAAAAACTTCTATAGTTTAGAAAAACAAAGCTTTTATAAACAAAACAAGTTTTAACAACTCACTTGCAATGCACCATAACAACAGAGTTGTCATTAAGAATCATATCAACATGTTGAACAAGTTTTCCAAATTTTCTGCAAAATTCTGTTCTTTCTTCTTCTGTGAAATTATTTTCTTCTATGCAGTCCACATGTAGTTGTGTGATTTGTAAAGACTGTAAAATTAACTAATAATAACGAATTAGAAACTAAAACAGCTATCAGCGTAATTTTAACATTCGCGATTGCTTTAGATTTAAAGCGCGAGTTAAAAAGGTTTGTTGTTTATAAAAACTAGTATATTTAAAAAAACTAATCATCTTTATAAGTTATTTGAAATATTAAAATAAAATTTGTGGTAGTTGGTTGAAGAAAAGGATTTTAAATAAGTTGCCTACCCTTATTAGCAAAACATTTTACTAAATGCCTTTATTTATATAACTTGATTAGCAGTACCATTACGAGAGTAATTTATTTCTTAGAAAAAAAAAAACTTTCTAGTTTAGATTTTTAAAATGACAAAATCAATTAAAAAGTTTGTAAACTATCTAACAAATAATAAAAGTAGAAAAAGAAAACTAATATGCTCCTAATAACTATTAAATTATTACACGAACTTTTTATTTAAAATATAGATGAAATTCTCTAAATACCTTTTTTAAATATTTTATCTATATTTATGTATATATAAATATGTTTTTTAATGTTTTTAACCATATTTAATTTTAATTTATGTACTTTATTATGTATAAACTAAAAAAAGTAAGCTATCTTCTTATAACAGTATTTTTTCTTTAGTTAAAAGAGTAGGAATTGAGTTAAGTTAGAAAATAGGTTAAATAAAAAGAAATAGTTTATCTTAGCTTACTTTATTCACATGACAATTACTCCAGATATCGATATTTCTTAAATAAAAATAGTTCAAAGACTTTTATAGACTAACTTTAGTTTGATATCCAGTACTAGTAATATTCATTTTTCTTTTTGTAAATATTTCATCTTTAGTTTCTTCTAACAATTCAACAGATGAATTCCCAATGTAGAAAATATCACCAACTTTATTCGGCCAAAATATACCATCTTGTTCCTAATTAATTTTTATTACTTTATTTTAATTATCATTAAAACTACGCTTCATATTTAATCTAGTTTAAAAGATACGTACAGTTTATCAATTTTCGTTATCAAATTAGTTTATTTTTACTTATAAAATAAACTTTTCAACAAATTCAAACACAACTGAAAATTTTCTATTATTTACGTAATTGTTTAAATAAAGCTAATACTTACATGTCCAATAGATACAGTCAACGTGGTTGTATGTTCGATTATGGCGTTTATAAATTTTACACTAATGTACACAAGTTTAACTAACATTTCCAATAGATACAACCAACGTGGCTTTATGTTCAATTATGGCGTTTATAAATTTTTCCATCGTTGATGGAATAGGAGTCTGGGCACATATAGCTTTTCGGTTATCTTGAAAATTCTGTAAAAAGAGTGTTATAACGTTATAAATAAAACTATCAATTTTACTTGTTCACTGTAAACTGAGATCTTTTTAATATGAAAAACTTATATTTTTTTTTAATTTATCATGAGTAAAGAAACGATTAAAAATTTTTATTTAGAAGGTAGAAAGTATAGTTTTAAAATTTTGCATTATATTTTCTAATAAAAATATTTATATAGCTAGTATAAAAATTACTTTAGAATATTTTTTTAAACTTTATATTATTGATAAGTTGTTTTATTAGTAGAAATTCTTATATTGTTCGGTTTATAAAATAACCTTAACATACGATACATACAAACAAATTATTTATGATTTTAAAACAAATTACAAATTTATATTAACTTTAATCCACGATGCATTCAGATAAACTTCTTCACCAGGTTTTGTGTTTATTGATGACACAACTATTGTTTTATTATCTGTATTTTAATTAAAATAAATTTCAAAACATTCACAGAAATTTTGTTTATCCAAATTAGTTGAGAAAAGTTAATAATGAAACTAAGCTTAACATTATATATTATAACTGATTACCTATAGAAGTACGTTTATAACTTAATTAGTTAAAAGTAAATAGTTTTATGTCTAAGTACAAAATGTATTATTCATTGAAATATAGTTAAAGTATAAAATAAATTTGATTCAAATAATGTATTTAATTAAACAAACATGGAATAACTAAAGGATCTCTGTTGAATAATTTAATAATTTTTCCATTAGCTAAATCTTGTGCATTATTAATAACTGGTACCAAATTTAACTTATAAAATTCCTCT
The DNA here is from genome assembly GCF_965202585.1 of Thalia democratica. Classification (NCBI taxonomy): domain Eukaryota; kingdom Metazoa; phylum Chordata; class Thaliacea; order Salpida; family Salpidae; genus Thalia; species Thalia democratica. The sequence goes on along the minus strand of NC_139171.1, from coordinate 4,607,111 downwards.
TCTATTCTTGCTTTGAATCTGGAGGTTGAAATATTATTTTATTGTTTTAATGTTTAATTTTTATGAATTATATTTAATGTTTATGTTTTACAAAATATGAAAGATTATGTAAAATAGACTTATAAATAAAATTACATTCAAAAAATTAAACTTAAATGAATTCATTTACTATACTTTGTAGTTTAGGTAGTATAACTTTTTTATTTCTATTTTGCTTTACTTAAGAAAGTTTTCCTTTAATTGCATGTAAAATTGTATAAAAAATATCTTTGTTTGTTCAAAAGTTTTTAAAATGTACTAAATAAATAAGTAACCTTTTTTTATCCATTCTTATTTTTATGATCTCATCAACTGTCAAATCAGTTTTGTCCGACAAATGTATATCTAAGGAATTTTTTTAAAGGTTTTAGTGTTTATTTCTGTCGTACTTTATAGTTTAAAAACAACTTATACACTGTATAAATTAGCTAATACTATGTGTTAACTTCTTAAATTTAAAGTTATTTTAACTAAAATTCATAAAATACATTCTATCACTTAGGATATTCAAAAGGTTATTAACACCTTTACTATCTACATAAAGTATCATACCTTTTATTATATTTTTAGTTGGGTTTAAATTTTCATAATGTCCCATTTGAATTTGATCCTGTTTTGTTGCATCTTTTATGTCTGAAAAAGAAAACAAAGTTAATAAACTTCAAGTTAGACTTTAATTTAACATTTTATTTTGTGTGTTAATTTTATAAAACACGAACAATTTAAATAAATTGAATTAATTATTAAAAAACGCCTAAATCGACTAAAAGTTTTTTAAGTACAATTGAAATGTGAGTAGAAAAGTTCAAATATATTATGATTCAAAACTAAAACTCTTTATTTTTATTTAAGGCGGCTATATTAGAAAAAAAAAACAGATCATTTTTGTAGACGTAAAAAGTGTTTGTGAGTATAGTTACATTTCAAATTTAAAATTTTCACACTTTATGTACTTATGTTATATTTTTAGATTAAATTCATTACTTGAATCTTATTCTGTTAATAATGTCTACACATAAAATAATATTTAAAATTGGTTTTTATGCTACTTATATGCAATAGTCTAACAAGTTAAATTTTTTATTTTTTTTGGTTCATAACTGTTTATGTCAACAATAATAAACACTTCAACTAGATTTTATTGATAAAGTATTTTTAAACATATAAGTATAAAAAGTTTTTTTTTGTTAAAATATTAACAACAAAATAAACATATTTTCACTCTTAAAACTTGTAGCTTGTTTAATTTAATTGCTCATTAATACAAAAAACACCAAACTTTGTTTACTTAAGATCATTAAAATACATCAGTACGAAATTTAATTGCTTTGAGTTTTTATTAGCTATAATTTTAACTGCTACAAATTTACTATAGCAACCTTCAAAAGTAGTTTATAGTTTTTAATATAATAAATTATTTTACAGCACAATTTTATTTGATCTAATTGAGTTTTTACGTCTTAAATGTTTACCAGAAAGCAAATAAACATGTTTAAACTTGTGAAAAATTTACAAATAACTTTAAACATTTATTTTATTATACAGATAAGTTTTAATATTTCTATTTTCAAACCTTTTTCTTTAATTGTTTCGTATTCATGAAAACCTAAAAAATATTTGGCTAGTTTTTCAAAGTATCATTAGAAATTGATATTTAATAATTTGAATTTAAAAATACAAAAGTTAAAAAATGTTAAAACGTTACTTTGAAATGTTTCTAAAAATAATTATAAAATAATAAAATTTTACTTTCGTTTTGTTTTCCATATTTGTAGCTTTTTGTTTCATTTTTACTACTGTTAGAACCTGTAAACATTATTAACTAACATCCATTTACTTAAAATTATATAAATCAAAAAAAATATGTACAAAAATACAAACAACTTAAACCATAGATAAAACAACATTTATAATCTTAAAAAATTAAGTTCAAGTTAGTTTAGCAAAAATTAAACTAATGTTTATTTAGTGAACTCAAGTTCAAGTACTTAACTCACGAATTGTTAATTAAGTACACATACGCTTGCCTTATTAGCTTACATACGTGATAAATTGGATTTAAACTTAAAATTTTTTTTATCAGTTAAAATTTGTTAAGATTGTTGTCTAAAATGAATATGTTTATGCAGTATTAGATAAATTTAAACAAAATTCGGTAATAGTTTATTTAAAAATCAAAACTAAAATGGTAAATATGTTTAGTTAATTTTATACATCTAAAATTTTCTGTAGAGACGATCTTTTATTTTTACACTAAATAAATAAAAAACAAGCTGAAGTATTTACAAACTAACTTTTACGCCTCTTATACACGAAAAATCCAACTAATATAACGACAATCATAGTTCCAACAATCGAACAACTAATAATAACAGCCAAGTTGTTTGGATCCTCTATTGTTGGTTCAATATCAACAATATTTATTGTGAAACTTATGTTTAAAGGTGGAGAATCAACAAAGTATTCAGATTTTACAACTAAAGTATATTGTCTGCTGCCGTTTTGTTGTAGCTGTGAAATTTGTTTAAATGTTTAAAAGTTTTCTTAATTTTATTTTTAAGCAATCTTACGCTTTTTTTATTTTCCACATAGACAAATTCAGTTCTATCAACTTCATTAAATGTGCTTCTTATGTTGAATTTGTTTGTTACATCTGTTTCTCCTATGTTATATTTAAGTTTTTAATTAAAACTTCAATAGTTTTTATGTAAGGCTTAAACTGTTTTTAAATTAAAAAAAAAACTGTAAAACCTAAACATAGTTGTACGTTAAAGATATGTATGTGGTATACAATTTTTTTATTTGTAATAAAAATAGACCACTTAAATGTTAAGTAAATTTCATAATTTTATACTTTTGTTAAAATTTTAACTTAATCAAACATACATAGTTTTTTAGTTTTTATTTAAAACACTAAAAAAATTAATTAATTTTATGTTACCTTTTATAATTGTAAACAATTCTACAGCTGGGTTGCAATTAAATTGTAATTCACATTCATTAGTTGCATTTTTAGTCCAATTACACTGAGTTGGTTCTAAATTTTCTTCATCCAGTATCCTTGGATAGTCTAAATTATTTTAAAGTGCTTATTTTTTAGTGATTAATAATAAAAAAATATTTATATATATTTAATAGTTTCGTTGGATTTTATGAAACAATCTAAACTTTAAGCCAGAAAATTATTGTTTTTGTTAAATGGAACATTTTTAATAAAAAATGTTGTTTTTAGATAAGGTTTCATACATGAATAAACACATCAAAAATTGTATGGCTTATATTATAACTAACATTGAACATCAATTTTAAACTGTTTAGAGTCTGAATCAAGTGCATCATCGTATTTGCATTCATATGTATCTCCGTCATTTTCTAACTTTACTACTTCTGTAGTGTAATTTTCACTGCTGCTAACAAGTATGTCATTACGAAACCATTGTAAAGTTGAGTTAAGCTCATTCGAATAATCTACTTTGCAATTAAGATCGTATGAATATCCTTCTTTGACAATATTTATGTTTTCTAAATTAGTGTTTGTACTGACTTCAGTTGAGGTTATTGTTGGTTTACCTGTGATTTTTTTATAATTCTAATTCTGAGATGAAAATGCTAAGTTATAGTTTTGTACCTTATAGTAACTTTACCTTTAAATTGTTTTGTATAGTTAAAGAAACATGTTAAAATGTAAGGAAAAAATAAAGACTTTCTGAAGAGTTTTCGATAGTTGTATGAAGTTTACACAAATGACAGATTTTAAACTAACGATTAGAATCGACCACGGTAACATTCAAACTTTTTTCATCAAAATGATTTTCATACTGAGAATTTTTATCTTTGCATTTCACTACACTCGAACTGCTTATATCAAGTTGTGCATTGCATTTGCTTTCAAGGACTTCGTTACCTATTAGCCATTCACAGTTAGCTTCAGGATTTGAATCAACATCACAATATGCATTTAGTTGTTTGTCAGATCTTAAATAAATATCTATATTATTTAACTGAGCTGTTCCTATATTGACCTCAACTTTGAGACTTTTTATCGACGCTTGATCTGTTGTAAAAATAAAAAGTAAATTTTATATTAGATTTTTTTAAAGATTTTAGTGCTGTTTTAAACGAACTTCTAATATTTTATTAAAATTTGAATAAGAAAAATTAATAAATCTTTACAAAGTATAATATGAGGACGATTATTGTTTAGTCTATTATAAGTCTTTAAATTTATTTTCCATATAGCTTAGAAACATTTAAACACAAAAGAAAAACAGAACTTTTGCAACACTTTGTTAACTTTATAAACAAATCGATAAATATATCCAATACATGAAAAGTTTATTATTATTTAAGTAACATTAACTTATAGTAAAACAATATCTTAAGTATGAAATACTTTTGTACTTTGGAAAATCACACAAAACCTCTCAAGCTACCTAAAGCATCATGAAATATGAACATATGTAGGTTTAGTATAAGAAATAGAAATTAATTAGAAAACTCACAAAAAACATTTAAAGTTTCTACATTAGACAAAACACCAGGTTTACTGTAATACTCAGTTAAATCATTAGATGCTTTACAACTAATTGTTTTTCCATTATCATTTCTTGTAATACTAATTGTAGTTGTTTCTTTCTAGAACGTTCGAGCAAACTAATTTATTGTGCTTTAAGTTTTGTTATTAGTAGTAATTCTTTAGAGTTTAAATCTTATGACGTTGAAAGTAACTTTTAAATTTGATTAAAACATAAATTTAAATGAAAAAGGATTCAGGTATGACGTTTAAATTCTACTAACTTAAATAATCACAAAAATCATAAAACTTATTTCTTAAAAAAGTATAAATCAAAATATGAACAAAATGAAAAAAGAGAACAATTTAAATGACTGTAGGTACTAACTTTTATGTTGTCTATCTTGTTATCATTTAAATAAAATTCAACTTTATTGACATTTGGAGTGATTGCATCATAACTACACGTAAATACAATATTATCACCATCTTCTTCTTTTAACTCGAACAATCCGTCTATTACAACTCCTTGGGGTTCTAGTAAAATGTTTAAAGATTTTAAAAGTAAAGACATTTTTGTAGGTAGTATCTGAATTAAGATAAACTTTACTTTATTTTAACACAAATTACAGTTCTTTACCTTTACATAGTATTCTGTAAGCAATAATCAACCATATTTGTTCACCATAAAATAAATATTTGCTTTTATATAATTCTCCCCATAGAATTGTTGGTTTTTAGTCAAGTTTAAAAAATAAGCATTTTTCGCATTATATCAAAAAAGTTTTACTAACAAATTTTCGGTACTAAAAGTATACTTTTAAATCATTTTCTTTATTCTTTATTAAAGCTTGTTTGAATAAAATAATAACTTACCATACCAACATTGCCACGAAGAAATGTAGTTGGTCCATTTTCCGTTAGTTTCACAAACTGTACTTAAATTATCAACTTTATCTAATCTTTCAGAACTTTGCACATCAAATATTTCTCCATCATCAACGTAACAGGAAAATTGACCATTATCTTCATAAATTCCATTTTGTATTACTTCATTTGTTATATCATTGATTACAACGAATGGTGATATTGCTTGACAGCCTAAATTTCATTTTGGTTTAGTGAAATCATAAGCAATTGTAAATTTTCTTATATAGTTTAAATATCTTTGACGATAAGGTAAAAGGTATTTAAAACTTGATTTTATTAATTAAAAACTTAAAATTTTACAAATTAGTAATTAACATACTTTTAAAGTTAAAAAATTAAAACAGTCTATGTCAATAAAAACAAGTGATGTAAATACTTACTTTGGACTGTAAAAGTGTACTTGTTGGTTTTATAACCGCAAGATTTTCCTTCATAAGCATAAAAATTTACTTCTGTTTCATCTGTTAAACCGTTAATTAAAGATAAGTAAGACGTAATACTTCTTTCATTGTTTTCATTACAAGAGACACTGAAAACATTTGTTTGTCCGTTTAATTGAGTGCATATATCGTTATCTTGGTCTGTATTTACTGAATATTCAGCAAAATTGTCACCGAGTTGCCACCCTATTTTATTTATGGACAAGCTATTTAATGTCCCCTTGTAAAAGTCACCATAATAACCAACTGCCCAAATGGCTGCATTGTTGACCCATTTATTAATTATGACGTCATAATTCGGTTGTCTGCATACAATGTTATCTTGGTTTTCCCATTTGGCATCAGCTTGACATATAGTATTTGACATAACTGTACCAGTTTGGTTATAAACACATTCATCATTATTAGCACACTTAAAAGTTCCTATAGCTTCGTATTCGTAATTATTAACAGTACTTGTTGCTATTGATGGATCGCAATCTGAAATTAAAATATTTAGTTACTTTAATTTCAATTAGATGAGGAATTCAAAATAAAATTTCATAAGATTTTTGTAAAAATTTATTACTTTTTATTATCAAGAACCTAGATTTTATCAAATGGAACCAAAAGGCAAGGCTATAAAGCTTATATGCCTAATAGTAATATACAATTTTTCATATTTTATCTAACGATTGTAATTAGAAAACGACAGGTTTCGTATTAAGTTTTAATGTTATATCTACCAGCGAAAACATATTGAGTTTAAAAAAAAGTAAATATTAAATTGTGAGAAAATTATAACTGCTTTGTGTTTTTATGATAGCGTTTACTATAAAAAAAAAAGTAAAAAATGAAAACAGTAGTAAAATTTTACAGTTATAAAAAAAACCTTCTAGTTTAGTACACTTAGATTTTAATTTCTTTAAAGTATTTAAGACTTTTTTCTTTATTTTGACTTTAAATGTATACTTGTAGTCGGTAGAATAAAACAATATAATAAAATTTCTTTTAAATGTTACAAATTTCCGCAGAAAGTTACAAAAAATACACAAACTTTGTTGATGTTCACTAAAGTTGTCTTATAAGTTTTGAATTTATAAATGTACTGAACACTTTGTTTTAAACTTCACTTAACACGTCAATAAAGCTATGCTAAAGACTTATGGTTTACTTACAAGCTATAGTTTATTAAATCGTATTTTTTTGGTCAAAATATATTTTTACACTAACCCTCCACAGAGTACAAAATATCACTGCTTTTATATCCACATGTATCGTCTTTGTAGCCGTAAAAAGTAATAAGTTTATCATCACCTTTAGAAAGTGGTTGTTCTAAAGATAAACTAACAACTAGTTCACTATTATGATACTCGCACTCAACAGTTATTTGATTATTTGTAGGTAAGTTAATTTCAGTACATGTTGGTCCATCGTTTACTTCAAACTCGTAAGTTTGACCATCAAATATCCAACCAACTTTGTAAAAGTCTGTAGTGCTTATTGTTCCCGTGTAAAAATCTCCATAGAAACCAGTTGCCCATGTGTCACCTTGACTAATCGATCTTTCAATTGTGACGTCATAATTAGGTGGCTTGCACTCGACACTGTCTTCATTATCCCATTTTGCATCGGCCAGGCATGTTGTCTTTTCACATTGTAGATCACTCGGAATGTCGGTTTCACTTTCATAGAGGCAGCTTGCATCATTTTTGCACTGAAAAACACCTTCTGATCCGTACTCATAACTGTCGACACTAACTTTATCTTCAGGACAATCTAAAAATTAAAATCTAGATTTTCTTTGTGCTTAATAGATAAAGAAATTTTTTAACTTCTATATATTAATAAAACTATCCAGACAAAGTTCTGTGTTATTTTATTCAATAATGTATGAAAAACTTAAGGTTGTGAAACTCAGTATAATTTACAAAAATAAAGTTAATCTAACTGGAAAAAGTTATTTGTTTAGCATAAGGAACTTCAACACTATCAGAAAACTCCCAAACACCAAATGTTACTTCAGGTGAGTCATTAGAAATTATTTTCCTCTTAAGTTCGAAAGTAGTGTAGAATTTACTATTTTCTGATCGCCACGTTATATCAAAGCTATCATCTTGGTTTATACAATCAAAACTGTTTACATTATTGCTAGTACAAATGCTAATTATACCAGAAAACTTCCATCTAAATTGATAAGGTTTTGATTCAAGAGTTGCTTCATAAAATTTTCCCATATACCCAATAGCCCATTGATCATTGCCATTTTCTGCTTTCTGATTTCCAACACTTCTGCTCAACACTTCATCACCTGTTATAAAATGTAAATTAAATCTTATAAAAATAAAATATTGAAAAAACATATATCTAAATACCTTGGTGCTCAACATTTTGAAGCAATGCAATAGAAAAGATTTGTGTAGAATTCATGTCGTTTTAAATTAAATTATGGCCAAAGTACAAAAAACGCACAACGTAAAAATACCTCAAAAAGTAAAATTAAGATAGTGATGTTTAAGCTAGTTTAAATTTAACTAGTACTTATTCAACTATGTTTCTGATGATAGTTCTAAGTTCAAGAAAAGAATAAGAATAAGTATAAAAATGCAAAATAAATTTGATTACGTTCGATCACTTGCTTTTGTTTAGTAAATCTTTTTATTGTTCTTAATGTTTGTGAAGCGGGCATAGTCCTTAACTTACTTTTGATAACTAGCATAATGTTTCTTTTAACTTAAAAATGATAGTAACCAGTTTTTGTTTGACCAGTATTTTCATTTTTAGACGGCGGGTCGAATGTCTAAAAACTAAGTCTTTGACAGGCCGGGAACTTTAATTGTATTCAATTCACAAAAATGACACAACTGTCTAATTCATTTTTTAAATACTTTTTTTGTATGTAATTTTCAAACATTCCGTAGTTTATATTTAAGTACCTTTTAAATATCTACTGTAAGTTTAAAATATTGTTTTGTTCGCCAGACTTACAAGCTCGATTAATATATTTATATTCTGGTTAATATTCGAGGTTTATATACTAAAAAACGTTGGCGGGCCGTAAGTTACTTATGCCTAGTTTAAATTGCATACATTAGTAAAAACAAAGCTAAAGTTTTTTTGGTGCGTTTTGCAATTTTTAATTGTTATTTTTTCGCTAGTTTGAATAATTTTATGTTGTAAAACTTAAGCACAAATTTTCTAAAATAGTTAGTACTGTTCAAAACCGTAAAAATATTATATACAACCAAAATTTCATAAATTAATAAGTTTTGATACAATTACTAGTTTTAATAATTAAGCCGTTTACCTGTAAATCTCTATCATAAAAATTTATATTAAATTAATATTATATGTAAAAATATAATTTATAAGTTTTTTATTTAGATTTAAAGAAAATTTTAAGCAAGTAAAGAATCAAAAACGTAATAAAAATATTAAAACAACTATTAAATTTTGAACGAAAAGTCTTTATATAATCAAAGTAGCTAATAATACTTTTTACAAGGTATATTAAAAAAATTTAGATGTACAGTTAAAGTAGTTTTACTTTTAACCAAATAGAAATAGTTGTTGAAATTTTTGAAAACTAATACTTGTTAGTAATTTTATAATAATTAAGCAACAAACTTTACTACCTTTTGTTAGGCTGAAACACAGAGACCAAACAACATAGTATTGGACTACAAACTTTTGCTTTACACCATTCATTTTGTTTACCTTTTCAAAGAATTTTAAGTATCACTCACTGTTAGATAGTATTACGTCTTAAAACACAAAGTTATACCGTATAAAGTGGCTATCTATGAACTGTATGACTATGAACTAATATAATTACTAACTGTCTAAACTGTGTGAATTTTTATTTTGAACAAATATAAAGTATTAGCTTAAAATTCATAAATTAATTTCTTTTTTTTTTTTAACCATAAGAAATTGAAATTTACTTTAATGTTGTACGTTAAAAAAAGGTAGTTTTTCAAATATATTGTGTTAGGACGTTAAATCATAAAAGTCCAATCAAGCGTATATCATTAAAAATAAAAAAGTAGTTTTGTAAGCCAATGCTTTATTGACTTACGGTGTTTAAATGCTCATAAAATATGAGCAGCTGTACAAAGTATTTATGCACAAATTAAAGTGTTCAAAATCTTGTTTAGATTATAACAATTATAAAAGTAAAAGTTTAGTAACAAAAAACTATATCTAAAAACAATTAATACATAATACATAAAACGTTTAAACTTTTTAGAAACTAGCAACTTGACTTGCTATCAGTTAATAAGTAACCGAGTAAACAAAACAAATAGTTCGAGATTTTATTACAACACATTTACTCAGCTTTATAAAATAGACAAACTTTTTTTTTATCTTCATGAACAGTTCTTGTAAGTTTAATATAGTTTCTTATATAAGAGGTACACTACTTTGTGTTTTGTATAGTTGTTGAAAAAGAACTCCGAATGTATTTTAATTACATTTTTGGTAATTTAATAGGATTTTCAATTAAGTTAACTTTCTAATAAAATGTTTAAGTAACTTTATAAACTGTTATTTTTGAATTTTTTGAAAACTGTTGTTCGTAAAGTTTTATAATTTAAATTAAATATTGATAATATTTTGAACTTTTACGTTTACTAAAAATACTATATCGTTGATTAGTTATGAAATTACATTTTCACCTAGAAAATCAACGAATCTTTTTATAGTCTTTGTTTTGAATACCCGTGAATAAAAAAGTTCTATAAAAAGTATTTAGTTTTAACAACTTGTAGGCGACAAAAGTTTTTTTGAAATAAGCCAGACTTTATGAATAACGAGCAAATATTTCATAGAAAAACTTGCTCGCGGGCCGTATTTTATAGAAAAAAGTCTTTCACAGCCCGTAGTTTCAAAATGTAGTTTTGTTAACCAATAGAAACTTACGCTGTAATCAGTCACAAGTAATTATCTATTATCAACTTCAGAGCTTTAACGGTGAGCTGTTACCGCAAAACTTTTTTAAGCGCATCATTTAAAAAAATGTTTTCGGCTAAAAAGTACACTGCGGACCTCAAATTTTCTCCTTGCGGGCCAATTGATGAAACAAATTAATGTATCTAGTTTTAAAATATCACTTGTTTAAGATTATTTTGCACGTTTTTGTGAAAATTAAAAAATCTGTTGCGGTAATCGTATAAGTATGTGTACTTTAAAAGTTGTATCTTTTTATATAAACATGCTTTATAAAACTAAAAGTTTAACGAAGTTTCACATTAATCGTACTAATACTTTATTACTACAAGATTTTAAATCTGAGTAGTTATAGCTGTAGTTATAATATTTTGTTATATTTTAATACACTTTTAAAATAAATGAAATATACATATAGAAAATTTACTTTGTTTTTTATGAATTTTTCTTTAAACTGTTGTTAAAGCTTAAACTATACAACATGTTTCGCTAAGTGAATTAAAGAAAGGTAAATATATTTATAAATATAAATACTTGAAACCAAGTTATGCAAATACTAATTTTTTATTTCAAAAATATTTGTTAAATGCAATGTTTTACCCTATTAGAAATTTTCATTTATAATCAGATTCGGAAAATAAACATAAAAATAGTAAACACAAATTTAAAAATTAAAGCTTAACTTCAATTTACAAATTACATTTAAAACCAATCTAAAGAAATATCCAAAAACTTAAAATTTCTCAGACAAAAATACTTTAAAGAAACTTAAATGAAATAATTACTAAGAGTAAAAATATACTATAGAAGTTTCTTAAAAACCACTCAAAAACTCAAAGTTTGAATACTAGTTAAAAACGATAAATTTATAAGTTATTTAAAAATTGAATTTATATAATATGTTTAAAAACTTAAATATAGAAAACTTTTAAATGAACATTGATATATATACATATATATATATATATACTAGTTACTTATCGCAGTTTTAATGAACTAAAATTTAAACTAAGTTGCAAATTTTAACGTTTCTAGTTTTTATCTGATTAGTTTTAATGTAGTTTTTTATTTTGATTTAAGCCTTGATTACTTTTTTGTTTGTTATGTGTTATAAAAAGTATTTATTATTACTTCATAAGCCATAAAAACTTAAACACCACTTTTTTGTTGTTATCAATTTATAGAAATTTTGACTATAATCAATTAAAATGTGAAAGTATATAAAAACTAATCTAAACAAGTATATATTCAAATTAAAGCTGACATTTTTGCAAGAGATCATGAAGTATCAAACTTACTAGTGAAATATTCAGCTTGAACAAATTCCAAAATAAATTATATTTAAAATAAATTTTATTTAAAACAAATTTTATTTAGAATATACTCTACTTAGAACAAACTTTGTTTAAAATAAACTTTATTTAGAATAAGTTTTATTTTAGTGAGCCTTAAGACAGTTTTAGCTGTTTAAAGATTTAAAATTTATTTATACTATATTTGATTTTTTTTCGAAACAGAATGTTTTATGCCTATGTTGTAAATAATCTGATCTAAAATATTTTTAACATATGGTTTACTAAGGAAACTTGTTGAGCTATTTTTACGAACGTTATCTTGGCTTGAATGGATTTTTCTGTATTTTTTTCAAACGAAACTTTAAAACCAATTTTTTCAATTTCATTAATGCTAATTTGGAACTTTTTTATTATTATAAAGAACGTTATTTTGCTTCGCTTTTCACAATAATTTTCATCGAATTTGGGTTTTAGTTTTGTAGTGGGGCCCCTTTAAAAATTTCATTTTTTTTTTGCATTTTATCACTTTGCAACCTTTTTCTTCAAAAAATTTTTTTTTTCAATTTTTTTTTTTAATATACTTTTTTAATTGAGTTTTAAAACGTTATTAATTAAAAAAAAATTAACATATACTTTTATAATTTTTTCAGAAAAGTTCCGAATTTGCATGGTTTTGGTTTTTTTTTACATGGTTTTATAGCAAAAGTTAATAATTTTCTTAATAAGTTTTATTTTTAATAGACTTTTATAATTAAGTTTTATAATGTTATTATGTTTTTTCCCAAATTATTATTATTTTTCAAATATATGACCCATTTAAGTTTTACCTAAATTCTTAGTAATTGACCAAGAAATCCCTCAAATTATGTAAACAAAAAATTTTGGTAAAACTTGTATGGATCATATATTTGAAAAATAATAATCAGTTGGGAAAAATGTAATAACATTATAAAACTTAATTATATAAGTCTGTTAAAAATAAAAGCTTATTAAAAAAATAACTTACTTTTGCTAAAAAACCATGTAAAAAAAAACCAAAACCGTGCAAATTCGGAACTTTTCTGAAAAAATTATTTAAGCATATGTTATAAAAAAAAAATTTGAAAAGAACATTAATAACGTCTAAAAACTCAATTAAATAAATATGTTAATAATAAAACAATTTGAAAATTGAAATAATTTTAAAAGAAAAACGTTGCAAAGTGAAAAAGTGCAAAAAGCATTAAAGTTTTGTTGGGGATCACTACAAAAGTAAAACCCCAATTTGATAAAAAATATCGTGACAAGCTAAGCAAAAGAACGTTCTTTAGAATAAAAAAAATATTTAAGTTAACACTAAAGAAGGTTTAAAGTTGGGTTAAAAAATAAAACTACAAAAAAGCCATTCAAGCCAAGACAAAGCTCGTTTTTTACACTGCACTTTTAAAGTCATGATCTTTTATTAAAAAATTATTTTACGTTTTGTGAACTCAATTGTTCAATGGAAAAAAATAAATAAAACGTTACTTTATTTTTTTTGCCTTACTTTAAAAATGTTGATTGCATAGACTTTTGTGGTGTTTAAACATACTTAAAAAATTTATACTTTACAGAAAGATGAACTTATAAATTTCTAAAAACTACCTTAAATACTACATTATTCGCAAATTTCATAACAGCATATACTTACACACTGGATGGTTATTAAACACAAGTTAATAAAGTTAACAACGAAAACAAATAAATAGATAAAGTCGTTTTATTGAAAGACAATATAATATACAGTACAAAAATTAAAAAAACAATTGTTCTTTTGAAAAATTATGGTCTACTTATTTTATGTGTGCTTAGCTGCAACAACAGTTTAAAAATATTTAACAAGATAAATTTTATCAATAAAAACTAATTTAATGATTTAAAAAAGTAAATTTAATGTTTGAATATGGAAGTACTTAATAAAATCTTATCTTTTTATGTTTTTAAGAAATTAGTAAACTTAAACCATTACAAAAAAGTAAAAAAAATTAGAAATAAGATGTTAACCGAAAAAATGTTTAAATAAGAACAAACGCAAAAGCAAAAGTTTATATTTCTCTTTTAAATCATAAAGAAATAAAAAATTGAAAAAAGATTCAGCAAATAAGTAATTTAATGAACTTATAAATAAAATTTTATATTATAATGATTATAATACTTTATTTGAATATTGATATATTGTAAAAAATACCTATTGTCAAGTCGAAGAGTTAAAAGTATATTTTTAGTTAATAATTAAAACGTTTTTAAAATACTTTGAATTGATTAATTATAAGTAACCTTAATTTTATTAAACGTTTTTTTAACTTACTCTAAAACCCAAACAAACTGTTAGGGTTAGATGAAAACTAAATACAAATTAACATGAATAGAAATAAATTTCAAATGTTTAGATTTACATAAGTTTGTAGCGATTGAATAAAATGTTCCGTTACATCCCAACATAAACCATATAGTTTCTGAAAAAATAAAACAACAACATTTTATAAATTTAGTTTAAAGAAAGTTTTAATGTTTTGCTAAGTTAAGTTTAAATATAACAATAGTCTTATAAAAACGTTTAGTTTAACTATATATAAATAACTTTAACTTTTACATACGAAATTAATCGCAACTGAAAATTTAACACTTTGTAAACACTCAGATTATCTTTAAGTATCTTTTTAAACCTTAAAATATAAAAAACTAAAGCACAAAACTAAAGAAAATTTGTTAAATCAAAAATGTTAACCTGTGGCGTATTTTCAAAGTTATAAAACAACTAGTGTCAAACAATTAAAATATTTTTTTTTATTAAGAAAAACTTGCGATGGTACTCTTAATTAATTGTAAGCTAATATTTTTATCATTTATAGACTACTTATTTATATAACTTAAACGCTTTAAAATAAATTTGGCACGCAAAAAAATCTTAACATACAAAAATAAGCAATTAAGTCCCTACTGTAGACCAATTATAGAAGACTAATAACTTTAAGTTAAAAATAGTAAACGAAAAATTAAACTGATATTATTTTGTAACATAAAATATTTTAAAATTTTATTTGTCACAACCGATTAAATCACGAAAGGTAAGAAACTCTTCGATTAAAATTTTTAAATACATAGCTTGCAAAATAACTTTTATAACTAATATTTCGATGATTATTCTTAAAAAATTAGAAAAACTTGTCGTTAACAAACAATTATTTGAAATTAATTATAACCATACCATCTTGAATACACATTATAATTTTTTTTAAATACCTAAAACTTTATAGACCTACGTAAAACTCTTTAAAAAAGTATACCTTTTTAATGAGGTAGTAAACATCATACGATCATAAATTATAATTTGTGTTTACTCCAAAATGTAATAAATTTTATTTTAGTACAGCTCATGTTTGTTTATGAAGCTCACTTGACTAATTAAAACAAGTAGATTGTTTTGTTGCTTTTTTAAGTTTTAAACAGTTTGAACAATTGCGATAACAATTTAACAAATCTATTAAATTTTTACATAATTTTAAGGAATTAAAAAAAAAAAGAAGTTAAACTTACAATATTTCTGACCATTAAAGGTCTCATATCCCTCAAATCTTTGACCGTTCTGAAAATATCAGCTTTACTTTCCATTTGAAGTCTTTCATTTATCTGCAAGAGGGCGCAAAATAATCCACTGTAGCTTGATCCGTCTCTGTTTTAATATATTAGTTGAAAAATTCTCAACAAAAAGGTACAGTAAGTATTAGTTTTTAATTATACAACATATCAATATTTTAATTTTTATTTACGACCAAAAAAGCAACTATGGTTATGTAGGTTTGGCTTATTTAAAAAGCAATAGTTTACTTGAAAAAGCCTTACAACTGTTTCGAAGTAGAGTACATGTAAAAAAGTAAAACTAATACACTTATACAAAAGAAAATGCCAAATTCTAAAATACAAAATAGAAAGTTTCTGAACTAGAGTACGTATAGATTTTTTAAATAATCTTAATAAACTTTCTCACTTGCAATGAACCATAAAAACAGAGTTGTCATTAAGTATCATATCAACATGTTGAACAAGTTTTCCAAATTTTCTGCAAAATTCTGTTCTTTCTTCATTTGTGCAATTATTTTCTTCTATGCTGTCCACATGTAGTTGTGTGATTTGTAACGACTGTAAAAGTATTAACTTTTAATAAAGTAAAAACTAAAATAACTTTTAGTTTAAATGTTTATAGTTGTTTGAAACTCTAAGCAAATTTGAAAATTGTTTTTTAGTGCTAAAAAATTGAAAATTTTAACCAAAAAATTGTTCCACAACTTGATAGATGAAACAAACAAAGTTATTTTAAAATAGTTGCAACATTGTTTGCTCATATTAGCAAACATACTTTTACAAAGTATCAGCAGAAATTAACATGTTCATATACAAAGTAAAACACAAAAACACATTTAAAAATTTAAGCTTATAGCTGTCAATTTTGAATTTGAATATTAATTAAAAGAGATAAGAAGCTTTTAAACAATCGTTTGAACAGAAAACTAAACTTCAATGATTTATTAACTATTTATTTTTAAGTAGAAAATCTCGCTGAAATAAAAATACATTTTTCATTAAGTTACTTAAAAATGTTCAAGTTAATTTAGTTACGTTAATAAACAAAAATAATTTCAACTTTTCAATTTTAGAAAAACTTTTAAAAGCATTTCTTAGTTTTTTTTCAAATTCAAATAATATATTTACTTATAAATTAACAAAAAAGTTATATGTTCTAGTTTGTAAGCTAATGTTTCTAAGTGAATATAACATTTTGAAATTATAATAAGCATTATTATTATAGTATAAGTCTTTCAAAAAACTTTAAAATGTGACAAATGTAAACTCATTTTAAATGAGAGAATTTAAAGAAAAACACTAGCAAATAATTTACATTTTTAAAAAATGTTTTGTTATAACTAGTAATAATTAGACTACTTCCATCAAAATGCTAGTACAAAACTAAAATAATATAAACTAACTTTAGTTTGATAACCAGTGCTTGTAATATTCATTTTTCTTTTAGTAAATAATTCATCATTTATTTCTTCTAACAACTCAACAGATGAATTTCCACTGTAA
Organism: Thalia democratica; assembly: GCF_965202585.1. Lineage (NCBI taxonomy): Eukaryota > Metazoa > Chordata > Thaliacea > Salpida > Salpidae > Thalia > Thalia democratica. The sequence continues at coordinate 4,589,862 of NC_139171.1, read as the reverse complement.
AAGTTTTCACCGACTTTATTGGGCCAAAATATACCACCTTCATCCTAAAATTTAAATGATTTAAATAAAGTTTATTAAGTATTACATAAGTAACTATAGAAGATGCATTTATTTGTTTTAAGTAATAAATAGGTTTGTGATGTGCATGTAAAACGTTATCTAAACTTTTTTTAGATTAAAACTTAAATTAACAAAGCCTAGGACCAAGAACGTTTTGATTATTATCGTTTTAGGTTTCTGTTCAATAAACTTACATATATTAAACTCTACAAAAGCTTAAGTACTTTATAAAAAAGCTAAGAAAGCTTTATAAATACTCACAAATAAAATAAGTGTTGAGCAGAAGTTTATAATTTTAACAACTTAAGTAAAAACCCAAATTTCCAATAGAAAATGTACATAAGTTTAACTTACATTTCCAATAGATACAACCAACGTGGTTGTATGTTCGACTATAGCGTTTATAAATTTAACACTAATGGACATAAGTTTAACTAACGTTGCCAATAGATACAACCAACGTGGTTGTATGTTCAATTATGGCGTTTATAAATTTTTCCATTGTTAATAGAATAGGAGTCTGGGCACAAATAGCATTTCTATTATTTTGAAAATTCTGTAATAATTAAATAAATGTAGTTAATAAGGTATTTTATCGAGGTTAGATAAACCTTTTATTGGTTTGCCGTAGAATAAAGTTTATTAAAGACTGAGATTTTTTAAAATCATATAAACCATACAAGTTTTAAATATTTATAAAGTACTCAATTTAGTTTTGAAAAAAAAAAGGTTTTAAACAAATTTTTTCATAGTTAGTGTAAAAATAAATAACTACTGTTTTGGTCGATAAACTATACAACAAGGTCTTGAAACTTGAAAATAATATTTAAGTAATTATTTAGTACTAATTCATGTATTATTGCGTTTGTAACAAACTTTAACCCACAAGACATCCAAGCAGGTTAAACATGCTTTAAAATAAACTACAAACTTTTACTTACGTTTATCCATGAAGCATTCAAATAAATTTCTTGTCCAGGTTTTGTGTTAATTGCTGACACTACTCTTGTTTTGTCATCTGTTTTGTTTTCATAAATTAAAATTAAATTACAGAATATTAGCTTAATTAAATGCGTTGATATAATTTGTTTAAAAATTTGTACTTGTTGTTGAAATTAAACACTTATGTATGATAGATAACTTACAAAAGTACACTCATAAGTTAATAAGTTTAATAGAAAAGAACTATTTTTTTATTGTATCCATTTACTCAATAAGTTTAACAAGTTAACTATTTTATATTTGAATACAAAAATTATTGCTCGTTAGTATTTATTTACAACAGAAGTTTTATTCAAAGAGTTTTATTTCACAAACATGGAAGAACTAATAAATCTCTGTTGAATAACTTCATATTTCTTCCTTTTGCTAAATCTTGTGCATTATTAACAACTGGAATCAAGTTTAGTTTATTAAATTCCTCTTCTATTCTTGTTTCTAGTCTGCAAGGTAAATACAGATTATTTAACTATATCGGCATTAAAAAACTATGAAAAACATATACTTAAAACATTAAATGACTTTATTTACAGTAGTTTTTAGTTCTGGTAGTCAATATAAATTTTCACTACTTTTTTGCTGTATATAACAAAGTTTTTGTATGAAATTCTTGTGTAAAAAAAAAAGCTCTACCTTTTTTTGTCCATAAGGTTTTTTTAATGAATGAAATAAATTAATAATTAACCTTTTTTTGTCCTTTATAATTTTCATAAATTCATCAACTGTAAAATCAGTTTTGTCCAATAATTGTATTCCTAAAGCAATTTATCAAAAAAAAAATTAAGTTTTATTTATTTATGCTTAGTTTACTTGTTTATATATGTCGTATAGTAGTTGAAGCCTTTTTTAATTGTTTAAAAAAGATATATTACTTAACAAAATAATATTTAGTATACAAAGAACTTTACAATATGTGTAAAGTTTTAAACTTTTATTTAAACTTATGTAAAGTTTTAAATTTACGTTCTAAAATTAGATCATTAAAAAATATTTTATTGATTGATTTTAACTAGTATTAAAAATTGATGTTTTTAAGCAGTTAATTGTAGTTTTGCTACCAACATAAAACATCAAACCTGTTTCTATATTTTTAGTTGGTTTTAAATTTTCATAATGTCCCATTTGTATGTTTTCTTGTTTTGATGCATCATTTATGTCTTAAAAGGAAACAAAGTTAATACACATCTAAGTTTATTTTTAATTTAATTCTCTACTTTAAGTATTAACTCCCAAACACAGAAGTTTAGACAAAGTATGTTAAGTATTAAAAAAAGCGTCAATTAACCATAATTTTTGAGTTATAATTTATACTTAACCATTTAGTACCATTTAAATATACTTACAACATATTTTGAAAGTAGAAAAGTTTAATTATATATATTGATATAAAACTATAATTGATTTTACCAAGTTAAGCTTGTTTATACTAATTAAAAAAAAAGATCTGTTTTTTATACTTAAAACGTACTTGTAAGTATGGTATACTTTCAAACTTTCAAAACTTATATATTGAACGATTTAGAGTTTAAATAGTACTTATAATAATATTTTTAGATTATTTTTCATTACTTTGATTTTAAGCTGTAAAAAATATCCACGTATACACTTGTATCAAAAATTGGTTTTAGTATTTCATTTTCTAATTATTAAACAAGTTAAACTTACAACTTTTTATTTCATAACTCATTTAGTCAATAATAATAACTTCACTTGATTATTATTGATAAAAGAATTTTTTGAATATAAATGGTAAAAGTATTTTTCTCTTAAAAATAACAATACAGTTAACATATCTTTGCTGTTAAAAACTTTATCATCTTTCGTTTAACTGCTCATTAATACAAAAAAAAAACAAACTTTGTTTACTTTACATTATTTAAGTACGTCATTGCTAAACTGAATTGCTTTGAGGTTTTATTAGCTATAATATACTCTAACAACCTTAAAAAATAGTTTATAGTTTATGATATATTAAATTCATTTACAGCACAATTTTATTTGATCTAGTTTAGTTTTTACGTCTTAAATGTTTACCAGAAAGCAAATAAACATGTTTAAACTTTTAAAAAATTTACAACTAGTTTTAAGTATTTATTTTACTTATAATTTAAAAAAAATATATTTTCAAACCTTTTTCTTTAATTGTTTCGTATTCATGAAAACCTGAAAAATACTTTGTTAGTTCCTCAAAATTTCATTATAATTTACTAATTAATAAAACTAGTTGAAAAATTCAATTAATAAAGATTAATGAAATGTTACTTTCATTATTATTTAATTATTGAAATTATTTCTAAAAATGTTTACTAAAGAATAAACTTTTACTTTCGTTTTGTTTTCCAGATTTGTAGTTTTTTGTTTCATTTTGATCACTTTTGGCACCTATTAAAAACAATCCATTTACAACAATTCAAATGAAATTATATAAATCAGAATGGAAAAATGTATTGAAATAAAAACGACTTAAACAATAGTAAATACAAAGTTATAGAACTTAAAAAATTACATTCGAGTAAATTTAACAAAAATAAAATAAATGTTTGTTTAGTGAACTCAAGTTCAAGTGCTAAATCACGAATTGTTAATTAAGTACACATACGTTTGCCTTATTAGCTTACATACGTGATAAATTGGGTTTAAACTTTGAAATATTTGTTGTCAGTTTAAGTTTATTAAGCTTGTTGTCGAAAATGAATATGCTTTATGTAGTATTAGATAAATTCAAACTAAATTCGGTAATACCTCATTTTTGATCATAAGATAAAAATGGTAAATATGTTTAGTTAAATTTATACATCTTAAATTTTCTTTAAAGACGATCTTTTAGTTTTACACTTAAGAAGTAAAAAGCAAACTAAAGTATTAACAAACTAACTTTTACGCCTCTTATACACGAAAAATCCGACTAATACAACTACAATCAAAACTCCAACAATTGAACAACTTATTATAACAGCCAAGTTGTTTGGATCCTCTATTGTTGGTTCAATATCAACAATGTTTATTGTGAAATATATGTTTAAAGGCGGAGAATCAACAAAGTATTCTGATTTTACAACTAATGTATATTGTATGCTGCCGTTTTGTTGTAGCTGTAAGGTTATTTTTCATTAAATATAAAATAATTTCTTAATTTATATTTTTTTATTTATCTTACGTTTTCTTTATTTTCCACAAAGACAAATTCAGTTCTATTATCTTTATCAAATGTGTTTCTTATGTTGAAATTTTCTGTTACATCAGACTCTCCTATATAATTTTTTAACTTAAAAAAAGCTTATCAAAACTTTGATATTTTTTATGTATGACTTAAACTGTTTTTAAATTAAATAAAAAATTGTAAAACTATAACATAGTTGTAAGTTAAGATATATATGTGGTTTTTTTTTCAATTTGTAAGAAAAAAAACATCTTAAATGGTAAGTAAATTTTATAGTTTTATACTTTTGTTAAGGTTTAACTAAAACAAACATAAATAGTTTTTTAATTTTTATTTAAAATACTAAGAAAATCAAATCAAGTTAATATTACCTTTCATAATTGTGAACAACTCTGCAGATGGATTACAATCAAATTGTAATTTACATTCATGAATTGAATCTTTCGTCCAATCACATTGAGTCGGTTCTAAATTTTCTTCCAGTATCCTTGGATAGACTGAAAAAGTTTTAATTGTTTTTCTTTTGTTTTAAATGTGAAAAATAACATTAAAATAAAAACTCTGCTTATATAGATTGTTTTTTTTAGTTTCGTTAAATAGTTTCATATAACTTAAAATATAAATTTTGAATCGGGTTATAACAACTTACTTTTGTTTAGTTTCAAAGTTTTTAAACTAAATAAGCTGTAATTATGTACATTACTATTACTCTAACAACTGTATAGCTTATATTATAACTAACATTGAACATCCAATATAAACTGTTTAGAATCTGAATCAAGTGCATCATTGTATTTACATTCATATGTATCTCCGTCATTTTCTAAATTCATTACTTTTGTGATATAATTTTCATGACTGCTAACAACTATGTCATTACGAAACCATTGTAAAGTTGAGTTAAGTTCATTTGAATAATCTACTTTGCAATTAAGATCATATGAGTATCCTTCTTTTACAATATTTATGTTTTCTAAATTAGTGTTTGTATTGATTTCAATTGAGGTAACTGTTGGTTTACCTGTAAATATTTATCTGCTGTTTTCATAAAATAGTTTATTGAAAAGCTAACTTGGAAAATTGTTATAATTTTAGCTAGTTTTACCTAGTTGTTCAAAAATTTTGTATAATAAAAATTAGCGTATATTAACGGAAAATTTTACGTATTCAACGATCCTAAAACTATTTGTAGTTCAACTTATTTTTAATGCTTGAAAAGCTTTTGCATCTTATAAAACAGTGATAATTAGTTGTTATGCTTTCCAAATTCGATTGTATACTATAAATTACAAAGTTTAGTTTAAACTAACGATTAGCGTCGATTACTGTAACATACAAACTTCTTTCATCAAAATCATTAGCATACTTGCTATTTCTAGCTTTACACTTCAATGAATTAGAAGTAGTCAGTTCAAACATAATGTTACAACCACTACGTTCAAGTACTTCATTACCATAAACCCATTCACAAATAGCATCAGGATTTGAATCTACATCGCAATTTACATTTAGTTGCTTGTCCGATCTCAAATAAACATCACCATTATCTAGTTCAATTGTTCCAACGTTGACTTCAACTTTAAGGCTTTTTATTGACGCTTTGTCTAATAAAAACTTTCAATTTATAACTATTTTCTATTTAATTTTATAAATAATTTATAACTTAAATTAAGTAGTACGAAACTTTTGTAACTTTTTTATTGGTTTTTGGTTGATTTTTGACCTTAACAAATACTACTTAATTGTTATAAATGTAATAAATAAAGTAAATAAAAGACACAAAACTTTAAAAGCTCCCAACTTATGCGACTAACTAATCAATTTAAGTTCAGTTTGTTCTTTTGCGCAAAGTGATAAAAAAATATTTTTATACTTTTTAGTTTTAGAATAAAAAATAGGGTTGTTTTGTGACATCGTTATAATAAGATTACTAATAGTTATTATAAAAGACATCGTTATAAAAAAAATACAAAAAGTTTTTTTCTGTAATTACAACATGAAAAAATAATAAAACCACTAGTTACAACATATGATGATTTACCTTTTGTTTAATAAGAGGTTTAAATAATAATATTTACTACTACGCCAAAATATTATTAAAATAAAAATTGTTTATATGAGACGTTAAGTTCACAAAAACAGTAAAACTAGATGTTTAATAACTTAGCTAGCCTAAAAATTCTACTTTATCATACGCTTTACAAACTACACAGAGTCTAAAAAAGTTATAATAGAAAATTAAAAACAAATTAAATATTATATTAACACTTACAAAAAATATTTAAAGCTTCAACATTAGACGAAATACCAGGATCATTATTATAATCAATCAAGTCGTTAGATGCTCTACAACTAATTGTTTTTCCATTGTCATCTTTTGTAAAAGTCGTTGTTAGTGTTTCTTTCTATGAAAAATAAACTTAATTACATCAACTGTCAGTTTTCATTTAGTAATATTTTTTAAATGTAGTCTTATTAATAAAGTAGACTTAATGTTATTAAAAGTCGTATGAAACTTAAAATGCGACTTTTAACTTAACGTTTTTCTCGAATTTGGTAAAGGTGTTTAAAATAAAACTAACAAGTAAGATAAATTAAAAACTAAAAGAAATAAAATAAACCATAACTTAAAAAAAAACAAACTAAACATAAACTTACTTCACTGTTGTCTATTTTAACATCGTTTATATAAAATTCAATTTTATTAACATTAGGAGTGACTGTAGCATAACTACAAGTGAAAATAACATCATCACCATTTTCTTCTTTTAACTCGAAAATTCCACTAATAACAACTTGTTTGGGATCTAGAAATTTAAAAAAAACTTATATATACTTTAAACAGTATATATGACTGCTTTTAAATATTAAGACAGCAACTTTAAAAACAATAAAAATTTACAATTCTATAACTTTCAACGTATTTGTTAGTATCAAACAAACTTGTAATCTTAAATCAAATAAACTTGAAAGTAAAAATTTTAAAATTGTTAAATGTAGCACGAATAACTTTTAGTAAAACTTTAAACAATTTTATCGCTATTTTTAATTTTCAGTCTACAATTGCTCAAAAAAGGTTTTGTATAATTAAATTATCTTATTACATGATAAACTTTTTTAAAGCCATCTAAAACGAAATCTAACCTGACCAACATTGCCAACTTGGATTGTAATTATTCCAATTTCCACTAGCAGTACATGTTGTATCTAAATTATCAACTTTTTCAAAGTTATTTGAATTAATTTCGTTAAATATTTCACCACCATCTATACAAGCCAAGTAGCCATTATCTTGATATTCCCCATTTACTATTTCGGTGTTTGTATCGTCTTTTACAATAAAAAGAGAATTCGCTAGGCAATCTGTATTTAATTTTTATTTTTGTAAAAACATTTTACAAAACAGAAACGTAGTTTAAAGTTTAAATCATAATGTTCAATATTTACTAAACTTAATGATTCAAAATAACTTTAATCAGTTTTAAAATTATACCTATACCATTTTAAACAAATTCATAATTTTTAAAATGTTTTTTTTAAAAGTATAAACAAAGAAAGCATAATTTCAAAAAGTATGTTACAAACTAACATTTTACTTGATAGTTGTTGAATGTGCTTTTGTAACCACAAGTTTCACCCTCGTAAGAATAAAATCTAATAGTATCACTTTCATTTAACCCAGTGATTAGAGACAAATTAGATATCACTTCATTTTGGTTCTTAGTGCAAGTAACATAAAAACCAGTTGTTTGATCATTTATTTCTGTACAAGTTCCGTCTTGGTTTACTGAATACTCAACAAGTTGGTCACCAAGCTTCCAACCTAATCTGTTGAAACCTGTGCTACTTACTGTCCCAGTGTAAAAATCACCATAGTAACCAACTGTCCAAATATCAGTTCCGCTGACAGATCTAATTATGACGTCATAACTCGTTTCTCTACACAGAAAACTATCTTCATTTTCCCACTTTGCATCAGCTTGACAAGTTGTAGTTTCAAACAAGTTATCACCTTGATAAGGACAATCTGTATTTTGTTTACAATTAAAAATTCCTTTTGCTTGATACCCGTAATTATTATCAGTATTTGTTGCTATTGTGTTGGAACAATCTGAAGTTTATACATTTGTTAAGTCTAAATAAAAAAAATTGGTTTTCTTTTATAAAAAATATATGAAAAGCAACCGTGTAATTTTAATTTTATATTGTTACCACTAGTTTATATCTACTTGCTGTATTGTATGTCAAGAAAAATAGTTTTTACTTGTTTAATGAGTATATTATATAAAACATAAAAAACTTATTATAGAAATAAATTATGAAAATAACAAACTCATTTTGTGTTTAATAAACTGCATTATTATTCGGCATTTTAGACAGAACACAATACTGTAATTTATTTGAAGTATTAAAAGTAAATATATTAACATAAGTTATTTCAAAAAAATCGAGACAAAAAAATAAATAACTTTCCTATACGAACTGAGAGTTTACAAGTCTGATAGAGATTTTTCAAGCATAAATAAAAAAAAACAAAAAAAAAATTTTGAATATACTAAACATAAATAAACCGCAATATATAGTTTAAATTTTAAAGTTTTATTCTTTTTAGCTTTTTTTTACTTTTAAAAATACGTTAAGTCGTAATAAAACTTTTTTTCTAACATTATTTCAAAAAATTTTTCAAATTTACGCTCATTTTTCAAAACCAGAAACAAATTTTATAAGTATTTACTTTGGTGTTCATAAAAAGTTTTAAATGTACATACTTTTTTAAATTATTCAATTTACATAAAAACTCTACAAACTTATGTTGTATTTGAAATAATAGTCTTTAAACAGCAAACTTTTTTCTTTTAAGCACAAAATGTCGGAAAATACAATTCTACACTAACCTTCCACAGAGTACGAAACACCACTGCTTTTATATCCACATGTATTGTCTTTGTATCCGAAAAAAGTGACTACTTTATCATCACTTTCAGAAAGTGGTTGCTTTAATGACAAACTAACAACTAGTTCACTATTTTGATCCTTACACTCAACAGCTATTTCATCATTTGCAGGTGAATTATTTTGAATGCATGTTGATACCTCAAACTCGTAAGTTTGACCACCGAATATCCAACCAAATTTGTAAAAGTCTGTGGTGCTTATTGTTCCCTTATAAAAATCTCCATAGAAACCAGTTGCCCATGTGTCACTTTGACCAGCAACCGATCTTTCAATAGTGACGTCATAATTAGGTGGTCTGCAATCAACTTCATCTTCATTTTCCCATTTTGCATCGGCCAGACATATTGTTTCTTCACCTTGTAGATCACTCGGATTGCTTGTTCCACTTTCATAGAGGCAGTTTGCATCACTTTTGCACTGAAAAACACCTTCTGATGCGTACTCATAACTACCGCTAGTACTAACTACATTTTCAGTGCAATCTAAATATTAAAAAATAAATGTTTTTTTTTGATTACGTAATAAACAAAAACTTGATTAAACAATTTACTGTAAAAATAATATAATATTAAATAAATATTATTATTCTAGTGCTGGTGCTAATATGAGAGAAAAGAACTAAATCAAGACTATATTTATAAATCGTGGTTCAAAACAAATCATCAGGTTATATGAGAAAAAAAGGACTAGTGTTGAAAAACTTCATTGGAATGTAAATTTTTAGTCAGAAAAATTTCCTTAATTAATTTCATTAAAGTTTTAATAAGAAAATATATTTTTAGCAATATTTACTTGAAACATAGATGGTTTTAGAAAGAAATCCACCATCCTCTATACTTGGTATAATTAGTACTTCTCTTGGTGTGTCTTCGTGTTTTAATTCTTTTATTAAGTTCATCGTTGATTTGTATTCGTTATCTTCGTAAATACAAGTAGCATTGAAATCATCTATGCTTTCACAACTACAATAAAAACTGTTGAGACTTCCAAACGTGCTGCAATCAATTTTTAATTCTTCTCTCGAGTTTGAGTTGAACTTCCATCTAAACGTGTTAGGTTTATTGTCAAAACTTGCTACATAAAATCTTCCTACATATCTGGTAGCCCAATAATCAGTATAACCATCTAGTGAAGAATTATCTCCTATGTACCTTTCCAAAGTAATAATACTTCCTGTTTAAAACTTTTTTTTTCAAGTTTGCTTCACAACATTGTACAAAGGTCATAGCTTAAAACGTTTTAAATTATCAAACAGTTCAGTTTTATTTTAAATGTTTTTAAAGTAAATAGTTTTATTTCCTACTATCTTTTCAGAATTTAAAACTTTAGTTAAAATATAAAATTTGATTTAACGAAGAAATAAAAAATAAATGTTTTGTATGTCTTAAAAACGGTTTATAAAATTCAATACAAACAACTGTTATTGCAAAATCTTGTAGACTAATGGTTAAAAAAAATAAAGGAAACCTTAAATGTTTTATTATATACGTTGTACTTTACTTTGGAATTTAGCTTTAATTAAAATTTATTGAAGTGTTAAGAATATTAGAATCTTGAGTTAGTTTTTTGATTACATTGCTTAAGATACTTATTCAAATGCTGTAAAAAACAATAACCTTTTATTTTACTGAAACACAAAATCAAAATGATACAGTGAACAACCAATTTTCGTTTTCGTTTTACATTGTTCATTTTGACCTTCTTTTAAAGCATTTTAAAATCTTATCCAAAATATTAGAATAAAAAAAGTTCCTGAAACTTTTTCAAAACAATATTTTAAAAAATGTTTGCTTTAAATCATTTAAAAACAATTAAACTAAAAAATAAGCTTTTCTTAAAATTACAAACTTATGCAATAAAAAAACAATTTTAACTTATTTTATATGTTACTTTGAAAAAATAGGTATTATTTTGCTTGTAACAGTTAACAGAAATACAATTACAATCATAATAAAAACATTATAGTTCAATTATGAATAAATTAGGTGTAAACAATTAATTCTGTTCATACCAACATATTAAATTCAAAATGTGAACTAAAACTAGCAACTTACTGTTTTCATGTTGTTAATGAATAACTAAACTTTTAAGTCATAAAACTTATTTGACGATGTTTTATTACAATTGTAAGAAAGTTAAAGTAAATACTTTGTTGTTGGTTTATGACATTTTAAAATAACTACAATTGATTTATTTACCTTGTTTGATAAAGCATAATAACCAATCGGAAAACTGTTTTTATAAATGCATTATTGTTTTAACTTTTTTTGTAAATTATAAATTTAATTTTAATTCAAAGATTTTACATCAACTTCTTTGAAAATATAAAAAAGACATGTCTTAATTTTAAACATTTAAATACTCATGATTTATAAACAATGTATCAAGTGAAGTTTTATTAAAGTTGAATCTGTTTAATATTATTTTAATCAAACTAATAGTACTTTAGTAAGTTTTTTATTTAGGATATAACTTCAATAAATGTCAAGTAAAGCTAAAAGCGTATAACTTAAAATAGTTGCCTAAAGATATAAAATTACTTTAACAAAATATTTACAGAAGGTTGTCGTCAATGTGTCTAACACACTAGTTTACAAAAGTTCTAGTTTTTGTTCAAAATTTTGTTACATATTTGTTGGTGTTTTATGATTGCGTTTTAGTGTTAAGATGGTTGCGAGTAAATAAGTTTGTAGAATACTACTTGCGAGTATTCTAAAACAATAAAAATAACATTTCTAACAAACTATGAAGCATACATAATGCAAGTATTAGTAAAGTCCTTTCCAGAAAATCACTAAATTAAATCACTATACTGTTTTACTAGTTTTTTTAATTTAAAGCTATGTAGTTTGTATAATAAGTAATTTCGTACAAAAATAGTTCAAAAGTTTATCGTAAACTGCTTAAACATCAAGTTATACAAAATGGAATTTATGCATAAATTTTTTTTTATCAAATATTACACTATGCTTACCATCAGTGATTAAAATGCTACTTATTACTTTTAAAAATCCTAATCAGAAAATGATAGTCTGCACTATTACCAAAGTTAAGTTAAGTGTAAATTAAATAAGTTGTTTTCAGTTAACTTTTAATGTTTTGTAGCAGAACTTTTAGTTTATGGCTGTTGTTATAATAGTTTATAAGTCTGTACTTAGAATTACTCTAAACCAGAGTTTCCCAAAGTGGACAAGGTTTAATCTTGGGGCGATTTCGATTATCAAAGGCAACAACTAGTTAGTAAGGAGGATAAAATATAAGTGGTGAATAAAATAGTTAAGGATGCGATAATTAATTAAATTTGTAGAATTTTAAAAATATAGGTTAAACATAATAAATCTGTTTTAAACAAATTATTATTTTTTCTTTTTTGAACGACAAAAATAGCTCTAAGGATATATAAAAATAACCTTTGGTCTCAAGACCTTGTGTATGAAACAACATTTTGGTTATTATGTCGTACATCACGGATACAAGTTAAGTTTATTCTAGTTTTAAAAATTATGTTTAAGTATAGAACTGTAAGTATTTAGCTTTTAGAAATTTTGAGGAAAAATGGTAACAATAGTACTACATAATTTTAAGCTTGTAGTAGAAAATTATAAGCCTAATGAAAAAAAATACAAAAAATAGTTCTGGTAAACTTTTGTTAATAAGTTTTTAAACACTATTAGCACTATTTCTGGCTTATCTTGTAATTGTTCTACTGGCAGTGTTACTTTAAAATATATAATTATACTTGCAATTGAAAAAAAAGAAGGTTGTTTTCTTATCTGTGTTATTATCGACAACTATTTCAAGTACTTTATACTTGCTTTTTCTAATATAATGCTTAACAAACGTATTTTTCGTGTAAAGGTTAATTAAAAGTTTTACGAGAGTAAGTTCAGAGTAGTAGTATAAACAAAGCTTACTTCTAAATAATTTTGAATTTTTTTAAATAAGTTAGTATGTGTTTATTTAATTATTGTCAAGTTTTATATTCTATATATTTCATTGTAAAAACAGTTCTTCAGAAAACCAAATACTAACAATTAATTACTAAAATGTTTTTGAAAAAGTCATTTGCTTTCTTATTTTCATAAGTTTGAAACATTGTAAATTATAAAATTGTCATTTGTATACTATAGTTTTATGTGTTTTTTGCTTCGTAACAATCAAAGTTTTTAACATGCTTCCAAGAAGTTTTTTTCATAAATTTGATCAAATTATATGATTCGGAGAAACAAAATAAGTTAGTATGAGTGATTTGTACCCACGTGGCTTTTTTATATTTATATATATTTGCTGGCGGATAAAAAAAATCATTTGTTGTTTATTAATCACTAATCTGATTTTACGGTAAAAGATTTCAAAAAATATAGCAATCTTAAACCTTGCACTAAACCAAAGTTAAAACCAAAACTAAACAATAAGTTGGTTTTATAATAAGTTCTAGGTAACAAATTTTAGTCATTAAGCTTTGTTGAATGTTTAAAAAAACAATCAATATAAAACCGAAATATTGTGGCAATTATCGATTTGTATTGTTGTAGTTTTTATGAGAACAAGTTTATTCTGTTAGGCCAAAGGTTATAATGTTAATTAAATGTTTTGTTTTTTTAAAACTTTATATTACAAAATAATTTCCAAAATCATGCTACGAAATTGAACCTGTGTACATATTTGATGAAAATTAATGTTTAAATAAACTATAAATTAGTCAGTAAAACAAACTCTCAAAACTTATCAAAGTAACAAAATATAATATTTTTTTAGTTAAATATGTTTTATGTACATATATAAAGTCTTTGTAAAACTAGTAAGGTAATTTGTCTACTAAAAACAAAAATAAAACAATCTGAAACACTTAACTGACCTTAATCTATTTAATTAATAACAAATTAGTTAAATAAATAACATTACTCTTATTTCTTACACAAAACTTAAATGTTATGTATAAAATGTTATAACAACTTATGTCGTCTTAAACGTTAAGAGTAGTACTTGCAGTAATTTTATATAGAAGTTATAATTGATTAAAGTAAAAAAATGACCAGGCTTACGACTTAGTTGTTTGTGAATTTTTTTTTAAACTTTTGCTTTCAATAATCTTGTACCAAAATAAGTGAATAATTTTTAATTTGACTAGTTGTATACTTTTGAGCAGAAACATTAAACTTAAAGTTTAATATGAATACTATTTAATAAGGTTTAGGTTAAACTTCTACGCACTCTATTTTATAATAATTATTTGTGTTTGCCATACAAAACACTTATAGTATAACAATTACAATTTATCAAATCTTCTTCAATACTAAACTAAGTATGACTTTTTTTAAATTTAATTTTGGTCTCTGTACACATAAGTATAATTACTTGTTTCTTATTGAAAAATGACTGAAAGTTTGAGTTCTAACAGGTTTGGCATACTAGGTCTATATAGATTAAAGTTTCGCTAGAATTTCATGTTTTTAAAATGTTAGTTTAAAAAAATGAGAACTTTCTGTATTTTTTTTTAAAGTAACAAAGTAAACAATTTAAATGTTCCTGCATAGATATGCACTAAACAGTAAATTTACTGATATTGTCACAAAACAAAATTTCTAACAGGATTAGTACAGCTTACAAAATGGTTTGAGTATTAGTTACTAGTTTGTAGTTGTAATTTGATTTAACCTCAATTTATATATTTTATTTATGATAATATATGTTTAAAAATGTTTTGGAAGATAGTTTGATGATATTTATGAAATTCAAAACGTAGGTAAAACATTGTTGGTTTTTCTTGTTCTAAACTTTTAACTAAAGTGTCGTGCAACAAAAATTGTCACAAAGTGTCATAAAAACTGCTTGCAACAAATTATAGTTTAAAAAAGAGTTCATTGTACTAAAACTTAAAACAACATTAAAAGTTTACTTGTAAAAGTTTTGACTTTACTTTCTGAATAAAACGCTTGAAAACTTGTTTTTACATCAAAATATTATACTAGAATTTGCCTGATCAAAATAAGTTGTTTATCCTTGTTTAAATTTCTGCAACCATGTTAAAAAATAGCACGTTTAAAGTACTTCTCAAGTAAAAACTAATAATAAATTTTAAGAGCATAAATTATTAAAATAGTAGAATGTTAACCAAAGTATTTATTATTTCATAATATTTGACTGTTCACAAAGAAATTCAAACTTAGGTTCCCTAAAGTTAAACTTTGTAAAAAAATCAAATGTATATAATGCATTACGACTTAAATATATAGTCTAGAAATTAAAAGCATACACTACTTGAATAAGATATTTGTTGTTTTTAAGTTGAAGTCAAGTTGTGTTAATCATATATTTACGTACTAGTTATTAAACAGAAATAATCGAAATCTACAAGAAAAAAAAAATTTAAGGAAAGCATAACAAACAGTTCAAAAATCAAAAGTAATCACAGTTAACAAAAAATAAATTGGTTACCAAGCTAATTATGCTATAATGATACAATAATCTTATCGGTAGTAGAATAGTACTAACTTTATGACTTAACACTACTAAAAAAAACTAAACTTGTTATTTGAATATGAAACATTTGAAAATTTATTTTTTTTGTTTTTAGAATTAAATAAATTTTAACTATTTAGAAAAACTACCTTTTACAAACAACATTTGAAAATTAACTTGGTTTAAAAAACCATTGTAATTTAAAGTTACTTCATGAAAAAATACAGTTTTGAAACTGATTTATTTCAAACATTAGTAAAAAAGTTTCATTTGGCGTCTTATAATTTTTAAAATAGCTTGATTTATTTAAAATGTTTAGTGTTAAGCAAAAAACGTTAAAAATAAAATTCTAGTTAGTAATTATTTTTATACGAAAAAATGTTGTGTTAAAACAGTTGTTATGTATAAATTAAAGAATTTACTCTTTAAAGTTTACAAACTGAAATGATTAACAGAAAAACAATCGTAAATTAACTATATTTGGTTATTTAACATAAGCTTTCATACATTTGTAGTGTTTCTAACTATATTTCGTGTTCATAAGTTGGTTGCGGTTGAATAAAATTTTCTGTTATTTCCCAACATAAACTATATAATTCCTGTAAAAAAAAGTTAAACTAAAATTTTAATGTTTTAAAATAAATAAAACGTTATAAACTAATTTGTGTTATAGTATCATTTTTATTAATTTTTTAAAAGAAAGCATAATTGTAATAAAATAATAAAGAATGGTTTATAGTTAGTAAATATATAGTTTTGGTCTACTGAAAATTTTACATATATAATATTGTACATTATGGGATATTAAAGCTCATTCTGTACTATATAGAACGTAACAGTTCAATTAGTTCATTGTTGTTTTCAAACAAAGACTAGATGTTATTTATTACGTTGAATAACTAAACATTAGCTAGAAAAATTCTTACGTAAAAAACATTAAAACAAACCAGTGATGTAAATAAATACATAACGTAGTTGTAAAAATATACTAGTAGTTCATAAGTGTAAATTATGAATTAAACTACTTACTCTAATAGTAAACAGTAGCTTACATTTGTTTCAGCTAACTTTTGTTTATGTAGCTCGTTTGACTTATTAAAACAAAAAAGGTTTTATCTTTAAACAAATAGATTTTGCCTCATTTCTTAAATTATTTGTCAATTTTTATTTTTACGTTTTATGAAAAGTTGTGCTAAAAATAGTAACAAATCTATTTACTATTTTTAGATTGTATGGAGTAGTTTTGAGTAAAAAAAGTAGACTCACCAAATTTCTGACCATAAGAGGTCTCATATCCCTCAAATCTTTGACAGTTCTGAATACATCAGCTTTACTTTCCATTTGAAGTCTTTCTTTTATCTGCAAGAGGGCGCAAAATAATCCACTGTAGCTTGATCCGTCTCTGTTTATTAATCAAAATAAATGTAAACAAAGTTACTTTTCAGTTTTAATATTAATTTAGTATATATTTATTAATAGTTTTAGTATACATTTAGTTTGCAAGAATGACTTAAACACTCAAACAATGGGATGTATTAACTCTGATTTATACAATTTTTCGATTTTTAAATACTAGAGTATCTTGCAAGTTTTTAAAGTTTGTATAATTATTAACAAATGTCTTTAAAAATAATTACAAGTTAAACTACTTACTTGCAATGCACCATAAAAACAGAACTATCATTAAGAATCATATCAACATGTTGAACAAGTTTTCCAAATTTTCTGCAAAATTCTACTTTTTCTTCGTCTGTGCAATTATTTTCTTCTATGCTGTCCACATGTAGTTGTGTGATTTGTAATGACTAAAAAATATAACTAAGTAAAAACTAAAACTAAAACATTTATCAGCATAATAGAAATTTTAGTGAATGTTTTAGGTTGTAAGCACGAGTTAAAAACGGTTTGTGAAATGCTTATAAAATTTAGTATACATCAAAAAACAAATCGACTTTGTATATTGTATCATAATGCTTATTGAGCAATAAAAGGCGCTTAAAAAGTATGGTCTAAGGACCTGGTGTACTAAAAAACTTTTTGATTATCGAGTCGTACACCACACTTATAAATCTTTATAAATGGATAATAAGATTTGTGGTGGTTATTTGAAGTAAAAAGTTATGTAATGAGTTTTTATAGGAAACATACTTAAGCAAACATTAGCAAACAAACTTACTAAATAATCTTATTTATACAATGAAGAACCATTAAAAGATAATTTATTTATTTCTAATAAAAGGTTCTAAAACTTTTGAGTTTAATTAAAAAAAAGTTTAAATCATAAAAGCCGTTAAAGAGTTTATTAAGTTTCTTACAAATCTTAAAAGTGTAAAAACTTCTACGCTACTAATAACTGTAACATTATCACACGATTTTTTTTACATACATACAATTAAAAAAAAAGCTTTTAAATTCAATAATAATGTTTTATTTATGAATATTAAAGTTATATTAGTAATTAGAAACGAAATTTATACATGTTTTTCAATGTTATTATTATATATTGTTTTTTGAACGACAAAAAAACAGCTCAGAATATTTTGTCGTAAGACCTTCTGCACCAAAAAAAAATTATCGATTCGTACACTACGGATACCTTTTAATGTCTTGTCCGTTTAGTTGTTTACATTTATTTATTTTATTATATATAAACTACCAAAAAGTAATTTTTGATTGTTTTTTATTGAGTATTTATATTCAATCTTAATTTAGCTATTAATTTGATATTTCAAATGCAGTTTATCATTGTGCTTTAAAAAGTGGTAAATGAAATAAATTTTCAAAATGCCAAAAATCAGCAAATTATGCGTAGCATATAAGTAAAACACTATAATAAGTCTGGCTATAAAGCAGGACTTTAGTAAAATTTATGAGGTATAAGAAATAAAATAAACGAAATAATCTTAACTTAAAGTAGCCATATAGTCAGTGTCTGTTATAACAGTTTTTCTTAAAAAATTCTAAAAAATTATTTATGAACTAACTTTAGTCTGATATCCAGTACTTGTAATGTTTATTTTTCTTTTTGTAAGTATTTCATCTTTAGTTTCTTCTAACAATTCTACAGAAGAATTTCCATTGTAGAAAATTTTACCAACTTTATTTGGCCAAAATATACCGCCATCATCCTAAAATTTAACT
Organism: Thalia democratica; assembly: GCF_965202585.1. NCBI lineage: Eukaryota > Metazoa > Chordata > Thaliacea > Salpida > Salpidae > Thalia > Thalia democratica. The sequence goes on along the minus strand of NC_139171.1, from coordinate 4,571,084 downwards.
TTAATTTTGTTTAATTTATTCGTATTTTGTTCTCGGTTTCGTATTTAAACTTTTTTAAAAGATGCGTACAAACTATCAATGTTTATTATCAAAAAGTCTATTTTTACTTACAATATAAACTTTTAAACATAAAATATGAAAATAATTGATATTTTTCAATCAACTACATAGCTGCTCAGTAAAGTTTAACTAACATTTCCAATAGATACAACAAACGTGGCTATACGTTCAATTATGGCTTTACAAATTTTACACTAAAGTACACAAGTTTAACTTACATTTCCAATAGATACAACCAACGTGGTTTTATGCTCAATTATGGCGTTTACAAATTTTTCCATTGTTGATGAAATAGGAGTCTGGGCACAAATAGCATTTCTGTTGTTTCGAAAATTCTGTAATAAATAAATTAAGTTATATGTAGTTAATAAGGTATTTTATCGAGGTTAGATAAATCTTTTATTGTTTTGCTGCAGTGGGTTAGCGTGGTATTTTGGTCAAGGGTGCAAAAATTTTTTTATCAAAAAATCCCCTAAATTAAAACTATTGTAATTAGCTATGAAAATATATTTTTGTAAGTACAGTACTCTCTCGCATCTTTACGCACTCGTGACGTTACGTACTCTCGTTTAGTTACGCATTTTAGAATTCTATAAAATTCAGAAAATAAAATTTTTAATATTGCACAAACTAGGTTTAATGTATATTTTTAAATTAAAATATGTTTTTAAATGTTAGCTCACCTTTCTGTATCTTTATACTTTGTAAACTTATGTTCCTTGACTAATTGATAAAAAATTAAGTTATACCTCAGTATATCAGAAATTTTGTTAGTAATAAGAGATTAAATTAAAATGCCGAAAGAAAAATGACTGTGTTAATAATGAAAGTATAATGAAATAATGAGAGTTTAAAACACAAATAAATAATACAGCACTCTTGCCCTATATATGAATAAACATCTAAAAAACAAATTAAAAAAAACTTTCAAGCAAAAAGTAGCAGTGATAATTAATAAATATAGAGTTCACACTTAAAACAAATCTTAATTGTTTTTTTAGTAAACATATAACTAATTTTCATTTGACGTTTTTTTTTATTTTAAGTTCTTCTTCTGTAACACTTGCTTTACACAGCAATTTGCTAAATAGAATAGAATATAAATGTTAAGTATCAAATAAGTCAACTCTACTTATTATTAAAATTAGTAAAACTTTTTAACAAGTATTATTTTTTATATAAAATTAAATCCTTTTTTTATATGTACAGTTTTTTCTTTTGTTTTTATATTTGTAAATTAAGCAAACAAATTTTTAAAAGTGGGAAGATTCTCAGTCTGCTTTTAACTAGAAGCAATATCAAAAATCAGCCATTATAGTAAGTATATTTGGTACCTCTCGTATCTTTACGCATTTTTTCTGTGGACACAATGTGCGTAAATAAGCGAGAGGTTACTGTAATATAATTTAAATAAATTCATTAAGTAAAATTAGTTCGAAGTAACTGTTTGTTAGTTTAAAGTTTTCAAGTTAAAAGTATACTTTTTGAATTTAATTTATCTGATTGTATTTGTTTAAAATAAAAATCACAAACAAAATTTATTTCTCATAGGCCGACACGCTTTTTCTTGTATGTTTACGAAAATACAGATCAGAAAACTAGCAGTAGTCTTAACAAATACAGTAGACCACCGCTTAAGTACGCACTTTTTTTGGTACGCACCACGCCTTAAGTACGCACTTATCCAGAAAGACAAAATAAAATATGTTATATAAGAACTTTTAAGAAATTACGGCTTTTTTGCCTAAATTTTCAATCATCAAGTTTTTTGTAATTATTTTGTGTTTTCAGGTAGAATGGCCAACCTGCTGAGTTAGCCTGAGACTTTCACAACTTTTAAGCTAGGGTGAGTAATACTGAGTAGTCTAAGTGGTCTGAGATTGTGAAAGTTCTGTTATTAAATGTTAATAAACTAAATACGAATGTAGTGGTTGCAGAAAAGTGAAAAGAATAATGATATTTGAGCTGTAATGCTACAAAATAAATAAATCTAGATGACAAAATTAAAAAACCTACAAATACAACATAGTTAAGTCATACTTTAATTTGAATTTACACACACTGATGTTTTTAAAATGTTTGGTAAACAAAATGTAGTTTGGTACTTTCCTTCTCACAAAACAAAACATGGAAAGTATGGACTAATATTCTTTTTTATATCATTGACTGACATTGACTTTCTATATTAAATGTATGTATTAATTATGTAGAAATTTTTTATAAAAAAATAAATAATTTTAAAATCTATTAAAAAATTTTGCAGACTAGAATTATGTATTAAATGTTATTTAAAATAAAAAGACTTGTTTATTTGGCTTAATTATTTAGTGGCTAGTTGTAAGAAACAAAACAAACAACTAAATTTCATATTATACTATGTCGTCAAAAAGTACGCACTACCCGTGCTAAGTACGCACTTTTTGATCAGGTTCAATTTGCGTACTTAAGCGGTAGTCTACTGTATTGTAGCATAAAAAAAACTTGTAAAATTTTTTAATTTCCCTTTAAGCGTGACGTATTTTTGTAAACATTTAGAAAAATTCGTCATAAGGTTTATACTTTTGCGGTGCACTACATTAATTGCGTGCTTTTTGGGTCTGAATTATTCTTATGAAGTTCATGAAGTTGTAAAATTTTTCCTTATGGAGTTTTTCATAAACATCGGTGCGCACTTTCGCTTGCACACCGAATCAATATATTGGGTAATTTCCCTAACTTGTCCCTAATTGGTATTCAAAATTTCGTTTAACTTATCGAAAACTAGATAAACATAGTTAAAAAAAGGCAAATTAAGCAGAAAAAATAAACAGTAAAAGGATAAAGATATTGTATTCTTTTTTTTTACTTCTTTTCTTTTTTTGGGTGGCACGCATGCGTCAGTGTCCCTCCCCACGCTATGCCCCTAGTTTGCTGTAAGCTAAAGTTTGTTAAAGATTGAGATTTTTTTTAATCATTGAAACCATACAAATTTTCAAAATTTATAAAGTACTTAATTTATTTTTGAAATTCAAAAAAAAAAGGTTTTTAACAAAATTTCCTACATAGATAGTGTAAAATAAATAAGTACTGTTTTTGTTCGATAAACTATACAACAAGTACTTGTAACTTGAAAATAATATTTAATTATTTGGTACGAATTTATATGTTGTTACGTTTGTAACAAACTTTATTTCACGAGAAATTCAGGCTGTTAAAACATGCTTTAAAATAAATAACAAACTTTTCTTACGTTTATCCATGAAGCATTCAAATAAATTTCTTGTCCAGGTTTTGTGTTAATTGCTGAGACTACTCTTGTTTTGTCATCTGTTTTGTGATCGTAAGTTCTAATTAAATTACAGGATACTAACTTAATTAAATGCGTTGATGTAATTAGTTTGAAAATTTATACTTGTTATCGAAATTAAACATTTAGCTACGATAGATAACTTACAAAAGTACACTCATAAGTTAATGAGTTTAATAAGAAAATTTTTTTTTTTTTATTGTATCCACTTGACTCAATAAGTTTGAAAACAAATTACAAGAAGAAAACTTATTCATATGAGTTAAACACTTGTAAAAAAATATTATTAACCGTTATTGATTACAAAGAGACATTCCAACATTTGTCTAAAAAATCGATTATAATAAATAGTCGATTCTAACAAGTTAATTATTTTACATTTTAATACAAAAATTTATTGCTCGTTAGTATTTATTTACAATATAAGTTTTATTCGAAGAGCATCACATAAAATATTTAATTTAACAAACATGGAAGAACTAATGGATCTCTGTTGAATAACTTCATATTTCTTCCTTTTGCTAAATCTTGTGCATTATTAACAACTTGAATCAAGTTTAGTTTATTAAATTCCTCTTCTATTCTTGTTTTTAGTCTGCAAGGTGAATACAGATTATTTAACTATATCGGCATTAAAAAACTATGAAAAACATATACTTAAAACATCAAATAACTTTATTTACAGTAGTTTTTAGTTTTTGAAGTCAATATAAAGTTTTACTAATATTTTGCTGTATATAACAAAGTTTTTATTTGAAATCCCTGTATAGAAAAAAAAGCTTTATCTTTGTTTGTTAAAAAGGTTTTTAAAATGTAATAAATAAACAAATAACATTTTTTTGTCCATTATGATTTCCATAAACTCATCAACTGTAAAATCAGTTTTGTCCGTTAATTGTTTTCCTAAATTAATTTATTTAAAAAAAAATTAAGTTTTGTTTATTTATGCTTAGTTTTGTTGTTTATATATGTCGTAAAACAGTTGAAGCCTTATTTAACTGTTTAAGAAAGACTGAACTTTTAACAAAATAATTTTTAGTATACAAAAAACTTAACATAATGTGTAAAGTTTAAAAATTTTATTCAAACTAATCTAAAGTTTATAATTTACGTTCTAAACTTAGATAGTTAAAAACTATTTTGATCGAATGATTTTGAATATTATTAAAATTTTATGTTTTTAAGCAGTTAATAATACTTTTGCTACCAACATAATACATCAAACCTGTTTCTATATTTTTAGTTGGTTTTAAATTTTCATAATGTCCCATTTGGATAGTTTCTTGTTTTGATGCATCATTTATGTCTTAAAAGGAAACAAAGTTAATACATATCTAAGTTTATTTTTAATTTAATTTAATTACTTTAAGTATTAACTCTCCAAAAACAGAAGTTTAGACATAGTATGTTAAGTATTAAAAAATGCCTTAATTAACTAAAATTTTTTGAGGTATGATTTATACTAAACCATTTAGTACCATTTAAATATACTTACAACATATTTTGAAAGTAGAAAAGTTTAATTGTATATATTGATATAAAACTATAATTGATTATACCAAGTTAAGATTGTTTATATTAATAAAATAAAATGATCTGTTTTTTAGACTTAAAAAGTCCTTGTAAGTATAGTATACTTTAAAACTTTCAAAACTTATATATTGAACGATTTAAAGTTTAAATAGTACTTATAATAATAATTTTAGATTATTTTTCATTACTTTGATTTTAAGCTGTAAAAAATATCCACGTATACACTAGTATCAAAAGTTTGTTTTAGTCTTTTATATTTCAATTATTAAACAAGTTAAACTTATACATTTTTATTTCATAACTCATTTAGTCAATTATATTAACTTCACTTAATTATTATTGATAAAAGATTTTTTTGAATATAAATAGTAAAAGTGTTTTTCTCTTAAAAATAACAATATAGTTTACATATCTTTGCTGTTAAAATCTTTATCATGTTTCGTTTAATTGCTCATTAATACAAAAAAAAAAATTGTTTACTTTAGATCATTAAAATACGTCAGTGCTAAATTAAATTGCTTGGATTTTTTAATAGCTACAATTTTCATTGCTAAACATTTTTTATAACAACCTTAAAAATTAATTTATAGTTTATGGTATATTAAAATATTTTACAGCACAATTTTATTTGAACTAATTTAGTTTTTACGTCTTGAATGTTTACCTGAAAGCAAACAAACATGTTTAAACTTGTAAAAAATTTACAACTAGTTTTAAGTATTTATTTTACTTATAATTTCAAAACTTCTGTTTTCAAACCTTTTTCTTTAATTGTTTCGTATTCATGAAAACCTGAAAAATACTTTGTTAGTTTCTCAAATTTTCATTATAATTTACTAACTAATAAAACTAGTTGAAAAATTCAATAAATAAAGAGTAGTAAAACGTTACTTTGAAATTATTTCTAAAAATGTTTACTAAATAATAAACTTTTACTTTCGTTTTGTTTTCCAGATTTGTAGTTTTTAGTTTCACTTTGATCACTTTTGGCACCTATTAAAAAAAACTAACTTACAACAGTTCAAATGAAAGTATATAAATCAGAAAAGAAAAATGTATTGAAATAAAAACAACTTAAACAATAGTAGATACAAAGTTATAGAACTTAAAATATTACATTCGAGTCAATTTAACAAAAATAAAATAAGTGTTTGTTTAGTGAATTCAAGTTCAAGTGCTTAACTCACGAATTGTTAATTAAGTACACATACGCTTGCTTTATTAGCTTACATACGTGATAAATTGGATTTAAACTTTAAATTTTTTTTTATCAGTTAAAATTTGTTAAGATTGTTGTCGAAAATGAATATGCTTTATGTAGTATTAGATAAATTTAAACTAAATTCGATAATAGTTTATTTAAAAATCATATTATAAAAATGGTAAATATGTTTAGTTAATTCTATACATCTTAAATATTTTTAAACAGATCTTTTAGTTTTACGCTTAACGATTAAAAAGCAAACTAAAGTATTAACAAACTAACTTTTACGCCTCTTATACACGAAAATTCCAACTAAAACAACGATAGTTAAAACTCCAACAATTGAACAACTTATAATAACAGCCAAGTTTGGACCATCTACTGTTACTGGGGGCATTTTATCAACAATATTTATTGTGAAATTGATATATAATGGTGGTGAATCAACAAAGTATTCTGATTGTACAATTAAAGTATATTGTCTGCTGCCGTTTTGTTGTAGCTGTAAGGTTGTTTTTTATTAAACATATTAACAATTTCTAAATTTAATATCTTTTTTTTTATAATCTTACGCTTTCTTTGTTTTCCACGAAGACAAATTCAGTTCGATCATTTTCATTAAATGTGCTTCTTATGTTGAATTTTTCTGTTACATCTGTCTCTTCTATATAGTATTTAAGTTTTTAATAGTTTTTATGTAAGGCTTGACTTGTTTTTAAATTAAATAAAAAATTGTAAAACTATAACATACTTGTAAGTTAAGGATATTTATGTGGTATATAATTTTTTATTTGTAATAAAAATAGACCACTTAAATGGTAAGTAAGTTTCATAATTTTATACCTTTGTTAAAATTTTAACTTAGTTAAACATACATAGTTTCTTGTTTTTTTATTTAAAATATTAACGAAATTAATTAAATAAATGTTACCTTTCATAATTGTGAACAACTCTGCAGCTGGATTACAATTAAATTGTAATTTACATTCATTAATTGAATCTTTAGTCCAATCACATTTAGTTGGTTCTAAATTTTCTTCATCCAGTATCCTTGGATAGTCTGAAAGAATTTAATTGTGTACTTGTGTTTTAAATATAAATAATAACATAAACAATGTTATATAGTTTCTTTTTAGTTATGTTGGACATTTTCATATAACTTAAAACTTATGCATAAGTTTTCAATCACTTCAAAATAACATTTTTTTATATAAAGGTAAAGTGTTTATAAATGAGTTGTTTATAAATGTAATTGCTATCATTGCTGAAAGTGTTAAAAACTGCATAGCTTATATACAAACTTACATTGAACATCAAGTTTAAATTCTTCAGAATCTGAATCAAGTGCATCATTGTATTTACATTCATATGTATCTCCGTCATTTTCTAAATTCATTACTTCTGTAGTGTAATTTTCACTGCTGCTACGAAGTATGCTATTACGAAACCATTGTATATTTGAGTTAAGTTCATTTGAGTAATCTACTTTGCAATTAAGATCGTATGAATATCCTTCTTTGACAATATTTATGTTTTCTAAATTAGTGTTTGTATTGACTTCAGTTGAGGTTATTGTTGGTTTACCTGTGATTTTTTTATAATTCTAATTCTGAGATGAAAATGCTAAGTTATAGTTTTGTACCTTATAGTAATTTTACCTTTAAATAGTTTTGTACAGTTAAAGAAACATGTTAAAACGTAAGGAAAAAATAAAGACTTTCTGAAGAGTTTTCGATAGTTGTATGAAATTAACACAAATGACAGATTTTAAACTAACGATTAGAATCGACTACGGTAACATTCAAACTTTTTTCATCAAAATGATTTTCATACTGAGAATTTTTAGCTTTGCATTTCACTACACTTGAACTGGTTATATCAAGTTGTGCATTGCAATTGTATTCAAGTACTGCGTCACCTATTAACCATTCACAGTTAGCTTCAGGATTTGAATCAACATCACAATTGACATATAATTGTTTGTCAGATCTCAAATAAACATCTTTATTATTTAACTGAGCTGTTCCTATATTGACCTCAACTTTGAGACTTTTTATCGACGCTTGATCTGTTGTAAGAATAAAAAGTAGATTTAGTATTAAAAAGTATTAATTAGATTTTTTTAAAGATTTTAGTGCTGTTTTAAAAAAACTTCTAATATTTTATAAAAATTTGAATAAGAAAAATTAATAAATCTATACAAAGTATAATATGAGAACAATTATTGTTTAGTCTATTATTAGTCTTCCAATTTATTTTTCATATAGCTTAGAAACATTTAAACACAAAAAAGACACAGAACTTTTGCAACACTTTGTTAACTTTATAAACAAATCGATAAATATATCCAATACATGAAAAGTTTATTATTAGTTAAGTAACATTAACTTATAGTAAAACAATATCTTAAGTTTGAAATACTTTTGTACTTTGGAAATTCACATAAAATCTCTCAAGCTACCTAAAGCATCATGAAATATGAACATATGTATGTTTAGTATAAGAAATAGAAATTAATTAGAAAACTCACAAAAAACGTTTAAAGTTTCTACATTAGACAAAACACCAGGTTTACTGTAATAATCAGTTAAATCATTATATGCTTTACAACTAATTGATTTTCCGCTATCATTTCTTGCAATATTAATTGTAGTTGTTTCTTTCTAGAACGTTCGAACAAACTATTTTATTGTGCTTTAGGTTTTGTAACATAAATTTAAAGGATGTAGAATGCAGGTATGACTTTTAAATTCCACTCACTTAAATAAACAGAAAAATAACAAAATTTACTTCTTAAATCATAATAAATTAAATTATATATAAAATGAAAAGAGACAACAATCTAAATGACTGTAGGTACTAACTTTTATGTTGTCTATCTTGTTATCATTTAAATAAAATTCAACTTTGTTGATATTTGGAGTGATTGTATCATAACTACACGTAAATACAACATTATAACCATTTTCTTCTTTTAACTCAAACAATCCGTCTATTACAACTCCTTGGGGTTCTAGTAAAATGTTTAAAGATTTTAAAGTAAATACATTTTTGTAGGTGGTATCTAGATGCAAATAAATTTTATTGTACTTTATTACAAGTTACAGTTCTATAAATGCTTTTTTATAGTTTTCTGTAAGCAACTTGTTTTAGAATCAATATTATTTGTTCATCATTAAATTAACATTTGTTTTTATATTCCTATAGCTTTAACGACTTTTTGAGATTTTATAAAGCTAAAAAAGTTCATGTAAGGTAAAACAAATTCTATTTTTAAATTATCAAAAAGTTACATACCAAAATAAATCTCTTTTAAACCAATTTATTCTTTATTAAAACTTGTTTGAATAAAATAATAACTTACCATACCAACATTGCCACGAAGAAATGTAGTTGGTCCATTTTCCGTCAGTTTCACAAACTGTACTTAAATCACCAACTTTATGTAAATTTTCAGAGCTTTGCACATCAAATATTTCTCCATCATCAACATAACAGGAAAATTGACCATTATCTTCGTAACTTCCATTTGGTATTACTTCATTTGTTATATCATTAATTACAACGAATGGTGATATTGCTTGACAGCCTAAATTTCATTTTAGTTTAGTGAAGTAATAAGCAACTATAAACTTTTTTATAGAGTTTAAATATCTTTGACAATAAGGTAAAAGGTAATAAACTTGATTTTATTAATTAAAAACTTTAAATTTTACAAATTAGTAATTAACATACTTTTAAAGTTAAAAAATTAAAACAGTCTACATTAATAAAAACAAGTGATAAATTTACTTTGAACTGTAAAAGTGTACTTGATTGTTTTATAACCGCAAGATTCTCCTTCATAAGCATAAAAATTTACTTCTGTTTCATCTGTTAAACCGTTAATTAAAGATAAGTAAGACGTAATACTTCCATCATTGTTTTCATTACAAGTGACACTGAAAATATTTGTTTGTCCGTTTAATTGAGTGCATATGTCATTATCTTGGTCTGTATTTACTGAATATTCAGCAACATTGTCACCGAGTTGCCACCCTATTTTATTTATAGACAAGCTATTCAATATCCCTTTGTAAAAGTCACCATAATAACCAACTGCCCAAACGTCTGCATTGTTGACCCATTTATTAATTGTGACGTCATAATTCGGTTGTCTGCATAAAATGTTATCTTCATTTTTCCATTTTGCGTCCGCTTGACATATAGTATTATACATAACTACACCAGAAGTTTGATCATAAGCACATTCATCATTACTAACACACTTAAAAGTTCCTATAGCTTCGTATTCGTAATTATTAACAGTACTTGTAGCTATTGATGAATCGCAATCTAAAATTAAAATATTCAGTTACTTTAATTTTAATTAGATGAGGAATTTAAAACAAAATTTCATAAGATTTTGTAAAAATTAATTACTTTTTATTATCAAGAACCTAGTTTTTATCAAATGGAACCATTTTAAGAACAAAAGGCAAGGCTATAAAGCTTTTATGCCTAATAGTAATATACTATTTTTCATATTTTTATATAACGATTGTAATGAAAAAACGACAGGTTTTGTAATAAATTTTAATTTTATATCAACCAGCGAAAACATATTGAGTTTAAAAAAAGTAAATATTAAGTTTTGAGAAAATTATAACTGCTTTGTGTTTTTATGATAGCGATTACTATAATAAAAAAGTAAAAAATGAAAACAGTAGTAAAATTTTACAGTTATAAAAAACCTTCTAGTTTAGTACACTTAGCTTTTAATTTCTTTAAAGTATTTAAGACTTTATTCTTTATTTTCACTGTAAATGTATACTTGTAGTCGGTAGAATAAAACGATATAATATAATTTTTTTTAAATGTTACAAATTCCGCAGAAAGTTAGTTACAAAAAGTACACAAACTTTGTTGATGTTCACTAAAGTTTTCTTATAAGTTTTGAATTTATAAATGTACTGAACACTTTGTTTTAAACTTCACTTAATACGTCAATAAAGCTATGCTAAAGACTTATGATTTACTTACAAGCTGTAGTTTATTAAATCGCAATTTTTTGGTCAAAATATATTTTTACACTAACCTTTCACTGAGTACGAAAAATTACTGCTTTTATATCCACATGTGTCGTCTTTATAGCCATAAAAAGTAATAAATTTATCATCATCTTTAGAAAGTGGTTGTTCTAATCTTATTTCAACAACTAGTGTACCGGCTTTTTCCTTACACTCAACAGTTATTTGATTATTTGTAGGTAAGTTAATTCCAGTACATCTTGGTCCATCGTTTACCTCAAACTCGTAAATTAGACCATTAAATATCCAACCAACTTTGTAAAAGTCTGTAGTGCTTATTGTTCCAGTGTAAAAATCACCATAAAAACCAGTTGCCCATGTGTCACCTTGACCAGCAACCGATCTTTCAATAGTGACGTCATAATTAGGTTGTTTGCAATCGACATTGTCTTCATTATTCCATTTTGCATCGGCCAGACATGTTGTTTTTACACCTTGTAGACCACTTGGGTTGTTGGTTCCGCTTTCATAGATACAACTTGCATCACTTTTGCACTGAAAAACACCTTCTGATGCGTACTCATAACTACCGCTAGTACTAACTACATTTTCAGTGCAATCTAAATATTAAAAAATAAATGTTTTTTTTTTGATATTACGTAATAAACAAAAACTTGATTAAACAATTTACTGTAAAAATAATATAATATTAAATAATTATTATTATTCTAGTGCTGGTGCTAATATTAGAGAAAAGAACTAAATCAAGACTATATTTATAAATCGTGGTTCAAAACAAATCATCAGGTTATATGAGAAAAAAGGACTAGTGTTGAAAAACTTCATTGAAATGTAAATTTTTAGTCAGAAAAAATTTCCTTAACTAATTTCATTAAAGTTTTAATAAGAAAATATATTTTTAGCAATATTTACTTGAAACATAGATGGTTTTAGAAAGAAATTCACCATCCTCTATACTTGGTATAATTAGTACTTCTCTTGGTGTGTCTTCGTGTTTTAATTCTTTTATTAAGTTCATCGTTGATTTGTATTCGTTATCTTCGTAAGTACAAGTAGCATCGAAATCATCATTGCTTTCACAACTACAATTAAAACTGTTGAGACTTCCAGACGTGCTGCAATCAATTTCTAAAACTGATCTCGAGATTGAGTTGAACTTCCATCTAAACGTGTTAGGTTTATTGTCAAAACTTGCTACATAAAATCTTCCTACATATCTGGTAGCCCAATAATCAGTATAACCATCTAGTGAAGAATTATCTCCTATGTACCTTTCCAAAGTAATAATATTTCCTGTTTAAAACTTTTTTTTTCAAGTTTGCTTCACAACATTGTACAAAGGTCATAGCTTAAAACGTTTTAAATTATCAAACAGTTCAGTTTTATTTTAAATGTTTTTAAAGTAAATAGTTTTATTTCCTACTATCTTTTCAGAATTTAAAACTTTAGTTAAAATATAAAATTTGATTTAACGAAGAAATAAAAAATAAATGTTTTGTGTGTCTTAAAAACGGTTTATAAAATTCAATACAAACAACTGTTATTGCAAAATCTTGTAGACTAATGGTTAAAAAAAATAAAGGAAACCTTAAATGTTTTATTATATACGTTGTACTTTACTTTGGAATTTAGCTTTAATTAAAATTTATTGAAGTGTTAAGAATATTAGAATCTTGAGTTAGTTTTTTGATTACATTGCTTAAGATACTTATTCAAATGCTGTAAAAAACAATAACCTTTTATTTTACTGAAACACAAAATCAAAATGATACAGTGAACAACCAATTTTCGTTTTCGTTTTACATTGTTCATTTTGACCTTCTTTTAAAGCATTTTAAAATCTTATCCAAAATATTAGAATAAAAAAAGTTCCTGAAACTTTTTCAAAACAATATTTTAAAAAATGTTTGCTTTAAATCATTTAAAAACAACTATACTAAAAAATAAGCTTTTCTTAAAATTACAAATTATGCAATAAAAAAACAATTTTAATTAATTTTATATGTAACTTTGAAAAAATAGGTTTTATTTTGCTTGTAACAGTTAACAGAAATACAATTACAATCATAATAAAAACATTATAGTTCAATTATGAATAAATTAGGTGTAAACAATTAATTCTGTTCATACCAACATATTAAATTCAAAATGTGAACTAAAACTAGCAACTTACTGTTTTCATGTTGTTAATGAATAACTAAACTTTTAAGTCATAAAACTTATTTGACGATGTTTTATTACAATTGTAAGAAAGTTAAAGTAAATACTTTGTTGTTGGTTTATGACATTTAAAAATAACTACAATTGATTTATTTACCTTGTTTGATAAAGCATAATAACCAATCGGAAAACTGTTTTTATAAATGCATTTTTGTTTTAACTTTTTTTGTAAATTATAAATTTAATTTTAATTCAAAGATTTTACATCAACTTCTTTGAAAATATAAAAAAGACATGTCTTAATTTTAAACATTTAAATACTCATGATTTATAAACAATGTATCAAGTGAAGTTTTATTAAAGTTGAATCTGTTTAATATTATTTTAATCAAACTAATAGTACTTTAGTAAGTTTTCTATTTAGGATATAACTTCAATAAATGTCAAGTAAAGCTAAAAGCGTATAACTTAAAATAGTTGCCTAAAGATATAAAATTACTTTAACAAAATATTTACAGAAGGTTGTCGTCTATGTGTCTAACACACTAGTTTACAAAAGTTCTAGTTTTTGTTCAAAATTTTGTTACATATTTGTTGGTGTTTTATGATTGCGTTTTAGTGTTAAGATGGTTGCGAGTAAATAAGTTTGTAGAATACTACTTGCGAGTATTCTAAAACAATAAAAATAACATTTCTAACAAACTATGAAGCATACATAATGCATATATTAGTAAAGTCCTTTCCAGAAAATCACTAAATTAAATCACTATACTGTTTTACTAGTTTTTTTAATTTAAAGCTATGTAGTTCGTATAATAAGTAATTTCGTACAAAAATAGTTCAAAAGTTTATCGTAAACTGCTTAAACATCAAGTTATACAAAATGGAATTTATATAACTATATTTATATTTTTAAATTATAATTAAACTTCAAGTTATATATATTTTATATAGAAGTTATAATTGATTAAAGTAACAAAAAGACCAGGCTTACGACTTAGTTGTTTGTGAATTTTTTTTTTAAACTTTTGATTTCAATAAGCTTGTACCAAAATAAGTGAATAATTTTTAATGTGACTAGTTGTATACTTTTGAGCAGAAACATTAAACTTAAAGTTTAATATGAATACTTTTTAATAAGGTTTAGGTTAAACTTCTACATTCTCTATTTTATAATAATAATTTTATTTGCTATATAAAACACTTGCACCTTAATAACTACAATTTATCAAATCTTCTTTAACACTTAACTAAGTATGACTATTCTAAAATTTAGCTTGAGTCTCTGTTCACATAAGTTAATTTTTTATTTGTTATTGAAAAATGACTGAAAGTTTGAGTTCTAAGAGGTTAGACATACTAAGCCTATATAGATTAAATTTTCGCTAAAGTTAAATGTTTTTATAATGTTAATTATAAAAAGTGAGAATTTTCTGTATTTTGTTTAAAAGTAACAAAGTAAATAATTTAAATGTTACTGCATAGATATCCACTATGCAGTCACTTAGCTGTTATTGTCATGAATGAAAATTTCTAACATGATTAGAGCAGCTTACAAAATGGTCTGAGTATTGGTTATTAGCATGTAGTTGTGATTTGATTAAAGCTCAATTTAAAGATTTTGTTTATGATAATATCTGTTTAAAAATGTTTCGGAAGATAGTTTGATGTTTATTAAACTCAAAACGTAAGTAAAACATTTCTGGTTTTATTATAAATTTTTAAATTCTTTGTTACTAAAGTATCGTGCAAGAAAAATTGTCACAGAGTGTCATAAAAACTGCCTGTAACAAATTATAGTTTAAAAAAGTTCATCGTACTAACACTTAAAACAACTTATATAGTATTTGTTTACTTGTAAAAGTTTTAATTTTATTTTCTGAATAAAACGCTTGAAAGTTTGTTTCTACATCAAAAGATTATACTAGAATTCGCCTGATCAAAATAAGTTTTTTATCGTTGTTTAAGCTTCATGTTAAAAATAGCACGTTTAAAGTTCTTTTCAAGTATAAACTAATATTAATTTTTAAGAACATAAGTTATTAAATTAGTAAAATTTTAACCAAAGTATTTATTATTTCATAATATTTGACTGTTCACAAAGAAAATCAAAATTAAACTTACTAAAAAAATCAGACATCTATAATACATTACAATTTAAATATATAGTCTAGAACTTAAAAGCATACACTGCTTGCATAAGATATTTGTTGTTTTTAAGTTGAAGTCAAGTTGTGTTAATCATATATTTACGTACTAGTTATTAAACAGAAATAATCGAAATCTACAAGAAAAAAAATATATTTAAGGAAAGCACAACAAACAATTCAAAAATCATAAGTAATCACAGTTATTAAAAAAAAAATAAATTGGTTACCAAGCTAAATATGCTATGACGATACAATAATCTTATCGGTAGTAGAACAGTTATTTATGACTAAACACTACTAAAAAAACTAAACTTGTTAAGTAGATATGGAAAATTTAAAGATTCAATTTTTTTTTTTAGAATTAAATAAATTTTAACCATTTAGAAAAACTACCTTTTACAAACAACATTTGAAAATTAACTTAGTTTAAAAAAACCATTGTAATTTAAAGTTACTTCATGAAAAAATACAGTTTTGAAACTGATTTATTTCAAACATTAGTAAAAAAGTTTCATTTGGCGTCTTATAATTTTTAAAATAGCTTGATTTTTTTTTAAATGTTTAGTGTTAAGCAAAAGACGTTAAAAGTAAAATTCTAGTTAGTAATTATTTTTATACGAAAATATGTTGTGTTAAAACAGTTGTTATGTATAAACTAAAGAATTTACTCTTTAAACTTTACAAACTGAAATGATTAACAGAAAAACAATCGTAAATTAACTATATTTGGTTATTTAACATAAGCTTTCATATATTTGTAGTGTTTCTAACTATATTTCGTGTTCATAAGTTGGTTGCGGTTGAATAAAATTTTCTGTTATTTCCCAACATAAACTATATAATTCCTGTAAAAAAAAGTTAAACTAAAGTTTTAATGTTTTAAAATAAATAAAGCGTTATAAACTAATTTGTGTTATAGTATCATTTTTATTAATTTATTAAAAAGAAAGCATAATTGTAATATAATAATAAAGAATGGTTCATAGTTAGTAAATATATAGTTTTGGTCTACTGAAAATTTTACATATATAATATTGTACATTATGGGATAGTAAAGCTCATCTGTACTATATAGAACGTAACAATTCAATTAGTTCATTGTTGTTTTCAAACAAAGACTAGATGTTATTTATTACGTTGAATAACTAAAACATTAGCTAGAAAAATTCTTACGTAAAAAACATTAAAACAAACCAGTGATGTAAATAAATACATAACGTAGTTGTAAAAATATACTAGTAGTTCATAAGTGTAAATTATGAATTAAACTACTTACTCGAATAGTAAACAGTAGCTTACATTTGTTTCAGCTAACTTTTGTTTATGTAGCTCGTTTGACTTATTAAAACAAAAAAGGTTTTATCTTTAAACAAATAGATTTTGCCTCATTTCTTAAATTATTTGTCAATTTTAATTTTTACGTTTTATGAAAAGTTGTGCTAAAAATAGTAACAAATCTATTTACTATTTTTAGATTGTATGGAGTAGTTTTGAGTAAAAAAAGTAGACTTACCAAGTTTCTGGCCATAAGAGGTCTCATATCCCTCAAATCTTTGACAGTTGTGAAGACATCAGCTTTACTTTCCATTTGAAGTCTTTCATTTATCTGCAAGAGGGCGCAAAATAATCCACTGTAGCTTGATCCGTCTCTGTTTATCAATAAAAACAAATGTCGTTAAAGTTACTTGTATTTTATAATGCAGTTTTTATTTAGTTTTAATATTTTTATTTATAGTTTTCAAGTATTACTTAAACACTTCAAAACCGAGTTATGTTAAGATTGATTTATAAACCTTTTTTTCAATCTTAAATAATAGAATATGTTGCAAGCTTTAAAAACTTCTATAGTTTAGAAAAACAAAGCTTTTATAAACAAAATAAGTTTAAACAACTCACTTGCAATGCACCATAACAACGGAACTATCATTAAGAATCATATCAACATGTTGAACAAGTTTTCCAAATTTTCTGCAAAATTCTGATCTTTCTTCGTCTTTGCAATTATTTTCTTCTATGCTGTCTACATGCAGTTGTAAGATTTGTAATGACTAAAAAGTTGTAAAATAACATTAAAGTGAGATTAAAACTTATAATGTTTTATATTTTATTATTAATAGTTATAAAAAGCTGTAAACACAGTCAAAACTGGTTTCTTTAAAGTTATAAATGATAGCAAATTTTACATATCAATATTTTCTAACAGTGTTTAAAATAAAAAACGAAGTAATTTGAAATAACTTAGTTTAAAAGTAATTGTAGCATTATTTGCTTATATCAGCAAACAAATTTCACAAACTACACATTTATCTTGTAGTAATTAACAGTAAAATTAATTAATAATAACGAATTAGAAACTAAAAAAGTTATCAGCGTAATTAAAACATTCGCGATTGCTTTAGATTTAAAGCACGAGTTAAAAAGGTTTGTTGCTTATAAAAATTAGTATATTTAATAAACTAATCATCTTTAAAAGTTATTTATGAACATTAAAACTAAATTTGTGGTAATTGATTGAAGAAATAGATTTTAAACAAGTTGCTTACCCTTATTAGCAAAATATTTTACTAAATTTCTTTATTTATATAACTTGATTAGCAGTACCATTTCGAGAGTAATTTTTTTCTTAGTAAGAAAAAAACTAAACTTACAAGTTTAGATATTTAAAAAGACAAAATCAGTTAAAAAGTTGTTAACTATCTAACAAATAATAAAAGTAGAAAAAAAACTTATATGTTCCTAATAACTGTTAAGTTATTACACGAACTTTTTATTTGAAGTAGATGAAATTATCTATAAACCTTTTTTAAATATTATTTTTATGTTTATTAAAACTATATTGTCACTCACCATATATAGTATGTATGTATATATATATATATAATTAAGTTACTTAACTTGATAAATCAAATCTTTCACACCGAGCCCACCTTAAGGGCTTTATTAATAAAAAGGTTTATTTCAAGATGTAAAACTCAAAGGACTCGAGTTTCGTGCTTATGCACTCATCAGCTTCAAAACAAGTTTAAAATAAAAGTTTTGTGTTTAATTTTAATTTATTTAGTTTTGTGCTTTATTTTAAACTTGTTTTGAAGCTGATGAATGCATAAGCACGAAACTCGAGTCCTTTGAGTTTTACATCTTGAAATAAACTTTTATATATATATATATATATATATATATGTTTGTCAATGTTTTTAACCATATGTAATTTTAACTTATTTACTTTATGAATAAACTAAAAAAAACTGAGTTATCTTCTTATAACATTAATATTACTTTAGTTAAAAAAGTAGAACTTAAGTAATAGCTAGGAAATATATCATATAAAAAAAATAACTTATCTTAGCTTAATTCATTCATATGACAGTCATTCCAGGTATCGATATTTCTTAAATAAAAACAGTTTAAGACTTTTATAGACTAACTTTAGTTTGATAACCAGTACTAGTAATATTCATTTTTCTTTTAGTAATTGTTTCATCTTTACTTTCTTCTAACAATTCAACAGATGAATTTCCAATGTAGAAAATATCACTAACTTTATTCGGCCAAAATATTCCGTCTTGTTCCTAATAAAGTATTAAATTTTTATTACTTTATTTTAATTATCATTAAAACTACGCTTCATATTTAATATAGTTTAAAAGGTACGTACAGTTTATCAATTTTCGTTATCAAATTAGTTTAGTTTCACTCATAAAATAAACTTTTCAACAAATTCAAACACAACTGCAAATTTTCTATTATTTACGTAGTTGTTTTAATAAAGCTACAACTTACATGTCCAATAGATACAACCAATATAGTTGTATGTTCAATTATGGTGTTTATAAACTTCGCACTAATGTACTAAAGTTTAACTAACATTTCCAATAGATACAACCAACGTGGTTGTATGTTCGATTATGGCGTTTATAAATTTTTCCATTGTTGATGGAATAGGAGTCTGGGCACAAATTGCTTGTCTATTATCTCGGAAGTTCTGTGAAAAAGACAAATTGTAAAATAAAGTAATAAAGTTTTTTATATCTAGATTAAACAAAAATTTTTTTATTGGTTTGTTGTAGATTACAATGTTCTAAAGATTGACAAAGCTCGTTTTTTAAAAATATCATGAGTATAGAAACGATCAAAGTTTTTATCATTTATATGGTATTTCTTTTAATTTTAAGATATTTCAACTATTTCTTAACAAGTGTATTTAAAAAGCTAGTATAAAAAGAACTACTTTTAAAGTTGTCTTAAAGTTATAAGAAATTATAAGTAATTTTATAATTGAAAATTAGCGTATTGTTTCGTTTATAGAAAATCTGTTATACAAGCTATTTAACTGTTTAACTAGCAAATTTAAAGTTTTTACATAAATTACAGATTTATACTTACTTTAATCCATGAAGCATTCAAATAAATTTCTTCACCAGGTTTTGTGTTTATTGATGACACGACTCTTGTTTTATTATCTGTATTTTAATTAAAATAAATTTCAAAGATATCACAGAAACTTAGTTTACTTAAATGAGTTGATAAAAATTAATTATAAAACTAAGTATGTCAAAAAAACTTTACAATATATATGATAACTGGTTACCTTTATAAATATATTTTAAAGTTAATCACTACTAAGTCTAAAAAGAATTTTTTTATGTTTAAATACAAAAACCATTTTTTGCTGATCTTAGTTTAAGTATAGAAAAAATTTAATTTAACAAACATGGAAGAACTAATGGATCTCTGTTGAACAATTTCATATTTCTTCCTTTTGCTAAATCTTGTGCATTATTAATAACTGGAATCAAGTTTAGTTTATTAAACTCCTCTTTTATTCGTGTTTTGAATCTTGAAGATGAATATATACATATTTTTTTTAAATTTTGATTAGTTTTAATTATATTTTACATTTATGTTTTGTAAAACGTTAAATATTATGTAAAACAGAGTTATAAAGAAACTTACTTTCAAAAAATTAAACTTACCTAACTTCCTTTACAGTAGATTTTAGCTTAAGTAGTAAACAAATTTATATAACACTATTCTGCTCTACTTAAGAAAACTTTCACTTTAATTGCATGTAATACTGTGAATGAAAAAAAAATCTTTTTTAAATGTATTAAATAAATAACTAACCTTTTTTTATCCGATCTTATTTTTATGATCTCATCAATTGTGAAATCAGTTTTGTCCGACAAATGTATATCTAAAGCAATTC
Organism: Thalia democratica; assembly: GCF_965202585.1. Taxonomy (NCBI): domain Eukaryota; kingdom Metazoa; phylum Chordata; class Thaliacea; order Salpida; family Salpidae; genus Thalia; species Thalia democratica. The sequence goes on along the minus strand of NC_139171.1, from coordinate 4,550,455 downwards.
TGTTAGAATAAAGTCATAAGTTTTGTTTATATATGCTTAGGTTTTCGTGTTTATTTATATCGGTTAATAGTATAAGCTTCATAATATTGTTTAAGAAAGACTTATACATTACACAAATTAGTTTTCAGGATACAAAGAACTTAACAGTATAATTCTTAAATTCAAAGTTACTTTAACTTATATTCATAGCATGTATTCTATTTACTTAAGTTGTTTAAGAAGCTAAATAACAATTTTACTACCTATATAAAGTATCATACCTTTGATTATATTTTTAGTTGGGCTTAAATTTTCATAATGTCCCATTTGAATTTTTTCCTGTTTTGTTGCATCTTTTATGTCTTTACAAGAAAATAAAGTTAATACACTTCTAAGTTAAACTTTGATTCACTATTTTTTGTTAAGTATTAACTTTTTGAAACACAAACAATTTAAATAAAGTGAAATAATTATTAAAAAAAGCGTCAATCAACCAAAACTTTGAAATATAATTGAAATGTTGTTAGTAGAAAAGTTCAAGTATATTTCGATTTTAAACTAAAATTCTTTATATTTATTTTAGGTGGTTGTATCTGAAAATACATAAATTTTGTAGACGTAAAAGGTGTTGGTAAATATAGTATATTTTTAATTTTTTTATTTCATATTTTATGTCTTAATTTTCTAACAATACTTGTTGAATTTTTTTACTTTGAAGTCATTACATTAACCTTAGTCTGTACCTAATATCTATGTACAAACTAGTATTTAAAACTGTTATTTAGGCTAATTATGTATAATTATTAAACAGTTTATAGTTACAAACTATGTTTAATAAACACTATGCCAAAAATAATAACTTTAATTAGATATTTTGATAAAAACTTTTTGAATATAACTTTTGAAAATCTTTTCTGTTAAATAATGACGCATATTTGCTCTTAAAACTTTTTGCTAGATCTAATTGCTCATTAATACAAAAATAGCACTAAACTTTATTTACCCTAACATCATTAAATACGCTGAATTGAATTTCGTTTAGTTTCTATTTGCTAGAAGTTTTAACGACAGGCATTTATTGCGATAACCTTCAAACTAATTTATGATATATTAAATTTAAATGCCAAACAGTTTTATTTGATCTAACTTTATGTATTACGTCTTAAAAGTTTATCAGAAAGTAAATAAACAAGTTTCAACGTGTAAACAATTTACAACTAATTAAAATGTTTATTTATTTTACTTATAATTTTTAAAACTTGTGTTTCCAAACCTTTTTCTTTAATTGTTTCGTATTCATGAAAACCTGAAAAAATAATTGATAAATTTTCAAAATATTATTTAAAACCTTTACAAATTAATGAAAGTAGTTGAAATGTTCAAAAATTAAAGAATAATAAAATGTTATTTTGAAATGTTTCTAAAAGAATTTTTGAAATTTTACTTTCGTTTTGTTTTCCAGATTTGTATCTTTTTGTTTCATTTTCATTACTTTTAGTACCTGTTATTAAAATTAGCTTAAAACAATTTACAAGAAATTATATAAATCAGAAAAAAATGTACTAAAAAAAAGCAACGTAAACAATAGTAAATCCAAAATTTTGAACATGAAAAAATTACATTTAAGTCAATTTAACAAAAATAAAAAAAATGTTTGTATAGTAAACTCAAGTTCAAGTGCTTAGATTAAGAGTTGTTAATTAAGTACACATACGTTTGCCTTATTGTTTACATACGTGATAAATTAGTTTAAACTTTAACATTTTTGTTATCACTAAGAGTTTATTAAGCTTACTGTCCAAAATGAATATGTTTTATGTAGTATTAGATAAGTTTATTTAAAAATAATAAAATAAAAATGGTAAATATGTCTACTTAATTTTATACATTTTAAATTTTCTTTAGAGACAATATTTTATTTTTACACTAAATAAATAAAAAACAAGCTGAAGTATTAACAAACTAACTTTTACGCCTCTTATACACGAAAAATCCAACTAATACAACAACAATCAAAATTCCAATAATCGAACAACTTATAACAACAGCCAAGTTGTTTGGATCCTCTATTGTTGGTTCAATGTCAACAATATTTATTATGAAATCGATATATAATGGTGGTGAATCAACAAAATATTCTGATTGTACAACTAAAGTATATTGTCTGCTGCCGTTTTGTTGTAGCTGCAAGGTTATTTTTTATAAAACATACAAACGTTTTCTTAGTTTGTTATCTTTTTTATTAATCTTACACTTTCTTTATGTTCCAAATAGACAAATTCAGTCCGATCATCTTCTTTAAATGTGCTTCTTATGTTGAATTTGTTTGTTACATCTGTTTCTCCTATAAAATACTTTAGTTTTTAATTAAAACTTCAATAGTTTTTATGTATAACTTAAACTATTTTTAAATTAAAAAAAACTGTAAAACCTAAACACAGTTGTACGTTAAAGATATGTATGTGGTATACAATTTTTTTATTTGTAATAAAAATAGACCACTTAAATTTTAAGTAAATTTCATAATTTTATACTTTTGTTAAAATTTTAACTTAATCAAACATACATAGTTTTTTGTTTTTTATTTAAAATACTAACGAAATAATTAAGTAAATGTTACCTTTCATAATTGTGAACAACTCTACAGCTGGGTTACAATTAAATTGTAAAACACACTCATCAGTGGAATTCACAGCCCAATTACACTGAGTTGGTTCTAAATTTTCTTCATCCAGTATCCTTGGATAGTCTAAATTATTTTAAAGTGCTTATTTTTTAGTGATTAATAATAAAAAAATATTTATATATATTTAATAGTTTCGTTGGATTTTATGAAACAATCTAAACTTTAAGCCAGAAAATTATTGTTTTTGTTAAATGGAACATTTTTAATAAAAAATGTTGTTTTTAGATAAGGTTTCATACATGAACAAACACATCAAAAATTGTATGGCTTATATTATAACTAACATTGAACATCAAGTTTAAACTGTTTAGAATCTGAATCAAGTGCATCATCGTATTTGCATTCATATGTATCTCCGTCATTTTCTAACTTTATTACTTCTGTAGTGTAATTTTCACTGCTGCTAAGAAGTATGCTATTACGAAACCATTGTAAAGTTGAGTTAAGTTCATTTAAATAATCTACTTTGCAATTAAGATCGTATGAATATCCTTCTTTTACAATATTTATGTTTTCTAAATTAGTGTTTGTATTGACTTCAATTGAGGTAACTGTTGGTTTACCTGCAAAAATGCACATTATTTGAATATAAAAATTTAATAAAAAGTTATATTTTAAAAGTTGTTATATTTTCAGGTAGCTTCACCTAGTTAGTTTAAAAAACTCCATATAGTAAAAAAAAATAGTGTCTATTAACATAAAAATTTACGAACTCTATGATTCTAAAACTATTTGTAGTTTGACTTTTTTGTGCTCATAGGTTTTTTACAACTTATTAAATAGTAATGCTTAGTGATTATGCTTTCCATATGCAATTATCTACTAAAAATTAACAAAGTTTAATTATTAACTAACGATTAGCGTCGATTACTGTAACATACAAACTTCTTTCATCAAAATCACTTGCATATTGGGAATTTTTAGCTTTACACTTCAATGAATTAGAAGTAGTAAGTTCAAACATAGTGTTACAACCACTACCTACAAGTACTTCATTACCATAAACCCATTCACAATTAGCTTCAGGATTTGAATCAACATCACAATTAACTGATAATTGTTTATCAGATCTCAAATAAATATCACCACTATCTAGTTCAAATATTCCATCGTTTAATACAACTTCAAGACTTTCTATTGATGCTTTGTCTAATAAAAATATCGGATGAATTTTATTTAACTTTATCAACCTTTAATAACTTGAACTAAGTTTTATAGCATCTTTTGTAGTTTTTGATTAATTAGCAGTTATCTTTTGATCTAACAAATGCTTCTTTACTTTTTAAAATGTTATGACTAAAGTAAAAAAAAGACACAGAACTTAAACAGACCGAAAATTTATGTGACAAACTAATAAAACCAAGTTTTGTTTATACTGTTTTGCAAAATGATAAAAAACTTATTTGTTGATTTGTTGCTAAGTTAAGGTAAAAATAAGGTTAGAATATAGTTTTATGATATCGTCTTAATAAATGTACTATACAGAATAAATACAAAAACTGAACTTTTGTACTTACAGCACGAAAAACTAATAAAAACAGCTGTTTATAAGTGTTTTTAATTTTGTTTTATAAGTAGTATGCATAGAAATAATTATAATGCCGAAAAACAATGTATGCAAATTGTTTTAATACAAAATGTTAAGTGCAAAAAAACAGTAGAACTAGATATTTAATAATTTAGCTAACACAAAAAATTCTACTTTATCATATGCTGTAAAAACTGCAGTGTTTAAAAAAAAGTTTGAAACGACTAAAAAGAAAAAAACATATCATATTAGAAACTTACAGTAAACATTTAAAGTTTTTACATTAGAAGAAATACCAGGTTTATCGTAATAATCAGTTAAATCATAAAATGCTCTACAACTAATTGTTTTTTCATTGTCATCTTTTGTAAAAGTCGTTGTTAGTGTTTCTTTCTATGAAAAAATGTCAGTTTAATGTCAAATAAAGTTAATTGCAACAGTTGTACGTGTTTCATTTAATAACATTTTTTTATTAGTTTTTAAACAAGTTAGACTTAATTTTATAAAAAAATGTTTGTCATATCAAAAGAGAATACTAGCAATAAAGTTTTACTTGACTATTGCAAAGAAGTCTAAAACAAAATTAAAGATTTTGGAAAATTAATATTTTAAAAATTAGTTAAATAAAGCTCAACCTTTAGTTAAAAATCAAATTAAATATAAAATTACTTCACTGTTGTCTATCTTAACATTGTTTATATAAAATTCAACTTTATTAACATTAGGAGTGAATGTAGCATAATTACATGTAAACACAACATCATCACCATTTTCTTCTTTTAATTCGAAAGTTCCAATTATAACAACTTGTTTGGGTTCTGGTAAAATAAATTTTTGTTTAGTTTAAACAGTATAGATTATTTATTTTTGAATTTTTTAGAGCAGTTTAAAAAGCAATTAAACTGTTAAGTATTATTTTATTACTTTATACGCTTTTGTACTAGAATAAAACAAAATTTAGACCTTAAAGCAAATTTCGATAAAGATAATTAAGATGTAGCATAAAAAACTTGTAGTAAAAATGTGTACACAAAACTTCTTGTTATCCAAAAGAATTTTGTTTTAACTTTATAAACAAAGTTTTGAGTACTTTAAACAAATACATTATAATCAGGCTAAGTATGTAATTATACAGTATAAACTGTTTTTTAATATTATAAGCCTTACCTGACCAACATTGCCAATTTGAATTGTAATTGTTCCAATTTCCATCAGCAGTACATGTTGTATCTAAATTATCAACTTTTTCAAAGTTATTTGAATTAATTTCGTTAAATATTTCACCACCATCTATACAAGAAAAATTTCCATTATCTTGGTATTCCCCATTTTCTATTTCGGTGTTTGTATCGTCTTTCACGAAAAAAAGGGAATTCACTTGGCAATCTGGATTTAATTTTAATCCATTAAAAACATTATACAAAACATAAATTCTGTTTAAAGAAATAGTACTGTTTGATATTAACAGGTCATATATTGTTAAAAGAATTTATACGTTTTAAACCACATGTATAACATCTTGAAAAACTGTTTAAAATCATTAACAGTAAAATAATTTAAAACAGCATATTACAAACTAACATTTTACTTGATAGTTGTTGAATTTGCTTTTGTAACCACAAGTTTCACCCTCATAAGAATAAAAAGTAATAGTGTTACTTAAAATTACTTCAGTAATTACAGATAAATAAGATAACACTTCACCTTGATTCTTAGCACAAGTAACATCAAAACCAACATCAGTTGTTTGATCATTTATTTGTGTACAGGTTCCGTCTTGGTTGACTGAATACTCAGCAATTTGGTCACCAAGCTTCCAACCTAATCTATTGAAACCATTGCTACTTACTGTTCCTGTGTAAAATTCACCATAGTAACCAACTGCCCAAATATCACCTTCGCTGACAGATCTAATTGTGACGTCATAACTCGTTTCTATACACTCAAAACTATCTTCATTTACCCATTTTGCATCAGCTTGGCATATTGTAGTTTCAAATAAGTTATCACCTTGATATGGACAATATATATCTTGTTGACAATTAAAAAATCCTTGTGATTGATACCCGTAATTATTATCAGTATTTGTTGCTATTGTGTTATTACAATCTGAAATTTATAAAATAGTTTTTGTTTGAGTTTTAATCTAACTTTAATTTTTTAATTTGGGTTATTACAAAATAAACCAAAGGTGTGAACATTTTATATTTAGCTTTAAAATAACATTAAACACAAATACCGAATTCAAACCGTTAGCAGTATACATTTCACGGAAAACTAAAACAAAAATATAGTTTATTTACATATACTTTGAATAAAAATTTGTCAAAAAGATATCACCGAGTTTGTAAGTAATTCAACAATTATACTGGATAAGTTCTATTCTAAATTAATTCTAAATATTAATTCTAAATAGATTGGATTGAACAAAAATTAAAAACCAGCAAATCGCTTAAGTTTTACATAAAACTAAATTATACCTTATTGTGTTTTTGAAAAATTGAAAAAATAAGTGTTTTAAACTAGTTTTAAAGCAAAATTAAAATGTTAAATAAAACTTTTTCTGACCAACTAATATACTTTCTATTTGTTTTAAAATATCTAACAAGTATAAATTTTAATTTTTTTGATTAATTTTAACGGCTACGTAAAGAAGCCGTACTTTTCAAACAATCATTTTTGCTGAACCACCTTTTACGCATTTTAAAATTAATTAAAAATAAATACGTAACATTCCGTACGAATTGAAGAAGTTCGATAGAAATTATATTTGATTAACCATTTTCTAAAGCTTTAACTATTTTCTTAAGTAATAAAACATTTATATTGTCGGCTATGCTTTAGATGTCATAAACTTTTAGAAACTTCATAAGTTTAAAACTTAACAAACTGAGTTTTTATTTGTAAATATTTATCATAAAGTTCTGATAATCAACGTTTTAATTCACTTAACTTGAACTTTTAGACTAACCTTGTACTTGAAGATTATAAAATTCGCTTTTGTATCCGCAAGTTTCACCCTTGTAAGTATAAAAAGTAATATTATGATTTGTTTCTTGTAGTTCAGTATTAAGAATAAATTCATTAGCTACACCACTATTTCCACTTGCAGAACAAGAAACTGTAAAACTGACATCAAATATTTCTGTACTAATTGGGTTACAAACTCCTGAAGACACATCTACTCGGTACTCTCTTATTTGGTCATCAAATTCCCAACCAAATCTATCAATATCAACAGTGTTTATTGTCGCCTTATACATGTTTCCTTTGTAACCGGTTGCCCATATATCGCCTGACTTTGTCGATCTTACAAGTGTGACGTCATAATCTGGTTGTTTGCACTCGACGTCGTCTTCGTTATCCCATTTTGCGTCAGCTTCGCAAGTTGTAGTTGTGTTTTGTAGAATGTTACCAGTGTATTTGTAGTAAACGCACTGTGTTTCATCTGAACATTGGAAAGTTCCTTCAGATCGATACACATAGGTACCGTCGTGACTTGTTGCTAGATAAGCAGTGCATTCTAAAGTTTACATATAGTTTTGAATTTAGGGGTTTTTCAAACTTATATTCATACAGGCGAAAAACAGAAATTTAAAAAGTAATAGTTGTCTCCTTTTGTTATATATCGCCCGTTTACGCCTATTATAATTTTTTCCGCTTTACTAAGTGAGCCCCCTAATAGCCAAAATTGATCCTAAAGAAGTGATATTGCCCTCATTCGGTTTAGTGTTTTACTCGTAGAAAAAAGCACTTGATTAATGTTATTTTACGTAGTAATTACCTTCAAGTAAATGTAAGCATAAGTACGTTAACGATTGTTTTAGAAATTACAGTTTGTATAAAAACTTTTGTCTGTATATATTAAAAAACCAACGATTAAAAACTTCTTTGCTTTTATTTCGTTTTTAAATTATAAAAAACTGCATACAAAAACCTTAAAAAATAGGAAAAAATTCTTATAATATAAAAGTCGTGATTCTCTTTTTTATAACTTGGAAAAATAAGATCAGTATAATTTAATAAGATAAATAACAACTGTTATTAATTAAAAAGTTAGATTTCTAATAACACTTCTTTCAAGTTATATGTACCAGTAAATTTTATAGAAAATTGTTTTAGTTTATACAAACAGTTTTATGTATCAAGTAGCAATGGACCTTTATAAGTTAAAGTTATGTATTGATTGTCAAAAAATAAATAAACTACATACAGTTTTTATTATAAAACAAAATTATTTAATATAAGACTTTAATTTAGTAGAACTTTACTCTACTTATTAATAAAGTAAAAATACAGTCCGTGATATCTGTTGTAAATACTATAATGTTAAGGCCAAAAATTATAAAAAACTAATACAATAGTTAAAGCACTTGATTATTTAACTCAGTGATTAGAGACAGATTAGATATCACTTCATCTTGGATTTCATTACAGGTCACATTAAAACCAGCATCAGTTAATATAAATAGGATGTTAATGAATAACTAAACTTCACAAGTAGTAAAACAAATACTCTGATTTTTATTACAGTCATAGGAAAGTTAAAATAAACACTTTACTTTTATGAATATCTCTTAAAATATATCATAATTGACTTATTTACCATTTATTTATAAAACACAGTAACTAAAAACTAACTAACTATTTACAAGCATATTATTGTTTTAAACATATAGGTGTTATGGTTATAACGGAATACAGATAAATTTTTAAAAGTAATTGTATCTTTCTAATATGTTTAACTTTTTTTTAAATCTATTCGAAGTACCTTAAAAAATAAATTTCTCACTACTAGAAAATTTGCACAGAGAACATATTAAATTTTATACCTGAAACAGTTATCAGTTGTGTTTTAGAAACATCAGGTACATTAAGTTGTCTAATATAAACCTCAGCACCACTATCACGGCTTTCTAATGGTTTCACAAGTTTCATTGTAGTAATAAGTTTGTTGTCTGATATTCTACAACTCACATCAAACACATCATTATTAGTTGTGCAACTATATGAGCTACTTATTTTATTACAGGTACTGTTCTCTCCATTATATTTCCATTGAAAGCTATCAGGTACATTATCAAAAATTGCTTCATAAAAATCTCCTATGTACCCAATTGACCAAAAGTCTTTAGGTGGATCATCATTTGTTTCATAACTTCCGACACATCGTTCTAAAGTTAGATCGCCTGTTTAAATTTAAAAAAAAGTTTTAGTTGATAACTTTGTTTCTAAACTTTTTCTATGTTCTCATAAGACTAATTTACAACATTGTATAAGTGGTCTATGCTTAACATTTAAAAAACTTTTCAATCAGTATAGTTTGTTAAAAATCAATTGTTTTTATAGTTAGCTAGTGTTTTTTATTATTTATTTTGAAAAATTTAAACTAAAACATAAAATATAATCTAAAGTTTGAATTTTCAAGGGAAAATAAACAAGTTGAATATACAAGACTTATTTAAATCAAGTTTAAATTTATTTTAAACTATGTTTCAATTTTAATATAAATAAGTTGTTGTATAAAATCCTTTAAATAAAAGGTTTGACTCTTACATTAAAGTTATGACGTACTTATAGAAATCTTTTACATTACTTTGTTATTTAACTTTAAATTAATATACTATAAGTATTAACTAGTTTAAACCAAAAAATAGTTCACTTAAATCACTTAAATTTAAAAAGTATTTTAAAAAGAAACATTTACCTTTGGTTTTATTAAAACACAGATACAAAATAACCCAGTAACGAAAAAACAAATTTCGTTTTATTTTGTTCATTTTGTATTGCTTTCAAAATATTCTTGAGCTTTTATTATAATCACCAAATAGTATTAACTGTATTTATTTCAATTGATCGGCTGTTATTTACTGTTTACATTGAAATATTTAAAAATATAACTATGCTAAAAATGACTTGTCTTAAATCTAAATATCTAGTTAAAAATTAAAAATTTCCACTTAGATATGACTTAAAATAAAAACATTAACGTTCTTTAATTAGATAAGAGAAGTATAGCTAAAAATACAAAACAAACAATGCAGTTTAAATCTGAAACTAATCATTAGTCTATTTGTGTCAAAAAAATTAATCGAGTGAAGTATGAACTAAAACTATAAACTTGCTTTCTTTAGGTTGTTAATGAATAACTAAACTTTACAAGTAATAAAACAAATTCTTGAACTTTTATTACAGTCGTTGGATAGTTAAAATAAACACTTTACTGCTATCTTACATTATCTGTAAGAATAATTATAATTGAATTATTTTTCATTTATTTATATAGTTATTTGCCTTAATTTAAAAAGAATGCTCAATATACTTGGATGTAAAGAGCTTATTTAAATAGATTAATGCAAATTATATATTTTATTCAAGACAGCTAACATTGTTATATGCAGGTAATATTTTATTTTTGCTTGAAAAGTGCGCAATTTGTTTGCCACTGAAACTGGTCGCGAATAAAATATATAATTTACCTTAATCTATTTACCATTTATTAATAAAACATAGTAACTAAAAACTAAGTAACTATTTCAAAATATATCATTGTTTTAAATATATAGGTATCTGTGAGTTTAAATATATCTTAAGTTTTTAATGATATTTTAGTTACGTCATTTTACTTCAAATTCTTATAAATATTAAAATTAAGTGGCGCCAACTTAAAACAGTAATTTTAATTTCTGCTTTATACACCATTGTAACAAAAAAGTTTTTGTAAATTTTATAGTTGTTTGATAGTTTATAACATGATGCACTTCAATGAGTCAATTGTTTAGGTTGTAATTTTAAAAAAGCTTAAAATAAAACTTAAGAGTATATCTTAAAATAGTTGGCATGAAACTTAAATCAATTTTTATATTACATAAGTTTATTTTTAAAAACTAGTGACAGTTACTTAAAAAATAATTTTTATTAAAGTGCAGAAATGCCTAAAATAAAACGAGACTATAAGTTTTATTAAATTATTTTGCTTTTTTTTAGTATTGATCCAGTTATGTTAAATTGTTAAGAAAGTTTGTTTAGCTGTAGAAGTGAAAAAGTTTCTAATATTTTTTGCGAATACTTGAAAATAGGCAAAAGTATTTATATCACTTTTAAGTATACTTAAAAATTAATTTAGCCTTTAAAAAAAAAAGCTTTCTAAGTTCCGAAAACTTGTTACTATAAGTAAGTCGGTGAAAGAACAGCATAAAACGTCTTATTGTTTAAATATTTACTAAGAAATGCACTAAAATATTTTAATAAACAACGCCTTTTGTACTTAATAAACTATTGTGCCTAGCTTTTAATAGTTTAAAAAGTTGCTGTTCGAAATATTATAGTCAACTGTTTTAAATTCCAATAAAAAATTATAACTCTAGACAAAAATTTTTTTTAATAAACAAACACAGTTCTAGTTAAGTTAATGTTGTGCAAATTAGATTAGTTTTTTGTGGTATTATTTTATGTTTACTAGCTTATTTTTTATTTATCTAATAAATGATACCATAACTATTGTTTTAATATTCAATGGAAACCAGGGTTTCTTAAAGTTGGTGATATCGTCCTCTGGGGGCGTTATAAATTATCAGGGGGCTAAAGGGGGTGAAAAAGTAAATGTGTAGTAAAGAAAAAAGAGGTGACATCTAATAATTAAAAAGTGGTAAATTTTTTTAAATTTATGCAAAGAAAGTGATTTTTTAAATGAGGGAAACTCTGCTCTAAACAAGTTAAATTCGTTTTACTAAATAACTTCTTTTCAGTTCTAACATTAAACAAAAACTTGATACAAGAATTTATTTTGCAGTTTATTTTATTTTTTGTAAACTTAAATTTTTTCAATCTACGCTTTTCAAAAGTTCATGTAGATAACTATACAGGTTTGTGTAAAACAGTAAACTTAATAAAACTAAAGATTATGCGTCATAATAGGTAAATTAATTATATGTACTATGGTAGGGCTGGGCAACGTTTTTCAATCAACGGGCCGGATCCGGAGAAGTTTAGTCTTTTACGGGCCGGAGCATTCTAAATTATTGGTTTACCGTATCCAGTATTCGAATTCAGTCGAATAAAAACTTTTTAGATCCGAATCCGATTTTTATATAGTGTTTATTAAAATAATTGACATTGTAATTGACAAAGATGAGTATGTGAAACATCGTACTTAAAAAAACACTTTGTTTGGGGTAATTTGGCAAAAAGGTAATCCAACTAAGTTAGAACAACACAAAATATCAGGACAAAATGGTGTATTTTTAAGTACACATCAATTTATAAATAAGTTTTTTAGCATGATTTCAAAATAAAATTCTTACAGTTTTGTTTTGTAAAAATATAATACAAAGTTTTATAAAAATGTTATAATATTGACCCTTTGCAGGCCTGTTACTTTGCTCGCGGGCCGGTCATTTTCGTTTAAGGGCCGGATCCCATTAAAGTTTAAAAAACGGTCGGGGGCCGGATCCGGCCAGCGGGCTGTACGTTACCCACCCTATATAATGACGAATTATCTTAAAATCTTATTAAGTGTACTGTTTTACACAAATCTGTTTAGTTATCTACATGAAATTTTAAAAAGCGTAGATTGAAAAGTTTAAAATTAAAAAAAAAAAAACTGAATAATGAATTCTTGTCTCAAATTTTTATTTGAATTTGTTTTTGGTTAACTTTTGAAAACTTTGTTCAAAGTTTTAATTCTTTAAAAATGCTTTACCAACTTTGGTTACGTGTAAATGTTAGTTTAAAGTTTTAAGAACATAACTTGGAGTAGAGTTATTAAAAGCGCTTACTACTAAAGTTTTCCGCAAATTTTAAAGGAAATTATTCTGTATTTAGTCGGATAGTTAACAAGACTTCAACTAATGGTGTTTAGGATTTAAAGCATTACACAACAATTAAATAAAAAACATTTTGTTGGTCAAATCTCGTGGTATAAACTTTTATAAATTTTTAGCATAATTTTTCACTAATAGTGTTAAGTAGTTATATTAATTTACTTATATATTCAATTTAATTCGTATTCAATATAAAAATCATTTTTATGAATTAAAATGTTTTGATAAGTTTTGTATCACAATTTTTCACTATTATTCAACTACTAACATTTGTCTATTCTATGCAAAAAAAGGAGTCAATTGAACCCTCTAACAAAAACTAATTTGTAAACAAGTTTGTTATAAATAGAAAATTATATGAATTAACACTAATGAGTTATATGAGTTATTTGAAAAAAAATTCTTTAAGTGTTAGAAAATTAAACATTTATTTCGCTGCTGTGATTATTTTCAAATTTTGAATTCTGTTACTAGCATCAAAACAATCTAGTCAATTTTTAAAGAAAGAAAAAAGTTTCACGAGTCGATAAAAAGTTTAACCTTCAATAACAATGAATAAACTTTATAGTAACATTATAAAGTTTTATAACAGAAAGTAAATTGTACAATTATGTTTTTAGTTTGCTTAACAATTGCCTCATATAAGAAAAATAATAGTTTGAATCGTTTTATCAGTTGTTCGTAAACAAAAACAACTAAACAAGCTTTTTATTTTTACAAATAGATACTATCGTTAACTATTTTAAGTTTTAATACAAATATTTTTTAAATGTTACAGTTTACTTTTTAAACAAAAAATAACTCTTAAGGTTTAAATAAAAGCAAACGTAAGTTAACTAAATTACAAAATAAATTTGAGTGCTCAACTTTAAATAAGTTTGTAAAGGTTGAATAAAGTTTTTCTTATTTCCTAGCATAAACTGAATAGTTTCTGTAAAAAAACATTTAATGTAAAGTTTCAGTTTCTTACTAAAATAAGTTTCAATTTAATAATGGTTTAGGTGTAATTAAAATCGAAGGTTCCTTTGTAAACCAAAAGTTTGTACTTAGACCATTTACAAAGTTTGTGCTTTTTTTATCGTTTAATAAACAATACTGCAATATACTTGTATACTGTTTTGATAACATGTTTTAATTTTTACTTGCTAAACATCTTGGAACAAAAATGTTCATAGCTTTGAGATTTCAAAAAATGTTTTAGTATATTTTGATTAACTTTTAAAGTAAAGTACACAAATTTTAACATTTTAATGAATGAAAAAGTACTTATAGTAATGTGCTAAAGAATTAATCAAATTTGAATAAAAACAAAGTGCAAAGCTTTAAAAAGGTCAATATTTTTTAATTACGACAGTAACACAACAAAAGCTTACAACTAGAAATTTAAAAAATCAATACTTTATTAAGACTCTTTTGTTGTAAGTTAATAATGCCAACAACAACTAAAAAAAAACATCTTTTTTTTAATATATTTGTATACTAATTTGTATATATATTATCAAAGTAATTTTGCTGTGTAATAAAATTCCGTTTAGAAATTATAAAATTGTCGTTAAAAAATACTGTTTACGGCTTCATTAATCATAGAAAATTTGTTGATGTAATTATAGTTACATTGATCGAAGGTACTAAATAATTAGACTTTAGACCTAATTACTATTAAAACAAGTGTTTAACTTTAGAATTATTAAACTTGAACAGAAAGAATTACTTTGATTTTTAAAGGACTTATAATATAAGAAACTTTTGAGTTTTGATTACTAAAAAGAATAGTTTATGTGAATTTTAGTTATTACTAATATTAGTATATTTTTAGCGTTTATTTACTTTTGTATAATAAATAAGCTTTTAAATGCTTTCTATATAAAACTTTTAGATATTAGAAAAACTTTAAACTTTCTTTAACAATTGACTACGTTTGAATATTGTAAAATTTTACTTTATTTTCTGTAAACATTAGCTAAGTTTGTGTCTTGTTTTTTTGAAATTAACAGTAAAGTTTTCGTTTGTTAGAGGTTTGTTAATACCAAAACAATTTGTTTCACATTTTTTATAAAATTAAATGCTTTGATAATATTAATTAGGAAAAATTTAGAGTTTTCTAGTTTTGTTTAAAAGTAAGAAAGTAAACAATTTTGCTGTTCAGCATAAATTGCAGTCAATTAACTGTTGTTGTTACAAAATAAACGTTAAATTATGTTCAAAAAATATTCTTGCTTTTATTTCCTATATTATTTGCTTTGCTTTATTTCTAAAGTATAACTAAGTAAAAACCCAAACTTTAAAAGTTGAAGGAAACCATACTTACTATTTTTATTTAGTATTTAGTTTAGAAGAAAGTTTAATAGAAATAATAACTCAAATGTTTTTCAATTACAATTTAAACATAATTAGAAAAATTCTCTAAACTAAAACTACAGTTTGTAAAAAATTGTATTGCAAAATTCGTATTTTTTAGGCATATATTTACACATTGGTTACTAAAGAAAATAAATTGAAATCTTAAACAAAAACGAGTAAATATTAAAATCGGTTTCTTGAAAATAATTGTAGAAAATGGTACTTTGTTTAAAATATCTTTTCGTAGTAAGAAAAATAGTTCACCCTGTTAAAGATGCTTTGTTGTAAAAAAAAAGTTACTTGTAGTACAGATACAAAAACTATGACTAAAAACTACTATGAATGTCAAAACAAATGATATAGACGTTTAAAAAGAATAAACACTAAATATTTTAATTTAACAACAGACTTTTATTTTTTTTAGCAACTGAGTAAAATTTGGCTGATACAAAAAAGTAAAACTATTTAAAAAAAAGCAAACATTTGTATAATTTTGTATTTTTTGTGATTATATTTCATGCTCGTAAGTTTGTAGCGATTGAATAAAGTTTTCTGTTATCTCCCAGCATAAACTATATAACTCCTGTGAGAAAAATAAAGTTTCAATGTTTTGTAACACTATATTTAAAATCAACAGTTTTTTACGTGTAAACTACTATTAAAATGTTTTTATAATACTTTTTAGTTTTTGACAATGGTTCAAAAATAAAAAAAAAAGCGTTACATACTAAGTTGGAGTGTTTTGTTTACCAAGCTTTAATGTATCAATCATAATGCTAATATAATCAGAAAATGCATTACAGTTAAAAGTCAAAAGTATTGGTCTACTACAAACTAAAGTTTATAAAATTTGTATACTTTTGAATATTCGTTCTTTATCTAACTTAAGAGTATAATTGGTCTTTAAGTACTGTTTAATGCACTAGATCTATTACGTGTTTTGTAGATTATTTATTACTAAATGCTAACGTAAAACAAGCTAAAAAAAAATAATGCCTTAAATACTTAACGATTTAATAAAGACTTTTAGTCATACTTTAAAACACATATGTTTTAAATGTTGCACTTTTTTGAATCAATTAGTAATTAAACATTCGCCAAATTATTTTTTATATTTTCTGAATAGTTTTTCCTAAAGTAATAACAAATCCACTTATATTTTTAACTTTATCTTAAGAAGTTTAGAATAGATAAAGTCGAAACTTACCAAGTTTCTGACCATTAGAGGTCTCATATCCCTCAAATCTTTGACAGTTCTGAAGATATCAGCTTTACTTTCCATTTGAAGTCTTTCATTTATCTGCAAGAGGGCGCAAAATAATCCGCTGTAGCTTGATCCGTCTCTGTTTTTAAATCAAAATAAATGTATATAAATTAACTTTTCAGTTTTAATATTAATTTAGTAATTATTTATTAATAGTTTTAGCACACATTTATTTTGCGAGAATAATTTAAACACTCAAACAAATGGTTGTATTAGTTCAGATTTATACAATTTTTTGAATTTTTAAATATTAATGTGTATTACAAGTTTTTAAAATTTGTATAATTATGAACAAATGTCTCAATAAATAAAAACAAGTTAAACTACTTACTTGCAATGCACCATAACAACAGAACTATCATTAAGAATGATATCAACATGTTGAACAAGTTTTCCAATTTTTCTCCAAAATTTTGTTCTTTCTTCGCCAGTGCAATTATTTTCTTCTATGCTGTCCACATGTAGTTGTGTGATTTGTAAAGACTGTAAGTTGAACAACTAATAAAGAAGTAGAAACTTGGAGTAAAACAGCTATCAGCTTAATTAAAATTTTTGTGAATGTTTTAGGTTGCAAGCACGAGTTAAAAACTGTTGGTGTGATGCTCATAAAGTTCAGTATATAACAAAAAACAAATCAGCTTTATATATTGTATCATAATGTTTATTGAACAATAAAAGAGGCGCTCAAAGGACCTGGTGTACGATAAACACTTTTCGATTATCGAGTCGTACACAACATACTTGTAATTTTTTATAAACGGCCAAGTACGATTTGTGTTAATAGTTTGAAGTAATAAGTTTTGTAATGAGTTGTTGTTAGCAAAAAATTTTAGCGATCATTAGGAAACAAACTTTACAAATAAACTTACAAAAAAAATTCAGTACCATTGAAAAGATAATTAATTTGTTTGTAATAAAAAGTTTTAAAACTTTTTAGTTTAACTTTAATAAAAATAGTTAAATCATAAAGGTAGTTAAATAATTTATTGGGTTTCTTATAAATAAGAAAAGTATAAACAAAAATTTCTACGCTTATAGTAACTGTAACATTGTGAAACAACCTTTTTATTCAAAAAATAAATGTAGTTTTCAAAAAAAAGCTTTTAAACTCAACAAAAATGTTTTATTAACTACTTCTAAAACTATACTATTATTTAGAACAGATAACTTATACATTTTTTTCAATGTTATTATTAAATATTGTTTATTGAACGATAAAAAAACCGCACAAAATATTGTGTTCTAAGGCCTAGTGCACCAACAAACCTTTCGGTTATCAAGTCGCACACCACGGATATTTTTTAATGTCTTGTTAATTTTTTTGTATATATATTTTTTTTTGATTATACATAGATTAACAAAAGGGTTAAACATGGATAACCGAAAGCTTTCTTTGTACACCAGATCCTTAGACCAAACTTTTTCAGCGCTCTTTTATCGTTAAATAAACAATAATGATAGTGTAAACTTTGATTAAGTTTTGCTTTTTAATCTAACCTATTTATAGCTTACTGTTTTTTTTTTAGTTATTAACTTGATATTTCAAATGCAATTTATCATTGTGATTTAAAAATTGTTTAGTGAAAATCATTATTCAAAATGATAAAAATAAGCAAACTATACATAGAATACGAAAAACACATTTTTGTAAGTTTTTGGCAATTAAGACTTTGATGAAACTTATGAAATAGAATGAATAAAAGTAAATAAACTAATCTTAACTAACTTTAACCAGTACTTGTTAAAATTATTTTTCTTGAATAAAAATAGTAAAAAAAAACTTTTATAAACAAACTTTAGTCTGATATCCAGTACTCGTTATATTCATTTTTCTTTTAGTAAACAAATCATCTTTAGTTTCTTCTAACAATTCTACAGATGAATTTCCACTGTAGAAAACTTCACCAACTTTATTCGGCCAAAATATTCCATCTTGTTCCTAAAATGTATTTTCAATTTTGAAATTTTACTTTAATCATTATATAACTTTTGTCCCGTATTTAAACTTCTTTAGAAGATATGAACAATTTATCAATTTTTTTTATCAAGTAAGTCAGTATTAACTTATAATATTATACATAATATAAATAAGATTTTTAAACATAAGATTAGACCACAACAACTATTTTTCTATTTACTATGAAATAAATAAACTTGTTTGACTAAGGCTAAAACCGATATTTCCAATAGATACAAATAACGTGGTTGTATGTTCGATTATGGCGTTTATAAATTTTACACTAATGTACATAAGTTTAACTTACATTTCCAAAAGAAACAACAAACGTGGTTGTATGTTTGATTATGGCGTTTAAAAATTTTACACTAATGTACACAAGTTTAACTTACGTTTCCAATAGATACAACCAACGTTGTTGTATGTTCGATTATGGCGTTTAAAAATTTTACACTAATGTACACAAGTTTAACTTACGTTTCCAATAGATACAACCAACGTTGTTGTATGTTCGTTTATGGCGTTTATAAATTTTATACTACTCTACACAAGTTTAACTTACGTTTCCAATAGATACAACCAACGTGGTTGTATGTTCGATTATGGCGTTTATAAATTATACACTAATGTACATAAGTTTAACTTACATTTCCAAAAGAAACAACAAACGTGGTTGTATGTTTGATTATGGCGTTTAAAAATTTTACACTAATGTACACAAGTTTAACTTACATTTCCAATAGATACAACCAACGTTGTTGTATGTTCGATTATGGCGTTTATAAATTTTATACTAATGTACATAAGTTTAACTTACATTTCCAAAAGAAACAACAAACGTGGTTGTATGTTTGATTATGGCGTTTAAAAATTTTACACTAATGTACACAAGTTTAACTTACATTTCCAATAGATACAACCAACGTTGTTGTATGTTCGATTATGGCGTTTATAAATTTTATACTACTCTACACAAGTTTAACTAACATTTCCAATAGATACAACCAACGTGGTTGTATGTTCAATTATGGCGTTTGTAAATTTTTCCATCGTTGATGGAATAGGAGTCTGGGCACAAATAGCATGTCTATTACTTTGAAAATTCTGTAATAATTAAATTAAGTAATATGTAGTTAATAAGGTATTTTATCGAGCTTAGATAAACCTTTTATTGGTTTGCGGTAGACTAAAGCTTGCTAAAAACTAATATTTTTTTTAATCATAGAAACCATACAAGTTTTTATTATTCATTAAGTACTTAATTTAGTTTTGAAAAAAAAAGTCAACATTTCCTATACAGTTTGTGTTAAAATAAATAACTACTGTTTTGGTTCGATAAACTATTTAACAAGTTGTTGTAACTTGAAAATAATATTCAAGTAACTATTTAGTACGAATTCATATTTTGTTGCGTTTGTAACAAACTTTAACTCACAAGAAATCCAAGCAGGTTAAACATGCTTTTATATATATTACGAGCTTTTACTTACGTTTATCCACGAAGCGTTCAAATAAATTTCTTGCCCAGGTTTTGTGTTAATTGCTGACACTACTCTTGTTTTGTCATCTGTTTTAGGATCATAAATTCAAACTAAATTACAGGATACTAGCTTAATTAAATGCGTTGAAATAAAACGTTCGAAGATGTATACTTGTTATTGAAATTAAACATTTAACTATGATAGATAACTTACCAAAGTACGCTCATAAGTTAATGAGTTTAATAAGTATTTTTTTTCTTTTTTATTGTATCCACTTGACTCAATAAGTTTGAAAACAAATTACAGGAAGTAAATTTATTCATATGAGTTAAACACTTGTAAATAAATATTATAAACCTTTATGGATTACAAACAGAAATTCGAACATTTGTCCAAAAAATCGACTATAATAAATAGTCGAGTCTAACAAGTTAATTATTCTATATTTGAATACAAAAATTATTGCTCGTTAGTATTTATTTACAATAGAAGTTTTATTCGAAGAGCATCACGTAAAATATTTAGTTTAACAAACATGGAAGAACTAATGGATCTCTGTTGAATAACTTCATATTTCTTCCTTTAGCTAAATCTTGTGCATTATTAACAACTTGAATCAAGTTTAGTTTATTAAATTCCTCTTCTATTTTCGTTTTTAATCTGCAAGGTGAATACAGATTATTTTACTAAATCGGCATTAAAAAACTAAAAAAACATATGAAAAAAATTGTATTTAAAACATTAATTATTTTTATTTACAGTAGTTTTTATTTTTGGTAGTCAATATAAAGTTTTACTAATATTTTGCTGTATATAACAAAGTTTTTATTTGAAATCCTTGTATAGAAAAAAAAGCTCTATCTTTGTTTGTTAAAAAGGTTTTTAAAATGTAATAAATAAACAAATAACATTTTTTTGTCCATTATGATTTCCATAAACTCATCAACTGTAAAATCAGTTTTTTCCGTTAATTGTTTTCCTAAATCAATTTATTTAAAAAAAAAATAAGTTTTGTTTTTTTATGCTTAGTTTTCTTGTTTATGTATGTCGTAAAACAGTTGAAGCCTTATTTAACTGTTTAAGAAAGACTGAACTTTTAACAAAATAATTTTTAGTATACAAAAAACTTAACATAATGTGTAAAGTTTTAAAATTTTATTCAAACTAATCTAAAGTTTATAATTTACGTTCTAAACTTAGATAGTTAAAAACTATTTTGATCGAGTGATTTTGAATATTATTAAACTTTTATGTTTTTAAGCAGTTAATAATACTTTTGCTACCAACATAATACATCAAACCTGTTTCTATATTTTTAGTTGGTTTTAAATTTTCATAATGTCCCATTTGGATAGTTTCTTGTTTTGATGCATCATTTATGTCTTAAAAGGAAACAAAGTTAATACATATCTAAGTTTATTTTTAATTTAATTTAATTACTTTAAGTATTAACCCTCCAAAAACAGAAGTTTAGACATAGTATGTTAAGTATTAAAAAATGCGTTAATTAACTAAAATTTTTTGAGGTATGATTTATACTAAACCATTTAAGACCATTTAAATATACTTACAACATATTTTGAAAGTAGAAAAGTTTAATTATATATATTGATATAAAACTATAATTGATTATACCAAGTTAAGATTGTTTATATTAATAAAAAAAACGATCTGTTTTTTAGACTTAAAACGTCCTTGTAAGTAAAGTATACTTTAAAACTTTCAAAACTTATATATTGAACGATTTAAAGTTTAAATAGTACTTATAATAATAATTTTAGATTATTTTTTATTACTTTGATTTTAAGCTGTAAAAAATATCCACGTATACACTAGTATCAAAAATTGGTTTTAGTCTTTTATATTTCAATTATTAAACAAGTTAAACTTACAAATTTTTATTTCATAACTCATTTAGTCAATTATATTAACTTCACTTAATTATTATTGATAAAAGATTTTTTTTTAATATAAATAGTAAAAGTGTTTTTCTCTTAAAAATAACAATATAGTTAACATATCTTTGCTGTTAAAAACTTTATCATGTTTCGTTTAATTGCTCATTAAAACAAAAAAAAAACTTGTTTACTTTAGATCATTAAAATACGTCAGTGCTAAATTAAATTGCTTGGATTTTTTATTAGCTACAATTTTCATTGCTACACATTTTTTATAACAACCTTGAAAATTAATTTTTAGTTTATGGTATATTAAATTCATTTACAGCACAATTTTATTTGAACTAATTTAGTTTTTACGTCTTAAATGTTTACCAGAAGGCAAATAAACATGTGTAAACATGTGAAAAATTTACAACTAGTTTTAAGTATTTATTTTACTAATAATTTCAAAACTTCTGTTTTCAAACCTTTTTCTTTAATTGTTTCGTAGTCGTGAAAACCTGAAAAATACTTTGTTAGTTCCTCAAAATTTCATTATAATTTACTAACTAATAAAACTAGTTGAAAAATTCAATAAATGAAGAATAGTAAAATGTTACTTTGAAATTATTTTTTAAAATGTTTACTAAATAATAAACTTTTACTTTCGTTTTGTTTTCCAGATTTGTAGTTTTTAGTTTCACTTTGATCACTTTTGGCACCTATTAAAAAAAAACTAACTTACAACAGTTCAAATGAAAGTATATAAATCAGAAAAGAAAAATGTATTGAAATAAAAACAACTTAAACAATAGTAAATACAAAGTTATAGAACTTAAAAAATTACTTTCGAGTCAATTTAACAAAAACAAAATAAATGTTTGTTTAGTAAATTCAAGTTCAAGTGCTTAAATCACGAATTGTTAATTAAGTACACATACGCTTGCCTCATTAGCTTACATACGTGATAAATTGGATTTAAACTTTAAATATTTTTTTATCAGTTAAAATTTGTTAAGATTGTTGTCGAAAATGAATATGATTTATGTAGTATTAGATAAATTTAAACTAAATTCGATAATAGTTTATTTAAAAATCATATTAGAAAAATGGTAAATATGTTTAGTTAATGTTAAACATCTTAAATATTTTTTTAACAGATCTTTTAGTTTTATGCTTAACGATTAAAAAGCAAACTAAAGTATTAACAAACTAACTTTTACGCCTCTTATACACGAAAATTCCAACTAAAACAACGACAGTTAAAACTCCAACAATTGAACAACTTATAATAACAGCCAAGTTTGGACCATCTACTGTTACTGGGGGCATTTTATCAACAATATTTATTGTGAAATTGATATATAATGGTGGTGAATCAACAAAGTGTTCTGATTGTACAATTAAAGTATATTGTCTGCTGCCGTTTTGTTGTAGCTGTAAGGTTGTTTTTTATTAAACATATTAACAATTTCTAAATTTAATATCTTTTTTTTTATAATCTTACGCTTTCTTTGTTTTCCACGAAGACAAATTCAGTTCTTTCATTTTCATTAAATGTGCTTCTTATGTTGAATTTTTCTGTTACATCTGTCTCTTCTATATAGTATTTAAGTTTTTAATAGTTTTTATGTAAGGCTTGACTTGTTTTTAAATTAAATAAAAAATTGTAAAACTATAACATACTTGTAAGTTAAGGATATTTATGTGGTATATAATTTTTTATTTGTAATAAAAATAGACCACTTAAATGGTAAGTAAATTTCATAATTTTATACCGTTGTTAAAATTTTAACTTAGTTAAACATACATAGTTTCTTGTTTTTTTATTTAAAATATTAACGAAATTAATTAAGTAAATGTTACCTTTCATAATTGTGAACAACTCTGCAGCTGGATTACAATTAAATTGTAATTTACATTCATTAATTGAATCTTTAGTCCAATCACATTTAGTTGGTTCTAAATTTTCTTCATCCAGTATCCTTGGATAGTCTGAAAGAATTTAATTGTGTTTTAAATATCAATAATAACATCAACAATGTTATATAGTTTCTTTTTAGTTATGTTGGACATTTTCATATAACTTAAAACTTATGCATAAGTTTTCAATCACTTCAAAATAACACTTTTTTATATAAAGGTAAAGTGTTTATAAATGAGTTGTTTATAAATGTAATTGCTATCATTGCTGAAAGTGTTAAAAACTGCATAGCTTACATAATGACTAACACTGAACATCTAATTTAAATTCTTTAGAATCTGAATCAAGTGCATCAATGTATTTACATTCATATGTATCTCCGTCATTTTTTAAATTTATTACTTCTGTGGTATAATTTTCATGACTGCTAACAACTATGTCATTACGAAACCATTGTAAAGTTGAGTTAAGTTCATTTGAATAATCTACTCTGCAATTGAGATTATATGAATATCCTTCTTTGACGACATTAATGTTTTCTAAATTAGTGCTTGTATCGATTTCAATTGACATTATTGATGGCTTACCTGTAAATTTATTATAATTCTAAGTCTGAGATGAAAAAATTAGTTGTAGTTTGGTATAAAACTTTTTAATAGTTTTAAAACAGTTTTAAGTAGTTATAAAACATTCTATAATATAAAAAACAAAGTTACAGTTTTGAAGATTGTTTGGTAGCTTTAAAGATTCATATAATAATTTTGTAGTACTCATAAATAAGTTGCAAGTCAAACAAAAGTTTTTTGTGCAGTGTACACAAACTACATATAATAAACTCACGATTAGCGTCGATTACTGTAACATACAAGCTTCTTTCGTCAAAATAATTTGCATATTGGGAATTTTTAGCTTTACACTTCAATGAATTAGAAGTAGTCAATTCAAACAAAGTGTTACAATTACTACTTTCAAGTACTTCATTACCATAAACCCATTCACAATTAGCACTAGGATTTGAATCAACGTCACAATTTACATTTAGTTGTTTGTCTGATCTCAAATAAATATCACCATTATCTAGTTCAATTGTTCCATCGTTGAACTCAACTTCAAGGCTTTTTATTGACGCTTGATCTTAGAAAAATACACTATTTTAAATTGTTCTATACTTAACTTTATAAATCATTCATAACTTTAATTAAGTTTTTTGGCGTTTCTCGTAATTTTCTGATTGGTTTTGGGTTGATTTTTACCACTTAATTATTAAAAATTGTTTAAGTAAAGTAAACAAAATACACAAAACTTGAACAGACCGAAAATTTATGTGACAAACTAATCAAACAAAAGTTTTATTTGTTCTCTTACGCTAAATGATATACAATTAGTTGTTGGTTTGTTGCTAAGTTAGAGTAAAAATTAGTTTAATGTAAGCGTTATAATAAATGACATCGTTATAAATAAAAACAAAAACTTCGTTATTGTACTTAAAACTAGATGTTAATAAAGTTTATAACACATTAGTGCTTTGCTTTTTGTTTATTAAATAGTGTGCATAAAAAATAATTTTTATGCAAAAAAATCATTTATAAAGAAGTTTTTTTTATATAAAACGTTTTATGCATAAATTTAGTAGAATTAATTGTTTAATAACTTAGCTAACACAAAAAGTTTTACTTTATCATATGCTGTGCAAACTGCAGTGTTTAAAAAAAAGTTAGATACGACTAAAAAGAAAAATAAACATGTTATATTAAAAACTTACAAAAAACATTCAAAGTTTCTACATTAGAAGAAATACCAGGTTCATCGTAATAATCAAGTAAATCATTAAATGCTCTACAACTAATTGTTTTTCCATTATCATTCTTCGTCAAAGTTGTTGTTAACATTTCTTTCTAAGAAAAAATGCTTTGAGGTAAAACTTAATTGCAATAATTGTAAGTTTTTTAAAACATATATATTAATAGTTTAGATTTAATTTTATAAAAAACCTAATTTACGACGCGACTTCTATCTTTAAAGTTTTACTCGACTATTGTAAACGTGTTTAGATAAAACTAATAAGTAAGATAAATTAAAAACTAAAAAAGATGAACTAAACCACAACTTAAAAAAACAAATTAAACATAAACTTACTTCACTGTTGTCTATTTTAACATCGTTTATATAAAATTCAATTTTATTAACATTTGGAGTGACTGTAGCATAAATACATGTAAATTCAACATCATTACCATTTTCTTCTTTTAACTCGAAAATTCCACTAATACTTACTTGTTTGGGTTCTAAAAATTTAAAAAAACTTATGTATACTTCAAACAGTATACTTCACTGCTTTTAAACTTTATTACAGCAACTTATTACATGATAAACTACAAAACTACACCTAACCTGACCAACATTGCCAATTTGGATTGTAATTATTCCAATTCCTATCAACAGTACATGTTGTGTCTAATTTATCAACTTTATCAAAGTTATCTGAATTGAATACGTTAAATATTTCGCCACCATCTATACAATTAAAATACCCGTTATCTTGGTATTCCCCATTTACTATTTCGGTATTTTGATCGTCTTTCACGAAGAAAAGGAAATTCGCTTGACAATCTGGATTTATCAGCATGAAAAAAACACTTAACTAATTAATAAAAAAAAAATATTTATGTTAAATTTTATATTTTTTCATAAACATGTTCACAACCTTTTAATTAAACCTTTAACTTCAGTTGTAAACTCTTGACAAAGAAAGCATTGTTTCAAAAAGTATGTTACAAACTAACATTTTACTTGAAAGTTGTTGAATGTGTTTTTGTAACCACAACTTTCACCCTCGTAAGAATAAAAAGTAACAGTATCACTTTCACTTAACCCAGTGATTAGAGATAAATTAGATATCACTTCATCAAGGTTCTTAGTGCAAGTAACTGTAAAACCAACATCAGTCGTTTGATCATTTATTTTTGTACAAGTTCCGTCTTGGTTTACTGAATACTCAGCAATTTGGTTACCAAGTTTCCAACCTAATCTATTGAAACCAGTGCTACTTACGGTTCCTGTGTGAAAACCACCATAGTAACCAATTACCCAAATATCAGCTCCGCTGACAGATCTAATTGTGACGTCATAACTCGTTTCTTTACACACGAAACTATCTTCATTTTCCCACTTTGCATCAGCTTTGCATGTTGTAGTTTCAAACAAGTTATCACCTTGATAAGGACAATCTGCTTCTTTTTCACAATTGAAAGTTCCTTGTGCTTGATATCCGTAATCATTACTAGTACTTGTTGCTATTGTGTCAGAACAATCTGAAATTTATACACTTGTTAAGTCTAAATAAAAAAACATTTGTTTTCTTTTTACAAAAAAATATATGAAAAGCAACCGTGAAATTTTAATTTTATATTGTTACCACTAGTTTATATCTACTTGCTGTATTGTATGTCAAGAAAAATAGTTTTTACTTGTTTAATGAGTGTATTATATAAAACATTAAAAAAATCATTAGAGAAATAAATTATGAAAATCACAAACTCATTTTGTGTTTATTAAACTGCATTACTATTCAGCATTTTAGACACAACACAATACTGTAATTTATTTAACGTATTAAAAGTAAATATTTTAACAAAAGTAATTTCAGAAAAATCGAGACAGAAAAATGAATAACTTTCCTATACGAACTGAGAGTTTACAAGTCTGATAGAGATTTTTTAAGCATAAATAAAAAAAAAACGAAAAAAATATTTTGAATATACTAAACATAAATAAACCGCAATATATAGTTTAAATTTTAAAGTTTTATTCTTTTTAGCTTTTTTTTACTTTTAAAAATACGTAAATTTGTAGTAAAACTTTTTTTCTAACATTATTTCAAAAATTTTTTCAAATTTACGCTCATTTTTCAAAACCAGAAACAAATTTTATAAGTATTTACTTTGGTGTTCATAAAAAGTTTTCAATGTATATACTTTTTTAATTTGTTTAATTTACATAAAAACTCTACAAACTTATGCTGTATTTGAAATAATAGTCTTTAAACAGCAAACTTTTTTCTTTTTAGCACAAAATGTCGGAAAATACAACTCTACACTAACCTTCTACTGAGTACGAAATATTACTGCTTTTATATCCACATGTATTGTCTTTGTAACCGAAAAAAGTGATAAGTTTATCATCACCTTTAGAGAGTGGTTGCTCTAATGACAAACTAACAACTAGTTTACTATTTTGATACTCGCACTCTACAACTACTTCATTATTTGCAGGTGAATTATTTTGAATGCATGTTGATACCTCAAACTCATAAATTTGACCCTCAAGTATCCAACCAACTTTATAAAAGTCTGTAGTGCTTATTTTTCCCGTGTAAAAATCTCCATAGTAACCAGTTGCCCATGTGTCACCTTGACCAACCGATCTCTCAATTGTGACGTCATAATTAGGTGGTCTGCAATCAACTTCATCTTCATTTTCCCATTTTGCATCGGCCAGACATATGGTTTTTTCACCTTGTAGATCACTTGGATTGTTGGTTCCACTTTCATAGAGGCAGTTTGCATCATTTTTGCACTGAAAAACACCTTCTGATGCGTACTCATAACTACCGCTAGTACTAACTACATTTTCAGTGCAATCTAAATATTAAAAAATAAATGTTTTTTTTTTGATATTACGTAATAAACAAAAACTTGATTAAACAATTTACTGTAAAAATACTATAATATTAAATAATTATTATTATTCTAGTGCTGGTGCTAATATGAGAGAAAAGAACTAAATCAAGACTATATTTATAAATCGTGGTTCAAAACAAATCATCAGGTTTTATGAGAAAAAAAGGACTAGTGTTGAAAAACTTCATTGGAATGTAAATTTTTAGTCAGAAAAAATTTCCTTAACTAATTTCATAAAAGTTTTAATAAGAAAATATATTTTTAGCAATATTTACTTGAAACAAAGATGGTTTTAGAAAGAAATTCACCATCCTCTATACTTGGTATAATTAGTACTTCTCTTGGTGTGTCTTCGTGTTTTAATTCTTTTATTAAGTTCATCGTTGATTTGTATTCGTTATCTTCGTAAGTACAAGTAGCATCGAAATCATCTATACTTCCACAGTTACAAGTAAAACTGTTAAGACTTCCAGACGTGTTGCAATCAATTTTTAATTCTTCTCTCGAGTTTGAGTTGAACTTCCATCTAAACGTGTTAGGTTTATTGTCAAAACTTGCTACATAAAATCTTCCTACATATCTGGTAGCCCAATAATCAGTATAACCATCTAGTGAAGAATTATCTCCTATGTACCTTTCCAAAGTAATAATATTTCCTGTTTAAAACATTTTTTTTCAAGTTTGCTTCACAACATTGTACAAAGGTCATAGCTTAAAACGTTTTAAATTATCAAACAGTTCAGTTTTATTTTAAATGTTTTTAAAGTAAATAGTTTTATTTCCTACTATCTTTTCAGAATTTAAAACTTTAGTTAAAATATAAAATTTGATTTAACGAAGAAATAAAAAATAAATGTTTTGTATGTCTTAAAAACGGTTTATAAAATTCAATACAAACAACTGTTATTGCAAAATCTTGTGTACTAATGGTTAAAAAAAATAAAGGAAACCTTAAATGTTTTATTATATACGTTGTACTTTACTTTGGAATTTTGCTTTAATTAAAATTTATTGAAGTGTTGAGAATATTAGAATCTTGAGTTAGTTTTTTGATTACATTGCTTAAGATACTTATTCAACTGCTGTAAAAAACAATAACCTTTTATTTTACTGAAACACAAAATCAAAATGATACAGTGAACAACCAATTTTCGTTTTCGTTTTACATTGTTCATTTTGACCTTCTTTTAGAGCATTTCTAAATTTTATCTCAAATATTACAATAAAAAGAATTACTGAAACTTTTTAAAAACAATAATTTTAAAAATGCTTGTTTTAAATCATTTAAAAACAATTATACTAAAAATTAAGCTTTTCTTAAAGTAAGTAACTAATGCACTAAACAAAAAGTCTTAACTTATATTATATGTTACTTTGAAAAAATAAGTGTTAGCTTGCTTGTAACAGTTAAGAGAAATACAATTACAATCATAAAAAAACATTATAGTTCAGATCTAAAAAAATTAGGTGTAATATACTTATTTCTATTCATACCAATATGATAAACTCATAAATGTGAACTGAAACTAGCAACTTACTGTTTTCATGTTGTTAATGAATAACTAAACTTTTAAGTCATAAAACTTATATGTCGATGTTTTATTACAATTGTAAGAAAGTTAAAGTAAATACTTTGTTGTTGGTTTATGACATTTAAAAATAACTACAAATGATTTATTTACCTTGTTTGATAAAGCATAATAACCAATCGGAAAACTATTTCTATAAATGCATTTTTGTTTTAACTTTTTTTGTAAATTATAAATTCAATTTTAATTCAAAGATTTTACATCAACTTCTTTGAAGATATAAAAAAGACATGTCTTAATTTTAAACATTTAAATACTCATGATTTATAAACAATGTATCAAGTGAAGTTTTATTAAAGTTGAATCTGTTTAATATTATTTTAATCAAACTAATAGTACTTTAGTAAGTTTTCTATTTAGGATATAACTTCAATAAATGTCAAGTAAAGCTAAAAGCGTATAACTTAAAATAGTTGCCTAAAGATATAAAATTACTTTAACAAAATATTTACAGAAGGTTGTCGTCTATGTGTCTAACACACTAGTTTACAAAAGTTCTAGTTTTTGTTCAAAATTTTGTTACATATTTGTTGGTGTTTTATGATTGCGTTTTAGTGTTAAGATGGTTGCGAGTAAATAAGTTTGTAGAATACTACTTGCGAGTATTCTAAAACAGTAAAAATAACATTTCTAACAAACTATGAAGCATACATAATGCAAATATTAGTAAAGTCCTTTCCAGAAAATCACTAAATTAAATCACTATACTGTTTTACTAGTTTTTTTAATTTAAAGCTATGTAGTTCGTATAATAAGTAATTTCGTACAAAAATAGTTCAAAAATTTATCGTAAACTGCTTAAACATCAAGTTATACAAAATGGAATTTATGCATAAATTTTTTTTTATCTAATATTACACTATGCTTACCATCAGTGATTAAAATGCTACTTATTACTTTTAAAAATCCTAATCAGAAAATGATAGTCTGCACTATTACCAAAGTTAAGTTTAGTGTAAATTAAATAAGTTGTTTGTAGTTAACTTTTAATGTTTTGTAGCAGAACTTTTAGTTTATGGCTGTTGTTATAATAGTTTATAAGTCTGTACTTAGAATTACTCTAAACCAGAGTTTCCCAAAGTGGACAAGGTTTAATCTTGGGGCGATTTCGATTATCAAAGGCAACAACTAGTTAGTAAGGAGGATAAAATATAAGTGGTGAATAAAATAGTTAAGGATGCGATAATTAATTAAATTTGTAGAATTTTAAAAATATAGGTTAAAAATAATAAATCTGTTTTAAACAAATTATTATTTTTTCTTTTTTGAACGACAAAAATAGCTCTAAGGATATATAAAAATAACCTTTGGTCTCAGGACCTTGTGTATGAAACAACATTTTGGTTATTATGTCGTACATCACGAATACAAGTTAAGTTTATTCTAGTTTTAAAAATTATGTTTAAGTATAGAACTGTAAGTATTTAGCTTTTATAAATTTTGAGGAAAAATGGTAACAATAGTACTACATAATTTTAAGCTTGTAGTAGAAAATTATAAGCCTAATAAAAAAAAATACAAAAAATAGATCTGGTAAACTTTTGTTAATAAGTTTTTAAACACTATTAGCACTATTTCTGGCTTATCTTATAATTGTTCTACTGGCAGTGTTACTTTAAAACATATAATTATACTTGCAATTGAAAAAAGAAGGTTGTTTTCACTTCTGTGTTATTATCGACAACTATTTCAAGTACTTTATACTTGCTTTTTCTAATATAATGCTTAACAAACGTATTTTTCGTGTAAAGGTTAATTAAAAGTTTTACGAGAGTAAGTTCAGAGTAGTAGTATAAACAAAGCTTACTTCTAAATAATTTTGAATTTTTTTAAATAAGTTAGTATGTGTTTATTTAATTATTGTCAAGTTTTATATTCTATATATTTCATTGTAAAAACAGTTCATCAGAGAACCAAATACTAACAAATAATTACTAAAATGTTTTTGAAGAAGTCATTTGCTTTCTTATTTTCATAAGTTTGAAACATTGTAAATTATAAAATTGTCATTTGTATACTATAGTTTTATGTGTTTTTTGCTTCGTAACAATCAAAGTTTTTAACATGCTTCCAAAAAGTTTTTTCATAAATTTGATCAAATTATATGATTCGGAGAAACAAAATAAGTTTGTAATAGTGATTTGTACCCACGTGGCTTTTTTATATTTATATATATTTGCTGGCGGATTAAAAAAATCATTTGTTGTTTATTAATCACTAATCTGATTTTACGGTAAAAGATTTCAAAAAATATAGCAATCTTAAACCTTGCACTAAACCAAAGTTAAAACCAAAACTAAACAATAAGTTGGTTTTATAATAAGTTCTAGGTAACAAATTTTAGTCATTAAGCTTTGTTGAATGTTTAAAAAAACAATCAATATAAAACCGAAATATTGTGGCAATTATCGATTTGTATTGTTGTAGTTTTTATGAGAACAAGTTTATTCTATTAGGCCAAAGGTTATAATGTTAATTAAATGTATTGTTTTTTTAAAACTTTATATTACAAAATAATTTCCAAAATCATGCTACGAAATTGAACCTGTGTACATATTTGATGAAAATTAATGTTTAAACAAACTATAAATTAGTCAGTAAAACAAACTCTCAAAACTTATCAAAGTAACAAAATATTTTGAGACATATTTTTTTAGTCAAATAAGTTTTATGTACATATATAAAGTCTTTGTAAAACTAGTAAGGTAATTTGTCTACTAAAAATAAAAATAAAACAAACTGAAACACTTAACTGACCTTAATCTATTAATTAATAACAAATTAGTTAAATAATAACTTTACTCTTATTTCTTACACAAAACTTAAATATTATGTACTAAAATGTTATAACAACTTATGTCGTCTTAAACGTTAAGAGTAGTACTTGCAGTAATTTTATATAGAAGTTATAATTGATCAAAGTAATAAAAAGACCAGGCTTACGACTTAGTTGTTTGTAAATTTATTTTTTTAACTTTTGATTTCAATAAGCTTGTACCAAAATAAGTGAATTATTTTTTAATGAGACTAGTTATATGCTTTTAAGCAGAAACATTAAACTTAAAATTTAATAAAAATACTATTTAATAAGGTTTAGGTTAAACTTCTACGCACTCTATTTTATAATAATTATTTGTGTTTGCTATACAAAACACTTATAGTATAACAACTACAATTTATCAAATCTTCTTCAATACTAAACTAAGTATGACTTTTTTAAAATTTAATTTTGGTCTCTGTACACATAAGTATAATTACTTGTTTCTTATTGAAAAATGACTGAAAGTTTGAGTTCTAACAGGTTTGACATACTAGGTCTATATAGGTTAAAGTTTCGCTAGAATTTCATGTTTTTAAAATGTTAGTTTAAAAAAATGAGAACTTTCTGTATTTTTTTAAAGTAACAAAGTAAACAATTTAAATGTTCCTGCATAGATATGCACTAAACAGTAAATTTACTGATATTGTCACAAAACAAAATTTCTAACAGGATTAGTACAGCTTACAAAATGGTTTGAGTATTAATTACTAGTATGTAGTTGTAATTTGATTTAAACTCAATTTATATATTTTATTTATGATAATATATGTTTAAAAATGTTTCGGAAGATAGTTTGATGATATTTATGAAATTCAAAACGTAAGTAAAACATTGTTGGTTTTTCTTGTTCTAAACTTTTAACTAAAGTGTCGTGCAACAAAAATTGTCACAAAGTGTCATAAAAACTGCTTGCAACAAAATATAGTTTAAAAAAGAGTTCATCGTACTAAAACTTAAAACAACATTAAAAGTTTACTTGTAAAAGTTTTGACTTTATTTTCTGAATAAAACGCTTGAAAACTTGTTTTTACATCAAAAGATTATACTAGAATTTTCCTGATCAAAATAAGTTGTTTATCCTTGTTTAAATTTCTGCAACCATGTTAAAAAATAGCACGTTTAAAGTACTTCTCAAGTAAAAACTAATAATAAATTTTAAGAGCATAAGTTATTAAAATAGTAGAATGTTAACCAAAGTATTTATTATTTCATAATATTTGACTGTTCACAAAGAAATTCAAACTTAGGTTGCCTAAAGTTAAACTTTGTAAAAAAATCAAATGTATATAATGCATTACGACTTAAATATATAGTCTAGAACTTAAAAGCATACACTGCTTGCATAAGATATTTGTTGTTTTTAAGTTGAAGTCAAGTTGTGTTAATCATATATTTACGTACTAGTTATTAAACAGAAATAATCGAAATCTACAAGAAAAAAAAATATTTAAGGAAAGCATAACAAACAGTTCAAAAATCATAAGTAATCACAGTTAACAAAAAAATAAA
Source organism: Thalia democratica (assembly GCF_965202585.1). NCBI lineage: Eukaryota > Metazoa > Chordata > Thaliacea > Salpida > Salpidae > Thalia > Thalia democratica. The sequence continues at coordinate 4,515,996 of NC_139171.1, read as the reverse complement.
TTGGTTACCAAGCTAATTATGCTATAATGATACAATAATCTTATCGGTAGTAGAATAGTACTAACTTTATGACTTAACACTACTAAAAAAAACTAAACTTGTTATTTGAATATGAAACATTTGAAAATTTATTTTTTTTGTTTTTAGAATTAAATAAATTTGAACCATTTAGAAAAACTACCTTTTACAAACAACATTTGAAAATTAACTTGGTTTAAAAATACCATTGTAATTTAAAGTTACTTCATGAAAAAATACAGTTTTGAAACTGATTTATTTCAAACATTAGTAAAAAAGTTTCATTTGGCGTCTTATAATTTTTAAGTTAGCTTGATTTATTTAAAATGTTTAGTGTTAAGCAAAAAACGTTAAGAATAAAATTCTAGTTAGTAATTATTTTTATACGAAAATATGTTTTGTTAAAACAGTTGTTATGTATAAAAAAGAGTTTACTCTTTAAACTTTACAAACTGAAATGATTAACAGAAAAACAATCGTAAATTAACTATATTTGGTTATTTAACATAAGCTTTCATATATTTGTAGTGTTTTTAACTATATTTCTTGTTCATAAGTTGGTTGCGGTTGAATAAAATTTTCTGTTATTTCCCAACATAAACTATATAATTCCTGTAAAAAAAAGCTTAACTAAAATTTTAATGTTTTAAAATAAATAAAACGTTATAAACTAATTTGTGTTATAGTATCATTTTTATTAATTTTTTAAAAGAAAGCATAATTGTAATATAATAATAAAGAATGGTTCATAGTTAGTAAATATATAGTTTTGGTCTACTGAAAATTTTACATACATAATATTGTACATTATGGGATATTAAAGCTCATTCTGTACTATATAGAACGTAACAATTCAATTAGTTCATTGTTGTTTTCAAACAAAGACTAGATGTTATTTATTACGTTGAATAACTAAAACATTAGCTAGAAAAATTCTTACGTAAAAAACATTAAAACAAACCAGTGATGTAAATAAATACATAACGTAGTTGTAAAAATATAATAGTAGTTCATAAGTGTAAATTATGAATTAAACTACTTACTCTAATAGTAAACAGTAGCTTACATTTGTTTCAGCTAACTTTTGTTTATGTAGCTCGTTTGACTTATTAAAACAAAAAAGGTTTTATCTTTAAACAAATAGATTTTGCCTCATTTCTTAAATTATTTGTCAATTTTAATTTTTACGTTTTATGAAAAGTTGTGCTAAAAATAGTAACAAATCTATTTACTATTTTTAGATTGTATGGAGTAGTTTTCAGTAAAAAAAAGTAGACTCACCAAGTTTCTGACCATAAGAGGTCTCATATCCCTCAAGTTTTTGACAGTTCTGAAAATATCAGCTTTACCTTCCATTTGAAGTCTTTCATTTATCTGCAAGAGGGCGCAAAATAATCCACTGTAGCTTGATCCGTCTCTGTTTATTATTCAAAATAAATGTAAACAAAGTTACTTTTCAGTTTTAATATTAATTTAGTATATATTTATTAATAGTTTTAGTATACATTTAGTTTGCAAGAATGACTTAAACACTCAAACAATGGGATGTATTAACTCTGATTTATACAATTTTTTGATTTTTAAATACTAGAGTATCTTGCAAGTTTTTAAAGTTTGTATAATTATTAACAAATGTCTTTAAAAATAATTACAAGTTAAACTACTTACTTGCAATGCACCATAAAAACAGAACTATCATTAAGAATCATATCAACATGTTGAACAAGTTTTGCAAATTTTCTGCAAAATTCTGATTTTTCTTCGTCTGTGCAATTATTTTCTTCTATGCTGTCCACATGTAGTTGTGTGATTTGTAATGACTAAAAAATATAACTAAGTAAAAACTAAAACTAAAACATTTATCAGTATAATAGAAATTTTAGTGAATGTTTTAGGTTGTAAGCACGAGTTAAAAACGGTTTGTGAAATGCTTATAAAATTTAGTATATATCAAAAAACAAATCGACTTTGTATATTGTATCATAATGTTTATTGAGCAATAAAAGACACTTAAAAAGTATGGTCTAAGGACCTGGTGTACTAAAAAACTTTTTGATTATCGAGTCGTACACCACACTTATAAATCTTTATAAATGGATAATAAGATTTGTGGTGGTTATTTGAAGTAAAAAGTTATGTAATGAGTTTTTATAGGAAACAAACTTAAGCAAACATTAGCAAACAAACTTACTAAATAATCTTATTTATACAATTAAGTACCATTAAAAGATAATTTATTTATTTGTAATAAAAGGTTCTAAAACTTTTGAGTTTAATTTAAAAAAAAGTTTAAATCATAAAAGCCGTTAAAGATATTATTAAGTTTCTTACAAATCTTAAAAGTGTAAAAACTTCTACGCTACTAATAACTGTAACATTATCACACGATTTTTTTTACATACATACAATTAAAAAAAAAGCTTTTAAATTCAATAATAATGTTTTATTTATGAATATTAAAGTTATATTAGTAATTAGACACATAATTTATACATGTTTTTCAATGTTATTTTTATATATTGTTTTTTGAACGACAAAAAAACAGCTCAGAATATTTTGTCGTAAGACCTTCTGCACCAAAAAAAATTATCGATTCGTACACTACGGATACCTTTTAATGTCTTGTCCGTTTAGTTGTTTACATTTATTTATTTTATTATATATAAACTACCAAAAAGTAATTTTTGATTGTTTTTTTATTGAGTATTTATATTCAATCTTAATTTAGCTATTAATTTGATATTTCAAATGCAGTTTATCATTGTGCTTTAAAAAGTGGTAAATGAAATAAATTTTCAAAATGCCAAAAATAAGCAAACTATGCGTAGCATATAAGTAAAACACTATTATAAGTTTGGCTATAAAGCAGGACTTTAGTAAAATTTATGAGGTATAAGAAATAAAATAAACGAAATAATCTTAACTTAAAGTAGCCATATAGTCAGTGTCTGTTATAACAGTTTTTTCTTAAAAAAATTCCTAAAAATCATTTATGAACTAACTTTAGTCTGATATCCAGTACTTGTAATGTTTATTTTTCTTTTTGTAAGTATTTCATCTTTAGTTTCTTCTAACAATTCTACAGAAGAATTTCCATTGTAGAAAACTTTACCAACTTTATTTGGCCAAAATATACCGCCATCATCCTAAAATTTAACTTTAATTTTATTTAATTTATTCGTATTTTGTTCTCGGTTTCGTATTTAAACTTTTTTAAAAGATGCGTACAAACTATCAATGTTTATTATCAAAAAGTCTACTTTTACTTACAATATAAACTTTAAAACATAAAATATAAAAATAATTGATATTTTTCAATCAACTACATAGCTGCTCAGTAAAGTTTAACTAACATTTCCAATAGATATAACCAACGTGGCTATATGTTCAATTATGGCGTTTATAAATTTTACACTAATTTACGTAAGTTTAACTAACACTTCCAACAGATACAACAAACGTGGCTATACGTTCAATTATGGCTTTACAAATTTTACACTAAAGTACACAAGTTTAACTTACATTTCCAATAGATACAACCAACGTGGTTTTATGCTCAATTATGGCGTTTACAAATTTTTCCATTGTTAGTAGAATAGGAGTCTGGGCACAAATAGCATTTCTGTTGTTTCGAAAATTCTGTAATAAATAAATTAATTTATATGTAGTTAATAAGGTATTTTATCGAGGTTAGATAAATCTTTTATTGTTTTGCTGCAGTGGGGTAGCGTGGTATTTTGGTCAAGGGTGCGAAAATTTTTTTATCAAAAAATCCCCTAAATTAAAACTATTGTAATTAGCTATGAAAATATATTTTTGTAAGTACAGTACTCTCTCGCATCTTTACGCACTCGTGACGTTACGCACTCTCGTTTAGTTACGCATTTTAGAATTCTATAAAATTCAGAAAATAAAATTTTTAATATTGCACAATTAGGTTTAATGTATAATTTTGAATTCAAATATGTTTTTTAATGCTAACACACCTCTCTATATCTTTAAACTTTGTAAATTTATGTTCCTTGACTAATTGATAAAAAATTAAGTTATACCTCAGTATATCAGAAATTTTGTTAGCAATAAGAGATTAAATTAAAATGCCGAAAGAAAAATGACTGTGTTAATAATGAAAGTATAATGAAATAATGAGAGTTTGTAACACAAATAAATAATACAGCACTCTTGCCCTACATATGAATAAACATCTAAAAAACAAATTTAAAAAAACTTTCAAGCAAAAAGTAGCAGTGATAATTATTAAATATAGAGTTCACACTTAAAACAAATCTTAATTGTTTTTTTAGTAAACATATAACTAATTTTCATGTGACGTTTTTTTTTAGTTTAAGTTCTTCTTCTGTAACACTTGCTTTACACAGCAATTTGCTAAATAGAATAGAATATAAATGTTAAGTATCAAATAAGTCAAATATGAGTAAAGATAAAGATAAAATCTACTTATTATTAAAATTAGTAAAACTTTTCAACAAGTATTATTTTTTATATAAAATTAAATCCTTTTTTTTATATGTACAGTTTTTTCTTTTGTTTTCATATTTGTAAATTAAGCAAACAAATTTTTAAAAGTGGGAAGATTCTCAGTCTGCTTTTAACTAGAAGCAATATCAAAAATCAGCCATTATAGTAAGTATATTTGGTACCTCTCGTATCTTTACGCATTTTTTCTGTGGACACAATGTGCGTAAATAAGCGAGAGGTTACTGTAATATAATTTAAATAAATTCATTAAGTAAAATTAGTTCGAAGTAACTGTTTGTTAGTTTAAAGTTTTTAAGTTAAAAGTATACTTTTTGAATTTAATTTATCTGATTGTATTTGTTTAAAATAAAAATCACAAACAAAATTTATTTCTCATAGGCCGACACGCTTTTTCTTGTATGTTTACGAAAATACAGATCAGAAAACTAGCAGTAGTCTTAACAAATATGTATTGTAGCATAAAAAAAACTTGTAAAATTGTTTAATTTCCCTTTAAGCGTGACGTATTTTTGTAAACATTTTGTAGAAAAATTTGTCATAAGGTTTATACTTTTGCGGTGCACTACATTAATTGCGTGCTTTTTGAGTCTGAATTATTCTTATGAAGTTCATGAAGTTGTAAAATTTTTCCTTATGGAGTTTTTCATAAACATCGGTGCGCACTTTCGCTTGCACACCGAATCAATATATTGGGTAATTTCCCTAACTTGTCACTAATTGGTATTCAAAATTTCGTTTAACTTATCGAAAACTAGATAAACATAGTTAAAAAAAGGCAAATTAAGCAGAAAAAATAAACAGTAAAAGGATAAAGATATTGTATTCTTTTTTTTACTTCTTTTCTTTTTTTGGGTGGCACGCATGCGTCAGTGTCCCTCCCCACGCTATGCCCCTAGTTTGCTGTAAGCTAAAGTTTGTTAAAGATTGAGATTTTTTTTAATCATTGAAACCATACAAATTTTCAAAATTTATAAAGTACTTAATTTATTTTTGAAATTCAAAAAAAAGGTTTTTATCAAAATTTCCTACATAGTTAGTGTAAAATAAATAAGTACTGTTTTTGTTCGATAAATTATACAACAAGTACTTGTAACTTGAAAATAATATTTAATTATTTGGTACGAATTTATATGTTGTTACGTTTGTAACAAACTTTATTTCACGAGAAATTCAGGCTGTTAAAACATGCTTTAAAATAAATAACAAACTTTTCTTACGTTTATCCATGAAGCATTCAAATAAATTTCTTGTCCAGGTTTTGTGTTAATTGCTGAAACTACTCTTGTTTTGTCATCTGTTTTGTGATCATAAGTTCTAATTAAATTACAGGATACTAACTTAATTAAATGTGTTGATGTAATTAGTTTGAAAATTTATACTTGTTATTTAAATTAAACATTTAGCTACGATAGATAACTTACCAAAGTACGCTCATAAGTTAATGAGTTTAATAAGAAATTTTTTTCTTTTTTATTGTATTCATTTGACTCAATAAGTTTGAAAACAAATTACAAGAAGAAAAATTATTCATATGAGTTAAACACTTGTAAATAAATATTATTAACCGTTATTGATTACAAACAGACATTCCAACATTTGTCTAAAAAATCGATTATAATAAATAGTCGATTCTAACAAGTTAATTATTTTACATTTTAATACAAAAATTTGTTGCTCGTTAGTATTTATTTACAATAGAAGTTTTATTCGAAGAGCATCACATAAAATATTTGATTTAACAAACATGGAAGAACTAATGGATCTCTGTTGAATAACTTCATATTTCTTCCTTTTGCTAAATCTTGTGCATTATTAACAACTGGAATCAAGTTTAGTTTATTAAATTCCTCTTCTATTCTTGTTTTTAGTCTGCAAGGTGAATACAGATTCTTTAACTATATTGGCATCAAAATACAATGAAGAAATTAAACTTAATAACTTTATTTACAGTATTTTTTAGTTTTGGTAGTCAATGTAAAGTTTTAGTACTATTTCTCTGTATATAATGAAGTTTTTATTTGAAATCATTTTATACAAATAAGTTCTATCTTTGTTTGTTTAAAAGGTTTTTTAAATGTAATAAATAAACAAATAACATTTTTTTGTCCATTATGATTTCCATAAACTCATCAACTGTAAAATCAGTTTTGTCAATTAATTGTTTTCCTAGATAAATTTATTAAAAAAAAAATTAAGTTTTGTTTATTTATGCTTAGTTTTGTTGTTTATATATGTCGTAAAACAGTTGAAGCCTTATTTAACTGTTTAATAAAAACTGAACTTTTAACAAAATAATTTTTAGTATACAAAAAACTTAACATAATGTGTAAAGTTTTAAAGTTTTATTCAAACTAATCTAAAGTTTATAATTTACGTTCTAAACTTAGATAGTTAAAAACTATTTTGATCGAATGATTTTGAATATTATTAAAATTTTATGTTTTTAAGCAGTTAATAATACTTTTGCTACCAACATAATACATCAAACCTGTTTCTATATTTTTAGTTGGTTTTAAATTTTCATAATGTCCCATTTGGATAGTTTCTTGTTTTGATGCATCATTTATGTCTTAAAAGGAAACAAAGTTAATACATATCTAAGTTTATTTTTAATTTAATTTAATTACTTTAAGTATTAACTCTCCAAAAACAGAAGTTTAGACATAGTATGTTAAGTATTAAAAAATGCGTTAATTAACTAAAATTTTTTGAGGTATGATTTATACTAAACCATTTAGTACCATTTAAATATACTTACAACATATTTTGAAAGTAGAAAAATTTAATTGTATATATTGATATAAAACTATAATTGGTTATACCAAGTTAAGATTGTTTATATTAATAAAATAAAATGATCTGTTTTTTAGACTTAAAACGTCCTTGTAAGTATAGTATACTTTAAAACTTTCGAAACTTATATATTGAACGATTTAAAGTTTAAATAGTACTTATAATAATATTTTTAGATTATTTTTCATTACTTTGATTTTAAGCTGTAAAAAATATCCACGTATACACTAGTATCAAAAATTGGTTTTAGTCTTTTATATTTCAATTATTAAACAAGTTAAACTTACAAATTTTTATTTCATAACTCATTTAGTCAATTATATTAACTTCACTTAATTATTATTGATAAAAGATTTTTTTGAATATAAATAGTAAAAGTGTTTTTCTCTTAAAAATAACAATATAGTTAACATATCTTTGCTGTTAAAAACTTTATCATGTTTCGTTTAATTGCTCATTAATACAAAAAAAAAAACTTGTTTACTTTAGATCATTAAAATACGTCAGTGCTAAATTAAATTGCTTGGATTTTTTATTAGCTACAATTTTCATTGCTACACATTTTTTATAGCAACCTTGAAAATTAATTTATAGTTTATGGTATATTAAAATATTTTACAGCACAATTTTATTTGAACTAATTTAGTTTTTACGTCTTAAATGTTTACCTGAAAGCAAATAAACATGTTTAAACTTGTAAAAAATTTCAACTAGTTTTAAGTATTTATTTTACTTATAATTTCAAAACTTCTGTTTTCAAACCTTTTTCTTTAATTGTTTCGTATTCGTGAAAACCTGAAAAATACTTTGTTAGTTTCTCAAAGTTTCATTAAAATTTACTAACTAATAAAACTAGTTGAAAAATTCAATAAATAAAGAATAGTAAAACGTTACTTTGAAATTATTTCTAAAAATGTTTACTAAATAATAAACTTTTACTTTCATTTTGTTTTCCAGATTTGTAGTTTTTAGTTTCACTTTGATCACTTTTGGCACCTATTAAAAAAAAACTAACTTACAACAGTTCAAATGAAAGTATATAAATCAGAAAAGAAAAATGTATTGAAATAAAAACAACTTAAACAATAGTAAATACAAAGTTATAGAACTTAAAAAATTACATTCGAGTCAATTTAATAAAATAAATGTTTGTTTAGTGAATTTAAGTTCAAGTGCTTAACTCACGAATTGTTAATTAAGTACACATACGCTTGCCTTATTAGCTTACATACGTGATAAATTGGATTTAAACTTTAAATTTTTTTTTATCAGTTAAAATTTGTTAAGATTGTTGTCGAAAATGAATATGCTTTATGTAGTATTAGATAAATTTAAACTAAATTCGATAATAGTTTATTTAAAAATCATATTATAAAAATGGTAAATATGTTTAGTTAATTCTATACATCTTAAATATTTTTAAACAGATCTTTTAGTTTTACGCTTAACGATTAAAAAGCAAACTAAAGTATTAACAAACTAACTTTTACGCCTCTTATACACGAAAATTCCAACTAAAACAACGACAGTTAAAACTCCAACAATTGAACAACTTATAATAACAGCCAAGTTTGGACCATCTACTGTTACTGGGGGCATTTTATCAACAATATTTATTGTGAAATTGATATATAATGGTGGTGAATCAACAAAGTATTCTGATTGTACAATTAAAGTATATTGTCTGCTGCCGTTTTGTTGTAGCTGTAAGGTTGTTTTTTATTAAACATATTAACAATTTCTAAATTTAATATCTTTTTTTTTATAATCTTACGCTTTCTTTGTTTTCCACGAAGACAAATTCAGTTCGATCATTTTCATTAAATGTGCTTCTTATGTTGAATTTTTCTGTTACATCTGTCTCTTCTATATAGTATTTAAGTTTTTAATAGTTTTTATGTAAGGCTTGACTTGTTTTTAAATTAAATAAAAAATTGTAAAACTATAACATATTTGTAAGTTAAGGATATTTATGTGGTATATAATTTTTTATTTGTAATAAAAATAGACCACTTAAATGGTAAGTAAATTTCATAATTTTATACCTTTGTTAAAATATTTACTTAGTTAAACATACATAGTTTCTTGTTTTTTTATTTAAAATATTAACGAAATTAATTAAGTAAATGTTACCTTTCATAATTGTGAACAACTCTGCAGCTGGATTACAATTAAATTGTAATTTACATTCATTAATTGAATCTTTAGTCCAATCACATTTAGTTGGTTCTAAATTTTCTTCATCCAGTATCCTTGGATAGTCTGAAAGGATTTAATTGTGTACTTGTGTTTTAAATATAAATAATAACATCAACAATGTTATATAGTTTCTTTTTAGTTAAGTTGGACATTTTCATATAACTTAAAACTTATGCATAAGTTTTCAATCATATCAAAATAACATTTTTTTATATAAAGGTAAAGTGTTTATAATTGAGTTGTTTCTAAATGTAATTGCTATCATTGCTGAAAGTGTTAAAAACTGCATAGCTTACATAATGACTAACACTGAACATATAATTTAAATTCTTTAGAATCTGAATCAAGTGCATCAATGTATTTACATTCATATGTATCTCCGTCATTTTTTAAATTTATTACTTCTGTGGTATAATTTTCATGACTGCTAACAACTATGTCATTACGAAACCATTGTAAAGTTGAGTTAAGTTCATTTGAATAATCTACTCTGCAATTGAGATTATATGAATATCCTTCTTTGACGACATTAATGTTTTCTAAATTAGTGCTTGTATCGATTTCAATTGACATTATTGATGGCTTACCTGTAATTTTTTTATAATTCTAAGTCTGAGATGAAAAAAAATAGTTGTAGTTTGGTATAAAACTTTTTAATAGTTTTAAAACAGTTTTAAGTAGTTATAAAACATTCTATAATATAAAAAAACAAAGTTACAGTTTTGAAGATTGTTTGGTAGCTTTAAAGATTCATATAATAATTTTGTAGTACTCATAAATAAGTTGCAAGTCAAACAAAAGTTTTTTGTGCAGTGTACGCAAACTACATATAATAAACTCACGATTAGCGTCGATTACTGTAACATACAAGCTTCTTTCGTCAAAATCATTTGCATATTGGGAATTTTTAGCTTTACACTTCAATGAATTAGAAGTAGTCAATTCAAACATAGTGTTACAATTACTACTTTCAAGTACTTCATTACTATAAACCCATTCACAATTAGCACTAGGATTTGAATCAACGTCACAATTTACATTTAGTTGTTTATCTGATCTCAAATAAATATCACCACTATCTAGTTCAATTGTTCCATCGTTGAACTCAACTTCAAGGCTTTTTATTGACGCTTGATCTTAGAAAAATACCCGATTTAAAATTGTTTTATACTTAACTTTGTAAATCATTCATAACTTTAATTAAGTTTTTTGGCGTTTCTCGTAATTTTCTGATTGGTTTTGGGTTGTTTTTTACCACTTAATTATTAAAAATTGTTTAAGTAAAGTAAAAAAAATACACAAAACTTAAACAGACCGAAAATTTATGTGACAAACTAATCAAACAAAAGTTTTATTTATTCTCTTACGCTAAATGATATACAATTAGTTGTTGGTTTGTTGCTAAGTTAGAGTAAAAACTAGTTAAATGTAAGCGTTATAATAAATGACATCGTTATAAAAAAAAACAAAAACTTCGTTATTGTACTTACAACTATATGTTAATAAAGTTTATAGCACATTAGTGCTTTGCTTTTTGTTTATTGAATAGTGTGCATAAAAAATAATTTTTATGCAAAAAAATCATTTATTAAGAAGTTTTATTATATAAAATGTTTTATGCATAAATTTAGTTGAATTAATTGTTTAATAACTTAGCTAACACAAAAAGTTCTACTTTATCACATGCTGTGCAAACTGCTGTGTTTTAAAAAAAGTTAGGTACGATTAAAAAGAAAACTACATATAATTATAAAAACTTACAAAAAACGTTTAAAGTTTCTACATTAGAAGAAATACCAGTTTCATTATTGTAAACAATTAAATCATTATATGCTCTACAACTAATCGTTTTTCCATTGTCATTCTTTGTAAAAGTCGTTGTTAGTGTTTCTTTCTAAGATTTTTTTAAATGAAACTTAACTGCAACAACTGTCAGTTTTCATTTAGAAGTATTAAAGAAAATGTTTATATTGACAAGTTAGACTTGTTTTATTCGTTGGTAATCAAAAATACGACTTCTAACTACTAAGTTTTTTCCGACTGGTGTTTAAAATAAAACTAGTAAGTAAGATACATAAAAATCTAAACCATAAATTAAACATAAACTTACGCCACTGTTTTCCAACTTAACATCGTTTATATAAAACTCAATTTTATTAACATTTGGAGTGACTGTAGCATAATTACATGTAAATTCAACATCATTACCATTTTCTTCTTTTAACTCGAAAATTCCACTTATAACAACTTGTTTGGGCTCTGGTAAAACAAGTTTTTGTATAGTTTAAACAGTATAGATTATTTATTTTTGAATTTTTTAGAGCAGTTTAAAAGCAATTAAATTGTTAAGTATTATTTTATTACTTTATACTCATTTGTGCTAGAAAAAAACAAAATTTAGACCTTAAAGCAGATGTCGAAAAAGATAATTAAGATGTAGCATAAAAAACTTGTAGTACAAATGTGTACACAAACTTCTTGTTATCCAAAAGAATTTTGTTTTAACTTTATAAACAAATTTTTATGCACTTTAAACAAATACACTATATTCAGGCTAAGTATGTAATTATACAGTATAAACTGTTTTTTAATAATTCAAGCCTAACCTGACCAACATTGCCAATTTGAATTGTAATTGTTCCAATATCCATAAGCATTGCATGTTGTGTCTAAATTATCAACTTTTTCAAAGTTATTTGAATTAATTACGTTAAATATTTCACCACCATCTATACAATAAAAATATCCATTATCTTGGTATTCCCCATTTACTATTTCGGTGTTTTGATCGTCTTTCACGAAGAAAAGAGAATTTGCTTGACAGTCTGGATTTAATTTTAATCCATTAAAAACATTATACAAAACATAAATTCTGTTTAAAGAAATAGTACTGTTTGATAATAACAGATCATATATTGTAAAAATAATTTATACGTTTTAAACTACATGTATAACATCTTGAAAAACTGTTTAAAATTATTAACAAAGTTGAAATAATTTAAAACAGCATGTTATAAACTAACATTTTACTTGAAAGTTGTTGAATATGTTTTTGTAGCCACAAGTTTCACCTTCATAAGAATAAAATATAACAGTATCACTCGAACTTAGCTCAGTGATTAAAGACAAAATAGATACCACTTCATTTTGGTTCTTAGTGCAAGTAACATCAAAACCAACATCAGTTGTTTGATTATTTATTATTCTACAAGTTCCGTATTGGTTTACTAAATACTCAACAAATTGGTTACCAAGCTTCCAACCTAATCTATTGAAACCTGTGCTACTTACTGTCCCAGTGTAAAAACCACCATAGTAACCAATTGCCCAATTATCAGCTCCGCTGACGGATCTAATTGTGACGTCATAACTCGTTTCTTTACACACGAAACTATCTTCATTTTCCCATTTCGCATCAGATTGGCAAGTTGTAGTTTCAAACAAGTTATCACCTTGGTAAGGACAATCTGTATCTTGTTCACAATAGAAAGTTCCTTGTGATTGATAATCGTAATCACCATTAGTACTTGTTGCTGTTGTGTTAGAACAATCTGAAATTCATGTACATTGTTTGTTTAAGTTTTAATCTAACTTAAATTTTTGAACTTAGGTTATTGCAAAATAAACCAAAGTTGTGAACTTTTTTTATAACTAGTTTAAAAATATCATTAAACACAAATACCAAATTCAAATCGTTAGCAGTATACACGGAAAACTAAAACAGCGATATAGTTTATTTACATCTACTTTGAATAAAGGTTTGCACCGAGTTAGTAAGCAGTTCAACAGTTAAACCAGATAAGTAATATTAATTCTAAATAAATTAGTTTGAAGAAAATTAAAAACCAGCAAATTGCTTAAGTTTTACATAAAACTAACTTAAATCTTACTATGTTTTTGAAACATTGAAAAAATAAGTGTTTTAAACTAGTTTTAAAAACAAAATGATGGATTAAAATTAAAATAAAAAAATTTTTCTGACCAACTAATAAATTTTCTATTTGTTTTAGAATATCTAACAAGCATAAAATTTAATTTTTATTGATTAATTTTAAATGCTTCGTAAAGAAGCCGTACTTTTAAAACAATCATTTTTGCTAAACCACCTTTTACGCATTTTTAAATTAAGAATAAATAGTAACATTCCGTACGAATTAAAGATATTCGATAGAAATTATATTTGATTAATCATTTTCTAAAGTTTAACTATTTTCTTAAGTAATAAAGTATTTATTTTGTCGGTTATGCTTTAGATGTCATAAACTTTTAGAAACTTCATAAGTTTAAAACTTAACAAACTGAGTTTTAATTTGAAAATATTTATCATAAAGTTCTGATAATCAACGTTTTAATTCACTTAACTTGAACTTTTAGATTAACCTTGTACTTGAAGATCGTAAAATTTGCTTTTGTATCCGCAAGTTTCACCTTTGTACGTATAAAAAGTTATTTTGTGATTTGTTTCTTCTAGCTCAGTGTTTAAAACAAATTCAATAGCTACACCACTGGTTCCACTTGCAGAACAAGAAACTGTAAAACTGTCATCAAATATTTCTGTACTAATTGGGTTACAAACTTTTGAACATTTATCTACTCGGTACTCTCTTATTTGGTCATCAAATTCCCAACCAAATCTATCAATATCAACAGTGTTTATTGTCGCCTTATACATGTTTCCTATGTAACCGGTTGCCCATATGTCGCTTGACTTTGACGATCTTACAAGTGTGACGTCATAATCAGGTTGTTTGCACTCGACGTCGTCTTCGTTATCCCATTTTGCGTCAGCTCCACAAGTAGTAGTTGTATTTGGTAAAATGTTATCAGTGTATTTGTAGTAAACGCACTGTGTTTCATCTGAACATTGGAAAGTTCCTTCAGATCGATACACATAGGTACCGTCGTGACTTGTTGCTAGATAAGCAGTGCATTCTAAAGTTTACATATAGTTTTGAATTTAGGGGTTTTTCAAACTTATATTCATACAGGCGAAAAACAGAAATTTAAAAAGTAATAGTTGTCTCTTTTGTTATATATCGCCCGTTTACGCCTATTATAATTTTTGCCGCTTTACTAAGTGAGCCCCCTAATAGCTAAAATTGATCCTAAAGAAGTGATATTGCCCTCATTCGGTTTAGTGTTTTAATCGTAGAAAAAAGCACTTGATTAATGTTATTTTACGTAGTAATTACCTTCAAGTAAATGTAAGCATAAGTATGTTAACGATTGTTTTAGAAATTACAATTTGTATAAAAACTTTTGTCTGTATATATTAAAAAACCAACGATTAAAAACTTCTTTGCTTTTATTTCGTTTTTAAATTATAAAAAACTGCATACAAAAACCTTAAAAAATAGGAAAAAATTCTTATAATATAAAAGTCGTGATTCTCTTTTTTATAACTTGGAAAAATAAGATCAGTATAATTTAATAAGATAATTAAAAAGTTAGACTTCTAATAACACTTCTTTCAAGTTATATGTACCAGTAAATTTTATAGAAAATTGTTTTAGTTTATACAAACAGTTTTATGTATCAAGTAGCAATGGACCTTTATAAGTTAAAGTTATGTATTGATTGTCAAAAAATAAATAAACTATATGTTTTTATTATAAAACAAAATTATTTAATATAAGACTTTAATTTAGTATAACTTTACTCTACTTATTAATAATGTAAAAATACAGTCCGTGATATCTGTTGTAAATACTATAATGTTAAGGCCAAAAATTATAAAAAACTAATACAATGGTTAAAGCACTTGATTATTTAACTCAGTGATTAGAGACAGATTAGATATCACTTCATCTTGGATTTCATTACAGGTCACATTAAAACCAGCATCAGTTAATATAAATAGGATGTTAATGAATAACTAAACTTCACAAGTAGTAAAACAAATACTCTGATTTTTATTACAGTCATAGGAAAGTTATAATAAACACTTTACTTTTATGAATATCTCTTAAAATATATCATAATTGACTTATTTACCATTTATTTATAAAACACAGTAACTAAAAACTAACTAACTATCTACAAGCATATTATTGTTTTAAATATATAGGTGTTATGGTTATAACGGAATACAGATAAATTTTTAAAAGTAGTTGTATCTTTCTAATATGTTTAACTTTTTTTTAAATCTATTCGAAGTACCTTAAAAAATAAATTTCTCACTACTAGAAAATTTGCACAGAGAACATATTAAATTTTATACCTGAAACAGTTATCAGTTGTGTTTTAGAAACATCAGGTACATTAAGTTGTCTAATATAAACCTCAGCACCACTATCACGGCTTTCTAATGGTTTCACAAGTTTCATTGTAGTAATAAGTTTGTTGTCTGATATTTGGCAAGTCACATCAAACACATCATTATTAGTTGTGCAACTATATGAGCTACTTATTTTATTACAGGTACTGTTCTCTCCATTATATTTCCATTGAAAGCTATCAGGTACATTATCAAAAATTGCTTCATAAAAATCTCCTATGTACCCAATTGACCAAAAGTCTTTTGGTGTTTCATTATTTGTTTCATAACTTCCAACACATCGTTCTAAAGTTAGTTCGCCTGTTTAAATTTAAAAAAAAGTTTTAGTTGATAAATTTGTTTCTAAACTTTTTTTTTGTTCTCATAAAACTAATTTACAGCATTGTATAAGTGGTCTATGCTTAACATTTAAAAAACTTATCAATCAGTATAGTTTGTTAAAAATCAATTGTTTTAATAGTTAGCTAGTTTTTTTTATTATTTATTTTAAAAAATTTAAACTAAAACATAAAATATAATCTAAAGTTTGATATTTCAAGGGAAAATAAACAAGTTGAATATACAAGACTTGTTTAAATCAAGTTTAAATTTATTTTAAACTATGTTTCAATTTTAATATAAACAAGTTGTTGTATAAAATCCTTTAAATAAACGGTTTGACTCTTTCATTAAAGTTATGACGTACTTTTAGAAATCTTTTACATTACTTTGTTATTTAACTTTAAATTAATATACTATAAGTATTAACTAGTTTAAATCAAAAAATAGTTTCACTTAAATATAAAAAGTATTTTAAAAAGAAACATTTACCTTTGGTTTTATTAAAACACAGAAACAAAATAACCCAGTAACGAAAAAACAAATTTCGTTTTATTTTGTTCATTTTGTATTGCTTTCAAAATATTCTTGAGCTTTTATTATAATCACCAAATAGTATTAACTGTATGTTTCAATTGATCGGCTGTTATTTACTGTTTACATTGAAATATTTAAAAATATAACTATGCTAAAAATGACTTTTCTTAAATTTAAATATCTAGTTAGAAATTAAAAATTTCCTTTTAGATATGACTTAAAATAAAAAAATCAACGTACTTTAATTAGATGAGAGAAGTATAGCTAAAAATACAAAACAAACAAAGCAGTTTAAATCTGAACCTAATCATTAATCTACTTGTATCAATAAAAATTTATCGAATGAAGTATGAACTAAGACTATAAACTTGCTTTCTCTAGGTTGTTAATGAATAACTAAACTTTACAAGTAATAAAACAAATTCTTGAACTTTTATTACAGTCGTTGGATAGTTAAAACAACCACTTTACTGTTATCTTACATTATCTCTAAAAATAATCATAATTGACTAATTTTTCATTTATTTATATAGTTATTTGCCTTAACTTAAAAAGAATGCTCAATTTACTGGGATGTAAAGAGCTTATTTAAAAAGATTTATGCAAATTATGTATTTTATTCGCGACAACTAACATTGTTATATGCAGTTAAATATTTTATTTTTGCTTGAAAAGTTCGCAATTTTTTTCCACCGAAACCGGTCGCAAATAAAATATATAATTTGCATAAATTTGTTTACCATTTATTTATAAAACATAGTAACTAAAAACTAAGCAACTATTTCCAACTATATCATTGTTTTAAATATAAAGGTAATTTATAACTGTGAGTTTAAATATATCTTAAGTTTTTGATGATATTTTAGTTTAATCATTTACTTAAAATTCTTATAAATATTAAAATTAAGTGGCGCCAACTTAAAACAGTAATTTTAATTTCTGCTTTATACGCCATTGTAACAAAAAAGTTTTTGTAAATTTTTTAGTTGTTTGATAGTTTATAACATGATGCATTCAATGAGTCAATTGTTTAGGTTGTAATTTTGAAAAAGCTTAAAATAAAACTTAAGAGTATATCTTAAAATAGTTGGCATGAAACTAAAATCAATTTTTATATTACATAAGTTTATTTTTATAAACTAGTAACAGTTACTTAAAAAATAATTTTTGTCAAAGTGCAGAAATGCCTAACATAAAACGAGACTATAAGTTTTATTTAATTATTTTGTTTTTTTTTAGTATTGATCCAGTTATGTTAAATTGCTAAGAAAGTTTGTTTAGCTGTAGGAGTGAAAAAATCTCTAATATTTTTTGCGAATACTTGAAAATAGGCAAAAGTATTTATATCTCTTTTAAGTATACTTAAAAATTAATTTAGCCTTTAAAAAAAAAAAGCTTTCTAAGTTCCGAAAACTTGTTACTATAAGTAAGTCGGTGAAAGAACAGCATAAAACGTCTTATTGTTTAAATATTTACTAAGAAATGCACTAAAATATTTTAATAAACAACGCCTTTTGTACTTAATAAACTATTGTGTCTAGCTTTTAATAGTTTAAAAAGTTGCTGTTCGAAATATTATAGTCAACTGTTTTAAATTCCAATAAAAAATTATAACTCTAAACAATAATTTTTTTTAATAAACAAACACAGTTCTAGTAAAGTTAATGTTGTGCAAATTAGACTAGTTTTTTGTGGTATTGTTTTATGTTTACTAGCTTATTTTTTTATTTATCTAATAAATGATACCATAACTATTGTTTTAATATTTTATGGAAACCAGAATCGTCCTCTGGGGGCGTTATAAATTATCAGGGGGCTAAAGGGGGAGAAAAGTAAAGAAGAAAGAGGTGATATCTAACAAGAAAATAGTGGTATATTTTTTAAACTTATGCAAAGAAAGTGATTTTTAAAATGGGGGAAAATCTGCTCTAAACAAATTAAATTCTTTTTACTAAATAACTTCTTTTCGGTTCTAACATTAAACAAAAATTTGATACAAGAATTCATTTTGCAGTTTATTTAATTTTTTGTAAACTTAATTTTTTTCAATCTACGCTTTTCAAAAGTTCATGTAGATAACTAAACAGGTTTGTGTAAAACAGTAAACTTAATAAAACTAAAGATTATGCGTCATAATAGGTAAATAAATTATATGTACTATGGTAGGGCTGGGCAACGTTTTTCAATCAACGGGCCGGATCCGGAAAAGTTTAGTCTTTTGCGGGCCGGAGCATTTTAAATTATTGGTTTACCGGATCCAGTATTCGGATTCAGTCGAATAATGACTTTTTAGATCCGAATCCGACTGGATACTAAATTTTAGTCGTGATCCGGATCCGGTCGGATTCTAATTTAAATAAAGTTTTCGGATCTGGCCGTAGTCTAGTTTCATGGATACAGTTAACCACTTTTTTGAACCCTTCAAATTCACAATTTTTTTTTTAATTCTGACAACTTAAGATGTAGATTTAGACATGTCAGATGTTTATATAGTGTTTATTAATGTAATTGACATTATAATTGACAAAGATGAGTATGTGAAATATCGTACTTAAAAAAACACTTTGTTTGGGGTAATTTGGCAAAAAGGTAATCCAACTAAGTTAGAACAACACAAAATATCAGGACAAAATGGTGTATTTTTAAGTAAACACTAATTTATAAATAAGTTTTTTAGCATGATTTTAAAATAAAATTCTTACAGTTTTGTTTTGTAAAGATATGATACAAAGTTTTATAAAAATGTTGTAATATTGACCCTTTGCAGGCCTGTCACTTTGCTCGCGGGCCGGTCATTTTCGTTTAAGGGCCGGATCCCATTAAAAAACGGTTGGGGGCCGGATCCAGCCAGCGGGCTGTACGTTACCCACCCTATATAATGACGAATTATCTTAAAATCTTATTAAGTGTACTGTTTTATACAAATCTGTTTAGCTATCTACATGAACTTTTAAAATCCTAGATTGAAAAGTTTTAAATTAAAAAAAAAAAAACTGCATAATGAATTCTTGTCTCAAGTTTTTATTTAAATTTGTTTTTGGTTAACTTTTGAAAACTTTGTTTAAAGTTTTAATTCTTTAAAAATGCTTTACAAACTTTGGTTACGTGTAAATGTTAGTTTAAAGTTTTAAGAATATAACTTGGAGTAGAGTTATTAAAAGCGCTTACTACTAAAGTTTTCCGCAAATTTTAAAGGAAATTATTCTGTATTTAGTCGAATAGTGAACAAGACTTCAACTAATGGTGTTTAGGATTTAAAGTATTACACAACAATTAAATAAAAAACATTTTGTTGGTCAAATCTCGTGGTATAAACTTTTATAAATTTTAAGCATTATTTTTTACTTAAAGTGTTAAATAGTTATACTAACTTTCTTATATATTCAAAATTAACTCGTATTCAATATAAATAACATTTTTATGAATTAAATTTTTTTGATAAGTTTTGTATCACGATTTTTTATTATTATTCAACTAATATCATTTGTCTATTCTATGCAAAAAAAGGAGTCAATTGAACCCTCTAACAAAAACTAATTTGTAAACAAAATTGTTATAAATAGAAAATTATATGAATTAACACTAATGAGTTATATGAGTTTTTTGAAAAAAAGTATTCTTTAAGTGTTAGAAAATTAAACATTTATTTCGCTGCTGTGATTATTTTCAAATTTTAAATTCTGTTACTAGCATCAAAACAATCTAGTCAATTTTTAAAGAAAGAAAAAAGTTTCACGAGTCGATAAAAAGTTTAAACTTCAATAACAATGAATAAACTTTATAGTAACATTATAAAGTTTTATAACAAAAAGTAAATTGTACAATTATGTTTTTAGTTTGCTTAACAATTGCCTCATTTTGAAAAATTACTAGTTTGAATCGTTTTATCAGTTGTTCGTAAACAAAAACAACTAAACAAGCTTTTTATTTTTACAAATAATTTTCATCGTTAACTATTTTAAATTTTAATACAAAAAAAATCTAATTGTTATAGTTTAGTTTAAAAAAAATAACTGTAAAAGTTTTAATAAAACCAAACGTAAGTTAACTAGATTACAAAATAAATTTTAGTGCTCAACTTTAAACAAGTTTGTAAAGATTGAATAATTTTTTTGTTATTTACTAGCATAAACTGTATAGCTTATGTAAAAAAGAGTTTGTGTAAAGTATCAGTTTCTTACTAAAATAAGTTTCAATTTAATAATGGTTTATGTGTAATATACTTCTATACTGTTTTGATAATATACTTTAATTTTTACTTGCTAAACAGCTTGGAACAAAAATGTTCATAGTTTTGAATTTTCAAAAAATGTTTTAGTATATTTTGATAACCTATAAGTACAATATATAAAGTTTAGCATATTAATGAAAAAACAAGTCTTACAGCTATAGTACATATAGTACTGTGCTAAAGAATTAATTAAACTTAATCAAAAACAAAGTGTCAAGCTTTAAAATGGTTAATATTTTTTAATTACGAAAGCTTACAACAAGAGAGTAAAAAAATCAATAATACATAAGACTCTTTTGTTGTAACTTAAGTATGCAAACAACAACTAGACAAAAAACTATTTTTTTATAAATTTTTTATTAAAGCTCTTTTAAAGGTTTTATATAATTTTGCTGTGTAATAAAAAAATCCGTTTAATGAATAATAAAATTGTCGTTAAAAAAAAACTGTTTGCGGCTTCGTAAATCAAAGAAAATTTATTGATGTAATTGTAGTTACATTGATCAAAGGTATTAAATAGTTAGACTTTAGAACTAATTACTATTAAAGTAAAAGTTTTAATTTAGAATTAATAAACTTGAACATTACTTTGAAATTTCAATGAGACTTCTAATATAAGAAACTTTCAAGTTTTGATTATTAATAATAATGATTTATGTGAGTTTTAATTATTATTAATACTAGTATACTTTTAGCGTTTATTTACTTTTGTATAATATATAAACTTTTTAATGTTTTCTATATAAAACTTTAAGATATTAGAAAAACTTTAAACTTTCTCTAACAATTGAATACGTTTGAATATTGTAAATTTTCACTTTATTTTCTGCAAACATTTACTAAAGTTTGTGTCTAGTTTTCGAAATTAGTAGTAAAGTTTTCAGTTGTTAGAAGTTTTTAAATACCAAACAGTATATTTCACATTTTCACTTAAAATTTAATATTTTTATAATATTAGTTAAAAAAAGTTTAAGAATTTTCAGTTTTTTGTTTAAAAGTAAGAAACTAAACAATTTTAATGTTCAGCATAAATTGTAGTCAATTAAGTGTTGTTGTCACAAAATAAACGTTTTAATAAGTATAAAAAATCCTTATTAAATTATGACTGCTGATTACTAGCATATAGTTGTTATTTGATTAGAACTCAACTGATAGATTAATTTATGAAAGTGTCTGTCTTATAATTATTCTTAAGAAAGTTTGTGTGTAACTTATTAATATTGAAACTAGGGTAAACGTTTTTGTTTTTATTTCAAATGCTATTTACTTCGCGTTATTTTTAAAGTATAACAAATTATAAATCCAAATTTTTGAAGTTGAAAACAAATCATACTAATTATGTTGTACTAGTATTCAGTTTAAAATAATAACTTAAATGTTTTCAAATTTAAATTTAAACATATTTCGAAAAAATTGTCCTAACTAAAACTACAGTTTGTAAAAAAATATTCATTTAAGCATACATTTACACATTGGTTACTAAATATAATTAAAAGTCTAAAACAAAAACGAGTAAATAACAAAATCGGTTTATTGAAAACAATTGTAGAAAATGGTACGAAAAAATAAAAAAAAAAGAGTATTTTTCGTACTAAGAAGAAATAGTTCACCCTGTTAAAGATGCTTTGTTGCAAAAAAAATGTTATTTGTAGTACAGATACAAACATAATGACTAAAAAGTACTATGAATGTCAAAACAAATGATATAGACATTAGCAAAGAATAAAAATAAAACATTTAATCTTCACCACAAACTTTTTTTTTTTTTTTCAGAATTTGATAAAATTAAGCTAATACAAAAAAAAAACGATTGAAAACATGCAAAAATTTTTATAATTTTGTGTTATTTGTAACTATATTTCATGTTCATAAGTATGTAGTGATTGAATAAAGTTTTCTGTTATCTCCCAGCATAAACTATATAACTCCTATGAGAAAAACAAAGTTTTAATGTTTTGTAATATTACATTTATTGTCAACAGCTTTTTAAGTGTAAAGTACTATAAAGACATTTTGATAGTACCTTTTAGTTTTAGACAATGGTTTAAATTACTTTATAAAGCGTTATATACTAAGTTGGAGTGTTTTGTTTACAAAGCTTTAGCAATATAAATAAAGCATAATGCTAATATAATTAAAGAATGTGTTACAATTAAAAGTCAAAAGTATTGGTCTTTAACAAACTAAAAATTATAAAATATTGTATATTTTTGCATATTCGTTCTTTATCTAACTTAAGAGTATAATTAGTCTTTAGGTACTTTTCAATGCACTAGTTCTTATTTATTAAGTATTTTTTAATTTATTACTTGAATGCTTAAGTGAAACTAAAATTAAGTGATGATATAAATATATAACAAAACTAGAAAAAAAAGTCATACTTTAAAATACATATGAAGTAAACAATATGATATTTTGTTTATTCTTAAACTCTTTTTAAACTTCTGTTTTTATAGCTAAAAGGATTTATTAGAACAAACAAAATTTAATGTTTAATTTTTAATGCACTAGATTTTGTCGTGTTGTTGTAGATTATTTATTGCTTAAATGCTTACGTGAAACTAAAATAAAATAAAGGAATTACGTAAAAACACAACGATTTGATAAAAACCTTTTAGTCATACTTTATAACACACATGTATTAAATATTGTATTTTTTAAAATCTAATAGTAAATAACATTTAATACTTATAACAGCTAATTTTTGTTTATATAGCTCATGTGATTTATTAGAAAAGAAACAAAATTAAATTATTAAATATATTTTGTTTTATGGTCAATAACATTTACCAAATTTATTCTTTATATTTTCCGAATAGTTTTGATTAAAGTAATAACAACTCAACTATTTTTTTTAAACTTTATCTTAAAAAGTTTAGAATAGATAAAGTCGAAACTTACCAAGTTTCTAACCGTTAGAGGTCTCATATCCCTCAAATCTTTGACAGTTCTGAAAATATCAGCTTTACCTTTCATTTGAAGTCTTTCATTTATCTGCAAGAGGGCGCAAAACAATCCACTGTAGCTTGATCCGTCTCTGTTTATTAATAAAAATGAATGTCAATAAAATTACTTTTAAGTTTTAATATAATTCAACTAGATAATTTTTTATAGTTTTAATATACATTTAGTTTGCAAGAATATCTTAAACACTTCAATCATGGGTTGAACTAATTCTGATTTATGAACATTTTTTGAATTTTTACATACTAGATTATATTGAATTTTTTATATTTGAATAATTATGAACAGATATCTTAAAAAATAAAAGCAAGTTTAACAACTCAATTGCAATGAACCATAACAACAGAGTTATTATTAAGAATCATATCAACATGTTGAACAAGTTTTCCAAATTTTCTGCAAAATTCACCTCTTTCTTCGTCTGTGCAATTATTTTCTTCTATGCAGTCCACATGCAGTTGTTCAATTTCTAATGACTGTAAAATATAACAAGTAAAAACTAAAACATATCTCAGCGTAATCGAAATTTTAGTGAATGTTTTAGATTGTAAGCACGAGTTAAAACTGGTTTGTGTAATGCTTATAAAGTTTTAAATATATTTAAAAACAGATCGACTTTGTATATTGTATCATAATATTTATTTAGCCATAAAAAGCGCTCAAAAAGTTTGGGTTATGGACCTGGTGTACGAAAAAACCTTTTGATTATCAAGTCGTTCTCTTATAATTTTTTATAAACGGACAAAATTTGTAGTGATTATTTGAAGAATAACTTTTAAAATGAGGTGTTATTAGCAAACATACTTTACTAAATAAACTTATTCATACAATTGAGTAAAAAAAATAGTTAATTGTTTGTAATAAAAAGCTTAAAGTTTTTGAGTTTAACTTTAAAAAATAAAAATAGTCAAAATCATAAAGGTAGTTGAAGAGTTTATTAACATAAATATAAATAAGAAAAGTTTAAAAAAAACTTCTACGTTCTTAATAACTGTAACATTATTACATAATTTTTTTATCTAAATAAACATGCAACTTATTTTAACTTTTCTTTAGCTTTTTAATACGACAAAAATGTTTTTTTTATGCCTATTTAAACTATAAAGTTATTTAGAACATATAATTAATACATGTCTTTCAATGTTATTATCATATATTGTTTATTAAACGACAAAAAAACCGCTCAAAATATTTCGTCCTAAGACCTGGTGCACCAAAAAACCATTCGGTTATCGAGTCGCAAACCACGGATACCTTGTTGTGCGATTCTTAGTTCTGTGCGACTCTTTTTGTGCAATACTTAGTTTTTTACATTTATTTACTTTGTTATATATAAATTAACAAAAAGTAACTTTTAATTTTGAATAGTTATTTACAATCTTAATTTAGATATTAATTTTATACTACGAATGCAGTTTATCGTTGTGCTTTAAAAACAAGGTAAATGAAAATTACTTTCAAAAAGCTGAAAATAAACAAACTATGCATAGCATAAAAGTAAAAATAAGTATGGTTATAAAGCAGGACTTTAATATAATTTTTGAGGTATAAGAAATAAAAATAAATAAATATTAAGTAGCCATATAGTCAGTGTCTGTTATAACATTTTTTTTTAAAAAATACTAAGAAAATTTCTATAAGCTAACTTTAAACTGATATCCAGTACTTGTAATATTCATTTTTCTTAAAGTAAATTTTTCATCTTTAGTTTCTTGTAACAATTCTACAGAAGAATTTCCACTGTAGAAAACTTCACCAATTTTATTTGGCCAAAATATACCGCCTTCATCCTAAAATTTAACTTTAATTTATTTATTCGTATTTTGTTCTTTGTTCCGTATTTAAGTTTGTTTAGAAGATGCGTGCAAATTATCAATGTTTATTATTTACTTTCTATTTTTACTTACAATATAAACTTTTAAACATAAAATATAAAATCACTTGCTATATCTCGATCAATTAAATAACTGCCCAATAAAGTTAGAACTAACGTTTCCAATAGATACAACCAAAGTGGTTTTATGTTCGATTATGGCGTTCATAAATTTTTCCATTGTTGATGGAATAGGAGTCTGGGCACAAATAGCATTTCTATTACTTTGAAAATTCTGTAATAGTTAAATAAATTAGTATGTAGTTAATAAGGTATTTTATCGAGATTAGATTTGCCGTAGACTAAAGTTTGTTAAAAACTAATATTTTTTTTTAATCATAGAAACCATACATGTTTTTATTATTTATAAAGTACTTAATTTAGTTTTCAAATATAAAAAAAAGTTTTGAACAAAACTTTCTACATAATTAGTGTAAAATTAAATAACTACTGTTTTGATTCGATAAATTACACGGTAAGTTAATGTAACTTAAAAATAATATTTAACTAATTATTTAGTACGAATTCATGTATTGTTGCGTTTGTAACAAACTTTAACTCACAAGAAATCCAAGCAGGTTAAACATGCTTTAAAATAAACTACAAACTTTTACTTACGTTTATCCATGAAGCATTCAAATAAATTTCTTGTCCAGGTTTTGTGTTAATTGCTGAGACTACTCTTGTTTTGTCATCTGTTTTGTGATCATAAGTTCTAATTAAATTACAGGATACTCATTTAAATGCGTTGATGTAATTTGTTTAAAAATTTATACTTGTTATTTAAATTAAACATTTAACTATGATAGATAACTTACAAAAGTACATTCATAAGTTAGTGAGTTTAATAATAAAAATATTTTTTTATTGTAACAATTTACTTCAAAAGGTTGAAAACAAATTACAAGATGAAAATTTATCCATATGAGTTAAACACTTGTAAATAAGTATTATAAATCTTGATGGATTACAAACAGAAATTCCCTCATTTGTCTAAAAATCGATTATAATTAATAGTTGAGTATAAAAAATTTTTTATTTCAATTTAAATAAAAAATTTATTGCTCATTGGTACTTATTTACAATAGAAGTTTTTAGAAGTTTTATTCGAAGAGTATAACATAAAATATTTAATTTAACAAACATGGAAGAACTAATGGATCTCTGTTGAATAATTTCATATTTCTTCCTTTTGCTAAATCTTGTGCATTATTAATAACTGGGATCAAGTTTAGTTTATTAAATTCCACAACTATTCTTGTTTTTAATCTGCAAAGTTAATACAGATATCTAATAATATCGGAATTATAAAACTATGAAAAATCTTATATTTAAAACATTAAATAACTTTATTTACAGTAGTTTTTAGTTTTGGTAGTATATTACTATTTTGCTGTATATAACAAAGTTTTTTTTTGAAATCCTTGTATAAGAAAAGATACTTTTGTTTGTTCAAAAGGTTTTTTTAAAGTATTAAACAAATAATTAACCTTTTTTTGTCCATTATGATTTCTATAAACTCATCAGCTGTAAAATCAGTTTTGTCCAATAATTGTATTCCTAGAGCAATTTATTAAAAGAAAAATAAGTTTTGTTTATTTGTGCTTAGTTTTCTCGTTTATGTATATCGTATAATAATTGAAGCCTTGTTAAAATGTTTAAGAAAAATTTATGACAAAATAATTTTTAGTATACAAAGAACTTAACATAATGTGTAAAGTTTTAAAATTTTATTTAGACTAATCTAAAACATTTAATTTACGTTCTAAACTTAGATAGTTAAAAACTATTTTGATTAAATGATTTTGAATATTATTAAAATTTTATGTTTTTAAGCAGTTAATAATACTTTTGCTACCAACATAAAACATCAAACCTGTTTCTATATTTTTAATTGGTTTTAAATTTTCATAATGTCCCATTTGTATGTTTTCTTGTTTTGATGCATCATTTATGTCTTAAAAGGAAACAAAGGTAATACACAACTAAGTTTATTTTTAATTTAATTTAATTACTTTAAGTATTAACACTCCAAAAACAGAAGTTTAGACAAAGTATGTTAAGTATTAAAAAAAGCGTTAATTAACTAAAATTTTTTGAGGTATGATTTGTACTAAACCATTTAGTACCATTTAAATATACTTACAACATATTTTAAAAGTAGAAAAGTTTAATTATATATACTGATATTTTTAATTATTATTGATTTAAAACTATAACATATTTGTAAGTTAAGGATATTTATGTGGTATATAGTTTTTTATTTGTAATAAAAATAGACCACTTAAATGGTAAGTAAATTTCATAATTTTATACCGTTGTTAAAATTTTAACTTAGTTAAACATACATAGTTTCTTGTTTTTTTATTTAAAATATTAACGAAATTAATTAAGTAAATGTTACCTTTCATAATTGTGAACAACTCTGCAGCTGGATTACAATTAAATTGTAATTTACATTCATTAATTAAATCTTTAGTCCAATCACATTTAGTTGGTTCTAAATTTTCTTCATCCAGTATCCTTGGATAGTCTGAAAGAATTTAATTGTGTACTTGTGTTTTAAATATAAATAATAACATCAACAATGTTATATAGTTTATTTTTAGTTATGTTGGACATTTTCATATAACTTAAAACTTATGCATAAGTTTTCAATCACTTCAAAATAACACTTTTTTATATAAAGGTAAAGTGTTTATAAATGAGTTGTTTATAAATGTAATTGCTATCATTGCTGAAAGTGTTAAAAACTGCATAGCTTACATAATGACTAACACTGAACATCTAATTTAAATTCTTTAGAATCTGAATCAAGTGCATCAATGTATTTACATTCATATGTATCTCCGTCATTTTTTAAATTTATTACTTCTGTGGTATAATTTTCATGACTGCTAACAACTATGTCATTACGAAACCATTGTAAAGTTGAGTTAAGTTCATTTGAATAATCTACTCTGCAATTGAGATTATATGAATATCCTTCTTTGACGACATTAATGTTTTCTAAATTAGTGCTTGTATCGATTTCAATTGACATTATTGATGGCTTACCTGTAATTTTTTTATAATTCTAAGTCTGAGATGAAAAAATTAGTTGTAGTTTGGTATAAAACTTTTTAATAGTTTTAAAACAGTTTTAAGTAGTTATAAAACATTCTATAATATAAAAAACAAAATTACAGTTTTGAAGATTGTTTGGTAGCTTTAAAGATTCATATAATAATTTTGTAGTACTCATAAATAAGTTGCAAGTCAAACAAAAGTTTTTTGTGCAGTGTACGCAAACTACATATAATAAACTCACGATTAGCGTCGATTACTGTAACATACAAGCTTCTTTCGTCAAAATAATTTGCATATTGGGAATTTTTAGCTTTACACTTCAATGAATTAGAAGTAGTCAATTCAAACAAAGTGTTACAATTACTACTTTCAAGTACATCATTACCATAAACCCATTCACAATTAGCACTAGGATTTGAATCAACGTCACAATTTACATTTAGTTGTTTGTCTGATCTCAAATAAATATCACCATTATCTAGTTCAATTGTTCCATCGTTGAACTCAACTTCAAGGCTTTTTATTGACGCTTGATCTTAGAAAAATATACTATTTTAAATTGTTTTATACTTAACTTTATAAATCATTCATAACTTTAATTAAGTTTTTTGGCGTTTCTCGTAATTTTCTGATTGGTTTTGGGTTGATTTTTACCACTTAATTATTAAAAATTGTTTAAGTAAAGTAAACAAAATACACAAAACTTGAACAGACCGAAAATTTATGTGACAAACTAATCAAACAAAAGTTTTATTTGTTCTCTTACGCTAAATGATATACAATTAGTTGTTGGTTTGTTGCTAAGTTAGAGTAAAAATTAGTTTAATGTAAGCGTTATAATAAATGACACCGTTATAAATAAAAACAAAAACTTCGTTATTGTACTTAAAACTAGATGTTAATAAAGTTTATAGCACATTAGTGCTTTGCTTTTTGTTTATTAAATAGTGTGCATAAAAAATAATTTTTATGCAAAAAAATCATTTATAAAGAAGTTTTTTTTATATAAAACGTTTTATGCATAAATTTAATTGAATTAATTGTTTAATAACTTAGCTAACACAAAAAGTTTTACTTTATCATATGCTGTGCAAACTGCAGTGTTTAAAAAAAAGTTAGATACGACTAAAAAGAAAAATAAACATGTTATATTAAAAACTTACAAAAAACATTCAAAGTTTCTACATTAGAAGAAATACCAGGTTCATCGTAACAATCAAGTAAATCATTAAATGCTCTACAACTAATTGTTTTTCCATTATCATTCTTCGTCAAAGTTGTTGTTAACATTTCTTTCTAAGAAAAAATGCTTTGAGGTAAAACTTAATTGCAATAATTGTAAGTTTTTTAAAACATATATATCAATAGTTTAGATTTAATTTTATAAAAAACCTAATTTACGACGCGACTTCTATCTTTAAAGTTTTACTCGACTATTGTAAACGTGTTTAGATAAAACTAATAAGTAAGATAAATTAAAAACTAAAAAAGATGAACTAAACCACAACTTAAAAAAACAAATTAAACATAAACTTACTTCACTGTTGTCTATTTTAACATCGTTTATATAAAATTCAATTTTATTAACATTTGGAGTGACTGTAGCATAAATACATGTAAATTCAACATCATTACCATTTTCTTCTTTTA
The DNA here is from genome assembly GCF_965202585.1 of Thalia democratica. Classification (NCBI taxonomy): domain Eukaryota; kingdom Metazoa; phylum Chordata; class Thaliacea; order Salpida; family Salpidae; genus Thalia; species Thalia democratica. Next base: position 4,485,567 of record NC_139171.1, on the reverse strand, counting down.
ACTCGAAAATTCCACTAATACTTACTTGTTTGGGTTCTAAAAATTTAAAAAAACTTATGTATACTTCAAACAGTATACAGTACACTACCGCTTAAGTACGCAAATTGAACCCGACCAAAAAGTGCGTACTTAGCACGGGTAGTGCGTACTTTTTGACGACATAGTATAATATGAAATTTAGTTGTTTGTTTTCTTTCTTACAACTAGCCACCAAATAATTAAGCCAAACAAACAAGTCTTTTTATTTTAAATAACATTTAATACATAATTCTAATTTGTAAAATTTTTTTATTAATCTTGAAATGATTTATTTTTTCTATAAAAAGTTTCTACATAATTAATACATACATTTAATATAGAAAGTCAATGTCAGTCAATGATTAAAAAAAAAATATTAAGCTACATTTTGTTTTGTTAGAGGAAAAGTACCAAACTACATTTTGTTTACCAAACATTTTCAAAACATCGATGTATGTACATTTAAATTAATTTATGACTTAACTATTTTTTATTTGTAGGTTTTTTAAACTTTGTCATCTATATTTATTTTATAGCATTACAGCTCAAATATCATTATTCTTTTTACTTTTCTGCAACTACTACATAAGTATTTAGTTTATTAACACTTAATAACAGGACTGTCACAATCTCAGGTTACTTTAGACTACTCAGGATTACTCACCCTAGTTTAAAAGTTGTGAAAGTCTCAGGCTAACTCAGCAGGTTGGCCATTCTACCTGGAAACATAAAATAATCTGGAAAAACTTGATGATTGAAAATTTAGGCAAAAAAACTGGAATTTCTTATAAGTTCTAGTATAACATCCTTTACTTTGTCTTTCTTGATAAGTGCGTACTTAAGGCGTGATGCGTACCAAAAAAAGTGCGTACTTAAGCGGTAGTATACTGTACTTCACTGCTTTTAAATTTTATTACAGCAACTTATTACATGATAAACTACAAAACTACACCTAACCTGACCAACATTGCCAATTTGAATTGTAATTATTCCAATTCCCATCAACAGTACATGTTGTGTCTAATTTATCAACTTTATCAAAGTTATCTGAATTGAATACGTTAAATATTTCGCCACCATCTATACAATTAAAATACCCGTTATCTTGGTATTCCCCATTTACTATTTCGGTATTTTGATCGTCTTTCACGAAGAAAAGGAAATTCGCTTGACAATCTGGATTTATCAGCATGAAAAAAACACTTAACTAATTAATAAAAAAAAAATATTTATGTTAAATTTTATATTGTTTCATAAACATGTTCACAACCTTTTAATTAAACCTTTAACTTCAGTTGTAAACTGTTGACAAAGAAAGCATTGTTTCAAAAAGTATGTTACAAACTAACATTTTACTTGAAAGTTGTTGAATGTGTTTTTGTAACCACAACTTTCACCCTCGTAAGAATAAAAAGTAACAGTATCACTTTCACTTAACCCAGTGATTAGAGATAAATTAGATATCACTTCATCAAGGTTCTTAGTGCAAGTAACTGTAAAACCAACATCAGTCGTTTGATCATTTATTTTTGTACAAGTTCCGTCTTGGTTTACTGAATACTCAGCAATTTGGTTACCAAGTTTCCAACATAATCTATTGAAACCAGTGCTACTTACGGTTCCTGTGTGAAAACCACCAAAGTAACCAATTACCCAAATATCAGCTCCGCTGACAGATCTAATTGTGACGTCATAACTCGTTTCTTTACACACGAAACTATCTTCATTTTCCCATTTTGCATCAGCCAGGCAAGTTGTAGTTTCAAACAGATTATCACCTTGGTAAGGACAATGTGTTTCTTGCTCACAATTAAAAATTCCTTGTGCTTGATAACCGTAATTATCATTAGTACTTGTTGCTATTGTGTCAGAACAATCTGAAATTTATACACTTGTTAAGTCTAAATAAAAAAACATTTGTTTTCTTTTTACAAAAAAATATATGAAAAGCAACCGTGAAATTTTAATTTTATATTGTTACCACTAGTTTATATCTACTTGCTGTATTGTATGTCAAGAAAAATAGTTTTTACTTGTTTAATGAGTGTATTATATAAAACATTAAAAAAATCATTAGAGAAATAAATTATGAAAATCACAAACTCATTTTGTGTTCAATAAACTGCATTACTATTCAGCATTTTAGACAGAACACAATACTGTAATTTATTTGAAGTATTAAAAGTAAATATATTAACATAAGTAATTTCAGAAAAATCGAGACAAAAAAATAAATAACTTTCCTATACGAACTGAGAGTTTACAAGTCTGATAGAGATATTTTGGGCATAAATAAAAAAAAAACAAAAAAATATTTTGAATAAACTAAACATAAATAAATTGCAATATATAGTTCAAGTTTTAAAGTTTTATTTTTTTGAGCTTTTTTTTTACTTACAAAAATACGTTAAGTTGCAATTAAACTTTTGGCTAATACTATTTCAAAAAAAATTTCAAATTTACGCTCATTTTTCAAAACCAGAAACAAATTTTATAAATATTTACTTAGGTGTTTATAAGAAGATTTCGTTAAGTATTTTTAAAATTATTAAACTACTTGTAAAAATTCTACATGCTTATGTTGTATTTGAAATAATAGCCTTAAAACAGTAAGCTGTTTTCCCTAAGCACAAAATTTCAACTCTACACTAACCTTCCACAGAGTACGAAACACCACTGCTTTTATATCCACATGTATTGTCTTTGTATCCGTAAAAAGTAATAACTTTATCATCACCTTTAGAAAGTGGTTGCTTTAATGACAAACTAACAACTAGTTCACTATTTTGATTCTTACACTCTACAGCTACTTCGTTATTTGCCGGTAAATTATTTTGAATACATGTTGATACCTCAAACTCATATTTTTGACCACCGAAAATCCAACCAATTTTGTAAAAGTCTGTGGTGGTTATTGTTCCCGTGTAAAAATCTCCATGGTAACCAGTTGCCCATGTGTCACTTTGACCAGCAACCGATCTTTCAATTGTGACGTCATAATTAGGTGGTCTGCAATCAACTTCATCTTCATTATCCCATTTTGCATCGGCCAGACATGTTGTTTCTACACCTTGTAGATCACTTGGATATATACAACTTGCATCATTTTTGCACTGAAAAACACCTTCTGATTCGTACTCATAACTACCGCCAGTACTAACTATATTTTCAGTGCAATCTAATAAAAATAAAATGTTTAATACGATTAGAAAAATATCGAACACTTGAAACTTTAATGTACTTTAAGTATAACGTTAATGTATTGAATTTATAAACACTTGTTATAATAAGAGAGGAAATAAAGTCACGAAGTTTACTTAACCAATTTTTTTTACTTAACAGTTTAACCATTGCTTCACTGTATTTAAAAAGTCATCCGCAAATGTAGAAAAAACAAAGTGATAGCTTTAAACTTTTTTTTAAAACTTTATATTTTATAAACATAAAAACTTGTTTACTTTAACTAAGTTTTAACTTTAAGCTATGTTATTAGAAAAGTTTACTTGAAACAGCAATAGTTTTAGAAGTGTCCTCTAATCCTTGTCTAATTAAAACTATTCTAGATGTGTCTTCAGAAGATAGTTCCTTTTTTATGTTCATCTTTGTTTTGTATCTGTAATTTTCGTAAGTACAAGTAACATCAAAGTCGTCGTTGATTTCACAATTGCAATCAAAATTGTTTTTTTCAACAGATGCAGTGCAATCACTTTTTAAAACCCCCGAACTTTTATCAAACTTCCACTGAAAACTATCAGACTTATCATCAAAAGTTGCTACATAAAAATATCCTTTATACCCGATCACCCAATAATCTGCATTATCTTGTGCAAGATTGTCTCCAATGTACCTTTCCAACTGAACATCTCCTGTTTAAACATTTAGAATACTTTAAATTGCGTAATAATACTGTTATTAAATATTATTATGGATTATTTCCAACATATCTTTCCAACTGAAGATCTCCTGTTCAAAACTTTTTTCATTTTCTAAAGTCTGTTTTAACACAATTTACAACAACTTTTTTTTTATTTTTCAAAAAGTGTAGTTTGTTTTGAATCTTTTTTTTTTATAACTACTCAACGTTTTTCCTATAATCTTTGTAGTAACTTTACTGTAGTTAAAATGTAAAACTTGACATTTCAGGGATAAATGTAGAATATATATAACTTGTATTTATTCACAAATTTATACAATTTTCATTACAAAAAGTTTCTTATACAAAATTTTGTAGACAAAAGTTTTGAAAATTAAACAAAAACAAAAAAGCTATTTTTCTTAAATATAAATTTTAATTTACTGTATAAATTATCTTTTATTTACCAATATTATAAGTACATATTAGCATTTAAAAGATTTTGTTTACTTATCATATATATTATTAAAATAAAAAAAAAACCTTTTGTTATATTGAAAGATAAAAATAAAATTATACAATGTTGCACAACCAAATTTCGCTTTATGTTCTTCATTTTGATTTTAATTCAAAGCATTCTTGACTTTTAGTCTTAAATATTACAAAAAAACATTACCTGGTACATTTTAAACTTATTATTTTAATAGACTGTTTTAAACCGTTTAATAACAAAATAATAAGCTTAATAACCGATAAAAAGTAATCTTGTTTTAAATTTAAAAACTAAAGCTATAAACTAAAAATGTTCAATTTACTTGAAAGAAAGAAGTTTCAAAATATCTGTAGTAAATAAGTTTGTAGATTTCTAACTATATTTATAAAATGAACATTATAATTCAAATCTGAAAAAATAAGTGCTAAATATTTAATTCTATTCCTATCATTAAAATATGTTTAAAAACTAAAACTAGCAACTTATTTTCGTCATACTGTTAATGAATAACTAAACTTTTTAAAAGATAAAACAAATAAGTTGATGTTTTATTACATTTGTAAGAGAATTAAAGTAAACACAGTGTTGTTATAATGTATTATCTGTAAAAATAATCATAATTGATTTATGTTAATACATTAATCATATCTAAATAAAAAGTTACTTTTTGTAAATGCATTTTTTTTTAAATATATAGACTAAATTTTTTATTAACCACATTTTTGATTAGTTTTTTCAAGTTTTATTTTATTTGAAATGTTTTATAACAAATTCATAAAAATATAAAAAGCGAAAAGGGCTAAACTTTTTACGTTCTACTACTTTTTTTCCTAAGCCATTTTATTAAATAGTACATGTTAAGTTTTAAACTATACAGTATTTTAGGTGTTTTTGTATAGTACTTTAACAAGTAAACTTTTAAGTAAAATACTTTAAAAAGGTTAGGTTAGGCTTTAAAAATATATACTTAAACAGTTAGTAAAACTCTAAGATGAATTGTTTATAAGCTAAGTTTATTTTCATAATAAATAAAGCTAACTTACAAAACATTTTCGTCAAAATTACTAGTTTTTTTTATCCAAACAGTAGAGTTTTATATCTGTTTTTATTTTTGATTAAAAATTCGATATGTATTTGTTATTTTATCGAGAAAGCAAGTTAGCAATGCAAGCGAATAAATTTCTAAACACCTTTTGCGAAACTTTAAAAACAGACAATAATATTTATATAATACTATAAAGCAAACTTAAATATACTCAAATTTTTTACTTTTTTTTTAAAGTTTGAAAACTGTGTGAGTTTTATTATAAGTTAATTCGTATAAAAAGTGTTTTAAATTTTATCCTAAAATCTTAAAATATTAATTTGCGTAAACTAGAATTCGTGTTAAACTATATTTGTTATTAAAAAGTATACTGAGCTCACTATTATAAATTAAGTGAGTTAGTGGTTAAAATGATTTATTTATATTTTATAGTTTTCAATCAAAAAGTACTAGTCTGATTAAAAAACTTGAAAGGAAAGTTTCAATAAATTTAATTTTTTACGAAGTAAATTAGTTGTTTGTAACATAAAACTAAAGTTTAATAGCACAAAGTTTCGCTTATCATTTAAAACAATACTTTAACTGTTGTATAAATAATTTATAAAATTAAACTTAACATTTTAAACCATAGTTTCCCAAAGTAGGTGATATTGCCTCTTTTGGATGAATTGAATATCAGGAGGCAACTTAGTAAAGGGGAGAAAAAATAAATGGGTAATTAAACAGTTAAGGATGCGATTAATATTTTAATTGTGAAAAAGGTAAAACTTTAAAAGTTTAGTTAAAAATCTTAAATCTGTTAAAAAAAGTGTCATTTTATTGCTACTTGATCGACAAAAACAGCTTAAAATTTTGATCTAAAAAACTGGTGTATGAAATATCCATTGTTTTATCAAGTCTTATACCATGAGTACAAGTTATGTTTATTAAAGTGTTACTTTCGACAGCTATGTTTAAGTGTAAAAAGTAACTGTTACTAGTTAAAAAAAAATTCAGAAACTCTGGTAAAAATAGTACTATATATTTTTAAAACCTGCAGTAGAAAAATATGAGCCTAACAAAAAAACAACTAAACAAAACATAGTCTTGGCAAACTACAATTACTAGGTTTTAAAATACTGTTAGAACAGTTTTTGACATAGATCATAAGAAATGCTACTGGTGGTGTTATTTTAAACTAGATGTAGATATATGTACTCACAATTTAAAAAAAGGTTGTTTTTACGTCTGTGTTATTATCGACAACTATTTTAAGTATTTAAATGCTTCTTTTTTATATCATGCTTAACAAACGTATGTTTTGTGTAATGGTTAACTTTAAGTTTTTAGAATATAACTTTATACTTTAGAGTAGTAGTAAAAAGAAAATTCTACAGTTTTTTGCAAATTTTTAAAGAAATAAGTTTATGTTTATTCTGGAAAATTCTAACGGTTTTTAAAAGTATAAAGTGCTTCACAAAAGTTCTTCAAAATATTAAAAGCTGATAACTAATTAAAAGAGAAAATTTTACTTTGTTATTTTTAGTATTGAGCATTAAGATTATTTGAGGCTGTCATTTGTATACTTTTAGTTTCCTTGAAGAGTAACAATAAAATTTTTCAACTTGAAGCCAAGTAAAGAACTAAAAGTATATTGATTACCAAGTTTATTAATAAAAACATGTTTCACTCAATAAAACAAAAATAAAGATATCCTTATTTATAACAAATATTTAAAAATTAAAAATCATTTATGTAGATATTATGACGAAGCCTAAGTTTACAAACTATACTTAAACACATAACAAAACAAAAACGTATAAAACAATAAAATTATTAACTAAAAATCCGTTTTTTTTATTATTCACTGTTAATTTTTTTTTTATGTAACAGAAACAGGATGTTTTTAACAAATTAAAAAATCACCATCAACAACTTAGTTAAGTCATAAATTTAATGATCGGCTATTAAGCATAACTAATTTAATACTTTGTGAATTAAACATTTTAACTTTTACTTTTACAACGAAGTCATAAAAACAGTTTATCTATAAAACATTTTTGTTAGCGTAAAATTTACGAAATTAAGTGTTTACTTTGATTACTCTCTACTTGTAATAAAACAAAAAGGTATATTTGTTTTATCGCTCAAAATTTCAGTTACTCATTAACAGATCTGAGATAGCAAACTGCTAATTTTAGTTTATGAAACTGTTTGCTGTTTATTTTTATACAAAACAGAAACTAACTTTAGCATTTATTTTACTTGGTACTTTGGTTTTAATTAAAACAAAGATTGAAAAGTTTAAAATGTTTTAGTTTTTGCTCATCAGTCATATGTCAAATAAAGTTTGTATTTAGTTTAAACAGGTATTTATTATAGAATTTTTTGTTTTAATTTTTGTTTTTAAATGTCTGTAAAAGTTATTACTTTTGAAACAGATCAATTTTAACAAAATTTCAAACGTGTAAAGTATGTATAGAGCTAATAAGTAGTTTAAAGTTTGTATCAAACCGATAAATTTACACCATTATGAACTCTATTTTTGGCGTTTCGCTAACCTACTGTTTTGTTCTAGTTCTATGCTTCAGTGTATGCACAGGTATTATGTTTTTACGTTTATTACATTGTTGTTTTAAAATTTTAATTAAAAACAATAGATATCAAGTAAATTTTTGATACAAAAATAAGTTTGATTGTGTACATTTTTGGTTAGTTTTAAACACTTTTTGTAACGATAAAAATTTTTCTTTCAAATACTAAATAACTCAAGTAATTATTAAAAAAACATATGCAATATAAAAACATACGTATCTATTTCATAAAAATAATAAAAATAATAAAAGTAAAGCGTTGAGTGAAGTACAGATAGTTAAGTTTGTAATAGTAATTATAAGTACAGATTTTAAGTTTAAAAAAAAAAAATTGGTTAATGAGTAAAATATCTTCTAATAAAGCTAAAGTTTGTACACAGTTAAGTTAAAAACATACAAAAAAGTGTATCTAGTATATTAAAATAATTATAATAAAATAGTTTATTTGTTAAAAACTTAAAGTTTTTATTTTATATTAAGTAGTTTTGTATAAATAGTTATTTGTTCTGAAATCTTACATGGATGTATAACTAAATTAAAAAAGAATAATGTTTGTATGCATTTTATCCGTATTCTACTGTCTGCTTTCAAAAAACTGAACTAATAAGTAAATTAGATTTTGTAAAGATAATAGATAAAACGGTTATAACATAAGAAATATTTTAAAATCACTGCACTAAATTAAAAAATTAAACGTTTTAAGAAATGACCACTAACTTGCAAAATTTTCTCAAAAGAAAAAGAAAATAAATAATAGTATTAATATGTATTTTAAAGTTTTTAAAATATTTAAACAGGAGATGTTCAGTTGGAAAGGTACAAAGGAAATAACCTTGCACAAGATAATGCAGATTATTGGGCTGTTGGGTATAAAGGAGATTTTTATGTAGCAACTTTTGATGATAAGTCTGATAGTTTTCAGTGGAAGTTTGATAAAAGTTCGGGGGTTTTGAAAAGTGATTGCACTGCATCTGGTGAAGAAAACAATTTTGATTGCAATTGTGAAATCAACGACGACTTTGATGTTACTTGTACTTACGAAAATTTCGAGTATAAAACAAAAATGATGTTAAAAAAAGAACTAAATTTTGAAGATACATCTAGAATAGTTATAATTAGACAAGGATTAGAGGACGCTTCTAAAACTATTTCTGTTTCAAGTAAACTTTTCTAATAACATAGTTTGTTATTAAAACTTAGTTGAAGTAAGCAAGTTTTTATATTTATAAAGTATTAAGTTTAAAAAAGCATTTTAAAGCTATAACTTTGTTTTTTACATTCCCTGGTGACTTTTTGAATAAAGTGAAGCATTGGTTAAGTAAACTTCGTGACTTTATTTCCTTTCTTTTATTTTAACAAGTATTTACAAATTAAATCCATTAACCTTATTCTTAAATTGCATTAATTTTTCATATTCGATTTTTTTCTAATCGTAAAAAAAATTCCTTTTATTTAGATTGCACTGAAAACATAGTTAGTACCAGCGGAAGTTATGAGTACGCATCAGAAGGTGTTTTTCAGTGCAAAATAAATGCAAATTGCCTCTATGAAAGTGGAACCAACAATTTAAGTGAACTACAAGGTCAAGAAACAACATGTTTGGCCGATGCAAAATGGGATAATGAAGACAGTGTCGAGTGCAAACCACCTGACTATTACGTCACTATTGAAAGATCGGTTAGTCAAGGTGACACATGGGCAACTGGTTACTATGGTGATTTTTACACGGGAACAGTAAGCACTACAGACTTTTATAAAGTTGGTTTGATATTTGATGGTCAAAGTTATGAGTTTGAGGTATCAACCTGTATACAAAATAATTTACCTGCAAATGATCAAATGACTGTAGAATGTGAGTATAGAAATAGTAAACTAGTTGTTAGTTTGTCATTAGATCAACCTCTTTCTGGAGATGATGATAAAAATATAATTTTTTTCGGTTACAAATACAACACATGTGGATATAAAAGCAGTGAAGTTTTATTCTCAGTAAAAAGTTAGTTTAAAGTTGAATACTTTTGTGCTCAATGTTATTGATAAGACTACAGCTTTAAGCTAATACAAGAAAAGTTTGTAGCATTGTTTAATGAATATATATACTACTTTTACTATAATATCTTAGCAAATTTGTTAACAATTTTTAAAGTAAAACTTCTAAAAACTAATCAACTAAGTGTCTGTAAGTCTTTTGTTATTTTTTTCTGCAGTTTGTATAATTTTTATTTAACAACACAAATATAATCATTATTATATTAACTATAGGTAAAGTTTACTTACAGTTTTAAAATTGCAACAAGCTTTAGAAATTTTAGAAAAGTTAAGTTTACTATATATCATAACATGTTGCGTATTTCTATTAGATTTTTTATTAGTTGTTTTTTGTTGTAAAAAAAATATTGTCCTAATGACACTTAAATGACTTAGATATTTTTCCTATTAAGTAAAAGATCTTATTCAGTGTTAATTTAATGTTAATGTATTCATATTAATTTCTGTATACAAATACAGTATTAAAACTTAAAATAAAATATATTGTTTTTCCAAAAAAAAATCTTATATAATACTTTATTTTATTATCCTTAAAATATATTAAATATAAAATTAAATAAATGATTCCTTTTATATGTAAAATTCACAAGCTTCAGAATGTTATAATAGATTCTTTTGAAAACTTACGTTTTTATTAAAATTTCCAAACTAAAACATTTAATTTTTTTTTAATAATTTAAGAATGCAGTTCATCAATAGCAACAAGTTCAAACGATATATACAAATATGAAGCTGAAGGAAATTTTAAGTGTGAAAATGTAGATCAATGCGTGTATAAAAAAAGTACAACTAATACTGAAATTCTACAAGATATAAGTACATCATGTCAAGCTGATGCGAAATGGGAAAACGAAGACAACATCGAATGCAGGCAAACTAATTATGACGTCATTATTGAACGATCTGTCAGTGAAGGTGATACATGGGCAGTTGGTTACTATGGACAATTTTACTCTGGAACTGTTGATACAGCAACTTTTGATCGATTTGGTTGGCAACTTGATGACAAAGAAGCCTATTACGTCACAACTGATTGTTGCTCGTCTGCTGAAAATTTCTGTAATGAAGACTTTTGTGTCACATGTGATGACGTAAATAGTAAAAAAACCTCAGTTTTATCATTAAAACATGATTCATTAACAAGTGATTCATTTAATAAAATCACATTTTCTGCATACAAAGGGAACACATGTGGCTTAAAGAAAACACATGTGGACTTTAATGTGCTGGGTTCGTTTATAATATAGTAAAAATAAAACTTAAAAAAAATATAATCAGTAAAACGTTTGATTTTTATTAAAGTTTAAAACTCTTAAAAAAGCAACTTTAAGTATCTCTAATCAAAAGCTTTAAACTTATGTTTATAAAGCAAGTTTGTCAATAATCATTAAAAATAAATCAAATATAATTATACTAAATTAAACTATTTTATTAATCACAGTTTACTTTTTTATCATAAACAATTATACATCATTGGTATTATTTTAAAACTTAATGGTATGTAATATAAAAAACTTTATCTTAACCCAATTTGTTTAATTATAAAAGTTCTCGAATTTGTTAAAAAAGTTCTACAGTTTCAAAATCTTAAATACAGCTACAATAAAACTTTCTATACTGTTAAGCTATTGAAATAAGTTTTTGAGCGTAATGATATTTTTTTGAGTATTTTAGGATGTCAAGTAGACGCTGCCTTAGAAGTTTTAAAAACAAACGAAAACGAAGCATACTCAGAAGGAAAATTTCAAGATAGAGGTCAATTTTCTTGCACTGATGGTGGTGAGATATTTGATACAATAAGCTATACAAATGTTAGTAATCTCGCTACAACTTGTGGAGCTGATGCAAAATGGACAAACTACAATCCATCATGGGAATGTTGGTCAAGTTAGTTGTTTAGATAAAAGTTTTGTGTTTTATTCAAATATTAAACAATAAAGTACTATATTTTTTAATATTATAATTATAAACTTTTAAAACTGGAAGAATCAGAATTTCAAAATTTTTTTTGAATAAAATATGTAGTACTAAATGCTTTTCAATTTTAGTACCAGTGTTTGCTACTAATATAAATAATAACATATTTACAATTACGGAACAAACTTAATGCAACAAACGAATAAATTTTTATCTACATATTTGTATCCATAAAACGTTTTATTGTGGACAGATGCATATCTTAAGAAACATTAATTCAAATAACTAAATAAATAATCAGTTTTATTATTAATTACAGGACCTTATCAAGTTAGCATAAACGGAAACTTTAACTTTAAAGAAAATACTAATATTGATTTTACATGTTGTTATGCTACAGTAAATCCAGCTGTCAATGAAGTTGAATTTTATAAAAATGATACGAAAATAGTAAAAAATAAAGTTAGTATATATTAGTTGGACTGCTTTAAATCAAAAAATATTAATTTTTTAATTAAAACCAAACATAATGATCAAACCTTATATTATTTTGAGCTTGTCTCACAGCATACGAAAGTCCAGACTTAAGCTCAGTAGACTTTTCCTAATGTTTTCATTCTATAATTAAGAACAATATTGAGCTTTAAAAAGGTTTAGTTAAGAGAGTATTTAAATAGTAGTTAACAGCGATTCGGTACTTAAAGTATTTTTTTTAAATAAATAATTTGTATAGTAGTAGTTTTTTAAATGTAAACTAAACACTGTTTTTTTTAATACTATTATTCATAAATCAAATACATTTCAATTAACTTTTACGTCTGTTTTTTGTTAGAAAGAATCACTAACAACGACTTTTACAAAAGACGACAATGGAAAAACAATAAGTTGTAAAGCAAAAAACAGTTTAACTGATTATTATGACGAACCTGGTGTTTCTTCTAATGTAGAAAAATTGAATGTTTACTGTAAGTTTTCAAAACATATCAAGTCGTTTTTTCTAGTGAGTCCTAAATTTTAACTAAATTGTGCACACTAAATGATTTTGTAAAATAAAGGTATATGTGCTCACTAAGTTGTCAAATATCTACTTTTTTAAACTAATTCTACTGATTGTATGTTTTAAACGTACTTTTTTTATTGAATATAAAAAGAACTTAGCTAACCACTTTTGGAATAAAAATATTTTTTATGCACACTACGAATAAAACAAGGGTGAATATTTAAAAGGTTATAAAGAACTTCTTTAATAACTTTATCATACTTTAAAAGTAAATACATAAAAGTTAAGTATTTGAAAAGCTTTTTAAGTATAATATACTTAGTTTAATGATGTCATAAAAATATATAATAAGCATATTTTTACTCTAATTTAGTGATAATTTAGCAATAATTACTTTTATCATGCTGCGCAATTTTGCTTTATTAGCTTGTCAAAAACATAGGCTATTTGAATTTATTTACCTTGAATGTACTTTAGCTATGTGTTCTATAACACTTAAGTTTAGTGTTATATCAAAAGACAACCAAAACCTATCAAAAAATGCCATAAGACTTAAATCAAGTCTTAAAAGATTTTTAAATCTGTTAAAAACTGTTTTTAATTCGATATTTCAAATACATATTTTTTTAGATAAGGCGTCAATATTAAATCTCGAAGTTGAAATCAATGAAGGAATACTTGAACTAGATAATAAAGATATTTATTTGAGATCGGACAAACAACTAAATGTTAATTGTGGTGTTGATTCAAATCCAACAGCTAACTGTGAATGGACGTATGGTAAAAAAGAACTTGAAAGTAAAAGCTGTAACACTATGTTTGACCTGACTACTTCTAATTTATTGAAGTGTAAAGCTAGAAATACCCAATATGCTAATGAATTTGACGAAAGAAGTTTGTATGTTACAATAGTCGACGATAATCGTTAGTTTATAAGTTAAACTTTTATTTTTTAGTACTTAATTGCTTATGAAACTATCCTGTTTTTAGTTGCAAAAACCTTACAAAAATTTTAAACAAGTAATAATAATAGAATTCTATAGCATATTTTTACAAAAATTACTTTTTCTAACTGCACAACTTTTTTTACTGTACAAAGTTTTTGAAAGCATTGCTTACTAACCACATAAAACTAACTCAAAGTAAAAAAAGTTAAAAAAAAAGCTTGTAATTAGCTTATTGTGTGAAAATAAGAACAATATTTACAGGCAAACCAACAATAACGTCAATTGAAATCGATACAAACACTAATTTAGAAAACATAAATATTGTAAAAGAAGGATATTCATACGATCTTAATTGCAAAGTAGATTATTCAAAAGAACTTAACTCAACTTTACAATGGTTTCGTAACAATATAGTTGTTAGCAGCAGTGATAATTACATCACAGAGATAATAAATTTAGAAAATGACGGAGATACATACAAATGTAAATACAATGATGAAGTTGATTCAGATTCTGAAGAGCTTAAACTTGATGTTCAATGTTAGTGATAATATAAACTATACAATTTTTGATGTGTTTATTCATGTATGCAATCTCATAAAAAAAAACAATTTTTAAAACTAAAATAGTATAATATATAACAAAATTTTTACAGTATTTAATGTATCTATCAATCATTTAGTTAAATTTATAAACAACTCTTTTGGTTAAAAACTTTGTGTTCAAATAAAAATAGCTTTTTCTCTAGCTTTAAATTTAAACAGCTTCAAATAATCCAACGAAGCTAGAAAAAATATGTAAACTAGTTTTATTACCTTGTTGTTATTTGTCATAAAAACAAAAGTATAGCGTTTAATTTCTTTTAGACTATCCAAGGATACTAGATGAAGAAAACTTAGAACCAACTCAATGTAATTGGACAAAAAATGCAACAAATGAATGTAAATTACAGTTTAATTGCAACCCAGCTGTAGATTTGTTTACAATTATGAAAGGTAAACGTAAACTATTTATTCAACTTACTTATTAAATAACTTTAGAGCACAGCTGAACTTTTTAAGACTGAAACTTAAGTAAATTTGTGAAGTTGTTAAGCGTGAGAAACATTAGATAATTTCGTTAGTCTTAACAATATGCATTACTTGATCGTTATTACTGTTATCTTACTTATAACTGTTGGTTTTAGAAATACTTAGTAGTTCAGTAACACATTAGCATACTAAATAGTAGAAAATTAAGGCTTAAGTTATGATTAAAAATTACAATGAATTTTTTTTTAAGATGAAACAGATGTAACAGAAAAATTCAACATAAGAAACACATTTGATAAAGATGATACGACTGAAGTTGTCCATGTGGAAAACAAAGAAAACGTAAGATTACTGAAAAGTATATAGTACATTAAAAACGTTTAAATACTAAATAAACAAACTTTACAGCTACAACCAAAAGATAGCGGGGAATATACATTAGTTGTAAAATCAGAATATTTTGTTGATTCACCGCCTTTGAATATCAGTTTCACGATAAATATTGTTGATATAATACCCGGAGATGATAGAAAAAATGATTGGCAGTTGGCTGTTATTATATGTTGTTCGGTTCTTGGAGTTTTGATTTTGATTGTAGTTGGGTTTTTCGTGTATAAAAAGCGTAAAAGTTAGTTTGATTGTAAACATTAAGCTTTTTTCATTAAATCATTTTATTATTTCGTTTTATTATTATCATATTAATATCTCAAGCTAAGTGATGTATTTGAAGCAACATGGGAATACCTTAAGTGAATTATGTTTAAAATGGTTTGAAAGCTAATACTTTCAAGGCCTTTTAGATAATAGTTTTCTTTATTTAACTTAAAGCAAAACATTTTAACTTGATTTATAGCTAATAAAAAAGTTTATAAAACATCAAGTTGAACAAAGCCTTAAATATAACAATAACCTTGAAAAATTAATAAAATGTTGCTTTAAAACAAGTGTTTACTTAACAAAAAACTCGTAAGCTTTGAAATACTTGAAATATAATCACTAATTAAATATTTATTTAGTGGTTTTTCTGCTGAATTGACTTAGTTTAACTTTATTTGGCTTATAGTATATATTGCTATTTTCTATTAATGTATTTTTGGTACAACCTTTTTTTTTTTAACATTACTATAGTTCGTTTTATGTAAAATAATTTTTAAAAACAGACCCAAAAAGTAATCAAAGTAAGACCAAAAGCTACGCATCTGGAAACCAAAACAAAGGTATAAAAATATTTTTTATTTTAGAAACAACACCTTCATAGAAATGTTTTTTTTTAGTTTTTTTAACTTTTGTAGCTTAATGTTTTTGTCTTCTATCAAGTACGTTATATTTTAAATAAAAATTTGGAAAATAGTATAATGTTTTTCAGCTTTTGATGAATACGGAACAATCAACAAAACAGGTTTAAAAGTAGAAGTAATAAAATAAACTAAATATTTAAGATTTGTTGTATACTTTTTACAACTTAAAAGTTGACTTTTTACTACTTTAAGGTAGTTTATTTGCTTTTTGGTAAACATTTAACACGTAAAACATAAAAGCAGATTAAATAAAAGGTTCGACAAATTACTTTAGTACACCATAAAATTTTATTTTAATGTAGTAAAAGCTCTACAGCAAAAGTTGTAGCTAATAAAACCCAAGGCTATTCAATTTAGCGTTGAAGTGTTTTAAATGATGTTAAGTAAATAAAGTTCGGTGTTTTTTTTTGTATTTATTAACAATTTACTCAAATAAGATAATTATTCTAAGAACGAACAATCGTTTAACTTTTACAAGTATTCCACAAAAAGACTTTTAATCATTTAAATTTTAGAAAAGTTTTTTGTCCATAAAGCTTAAGTGGAGTCTTTTTGTGGCATAGTAGTTATTTAATAAAAGTTTGTTGCGCTGATTTTGTTTTTGAAAGTTTTAAATATGTTTTTTTTGCATTATAGATCTTAAAAATCAAGGTTGGTTATTTGTAAATAGATATATTTTTATTACCTATTATAATCAAGTAATGAGGTATAGGCTATAAAAATTAGCTTTTCAAAGTTGGAGAAAACATAAAACATTTTATCCTAGTAAAACATTTTCAAACTATATTTTATTACTAAAAAAACAGTTATTACGCTTATAAACTTATTTATTTTGTAAATACAAACAATTTAAAACCAACATGAAAATATAAGCTTACAATAAAACTATCTTTATTTCTCTACACAGTTTACTTAAGTTTTGAATAGAATTGAAATTTAAAAACTTTTAACCATTAGAAAAATTTTATTATTTGAACTAGCTTTTTAGAATTAAAATGCTTTATAATTTTAACTTATAAGATACATATAGTTTAAGCTTGTTATTAACAACATTTTGAATACACTATGAAGTTTTTAATTGTATTTAATTTTAAGATATAAACGATGTACCAAATCCAGAAAACATTCAAATGAGTTATTATGTAAATATAAATGCAGCTAAAAATGTAATAAAAGGTATGTAATACTTTTGTAATACTTTTTAATATTAAATATTTAATGATTTTTTATAAGAAAATTCATGTAAACACACTAAAGTTATATTTAAACTAAAAATTAAGAACATTAAAAGTTTTAAAACATTTTTTTAATAGTAAAATCTATTTTTTTTAAGTTCAAAGGTTTTTGAAAGTAAAATAAATTTTATTATAAAAGCAACCAAAATATTTAATAAAGTAAATATACATCAATCAACAACACTTATGACGTAATAATAAAAACCAACAGATCACGTCATCTACAAATTGAGTTTGCTTGAAACTTACAAGGCACTGAGAAAAGATGAAAACAAAGAATTCAAATCACAATTCTTTGTTTGTTTAGTTGCAAAATTACAAGCTTGTTATCATTTTTTGATTGAGACTTTATTGTTTGTAAATAACAGTCTATTTCTATATTTAGTCAATACCTTAAAATAAAAACGTTATTAATTTATATACTGTGAAACAAGTTTAATAACTTTACTTAAAAAAGTTAAAGATTGTTTATGATCTTTTTTTAGTATCCTAAGATAACTTTTGTAAAAAAATTGATATTTAAATATATACTTATTGTGCGTATTTATGTAAATTAATGCTAGCGGGGCTAGTTAATTAAAGAGATTTAAAACTTTAGCAATTTAATACAAGAAACGTAACGTTAACAGTTTATGACGTTTATTTTCTTTGACAGTACGAAAAAATTACTTAAACAATTTAAACAAATTATAAAAATACTAGTTATTATATGTTTTTTAGGAACTAAAGACAGCGGTAAAAGATTTACAAATTCCCCAAACAATTGGTAAAAATGTAAGAAATACAGAAAAGAACAGATACGATAACATTATTCCGTGTAAGTTAAAATAAGTGAACTATATCTTGTAATAAACATGACAAGATTACAGTTACTTATATGGGATTATACTTGAAACATAAGTTATAATTTAAAACATTATTTTTCGATAAAAAGAATTTTTTTTAACGTTTTACAGCGCTAACATTGTTCCTGGTAGGTTAATTATTAAACTTAAAAGTATGAACACAAAACATACAAGCCGAACAGATATACTTTGACAAATAAAAACTGTATTTAATTGTTAATTTTAACTTTTTGTTATATACAATTACATAATATTTTTTGCCTCAACTTTATTAGAGTACAAAAAAAATTAAAGTTTAAATCATATTTTTATATCCACAGATGATGAAACTAGAGTTGTTTTGAATACAAATATAAATCATAGTGATGATTATGTGAATGCATGTTGGATTAATGTTAGTACTTGTTTTTAGTTGAGATATCAATTGTTAAATGAGCTGTGGTTCTAATTTTAAATATCTTTTGCAAGTAAAATCTACTTTATTTTTACTTAGTCGTTACAGATCAACTAAACAAAATAGTTATAACGTATCTGTTTACTTTTAGCGTTTTATGAAAGTTCTAAGCTACTTAAAATATAATTCAAAGCGTATATAAATAAAAATGAACTTCAAAATTATAACACTTTACTTTAAATTATAACAAACTTTCAATCATTTTCAAAAAAAAATTTTTTTTCAAGGGTTTCGACAAAACACAAAGGTTCATAGCAGCTCAGGGGCCGAAACCCAACACCATAGATGATTTTTGGCGGGTAGTTTACGAAAATGAGGTGGCGACAATTGTCATGTTGACCAACCTTGTAGAAGGAAGACACGTTGGTTACTGTTAATATAAAATTTTATATAACAATTTTTTTTAATTACTTTTAACGTAAAAAATTAGAATAGATGTTAATATTAATAAAAAACTTTAGACCGTTTTAAATTAAGTCTTAAACACATTGAAAGTTTGCTTTAACGAAACAGTGAAAGAACAATTTTTTTACGGCTAAACAGAGGAGTAACTTTAGCTAAGTAAAACATTTTGATTCAATTTAAAAGTTCATTTTTTGACTGTATCAACTAATTGACTGCTGCAATATTCTTCATTGTTTCTTTTTTTTTAACAAAAGTACAACGACAAGTAACTTTTTTTTCAGCGAAAATGTGACCAGTATTGGCCGAATATGGACAAACCTCTAACTACCGAAAACTTCACTGTTAATTTCGATAACCAGACACAAACTTCAGCTTATGTTATCAGAAGTTTCTCCATTGTTTACAAGCATCGCCCTGAGGTATTTTATAATTATCTTAAAACACTTTAAGCTTTAATTATAAACAATTGAAAAGAATAAATCAAGAGATGCATCCATTTTAAGAAAGTTTTTGCTTTAGAGTAACTTTAGACTTAAATGCTATATTACATCAGTTTTATTTTATTTATTTTTTTTTGAGAAAGTTAGCTAGTCAATGCTTAAATAATGTTATTCAAATAGAACAAACTTCATACTTTTTAACATTAAAACTAATCCTATTAAAAGCTAATTGTCAATAATATATAGCGTAGTCGTAATGTAAGCTTTAAAAACTTAATCAAGTAATCACTCATGATGCAAGTTTCTGTTTCAGGATAAAAAAGAAATAACGCAATTCCATTACGTCAGCTGGCCGGACCACGGGGTTCCAGATGTTACGTCACCGCTTTTCAGATTTTACTGTGACGTCATAAACCAAGCCGATAGCGACATGAACAAAAATTCTCCCGTCCTTGTACATTGCAGGTGTCAATAAAATCTAAGCACTGATTTATTTTAGTTTTGTAGTATTTTTTTTTTATTTCAATTAAAGATGCCACATAAATAGGTTTTAGTTTCGTTAAACTAATTTGAAAAGTTCACTGTACTCTTAAGTTACTTTAATGTATATTTCAAACCAAATTTTAAAGTAAACTGAATGGTTTATTCTATTTTTTTGGTTTTATTTTTCAGTAAATTTCGGAAAAAAAAAACTTTTATAAACCCTTCTTCAGCGCTGGAGTAGGACGAACTGGAACTTTTATAGGAATGGATATAATTAAAAAGACAATGAAAAATCAGGATTGGTTGGATATTTACCAAATTGTTTACGATATGAGGCTACAAAGAACTGAAATGGTTCAGACAGCTGTAAGTTTGTAAAATAAGTTAAATATTATGGTTTATTTAAGAAATGGATAAAAATACTTAGTATGTAGTCGTAGTATTTAAAAACTCTTAAATGAGTTATTTATTGAGTTTAAACTCTTAAAGTTTCATAAACAAAGTATTACCACGGACAAAACTTAAAACAACTAACTTTGTATGGCAGTATTTCGTATTTTATATCAAAACGATTAGAGCTGTATAGTTGTAAATAACTATAAACTAAAATGTTCATAAACGTTATTGTACTGTCGTTACAAAAAAAACTTTTGCATTTACAACTTCATAAAGCTTAGAAATAGTTTTACTTTGGCTAAAAATTAAAAGTTTTCATTTTGTTTTGATAAAAAGATGTTTTAAAGTAGCTGAATACAAAAGTAAATTCATAAAAACGATTCAGAGTGTGAGTATAATATAATATAAAGTGATATAGATATTATTTTATTTTAAAAGGATCAATTTGCTTTACTTCACAAAATCGCTTTGGAAATACAATTGCTAGATGATACTGACCTTACTTTTGAACAATTTGTTGAAATAAGAAACGATAAAAACAGGTTTGATGTTTATTCAGTATGTAATAAAAACTTTTCAACAGTCAAATAAGAGCTTCGAGTTTATAAGTTGAACATTTTTTATAAAACTAATAGACCTGTAATGTTCATAAACGACAGTTTTATTTTAAATTGAAAAAAAAAACATATTCATGTAAAATTACTTGATACTTTATTAACAGACTCAAAAAAAGGGTAGAAACGGAATTTAGTAAATTAAACTTTATACCAGTTACAAATGATGCCCAAAATTTAGCTAGAGGAAGAGATATGAAGTTATTCAACAGAGATCCACAAATTCTTCCATGTTTGTTTAATAATATACATTTTAGTTTGCTTGATTTAACATGTTTGTTTTTGTTTGAAAAATTGTATATTTTAACTTGGTACACTAGAAATAATATTTCTTGTATCGTTTTACTTAAGAAACCATGATTTATTTGTTATTAAACTCTATATGAGATGTACTTTTTACCTTTTTTACTTTTTTTAATTGCATTTTTTATTGGTAGTCTGTTAAAGCTTATGGTGCTTAATTTAAATCACAAATTTAGTTTTATAACTAATTTAAACTATACAAAATTACTCAAAAAAACTCGATTTAAATAACTTTTCAAAAATATGTTTGTAATCACATAACAGATAATAAAACAAGAGTTGTGTCAGCAATTAACACAAAACCTGGTCAAGAAATTTATTTGAATGCTTCGTGGATTAAAGTTAGCGTTTTATTTTACTTGTGTTCCTTTAAAACATATTTATTTTTTTTTAGATTTTTGTAAACTAAGGTTTGTTATGAAAAAATCATTGTACTTATTTTCAAAAAAAAAATAAAAAGATTAACTAAGAAATGTTCTAAGTTTACGAAATAATCTTATTTAATTACTCGAACTTTAGACGTAGCTACTTTTGTTAAAGCTATGATAGGATTCAAAGAAAAAACACTTAGTATTATGCTTTTAAGTTTAAATAAAAATATTTTATATCAAGAATGTTTTTGATTTTGTTACGCATAATTATGATTATTTCAACCATATGTAAAAATAATGACTTTACTGTATTTTCAAATAAACTTAGTGTAAAACAAATCTTAATAAGTAATTCCTAGATAATAACTTTATCAGATTATTTTATAATTTTTTTAAACAGAATTTCCGAGATAATAGAAAAGCTATATGTGCCCAGACCCCTATACCTTCAACAATGGAAAAATTTATAAACGCCATAATTGAACATACAGCTTTGATAGTTGTATCTATTGGAAATGTTAGTTAAGTTTGTGTACATTAGTGTAAAGTTTGTAAACGCCATAATTGAACATATAGCTTTGATAGTTGTATCTATTATAAATACGGGCTTTTACTTTAACTGTTAGAATTATAAGTTCAAATCTTGTTTTATTTTCGTGTATTAAGTAAATTTTCTTAACTTTTGTGTTACATACTTAAGCTATTAGTTCACCCTTCAAACTGAAAAGTACTTTAGAATAGCTTTGAAAACCTCAAAAAATACCAACATCAAGGTGCATACCTTACTCAATGCAGTCATTCCTTTTAACCTTAAGTAATAGCCATTTAAGTAAAAGTACTTAAAATACTTAAATTAATTTTATATAAAACAAACATTAACATCAAAAAAATTCTCTATTACAGTAATTCACATTAAAATCATCTAAAGTTTAATTTAAATGTATTTCAATATTACAGGAACAAGACGGTATATTTTGGCCGAATAAAGTTGGTGAGAATTTCTACTGTGGAAATTCTTCTGTTGAGTTGTTAGAAGAAACTAAAGATGAAATATTTACAAAAAGAAAAATAAACATTAGTAGTACTGGATATCAAACAAAAGTTAGTTTTTTAAAGTATTTTTACAGTTTATATCTAAGAAAAATTTTTATTACAAGCATTGCTTATCAAACTAAAGTTAGTTTACGTTATTTTATTGTATTAAACTGTTTCTTTTTTAGTAATTTTGTTAAACAAGCATAACAAAAATAGATTTAAACAAAACCTAAAAGATTTTAAAGGTGTTAATTTTTTTTTTCTAAAGTTTTTTTTATTCCTAATGAATGTGCTTGTATATGTCATGTTTTAAAGCATTTCAAAAGGCAACTTTTGAGAATTTAATCTATACATAATTGAAACAAGGTTGACAACAGTTGTTTAAAAACAATACCTTAAGCTAAGATTTATCGTTTATTATTTAAAAGTTTAAGTTTTTGTAAGTTTCTAAAAAAGAAAATAAATAAAAAACTTCCACTAAAAATTTTAAAACATTACTTTACCATTCTTTAATTCAATAAATAAGATATTTTTCGATGGTTATTACTTTTAAATTACTATAAGATAAATGTGTTTTTTGTGAAGCTTATTTGCTGCTATAAGCAAATAATGATGCAACTAATTTTAAAAAATTTTTAAATTTTTTAAACAAATTTTGAAAAACATTTTTATCAAAATTTGCTATCTTTAATAACTTTAAAAAAACCAGATTAATAAATGTGTTTACAGCTTTAGATAACCATTAACAATAAAATATAAAACATTATAAGCTTTAATTTTTACTTTAATATTATTTAACAACTTTTTAGTCATTACAAATCACACAACTACATGTGGACTGCATAGAAGAAAACAATTGCACAAACGAAGAAAGAACAGAATTTTGCAGAAAATTTGCAAAACTTGTTCAACATGTTGATATGATTCTTAACGATAATTCTGTTGTTATGGTGCACTGCAAGTGAGTAGTTTTGTTTTAAAAATGTAATCAAGTTTTGCAAGCCTAAACTATTTCAAACTTTTAAGTACATAAAAAAATTCAAACTAAATTTTTTAGTTTTTAACTTGCTTTTAGTTTTAAACCACTAAATATTTTAATATTATACAAATTTTCAAATAATAAACTACACTTAAGTGTTAAAATATAAAACCTATCTCTGATAACAATGTTACAACAACTAAATTTTCTAACATCTATGTCTAAAACGCAAACTAAATATACCTTTAAACTTGAAAAACAATTTAAAACTGTTGAATAACTTATTTAAATTAATAAACAGAGACGGGTCAAGCTACAGTGGATTGTTTTGCGCCCTCTTGCATATAAATGAAAGACTTCAAATGGAAAGTAAAGCTGATGTCTTCAGAACTGTCAAAGATTTGAGGGATATGAGACCTCTAATGGTCAGAAACTTGGTAAGTTCAATTTTATATACAAATAATGGAATATAATTTGTAATAATTTATTACTTTTTATTTACAAATATCCAAACGATATCAAAGTTAATTAAGTAAATCTTTTGGTAGTAAAGCAAAAGTTATTTGTTTTATTAAATCAAATAAGATAAACAAACATGCATTAGCTGTAATAAATGTAAGATTTATAACATAATTTACTACATTTACGAATTTAAATACAATTAAATGATTTTATTGCCATATTTTTATTTACATTACTTATTTATTTTAATCTTTTACACGCAAGCGTTGTTTTTTGTAAGTATGTTACAAATCTGCTTAATATAAAAGACATAGTTTTTTAATTTTTTGATAGCTGTGTATTATTTTAAAAACTTTACAGAATGACCGTTTATAACTAAACAATCAACTTCTCTTAATTTTACCACTTTTAAAGTTTAACAAGGAAATATAAAACAAATTATAAAACTATAAGTATGCAAAAACATGCTATGTTATACAAATAAATATTTTAGTAACTAACCATATCTATAAAACTAATAATTACAAAAAATTTTAGTTAATAAGTATGATCTGCATTCTATATTGTGCTTTTTAGTTTATAAAAGATACTAAAATACATAACTTTTTGTGTTTTGATTATACTTACTATGAAATTTGTCATTTAGCTTAGACTATAATTATCAAAACATTAAAAGTTGACTTTAATTTTTTTTACAGGAACTTTATAGTTTATGCTGGGATATAACTGAACATTTTATTCAATCTCTACAAACTTATGTAAACTTGAACATTTGAAAACTTTCTGTTTAATAAAAAATTTTAGTTTATTCACGTTTAACTTTCTTTTATTCATGTAGTTTCCTATTGGTTGAAGAAGTAATTATTTTTGAGTTGTGCTTCTATTAAAATATTATTTTTGTGATAGTCATAAACATATGACAACAAAGTTAATTATTAGTTTTATTTTTTTTTACTCTTATTTAAAAATAACTCTAAAAATCATAATAAACAAGAAATATTTGAAAACTTAGCAAACATTAAACAAGCTAATTTTGAAAAAACAGTTATTAAATTTTATTTCAGCTGTAAAACTTTTTAATGTAACCTTGAAGAAATTTATTTTTGTTGAAGTATAAAAGCCCTTATCGCTTTTGAGTATTTATTTGTAAAACTCTTTGCTTTCTTTTTAATTTGTAAGTAATCTTAATTTACGTAATGCTAAAACTAAACGTAATAGTTTTCACAAAACGACAAATGTTTCAAAAGCAAACTATATGCTTTTGCACTTTGAAATTATTACATTTACATTAATTAACTACTGATAATTTCTCAAAACCTTTTTTTTGTAACAAACCATGTTTTATAGAATAAACAAAACGCCTTAATTTTGTAATTTCATTTTCATTGTTGTCATTTTTCATGAACTACTGAAATAAAACGATCATTTCTAAACGTTTTTATTAGGAGGGTTTTATAACTTTAAATTAATAATCAATTAATGATGTTGAATAATGTAAAACTTCCACTATACATTTGTAATTATGGTGTTCGTACTAAAAAAATTTCTATAGTAATAAGTAAATACAAACTAACTTTAACTAAGACTTTTCGAAAACCTTTTATAATAACAACTTTTGTTAAAAATTATTCTACTCTAAACTTCGTTAAAAGTTTAATACTTAATAATATTTGAAACATGAGTTTGTTAGTTATGGTTGAATAAAAGAACAAGTTAAAACTTTTAAAATAGTTGTCAAAAGTAATAATAAAACATACTTATTTTGTTTATAGTAACTTTAAGTAAAATTTTATAAATTATTAAAACAAAATTCATGGCATAACTTTATTATTACAATATACATTTATGCTAGTAAACATTTTAAATCCATCTCAAATAACTTCTGTAAGGTGCACTACTATAAACTTTACTACAACATTTTGTTTTCTTTTCATACTAGTGTATTGATTTGACTTGTAGGTGTTTTTTTTTTTTTTGAACGGACTTGTAGTAACGGATTTTTAAAATTTAAACGAATGACCGTTTAAACTAAAAAAACAATTAACATAATCTCAAATTGACTTTAATTATAATGGTTGTAAGTAAAGATGTATTACTTCATATTTTGAAATGTTTGCAAAAGATGTACTAGAAGTTTGTTTATTTGTAAAACTAAACGAAAGCTTTCAACATACTAACAGATGTGTACCAAAAACTAAAACTAAAGTAAAAACATGTTAAAAAACTGTTTAGTTGTTTGTTAAAAATTTATGCACTATTTTATATCACTATGTAAAAAAATACTGTATAAATAGTTTTAGAAAGTTAGAGTTTAGACAAACAAATTACTTAAATGATGCAAAACGTGTAAGTATTTAAAAATTTATTTTAAGTTTAAGATTTTAATGAAATTTTGTTCTGTAAACTTAAAACTATTTTATGTTTACAGTTTGCTGCTTTAAATATTTCAAAGCATGTTTTAAAAATAGTTTCTAGTTCAGAAATTAAGCATATACAAAAAAACTTTTTAGGTTATAATTATTCAAATATAGTTATTTAAACAGTTGATTTCAAAATAAAAAACGTTTTATAAGTAAACTATATTGGAAACGTCTTTCAAATGCGGCATGGATTGTTATAATTTATGTTTTAATTTTTAATTTATTTTTTTTAATCGAGCCGGGTTGTTGAAAAAGTCTTTGATGTTTATTTCTAAAAAATCATTATTCTAAAAACCAAAAATAGTTTTACAAGGTTGATATCAGCATTAAATTGATCGGAAAATAAAACAAAAAGATTATATTAGTTTTTTTTAATTTTTAAATGTAGTTGTTATTTTCAACAAGTTATTTTCAAGCTAAAAAATACGCGGCGAGCCAGAAGTTTGTCTTGGCGGGCCTTATCTGACCCGCTGGCCTAGTCTTACTTTAACAATTACTAAAACAAACTTAGTTAGTTTTTTTCTAGTAACTGAACATAAAAAAATTAAGCATTTTAAATATTAGTACACTTTTAAACTTTTATTGACTATTTACTAAACTTTTAGAAGCAGATCAAAGCAAAACATCATGTTTAAATTTCTATAAACTTATAATTATAAAATGATAACTAACTTGTATACCTTTGTTCTAAGTTTTTTTTTTTGTGTAATCTACATTTACTTAAGTTTTTTTTTATGTATTATAATAAACATGCTTTGAAGTTAAATTTTTAAAAAAGTTTTAAAAAAGTAAATTATTTCGTCGAAACAAAAGCATCAAACCGTTAAGTCTATTTTGTGCGGATTTTAGAAACAGTTAAAGCTAATTTTTTTTAATGATTCTCAAAAAGTTTTAGTAATGTAAACGGTAATTTAGTTAATAAAAATTCTAAAAAACGATTAAAAAAAGATAATATTTTTTAAAATAAACGTATATTTTTGATTGCCGCAACGAGAACAAAGTATTTTTATCTTAGCTAAAACAGATATAAGATAGGTTTAAAGTTCTACTAAGACCTGAATTTACTTTTTTTAATGGTAGTTATTATTACTTGAAATTTAATAAAGCTAAATATCTGTCAAAAGCAAGATTTGTATATTCATACAAGTTTTATAGAGATCGATTTAATGATTTTTAATTTATTTTACACAAGTTGTGTAAATACCAACTTTTGTAAACTTGGAAAAGGAACACCCTTACAAAACATACAAGTTCAAGAACAGTTTTTTGATATTAAATTATGTCATAAAAACTTTTCTAAAGTTAAAAACAACTCTACTATTCCTACTTAAAGAAAGTAGTAAACTAGTTTACTAAAATTATATTATTTAGTGACAGTTAGTCATTAGCATAAGAAAATTAGTGGTTAAAGATTTAAGTCGAACAGAAAGAATTTTATTAGTTTTAGGGCTTAATGTTTTGTTATCAAGAAGTTTTGGTAAAACAGTTAAACGAAATGCTATAAAAATTTACAGTAACGATAGTAAAAATGCGTTTTAAGACGTTTTGTTCAATTTAATTTTATTACGCTTTTTTTTAATACACTAATTATCTTTATATGGTATATATAATAAACTTATTATTTGTCAGTTGAAGATAATAAAAAATGTTTACTGTTATCTCACAGCTGTGCAAAGTGCTTGTAATAAAACATCAAAGTTTATATCAAAGTTGTTTTGTTTTTTCAAACAGACTCAATATAGCAGGTCGCTAATTAAATAAAAAACTAGCAGAGCATGTTTGTTGTATTTTTTTGAAATGCAGTTATTTTGCTAAAAAAATATTGATTTTGCTTTCTAAAAGCTATTTTAACAGTTTCACCTAAGTTTGATGTTTTTTAATCTATGACTCTGTAAAGTTGTTCTTGTTTTATAAGTACCGAAACGCCCTAAGTCAATAAAGTATTAGTTTTGATTTTCCAATAAGCTGTTCCTGTTTGTATCTGTAAGATTTAATGCCGTTCACGTTACATCTCTGTTGTTGATCTAAGCTGTTTTTACCTTAAAATAAATATTTTTACAGATCTTAGCTAATAAACATTCAGTCAATAAAGTAATCTTAAGTTAAACTATTGAATACGGTTAATAAATATTAGCCTTCTACTGTATAGTTTTAATTTTCAACTGGTACTTTTATCTAATAGCTTGTAAAACCTAACATGCTTTGAAAAGTGAAACAAAATGAGTGCTACAAAACGAAAGTTAATGGTTCAAATCTGTATTATTTTGAATCTGTTTTTCAGCTTAACAAAAGGTAAAAGCTTTGTTTTAAAACAGTTTGTTATGAATAAGCTACAAAAAATTAACTATTTTTAAATTTAAAAATTCAAATACAATTAAAAGTAAATTACAAAGAAGTTATTTGAAAGAATAAATAAAGAAGTTGTTTTTATTTTTAATTTTTGCTTTACTGTTTATGTTTAAAACTAGAACATTTTATCTTAAGGATATTTGTACAGAAAGTAATGTGCATTTAAATGTTAAGATAGTTTTTAATAAATATCTCTTTAACATTTATTTTATATTTTATATTAAGCATTTATTTAGTTTACCTACAAAAATGATAGGTAAGAACGTTGACTATCTTTAAACATGTTTGAAGAAAAAAATTACTTAAATTAAAATAACTTTAAAAATTTTAAGTGTAAATAAAGCAGAGTAAATCTTTTGAAATATAAATATACTTTTGAATTTTCTTAAAAGTTGAAATAACAGGTGTGAACTTAGAAAGGTGTGTTGGAGGTAATACTTCACCAGACGGTTATATTGATTATTGGGCGAATGGGTATAAAGGAGGTTTTTATGAAGCATATTACGATAACAAACCTGAAAGTTTTCAGTGGAATTTCAACTCAAACTCACCATCAGCACTCTTGAAAAGTAATTGCAGCACGTTTGACAGTTTCAACAGTTTTGGTTGCGATTGTGAAAGAAATTACGAGTTTTACGTCACTTGTGCTTACGTAGGTAACAAGTATAAAACATCAGTAAATTTAAAGAAAGAACTGACTTATGAGGATTCTTTCAGAGAAATTACAATTAGATCAGCACTATATGGTGGTGGTTTCCAAGAGGATGCTTATAAAACTATTACTGTTTCAAGTAAACATTTAAGATAGTACATATTGTTGTTTAAACAAAATAGAAACTTTAACTGTTTAACTGTTTAAATTTGTACTAAAGCATAACACTTAATTTTTTATTCATTTATTAGGGATCTGTAAAATACAGCTTTGATAAATTGAAGATAAAAGGTTGAATAAATTTTGTATGCTTTCCTATTTTAAAAGGTATTGTGCAATATAAATCGTTGAGGTTATTCTTACCGTACATTATTACGTAAAAAACGTTTGTTAATCTATTTAACCGTTAAAAACGTTTGATTTTTCAGACTGCTCTGAACATATAGTCAGTTGGAACAGTAGCTACAATTACGGTTCACAAAGTGTTTTTGAGTGCAAGAATGATGATAATTGTCTCTATGAAAGTGGAACCAACAATCCTAGCAGTTTACAAGGTCAAGAAACGTCATGTCTGGCTGACGCAAAGTGGGAAAATGAAAACAGTGTTGAGTGCAAACCACCCTTTAACCTCACTATTGAAAGATCAGTTGGTCAGGGCAATTATGACGTCACAAGGTTAGTTGCTAGTAAAAGAGACAAATGGGCAGTTGGTTACTATGGAGCCTTTTACACGGCAACCATAAGCACTACATCATTTAGCTATATTGGTTGGGTATTTAATGAAAAAAGTTATGAGTTTGAGTTAATTGATGGAACAGAAACATGTATACCAAAATATCTGCCACCTGAAAAAGATCAAATAGCTGTCGATTGCGAGTACAAAGAAAAGAAACTATTCGTTACTTTATCACTAGAACGACCACTTTCTAAAAGTATTATTAAAGTTATTGCTTTTTACGGCGAGAAAGACACGGTATGTGGATTTGAACTTACCTCTTCTTTGTTCTCTATCGAAAGTAAGTTTCATTTGTAATCTTTTTCTACTTATGGAAAGAAACCTTGCTGTAACAGATGAATCAGGTAATTTAAAACTCGTTGTTTATGTTTATAACATAGAATCATTTTATTAAGAATGCTAAGTACGCTTGCTATCATTAGAAACTTATTCTTATCTTTACAGACAAGTTTAATTATTTGTCTGATGTCTTTAATAATCGTTAGTTAAAGTGCACTATATAATCTGTATACTATAAATACTTAAAGTCTTGACTTTGTAAGAACTAAAAAAATTAAAAACTAAGTTTCAAAAAACTGTACTTAAAAAATATCGGTTCAAGATTTATTTTTATAAAAATAATTGCCCTAATAAATTTTTAAAATAGTTTCCCTAATAAGCTTATGTTTTTAAACATTGTAGTTACTAAGTACTTTTGCATAACATTTCTGGTTTTTAAACCTTAAAATATTTAAAACAATTTTTTAATTTATGGCAATTAAAGTCGAACAAAATTGTTTTTAGTTAATGCAACATATAAATACTTTTTATTATTTAAAGCTCTTTTGTTACAATTTTTTTTAATCTAAAGTAAATATAGAAGTTTTAAATCAAGATAAGCTTCTGTTTTTAAAATACAAACTTAAAATTGTGTTTTATAAACTTAGCAATGGTTTTTATTTAAATTTTATTATGTTTTAAAATAAAAACATGCATGAAACACTTAAGAATAATATGACATTAAGCAAAAAAAAACGATAAAAGTATAAGGTAACAAACAAGTTAGTGAACTTAAACACTTTAAAATTAAACATGCGTTTATAATTCTAACCTTAAATAAATATTAAATGTTTTACCAATCTGAAATTGAATCAAGCTAGTATTTTGATTATTTATAGTTAGTTTTAAATTTTAATTTCAGAAAAAATAAATCAATTGCATCAAACAAAAACTTATAATTTACTTAATCAAAAATGACGTACTTAAGAATGCAGTCCATCAATTGCAATAAATGCTAGTGATAAATAAACGTATAGTTTTTCATTTACAAAACTAAAACTAAATAAAAAAATGAGTTTTATTATAATTTTGTATAATGTTAACCTTGTAATTAAAAGAGCTATGATTGTAAACGATTATTGTACAAAGTGTTTTATTGGTAATAAAATACAACTCATAATTTTTGCTTAATAAAAATAAAATGCAGACTGTAAGGTAGTACCACCACTTGTTGTAAGAAATTATACAACAAATGAAGAAATACCAAGTGGAAGTTACGAAGATAATGGTCAATATTTTTGTGA
Source organism: Thalia democratica (assembly GCF_965202585.1). Lineage (NCBI taxonomy): Eukaryota > Metazoa > Chordata > Thaliacea > Salpida > Salpidae > Thalia > Thalia democratica. The sequence goes on along the minus strand of NC_139171.1, from coordinate 4,453,602 downwards.
TGATGATGGAGAAATATTTAATGTCGAAAGTTCAGAAAACTTTGAAAAAGTTGTTGATTTACGTACTACTTGTGAAGCTGATGGAAAATGGACCAATTATAATCAATAGCAATGTTGGTATGGTAAGTTGTCATTTTTATGCTACCAAGTAAATTTTAATCATTAATATGTTTCTAATATAGTTTGTTGAATAACTATTTGGAAATAAACATGTAAATGTTTTTAAATCTTTATCTAAAAGTGTTAAAATTATTTATTTGACCAAAATACAAAAACTTTTATTTTTCTTTTCTTTATGAATAACAATTATTGTTGACTATAAATTAAATGCGTAAAAGAAGTAATGGTAGAAGCTAATAAAGCACTAACTTGCAATTTAATTAACTTTGTGGTTTACGTTTATTTAGATGTTTTATTTAGATGTTAAATAAAAACATTTAACACTTTTCAAGTGTATTAACATTTTACTAGAGCCTAAAGGAGTTGTAATAAACGGAATTTTCGAGTTTAAAGAAGAAAATGGTGTTGATGTTGAATTTACCTGTGACTATGGTACAGTCACTCCTAGTATTAACAGACTAGAATTTTATTTAGACGGTGTCAAAATAGACAACAAAGGAGTTAGTGTTTAAAAAAACGAAACTTTTAAACATTCGAGTAAAAACATTTTAACTCATTTTTTCTTATTACATACTATAAAACATGTTATGAACTAGTTTTATATTATGTACCTAGGTATTTTTAAAAGAACTTTAATATCAAGTTTGTTTACTTTGAATTAAAATTAAATCATAAAAAAAATTGTGCTAAAAGAGCTCTAAAGTATTACTTTTAGTTGTTACACTTTTACAACAAGCATTATGGAAATACAATATAAATTTTTAGAAAGAAACAATTACTTTAAGTGCAACAAGAAATGACAATGGGAAAACAATTAGTTGCAAAGTGCATAATAGTTTAACTGATTATTACAATAAATCTGGTGTTTCTTCAAATGCAGAAACTTTAGTTGTTTATTGTGAGTTTGAGCTTTACTTTTCCAAGTTAAGCTGCATGTTTAACACTTCGTCATGTTTTAAAAAAGTACAATTTAGTTATTTGTGTCATTTTCAAAAGTATTTACAAACTTAATGTAAAATCAATACATAGTTATTTTTTATTTAAAATATATACTTAGCTCCGAAATGCTAAAGTTACATAAAAGCACTATGACACTAGTCTGTAAAGAAAACATTACTGAAATATATATATGTATAAACTCGAAAAAAACAATATAAACATGTTTTTACAAATGAAGTAATTAAAGATGCCTAAAATAAAATGAAATATTGTTATCTGAATCAAAACTATTATATGTAAATATATTATGAAATATCAGATTATCCAAGCATATCAGGTGAAGAAAACATAGTACCAAACCGATGTAATTGGATGAAAAACGCTACAAACGAATGTGTTCTACAGTTTAGCTGTAATCCAGCTGCTGAAATTTTCCAAATCGTAAAAGGTTCTTATTTGAAATATTCTGAATGAATTACACTAGTCCCTAAATTTCGTTTCAACAATTAAAAAAAAACTTTTGTTAACAATCATATAAATCAATAACCTTCAATTTCTTTAAAACTTTAAAATGGTATGAGTTTTTTTTTACGAGAACAAGTACAAAATATATGACTAAGCTATTTCTTTAAGTATTAATATATCAAGAAAACTATTTAATAGGAAAAATAGATGTAACCGATAATTACAATATATCTTATGAATTTAATAAAGATGTCCGAACAGAAAAAGTCCATATAAAAAATAAAAAAGAGGTAAGATTTAAAATTTTATATTAAACTTTAAAATGAGCAAATTAGTTGATAAAACACCACAGCCAAAACAAATAGATGGCGAACGTACAAACAAATAGAAAACTAAGAAAATTTTATGAATTTTATGAACAAACTTTACAGCTACTACAAAATGACAGTGGGGAATATACTTTAGTCGTGCAATCAGAATATTTTGTTGATTCACCGCCTTTAAACATAAGTTTCACCATAAATATTGTTGATATCGAACCTGTAAAACCACCGAAAAATTCAAAATTGGCTGTAAAAATAAGTTGTTCAGTTATTGGAGCTTTGATTGTCGTTATTTTATTTGGATTTTTCGTGTGTAAGAAGCGTAAAAGTAAGTTTGTTAGTAGTTTTACTTTTTTTTAGTAATGTTTAAAACTATTTTATTAAGTGTAAAGAGAAGCTAAGTTCTTAAAAGTTTATTAAACTGCTTTTATTTATTAAAAGAAATTTTAAAACGAACCAGCTTGTTATTATAGTACTAAATTTAGTACAAATGTAGTCTATCACTACATAAAAAATACACAGTAAAATTATTAGCTAAAAATGTTTTATGCCACTTTTATTGATGTAAAAGTGTACTTAACAAACAATTCGTGTGATAAGTACTTGAACTTGTAATTACTAAGTAAATATAAATTGTGAGAGATCGTCAATAAGTTGACTTAACAAGTTTCAAATAATTTTGTTTCTTGTAATTAGTTCTTTATTTTCTTAGACCACTTTTTTATTATTTTTTACTTAAAATTACTTGAGCTTGTTTTTAATAAAATAATTTTATTAACAGCCTTAAGAAATAGTCAATAGAAATCAAAACAAAACAAAAATCATAGATGCTGAAAAAGAAAACGAAGGTAAAAAGCTGTTAAATTTTTAAATTCAAAACTTTATATAATATATAAAAAGATTTTTTCTAAAAATAATTCTATCAAACTGTTTTTTTTTTTTTGATTAATTATTGAAGTTAAGTCAAACATCTTTTAGGTTTCCAAGAATACGAAACAATTGACGACAAAGGTTTAATGAAAAGTTTTTATATTACTGTAAGATAAATAAAAATTTTACCTGTTTAAACTTGTCTAAGTGCTTTCCTTAAACATTAAAGATATTCACATAAAAACAAATCAAATAAAAGTGTTCTGCGATTTCATTTAATATCTTACAAGCTGAAATTTTTACTTAGTAACACTTACAGTATTAAAAAAAACTGTAGCTAATAAAATGTTGAACCACTTAAGTTAGCTTTGACGTGTTTAATGGTCTTACATTATTAAAGTGAATCGAATTTGTTTGATTTATGAGAAAATTTAAAAAATATATTACAACTTTTAAAAAACAAAATTAGTTTACTATGTTAAAAATTTAAAAAATAAAGGCTTTCCATAGATTAAACATTTAAAAAGTCTTTTGTCAATAAAGTTTAAGTGTAATTTAATCATGATTACTTGAAAATAACTTGTTGGTTTTATTTAAAACTAAAGAAGTTGTAAAATTTAGTATTAAAATAACAATATTTAAGTTCATTAATTATTATATTCCTTATTTGCAGAATAGTATCAAAGATTGAAGAGTATTTATATAGTTTTTTTTTTAATATAAATATATTACAATCAAAGTTTTTCTAAATACAACGATTTAAGTTTTATTTTACTTATTAAAACAAAACAAGTATAATTAAAAAGTATTAGAATAGTTCTATAGTTTTTTATTAACGTTCTTAAAACAACAATTAAAACAATGAATTGCTTTAAAGTTAGATTGTAACTTTTATACTTAAAGTAAACTTAAGTTATTGTATTTTCTTAACACTTTAGAAATTCTAGTTTACTATCTTTTAAAGCTCTATACGGTATATAAAATAAATATGTATGTTTTATAGTATTTTTATTTATGGCATATATTTCATTTATAGTGTTATATTACAAGTTTTAATTGACTTTCTTTCATAATTCAAAAATAAAACTATTTTTTAAGACACATACGATGTACCAAAACAAAAAAACTTTCAAATGGTTAACTATGAAAATGTAAACCCAGCTAAAAACATAATTAAAGGTATGAACTGTTTTTGTAGGTATAAAGTATATACAACTTCTTACATAAGCTAAATTTAAGTGATATTTGTTTTTAAAATCTTATTTAAGAACTTAAAATAACTGTAAAGATTTTTTTTCATGCAGAAAATACAAATTGTGCAAATTGAAAATTTAATTTACTACCAGGTTTCGGTGGGAAAAAAATACGAACTTTTCAAGTATAATAATGTATTAAACTGCACATAACACTAATGCTTATCTATGATGTTATATATAAAAATATTCATGCATGAAAACCTAAACAAAAAACTAAAATGCTACGTATTCAAAAACGCAATCTTATAAGAAAAACCAGTTTATAATTCCATTTAGATAGATTTCTAGGTATATATTTTTTGCTTTTAAAAAATACTCTTAATGCAATATATTTATATTTTCGACTTATTGCATTTAATTTAATTTAAATTTATAACTATTTTACCCAATTATACACTTATAAGCTTGAGTTTTCTAATATGTAACATTTAATTTTTTTGTTCATATTTTTATGAATGATTAAGTTTTTAAATAACATTTTAGATAAGCAACATTATTATGTGCATTTTATTACTTTATTTTACTTGAAGAAAATCGTTTTTTTGCCATCGATACCTGGCAACAAATTAAGTATTTAATTTTCACATTTTTATTTAAATAACCTCTTTACATTTCAGTAAATCGACCAATATTTTTTAGTTGAGACAAATAATTATAAGCGTACTGAAAAAACAACTTCTAAAACAGCTTTTTTTAATTGCTTTAGATAAATATTTCTTGGACAAAACTGATCTTACAATTGATGAGTTTATTAAAATCAGAATGGATAAAATTAGGTTACACACTTATTTGTTTTACAAATTTAAGAAATAGACTAAAAATAGCTATTTTGTTTTGTACAGTTTTCGACCCAATTTTTAAAAGTTACTTTAGTTCAGCAAAATGATAGTAAAGTTTTATATACTACCTAAACAAAAAGCTTTAGTAAACTATTTTTTTAGATAAGTTAACTTTGTTTAACACTTTATTAGATTTTATATCGCTTTAAACATTTCGTAAAGCATTCACACTCAGAAAATACTTAACTAAAATTTTATTGGTTTTTAAATAAAATAACTTAAACTTGACCACCAGATTCAATACAAGAATAAAAGAAGAGTTTAATAAGTTGAGTTCGATCCAAATTACAGATGATGAACAAAATTTAGCTAGAGGAAGAGATATTGAATTATTTAACAGAGATCCACGAGTTCTTCCTTGTTTGTTTATTTTTGTATTTTTTTTTGATATAGTTAAACAATATTCATTTATTTATTTTATCTTTTAACTAAGTTAACTAGTTAATACTATATATTGTACTTATACTTTAAACAGTCTACTTTTTCACAGAAGCACAAATTTATTTTTTATGCATAATTGTTACTAATCAAATTTATCATAATGTTTAGCTGTAATTACAAGTTTAGTTTTCAAGTAAAAATTGAGTAAATCATACTAATTTGATAAAATTAACTTTGGAAAAAATTTTAAGAGTTTTTTTATGTTACAACACAGATAACGAAACAAGAGTTGCGTCAACATTGAACTCAAAACCTCAAAACAAAAAAGTTATCTGAATGCATCATGGATTAAAGTCATTTGTTTATTTAGTTTCCAAAGTATTTGTTTAAATAGTTTTCAAATAAAAATATCTCACCTAAAATATGTGTCGTGTACTAGATTTTATATAAACTAAATAGCATTTTTATTTGTAGTAAAATAGTACTTAAAAACTTATCTAAAGTTCAACAACTTGTTTTTTAAATAGTTGAAGGTTAAAATATTTTACTGTTGTACGAGTTTAGAGGTCGGCAGGCATTTTGTGGTCAAGTCAAGAGCCAATTTTCGAAAATGAAAACTTAGCGGGTCGCAGCTGTAGTTTTATTTAGAAAAATTTTCAATGTTATTCTCTTTATTGTTAAACTTTTTATGAGCTGAACCTGTGACCTTTTTTCGCTTTTTATAACTGAACCAAAAACATTAAGTGTAAGTTTAAACAGTTTTCTACCATTAATGGGTCACATGTGGCTTTCGGGATAGAGTTTGCTCTATCATGATAAATGAGTTTAATGTACTATAACTTTTTAATTACATAGTTATCTAAGTTAGATTGAAAATTTTGTTAGGTTCTTTATATTTTCACTTACAGAACTTTCGAGATAACCGAAAAGCGATTTGTGCCCAGACTCCTATTCCTTCAACAATGGAAAAGTTTATAAACGCCATAATTGAACATAAAGCCACGTTGGTTGTATCTATTGGAAATGTTAGTTAAACTTTTGTACATTAGTGTAAAATTTATAAACGCCATAATCGAACATAAAACCACCTCGGTTTTTTCTATTGGAAATGTTAGTTAAACTTTAGTACATTAGTGTAAAATTAATAAACGCCATAATCGAACATAAAACCATGTTGGTTGTTTCTTTTGGAAATATTGGTTAACAAAGTATTTTCAAAACTTGTTTTTTTCATAAAGATTGCTTTCATGATGTGTATTAACTTTTATTTTTTAATAAACTATAGCTTTTTATAAAGCCTGTGAAAAAAAATGTTTGAAAAAGTTTTGCGAACCGAAAAAAATATACTTACTACTTACAATAGATACAAAATCCAAAAGTATGGCATTAATATATACTAATATAGAGCTAATCATTCTTGATTTCGGTATTTAATATTACAGGAACAAGATGGAACATTTTGGCCTAATAAAGTTGGTGAAAATTTTTACAGTGGAAATTTATCTGTAGAATTGTTAGAAGAAATTAAAGACGGCATGTTTACAGTAAGAAAAATGAACATTACTAGTACTGGGTATCAGACTAAAGTCAGTTGAAATAATTTTATTTTTGTACTCGTAGAAAAATAAAAAAGAGTTTGTATAATTGCTCTACTAAAGTCAGATTAAAATGTTTTCCTTACTTTTTTGAGTTTTCTCCTAATAAATATATTTATATCTTATTATTTTGGATCATTTCGAATAAATGCACTTGATTTCTGAGTTAATAGTTAAAATATGACAACAGGTTTTATTTGTAAAATTTCTAAATAATAATCAACGTGTTTAATAGACTTAAAGTTCCTTTTATGTAATTCTACAAATAATAAAACTAATAAGTGTTTACAAATAAACTTTATAGTTTACAGTTTATATTTTGCTAGTAAGTGCAAACATTAATGCGATAACCTTTTAAATGAACTTTTATTTAAAAAACAATATAGATTTAAAAAAAAAGTTTCATTAAAAAATCTTTTAAATGAATTGCTTCGAAAAGTTATTTATTTTGGGAAGTTTTAAAATTTTATGTAATTTTTTTCTAAAATTATTTCTTTAATATAAACTAAACTCTTTAAGCATTAGACAAAATAATTTAAGCCACACTTACTATCTAAAAAACTATAAAGCTCTAAAATAGTTTTATTTTTAAGCTCTACTTTATTTTTAATTAATAATTTTACAGTCTTTACAAATCACACAACTCCATGTGGACAGCATAGAAGAAAATAATTGCACAGATGAAGAAAGAACAGAATTTTGCAGAAAATTTGCAAAACTTGTTCAACATGTTGATATGATTCTTAATCATAATTCTGTTGTTTTGGTGCATTGCAAGTAAGTTACTTTGTTTTAGAAATTTAATTAAATTTCGCAAGCCTAAACTGTTTCAAACTTTTAAGTGCATAAAAAAATGCAAACTAGTTGTTTTAGTTTCAACTTGCTTTTAGTATTAAACGACTTAAGCTTTTAATATTATACAGATTTTAAAAGCATAAACTATACTTACGTTTTAAAAATAGAAACTTTTTATAAAACCATTCTTACAACAACTAAATGTTTTAACATGTCTGTCGAAAAAGGAAAATAATCGCACTTTAAAACTAAAAAAACTTTTAAATACTTTTAGTGATACTAATTTATAAATAACTTAATTGACTAATAAACAGAGACGGATCAAGCTACAGCGGATTATTTTGCGCCATCTTGCAGTTAAATGAAAGACTTCAAATGGAAGGTAAAGCTGATGTCTTCACAACTGTCAAAGATTTGAGGGATATGAGACCTCTAGTGGTCAGAAATATTGTAAGTCTACTTTATTAGACAACTAATGAAAGAATTAAAACAATTTATTACTTTTTTGTCACAACTGTTCAGACAATATCAAAGCTAATTAAGTAAATTATTTGTTAGTAAAACAAAATTTATTTGGTGTAATAAATCAAATATGCTAAACGAACTAACCTTAGCTGTAATAAATATGAGATTTATAGCATAATTTACCACATATACGTTTTTAAAACCATATAAATTATTTTTATTACCGTGCTTTTTATTTACATTACTTATTTGTTTTAATCTGTTACACGCAAGCGTTATTTGTTATAAGTAATCTACAAAGCTAATTAGTATTAAAAAAATATATTTTAACTTTTTTACAAAAACTTTACAGAATGACAAATTATAAATAAACAACTAACTTTTCTTTATGTTACCACTTTTAAAGCTTAGTTTATTACATTTAAGTTAATAAGTATAATCTGCATTTCACCTTATGCTGTAAAGGGTTGAATAGGAAACTATAACACTTTTTTAATTTCAAAATTATGACCTTTCGTTTTTGTTCTAACTGTTTAGTGTTTCTATTATATTTACCAAAAATTTGCCTTTTAGCTTATACTATAATTATCAAAACATTTAAAATTTACTCTAATTTTTTATACAGGAACTTTATAGCTTATGCTGGGATATAACTGAACATTTTATTCAACCTCTACAAACTTATGTAAACTTGAACATTTAAAAACTTTCTGTTAAAAAAAAATTAATTGATTCACGTTTAATTTTCTTTTATTCATGTAATTTCCTATTGGTTGAAGGAGTAATTATCTTTGAGTTGTGCTTCTATTAAAATATTATTTTTGTAATAGACATAAACATATGACAACAAAGTTAGTTTAAAAGTTAAGTTGATTCACGTTTGTTTTTCTTTTGAACACCAAATCTAGTTTATGTTTGTTTTTCTTTTAATCATGACAGTTTATTTTGGGGTTAAAGAGTAAATTTTTTAAATAGTTTTTGAAACAAATTACTACTTTTTATTTTCTACATGCTTTTAAAATTTATTTTAAACTAAAATTACTTGAAATTTTAGCAAACGTTAAACAAAATAGTTCTGAAAAAACTGTTCTTAAATTTTATTTCAGCTGTAAAACTTTATAATGTAACCTGAAGTTATGTGTTTTTTTTGAAGTTTAAACGTTTTTATTGCTTTTGAACTTTTGTTCGTAAAACTCTATTTTTTCTTATAAAAATGTTGGTAGTTTTAATTTGTTTAGCTATAAATACATTCTTAAAAGATTAATTTTTCAGATACAAACTAAATATGTAGTTGTTAAAAACAGTTTTCTTAAATACATTAATATTCGTATTTATATCAACTTCTTTATGTAACAAGCAATGTAATAAACAATATGCCTCATATTATACCGTGTGTAGTTTAATTAAATTTTATTAAACCTTATGTTCTGAACTTTGTTGTCCAACTAATACGGTACGGTAGGTTTTTTATGTATATAAATACTGTTTGACACTATACAAAAACAAAAAGGAGCTTATACAATCCCTATAAGACATTTTAATATAATTTAGCAATAAGATTACAAACCTAAAAAAACAAGTAATTTTTTTACTTACAAAAAACAAATTTTAAGTATTTTTGGTGCATAAACTCACAAAACATTTGAATATCTACTACAACAGTTTTATTATTTCGAAAAAAAGACTAATTTTGTTCTTTCTGCTTATTGACACTCAGGTTTTAGTATACTTAATTTTGACATAAGACCATACGCTATTTTTTAGTTTTAATTGTGAAACATAAAATAAAAATTATTTGAATATTAGGTTGCACAGAAAATTTAGTTTCAAGTACTGATATTACTTAAGACAAAAAAATACAAATAAAAATTAAAAAAAAACTTTAAACTCACAAAAGATTTATATTCCTAACAAAAAATTTTTACTATTTCTAAAAACACAATGTTATTTTTTCTGATAATTGATACTTTCTTTTGATTATATTTAACTTTGATATGAGCTTTAAACCATATAACACATATTTTTCGTTTTTGTTGTAAAACTTATAGTAAGAATTATTTAAATATTAGGTTGCACAAAGAACTTAGTTTCAAGTACTGATGGTAGCTACGATCATCTATCAGAAGGAACTTTTCAGTGCAAAAATTTAGAGCAATGTATTTATGATGCAAATACTGGTATCATTCAGCAAGACGCGTTGACAACTACATGTCAAGCTGACGCAAAATGGGAAAATGAAGATACTGTCGAATGCAAATCGTCAGAATATAGCATCAAACTCGAAAGATCGGTCGGTCAAGGTGATAATTGGGCAGTTGGTTATAAAGGTGATTTTTACACGGGAACTGTAAGCACAACTTTCATATATAGCTTTGGTTGGCAACTCGATAGCCAATTAGTTGAGTATCAGATCTCGGTAGCTGGAGGAGTTCTAACGTGTCCACCAGTAATTAAACAAACATATGAAGACATCAATTTTAACGTCAATTGTGCTGCTGGTAACGATGGGAGTGTAGTATCGTATCTGTCCATAGAAAACGATTTGAATGAAAAAACAACTTATAACATTAGCTTTTTTATATACGAAGGAGAAAACTGCGGTTACAAAAGCGAACTTAGAAGTTTTGAAGTACAAAGCTAGTTACTTGCACCTTATTGTTACGTAATTAAACAAGAGAAATAATAAATATTCAAATCTAATATATAACTATACGACATTTAATTTTTTATTAAAAAACTTATAAAAGTCTAATGAATAAAAAAATATAATTTAGATTGTCAAGTTGAACCTCCGATCAGTGTTAAAAACGAAAATGAAATATCAGAAGGAAATTACGACGACACAGGTGAATTTTCGTGCGATAATGGCGGTGAAGTGTTTAAAGTTGACAGTAGTCAAAACTTTGAAAAACTTGATAATCTTGATACAAGATGCGATTCAAACGGTGTTTGGATGAACTATAATTCATTGCAGTGTTGGTCAAGTACGTTTTATACATTTTAATTAATTTTATAAGTTTTAATAACTTTAAAGTATACGATTTCTTTATGCAGTCTTATAAATCGTAGTATAGTAGGATTGTCGTTAGACTAAAAACAATTATAGGACCAAATCAAGTGATTATAATTGGAACTTTTGAGTTAAAAGAAGAAGAAGGTAATGATGTTTTGTATACATGTAGTTATGATGCAGTCACTCCAAATGTCAATAAAGTTGAATTTTACATCGATAGTAAAAAATTAGATAACACTAAAGTTTGTGTGTTAATAAATTTTATACGTATTTTAGAGTAAACTTAATTCTTTTAATTTGTGATCAAATAGCATTTCACTCTTAGTAATTAAAACTAAGCCTGCCTTAAAATATCTGAAAAGTTTATTTGTTTTAATTTAACCTATTTGTTAATTTGACCTATTTGTTAAATAGGACCTGCAGCACGAAAAAAATTTTCGGTTTCTAATAACTTACTACAACAATAAGTACTAAACTAATAAGTTTAAATATGCATGTAAAATTTAAATATCTTTAATTATAAGGACTTTTGTATACCATAGTAAAATGAGAAATACAGAATACTTTAAAACTAAAAAAAGTCTTTTTAATTTAATTTAACTATAACTAGTTGCAGATAAAACTTTAGAAGCTGTTATTAATTAAACAATTGTCCTAGCTTTGTTTTAGCTGTGTAAAAGTTTTATTTATAAATTGAAATTAAATAAAATACTTATATCGAAACTACAATGTACTTATTAAAGGAAACGCTGACAAAGACTTTTACGAAGTATGACAACGGAAAAACAATTAGTTGTAGAGCATCTAATAGTTTAACCGATTATTACAATGAAACTGGTATTTCTTCTAATGTAGAAACTTTAAATGTTTATTGTGAGTTTTTATTATCTTCTTTTTTTTATAAACTATATTTGTAAATCAATCAAAAATCTGAGTGTTTTTAATTGTTTAAACTTTTTCCACATTATTTTTGAAGTTACTTTAACAGATAAAGCTGAAATAAACAGCATAAAAACTACAACCACTAAAGGAGTAGCCCAGATTGATAATGGTAATATTTACTTGAGATCAGACAAACAACTTAATGTTAATTGTGACGTTGATTCAAATCCTGAAGCAATTTGTGAATGGGTTTATGGTAATGAAGTACTTGAAGATAGTAGTTGTAACATTATGTTTGACCTGACTACTTCTAATTCATTGAAGTGTAAAGCTGAAAATTCCCAATATGCAAGTAATTTTGACGAAAGAAGTTTATTTGTTACAATAGTCGACGCTAATCGTTAGTTTATAAAGCATTTTTGTATTATATTTTGTAATATTTTTATCATTAAAGTTTATTTGTAAGATTTAATTCTGCTAAACTCTTTACTGATACCATGCTATCTATTTTATTGACAAACAACTTTGACTTAAGCAAGTTTAATGTATTGTCATACATATTTTAAATTGTATAAACTTTTTTATAGAAGTAGAGCCTCGTATGTTTTGAATGCATAATTTGCTGATCATTTATAGATAACAACTTTACTGTGCAGGTAAGCCAAAAATAAGTTCAAACAGCTCAATAGTAACTTTTAGTTACATTGTCAATGAAGGTGATTCATATGGGTTTTATTGTGACGTAGATTACTCAAATGAGCTTAATTCAACTATACAATGGATTTTACAAAACAACCAAATAACTAATAAAGAGAATATTACGATGGAAAATGTATCTGTTGAAGATGATAAAAGTTTGTATGAGTGCAAATATATAGATGCACTTGATAAAGACTCAACAAGTTTCACATTGAATGTTCAGTGTAAGTAGATTTATTTTTAGTTTACCTATTGTGTAAAATTATGTTTTTAGAATAAAATATTGCTTAATTGTAAACTAATTTACATTTTACACACGTACTTTGTTATCTGTAGATTAGTAGTTTTAAAGTGTGCCTAACACAAACATTTACAAAGCCTTATTACTAATGAAAAAAAAAAAGAAAACATTACGGTTTTACTTAAATAACATAAAATAATTTCAAAATATTTAAGATTCTCCTAGAATACAAAATGGAGAGGAAGAACCAACTCAATGTGATTGGGCTGTGAATTCCACTGATGAATGTGTTTTACAATTTAATTGCAACCCAGCTGTAGAGTTGTTCACAATTATGAAAGGTAAATAATAGCTGATGCATGTTTCACTCAAGCATAGTAATAATTTTAAGTATGATTAGTAATAAGTAGTCTAATTTACTTATACAGAAAGATATATTATTAAAGAATATTTTATTTTTTTTACGTATACAAATGTTAATTTATCTAACCTCATATGCTATGTAATAATGTAATATTTAATTATAAGTTAAACTTATATTAATTTGAAGTTTATACATAATTTTAAAATCTGATTAAATTTTAAATTGTTTGTTGTTGCTTTAATAATCAATAAAATTTTAACTATAATTTTTTTAGGAACAGAGAATGTAACCACTGAATTCAGTTTAACTAGCAAATTCAAATTAGAAGAAAGAATAGAACTTGTATACGTAGAGAAAAAACTAAAGGTATTTCAATTTATAAAATTAAATTTTTCACAACATTTACAACAATAAAAAATTACAGGTTCAAAAAAACGACAGTGGTCAATACACATTAGTTGTTAAATCAGAATATTTTACTGATTCTCCGCCATTAAACATAAATTTCACAATAATTGTTGTTGATAAAATACCCGGAAATGAAACATCCGGATCAAATTTGGCTGTTATTATAAGTTGTTCGATTATTGGAGTTTTGATTGTTGTTATTATAGTAGGACTTTTTGTGTATAAAAAACGTAAAAGTTAGTTGGTTATTAGTATAGTTTTTTTAAAGTTATGTATAAAACTCCTTAATCGAGTGTAAAGAGTAAAAATGTTTTTTTAAGTATGTCATAATTTTGTATCCTATCTTTAAGAATTTTAAAACGAACTAGCTTGTTTTTACTGTATTCAGTTTAATATAAATTTTTCTAATATTACATAGAAAAATACACAATAAAATTAGTAGCTAAAAACTATCTTATGCCAATTTTATTGATGTAAAAGCAAACGTATGTGTACTTAACAAACAATTATTGAGCTAAGTACTTGAACTTGAATTCATTAAGTAAGCATAGATTTTGAAATATTGTCAATAAGTTGACTTAGTTAAAGTTGTAAAATTTCATATAACTTTGTTTCTTGTAGTTCGTTATTTATGTTTTTAAACCTTTTTTTAGTCAAAATTTTTTGGGATTCTAAATAAATTAACTTTATAAACAGGCTTTAAAAATAACCAAAACAAAACAGAAAGCTACAATGCTGGAAACGAAAATAAAGGTAAAAAATTGTAAAGTTTAAAAATTAAATAATTTCAAAGTAAGTTATGTTTAGCTTTTTTCTAAAAATACTTCTGTAAAACAACCTTATTTCTAATTAACATTATAAAAACTGACTAAATATTTTTCAGGTTTCCATGAGTACGAAACAATTAACGATAAAGTTTTAAAAGCCAAAGGTAATTAGTTAAATACAACATAAAAAAAAGCATTTAAAACAAGCTGTAAACTTTTACTAGTTGATACTTGTTTATTTGCTTTCTTTTAAACATTTAAGATATCTAACAAAAAATTAAACTTAACAAAATGTTAGGCGAATTAATTTAATATCTTAAAAACTTAACTTTTTATTTTGTAACAGTAAAAGCATTATAGCAAAATTTGTAGCTAATAAAACTTAGGACAATTCAAAATAGCTTTGATGTCTTTAATGGTCTTACATTGTTAAAGTTTAGCGTAGTTGTTTGTAGTTATCAACAGATCAAACAAATAAGTTACAAGTTTGAGGAACAAAATAACTTAAAAAATGTTGAAATGTTGCAAAAAAATTTTAAACTTTTTAAAATTTTTAAAGTTTTTCTGCGACATTTCAACATTTTTTAAGTTATTTTGTCAATAAATTTAAGTGAAGCTGTTTTAAAATGAACAGTGAGGTATTGAAAAAAAACTTGTCGTCATTGTCAAACAAAATTACTTTACAAACCTACGGCATTTGCTATGTTGCAAATTAATATCAAAGAAATTTATTGATTATTTATCTAATTATTTACAAAAAAAAAATGACAATTAGTAAAATATGATTTAGAAAATTTCAATTTTTTTAATTTACTCACAATACGATAATTTTTTTCTAAAACCAACGATTTAAGTTTTATTTTATTAAGCAAAACAGAACAAAACAGTATATTAAATAGTTTTTGAATTTTTTGAATATTTACGACCATAAAATTTTATGTAAAAAAGTGAGTTGCAAAAATAAGATTGTTAATTTTTTACTTAAAACAAACTTACGATACGATATTATATTTTCTAAAATCTTATTTAATCTAAATAATCTAAGTTCTAACTTTAATTTATTTTCTATAAATGTCTATACGGTAAAAACTAAACTATGCACTTTTCTTAATATATATAATGTTTTAGCGCTACCAATGAAATTATTATAAATTCAGAGTTTATGTTTTTATAGTTTTACATTAAAATTTATAATTTTCTATTGTTATTTAAAATGTTATTCATTTTTAAGACACATACGATGTACCAAAACAAAGAAATATTCGAATGGTTAATTATGAAAATGTAAACCCAACTAAAAATATGATAAAAGGTATAAATTATTTGTGCAATTATAAAGTATCTATAATTTCTTAAAAACTATAAATGTAAATGTACTTTTATAAACTTTTGTTAACAGCTTTAAACAAGCATAAAGTTTTTTCATATTGAAAACAAAATTAGTAAAACATAAATTTTTTTTAAAGAAAAACAAGTTCATCCATTATATTATAAATAAATAAGAAAAATTAAGCATCAATAAAATAAACTTTTTTGTTTTGAAAAAAGTGTTGTTGATATATATTTTTTTAAAGAAACTGATCTTACAATTGATGAGTTTATGAAAATCAGAATGGATAAAAACAGGTTACACACTTATTTACCTTATTTTATAAATTAAAGGGCAATAAAAAGGCAATTTTACTTTATACACTTTTTGACCCAACTTAAAAAAAATTACTTTAGTTGAATAAAATAGTAAAATTTTTATATACATCTGAACCAAAATCTAAAGTAAGCAAATTTTAATTAAGTTATTTTTGTAAAACACTTTATTAGTTTTTATATCATTTTAAACACTTCGTAGAGCATCTACACTTAAAACATTTTAAACTAAAAAGTTATTGGTTTCTAAATAGAATAACTTAAACCTAACCACCAGATTCAATACAAGAATAAAAGAAGAATTTAATAAGTTAAACTTGATTCCAGTAACTAATGACGCACGAAATTTAGCTAGAAGAAGAGACGTTAAATTATTTAACAGAGATCCACAAGTTCTTCCTTGTTCGTTTAATTGAATAATTCATTTTATAAAGTTTAAATAATATTTTGAGATTTATTTTATCTTCTAACTAGTTAAAAGTGAATACTTTTAATTTTCTTAAACTTTAAATAGTCTACTTTTAAACCCAGCACCAGCTTAACTTTTATGCATTATTATAACAAATAAATTTTATCATAGTATTTGGTTTTAATTACAAGTTTCTTTTTAAAGCTTAATTTTAAGCGTTTTTATGTCACAAAACAGATGACAAAACAAGAGTAATGTCATCAATAAACACAAAACCTGGAGAAGAAAACTATTTAAATGCTTCTTGGATTGAGGTTGGTTTTATTTAGATTCAAAAATAATTAATTAATTTTATTTGAAATAAAAACGTTTTATCTATTATATTTGTCTTCAATTATGACGGCATGTCATAATTTGAGTCCTGGACATGACTTTAAACTGTTCTGGTGCATGACTCGATAACCGAAAGGTTTTTTCGTGCACCAGGTCCTTGGACCAAAGTTTTTGAGTGTTTTTGTCGTACAATAAGCAATATAATATTAGAGTTTTTTGTAAACTAAAACAGTACAAAACTTATTGTGATTTAAAGTACAAAAAGAATTATTTTAAAGTTACAACAACATGTTGTTCAATTATTTTAAGTTTAAAAGTAATAACTGTTCGGCAGGCATTTTGTCGTCAGTTCAAGGGCCTAATTTCGAAAATAAAAACTTTTGCGGGCGCAGTTATAGTCTAAGTTAGAACTTTTTTCTCTATTTTTCAAACCTCAAATCAACTATACCTATGACAACTTTTCGCTTTTTGTTTTCGATTCAAGAACATCAATGTGTAAATTTCAATACTTTTTTACCACACATCTTGCTTGCGGGCCTTAGTTTGCTCTTCACTGAACTAGATTAAATTAGTTTAAAGACTAGAAAAAAATAACTAATAAATTTAGATGAAAAACGTTATTAGATCCTTTATGTTTTCACTTACAGAGCTTTCGAGATAACCGAAAAGCAATTTGTGCCCAGACTCCTATTCCTTCAACAATGGAAAAATTTATAAACGCCATAATCGAACATAAAACCACGTTGGTTGTATCTATTGGAAATGTTAGTTAAACTTGTGTATTAGTGTAAAATTCATAAACGCCATAATCGAACATAAAACCACGTTGGTTGTATATATTGGAAATGTTAGTTTTTAAAATTCTCTTTTTTTTTAAGTTGTTCTTATATTGTGTATAAAGGTTATTTTCGTATTTTTATTAAGTATAGCTTTTTTTATATTAAATCTGTAGTTTAAAAAAAGTTTGACTAAAGTTTTATATGCAAAGAAAACCTACTTAACATATAAAATATACATGAAATTCAAAAATAAAGTTCAAATACATACAATTTTTTTTAATCAGTATTTAAACACAACAGGAACAAGATGGAATATTTTGGCCGAATAAAGTTGGAAAAATTTTCTACAGTGGAAATTCTTCTGTTGAGTTGTTAGAAGAAACTAAAGATGAAATATTTACTAAAAGAAAAATGAACATTACAAGTACTGGATATCAAACTAAAGTTAGTTGAAATGATTTTATTTTCATATAGGTAATCAAATAAAAACTAGTTTGTATATGAGCTGTACTTGAATCAGATTAAAATGATTGTTATAAACTTTTTTTTAATGAATAAGTTTGCATTTAATAAAGGCATTTCGAAGAACTGAACTTGATGTTTCAATTTGCTAGTTAAAGTTTGACTAAAAAAAATATGTCTTTAAAAATTAAACTAACAATCAACGTGTTTAAAAAGTTAAAATTTTACTTTTATCTAAGATAAAACTGATAATTGTACACAAAAAAACCATATAGCATTTTTTCGTTCGCTGGTACAAACAGTAAGGCTACTACCTTTTTAAATAAATTGTTTTAGAAAGTTGTTAATTTTGAGAAGTTTTACACTTCAAACTAATTAAGTTCTAAAACTTTAAAAAAAAATTTTCTTTAAACTTTAATAAGCTCTATAAACAATAGACAATCATTTTTAAGCCAAACTTATAATCTCAGACAACAAAAACCTCTAAAACAACAATTTCTAATTACTTAAATTTAATATTTTACAGTCTTTACAAGTCACACAACTACATGTGGACAGCATGAATGAAAATAATTGCACAAACGAAGAAAAAGCAGAATTTTGCAGAAAACTTGCAAAACTTGTTCAACATGTTGATATGATTCTTAATCATAATTCTGTTGTTATGGTGCATTGCAAGTAAGTTGTTTTGATTTTGAGCTTCTCAAATATACTTTATAACTTGACTACTGTTTGTTTTAGTAAACGACAGAGTTTTCAAGCTTAATAGTTATTAAAGAGTAACTACTTAGTTTTATATTTTAAACTGCTAAATACTTTTTAGCCGTTTTTAAACAACTTTATATTAAAGTGGTTTTTTAGGTAATTTTATTTAATTTGTATTAAGTATATAGTTCTTATATAAATAAGAAAATCATTACAATAAACAGAGACGGATCACGCTACAGTGGACTACTTTGCGCCCTCTTGCAGATAAATGAAAGACTTCAAATGGAAAGTAAAGCTGATGTCTTCACAACTGTCAAAGATTTGAGGGATATGAGACCTCTAATGGTCAGAAATCAAGTAAGTTTCATTTTCTTAATAAAGTTTAATATTTATTAATATTTGTTATTATTTTTGTCAAAGCTATTAAAAAATATGTTTTTATATAAAAGAAAAACGTATAAAAGCTAAATTGAATATGTTTTAGGCAAAAAACTAACAGTTGTTTGTTTTAATGTTTAAATTTGTTTATTTTCATAAATCCAATGTGCTAAATATAAAAAAAATAGTTTTAACAAACTTTCAACATATAACTTCTTGTCTTAGAGATTTGTCTATAATTTGTAATTAAGTGACCTTATCTACCTAAATATTTTTATTTTTGTCTCAATTTAAGCGTTTTGTTGAAAACAGTTTCTAGAAATAGTACTATTAATCTAAAAACTAAATATGTGTATTTTTTAAAAATACAGGCATAACTGAACAAAAGTGTTTATTAAATCCAATCGTTTCCAAAATTAAATTAAATTAGATAAACAAATTTTAAGCTTTGAACATTACAAAAGTAAACACTTGAACTTGCGGTAGGACGTTACAAGCTTTTTATTGATAGTTTATCTAATAAATCGACTTAAACTAACGTTAATATTATACTTAGTTTCACATAACATAATAAAATTTCTTTAAATTTTTATTTTTACAGGAATTGTACAGTCTATGCTGGGAAATAACCGAACAATTCATTCTATCGCTACATACTTATGAAGTTGAAATATAGTTAAAACGCCATAAATTTATTTAAAATACAGTTTAATTTTGTTTATTTACGTTTCATTATAATAAAAGAATATTAGATATAATCGAAAAATAAGTATAACTATCAAAAATCTTAATAACTATTTTTTATTTCTAATATACTTTTTAAAATTTTCTTAACTTACTTTATGAAAAGTATTTATGAGGATTTTTTGTCAGAGTTGTTTTTAATTGCATTACTTTATAATGTAGTCTTAACTCGATTAATTTTTTTTTAATTGAAATTCTTAATCGCTTTTTTAATATTTGTTTGTAAAACTCATAGTAGTCTTAGTTTACTAACTACGAAAAACAGAATGCAATATTTTTTGAAAAAAAAAAGTTTTATAATATTTTATGGCGCAAACATAAAGTTTACAAACTATTAAATTAAATATTCTTTTTGTTTTACATGTATTTTTTTAGAAAACCATATTTTATTTAAAAAACAATATGTCTCAGATAACTTTTGAATTTTATTATCAGTCATTTTAATGCTTTTTTGAAATAAAAATTTACTTGTTTGTTGTTCTTAAAACTTTTATTATTTCATTGCATAAATAACACATAATAAGTTTCTCAAAACTAATTGAAAGTTATGATATTTTAACAATTATGAACTTTTAAATTCAAGGTAACAAATATTGAACGCATTTAATAAATACTTTAAAACAGCGGTCAATAGTCCTTTATAACTAACAGGCAAATTTTTATAGATTTCGGGCCGCTTTGTGTAAAAAACGTTTTCTGTGGACTGCATTTATTAGCTTAATTGCTTAGATATATGAAAAATACTTTTAAACAATTCTTAAAGCCAAAATGTGTTAAAACAAACAATAATACAGCGCTTGTAGTTCTAATTATTAAATCAAAAGTCTCATAGTAAGTTTTTACCACAGACTTTTTTTTAAATTGATGTTGTTTTTAGCTGAAAGTACATTGCGAGCAGCATTTTTTTGCTTTGCAAGCTTCAGTTTGCTGACCCTGAATTATGATATTAAATTAAAACTATTTTTCTAACAATTTGTAAACTTAGTTATAAGGCTGACTTTAAACCGTTTACTTTTATATTAAAATAAAAACATACTTTTCTTTCCAAATCATCTAAAACTTTTTATGTATATTACTCAAAATGCATGTTTTCAAAACTTTAAACTAACATCGACACAAAACATACGTTTTTTAAACATGGTTTGAGACAAAATACATATAACAATTAACATAGTCGTCGAAAGTAAACTAAAAGTGAACTATATCTGATAAACTTTTTTTCATAAAGTAAGTAAAAATTTTTTTAAATAAACTTAAAAACTTAATAAAAAGTTTTTACTAACATGTTTTTTTTAAACAGTTTGTTTATTAGGATTGTATTTACTATTAAGAGTTTTTTTTTTTAAATTGTTTAGTTTTGATCATTAGTTCTCTTTTTTTTTTAAGTCTGAGTAGTGTAAACCATTATTATATTATTCTGTACATAGTAAAAATGTTTATTTTTATTTTTTTATATAAGTTTTTCTAATCAATTATCTAAAGAATCAAAAGAAAATACTACTAAACAGTTTTTTACAAAATAATTTATAACAGCTCGTAGTACAGTAAAAAACTTTAAGTTAGTGTTTGTTCAAATTTTTAGTCAAGACTTAAAATTAATTTATTTTTAAAGTTTAATGAATACAACTGATGTAAATTTTTTAATTGTGAAATATATTTAACAAACTTATTTATCCATAAATTGTAAAAAAAGGTGGTCGTTAACACAACAAAAACTTTAAGCACAAAGAGATTTTTTTATTTATAAATTCTTCTGATCTCTGACGGTAAGCTTTCATTAGGTAACTAATGTTACTATTAGTACATAAATCAAACTGAAGTCAAAAATAAATTTATCTTAATTCTTTTTAAACTAATACCTAAACTAATGGAAATATGTTAATATTGTTTGTTAAGTTAGTTAAATACTTAAACAATTATACGTTTATACAAACTAACTCTTGGTACAATGACTTACTTGTTAATCAAGTATTACGTTTTAAGGTTACTGATAGTATATCATGAGAGAACAGTAAAACAACCCAACTAAGTTTTTCTAATAGTCTAAATATCCATCATTTTATATTTATATAAAACAAAAATCTAGTTAAATAATGATTCATTTATTTATTATGTATCTTATTATAAATACGAAACATACTAGTTAAAAACGTTTTATATAAGCTATAACGGTTTTGTTAATTTGAAACAACGAGAAAGTATTTACTTATACTGTCCTACGCTTGTAATAAAACATCGGGTTATTTGTTTTATCACACAGTAAATTTCGTTATTCATTAACAAATAAAAGATAACTGGTTGCTAATTTTAGTTCACTTTTAGTAGTTTAGGTATTGTTGTTTTATATTAGTTTGTAAGGATAGTTTTCAATAACAAATAGTATTCCTTATTTTCAAGTTTGTACTTTGTTTTAAACTTGTGTTTTAAATCTACAAAAACAAACACGTCAACATAATTTTTATTTACATACAAGTTTAATTCAAACTATTAGTTTTAATTTATAGACTTAAAATAAATGTAAATTTTGTAGTATAACTTTGTTAATTTTATAAAAAATATAAATGCTTATAATTTATAAACATGTAGTAATTGTAACAGATAAAACTGTTTAGTTAAGAGTAAAACTCAAATATGCTTTAGAAAGAAAACAAAATGATCAATGTCGTACAAAAGTCCGTCTTTCAGCTTTATTTAGTCTTAATTCTTTGTTTCAGTTTAGCCAAAGGTAATACTATTATTTATAATAAATTTCTGAAAAAGTAAGTGGTGATATAAGAAAGCTATTTTTTCAATATTAAAACTTGAAATATTCAAACTCTATACACAAAGTATTTTCAAAATTTATCTAAAAATAACAAACACATTTTTCACTTTTTTTAGGTAAAAATTTTAAGCAAGTGATAAAAATTTTCTTTTATTATTATTAAAACTTAACAAAAAAAACATTTGATAGTTGTATATTAATAATTTAAAAGTAGATTACACTTTAATATTTAAAATTACTACTTGTAAGTTTTTAAAATTGGCTTTTAAACTTGTGTAAAACATGATACTTTGAAGCTTGTTTACAAAGAATATTTTTTATTAGTTACACTTTTGAAATTATTATTTCGAACATATAAAGCGTTTATATAACTTATAGCCATACAGTATGTTTTATAAAATCTAGAGTAAATGTACATTTAAGTTTTATAACAAAAAATACTTCCAGCTATAACAAAGAGTTTAAAGAGTTGTAGCTATTTTTTGTACTTTTTTTAAGTACACTGTTTGTATAACAACTATTTTAAACTATAGGACTTAGTATTAAAACTTTTTCGATTATGTTGGCTTAAGAATCAATAGTTTACTTGAGAAAATTATTTGATAAAATTATCGTTTAAAGTGTTTTAAGATATTCAGTTATATAATATCCAATCAAAAAAAGTTATTGTATAAATTTGTCAAAAAAAGATTTAGAGTTAAAAACTTATTTAGAAATAACAAATTAAAATGAAAAAATTCAAAAAGAATATAAAAATATCTTAGAGTTAACAAGTTTAAGAAACACCGCTTGTAGTGTATTAAAAGTTTGATTAGGAAATTTTAACACATGTAAATATTTTACAACTGTTTTATCAGTAAAATTAAAATATTTACAACTAGGCGAACTTACGTTGAGTCGCTGTTATGGAACTGAAACTTCAAATGAGGATAATAAAGATACTTGGGCGACAGGGTATACAGGAAACTTTTATGAAGCAACTTTCAATCAAAAACCATTAAATTTCCAGTGGAAGTTTGCTGGGAAAATCGTTGACTGCTCTAACGAAGGATTTTCTAATTGCAACTGTGCGGACAATGATCTTTTTACTGTAACATGTAATAATTCAAATATCAATTACAAGACGACGATGGTGCTTAGTAGAAAAATAATTGATAGCGATGATGTCAACCAACCAGTTGTAATTAGAAAGGGAACAAATGGTATCGGAGAAAATCAAGACCAACTTGTATTATTTTCAGGTATTTTTTTCAAATTTTAATGGTAATATTACAGTTTTTGATAACTAAAGCTTCTAACTATCAATAGTTATATTTAATTTATAGTTATTTATGTTATTAATTTCGAGGTTGCACAACTATTCAAATTCTTTATAAAACAGAGGCTGTATCACAAAGAGTTATTTTTTTTTTGATTAAAAATACGGTTGTAACCTTTTTAATTAACTACAATTGTTTTTTTTTTTTTTTGATTTCTGAATATTTTTATAACGTTTTTTAGATATGGCTAAAATAAGTTTTTAATGTACTAACTTTGAGTAGTTTTGAACTTATCTTTTATTTTATATGTCTTTGATTTTTTTTTAATGTCATAATATTATTAACTAGGTCTATAACCGCTTTTTTATTCTTTTCAAATATAGGTTATTTTGTTCATATTATTTATAAGTTGTCGGAGATGTCGAAGTTAGAATTGTTCGAATTTAAGTTGTCATTATAATTGAACTACAACCTATTTTATTATATTATACTCAAGTACTTTTTTAATTAGCTATTAACAATTATTGCAAATAAAAATTTATTGATGTTTTAAATTTTGTATTTTTTTAGCCATTTAATTAAGAAGTATTCTAATTTTATATTGAGGAATTTTTAGAAGAACTCTACAGAGCTATTACAATCTAGTTGTACAAGCGATCTTCTTTTGTTTATCTGAAAGTTTATTAACAAATCGAATGGCTTTTTTAATATTTTCAAAAATTTTCAAACCTAAAAATGTGTAATATTTTTTTTATGAACTTTCTGATAAAAATTAATTGCAAACAAAAATTTTATTTATCCGTCTTCGAAAAAAAACATTCTATAACTACTATACTTTTTTATCTAACAAATTCAGTATAATTTTTTCTTAATGTTTATATTTTTAAATATTTATATAATAGATCCTATTTATACATATATATATATAAGAATTTTACATTATAGATAAGTGCATAACAATTTTATCAGTATTTCTTCGTTGTAACTGGTCCGTATTATCGTTGTTTGTAAATTAGAACATTTAGATTTACATATCTATAAATTTTTGTTTAATAAGAATTTTTTTAAATCTTTATAAATTGGCAAAATAACTTCTAAATTTTAACAAAGAAAAATAACTTCTTAACCACAAGCTTTGAATTCAGTTTGCCCTAAAGAAAAGGTTAGTAGCACGAGCGGAAATTACGAGTACGGGGCAAAAGGTGTGTTCCAGTGCGAAAATAATGAGAAATGCATCTACGTAAGCAATAGTGACGATAGTTTGAGCGATATTCAAAATACAACATGCGGTCCTGACGCTAAATGGCTAAATGAGGATTCAGTTGAATGTAAACAGACTGATTATGACATCACACTCGAGAGATCGGTCGGTGAAGGTAATGGCTGGGCAGTTGGCTATAAGGGTGTTTTTTACATGGGGACAATAAGTACTTTGGCTTTCCATAGGTTTGGGTGGCAATTAGACGAAGAACTTGTTGAATTTTCAGTTGTTATAAGTCAGGGAGTAGTGACATGTTCAAAAATAGGTGAACAAACACCTAACAGCTACTTTAGTATGACTTGTTATGAAGGTGATGAAAGTGGGAGCTTTGTATCAAGTTTATCACTAGTCACCGAACTAACAGAAGAAACGAGTCACACAATAACATTTTTCGTTTACAAAGAACAGAATTGCGGTTATAAAAGTGTATCTTACAATTTTACAATACAGGGTAAGTTTTTAAACGATTCTTTTTTAAGATTCTTTTTTTATATTTCTCAACTTTTAAAATTTTTGCAAACTTACAATTAAACTTAAACATATTTTTCTTGAAGTTGACACAAACATAGTATATAGTGGAAGTACAAATTCACATTAAGGTTGTGAAGTTAGTTCTTCTGTCAGTGTTATTGATGAAAACGGGAAAGAAATAACAAAAGGAAAATATGAAGACAATGGCAAATTTTCCTGTGCAAACGAAGGTGAAATTTTTGATGTAGAAAACCCAGAAAATATTCAAAAAGTTAACGATCCGAGCACAACTTGTACTGCTAATGGAAATTGGAATAATTACAATTCATTTTTGCAATGTTGGTATGGTAAGTATCATTTAGATTAATGTTACAAAACAAAAAATAAAAATGCTTAATAAGATAAGGAAATAATAATAAATATTCATAAAAACATTGAAACACATATCACTATATTAAAACTTTTCATCAGAACCCAAACAAGTTGTTATTAATGGAACTTTCGAATTAAAAGAAGAAAATGGTGATAATGTTGAATTTACATGTAGTTATGCTACAGTGACTCCAAATGTCGATAAAGTTGAGTTCAATATTGGTGATGGAGTTATGGGTAGTACTGAAGTTAGTATGTTTTTAGCTTTGTAAACGTAGTTTAGTAGAAACTTTACATTAGGTATTAAAAAAATCCTAATTTATTTGTTTACTAGTAATTATGCTAACCTTTGCCCTTATTTTTTATACATAGTTTTTCTGTTTTATCTGGGCCTAAAAACTGCTGTTATCTTACTGTAACTATAGCTACCAAACTACAACATTTAATTTAATATGCTAAAACTAAATATCTTAATTAAAATTACTGCTGGTTGTCATTAATAAAATTCAAAACAAAGTAAGTATTAAAAAAAAACTAATCGATCGTGTTTAAAGTCAGAGGCAGTAAAAATTTAACCATTTTTCGTTGTTATTTACTGATAATTACTTTTTTTGTTGAGCAATAAAAAAGAAATTTTTAGTAAATATTGTGTTTAACTACAATACTTTCAACCGATATTAAAACGTATTTACTGATCATTACCTTAAGGAAACACTAACAACAAATATAACAAGATATGACAACGGAAAAAAAATAAGTTGTACAGCATCTAATGATTTTACTGACTTTAATAGTAATCCTGGTATTTCGTCTGATGAAGAAACTTTGATTGTTTATTGTAAGTTTTTTCTTATACTTATTTGGTTCTTAAACAAAATTTATAAAATTAATCATACACGTAATTTAAAAAAAAAATTACCAGATAAGGCTAAAATAAGCAGCATAACAACGCAAAATAATGAGGGCGTAGCTCAATTGGAAAATGATAATGTTTATTTGAGATCAGATAAACAACTATCTGTAAGTTGTGATGTTGACTCAAATCCTGATGCTAGTTGTGAATGGGATTATGAAAATGAAATAATTGAAAGTAGTGGTTGTAACGCACAGCTTGATATAACCAGTTCGAGTTTAGTGAAGTGCAAAGCTAAAAATTCTCAATATGAAAATGAACTTGATGAAAGAAGTTTGTATGTTACAGTAGTCGATTCTAATCGTAAGTTATAAGTTATTTTTATTTTGTTGAGAATGATATGTTTACTTAGTTTTTGTTGCACCGCTGTGTTTGTCTTTGTTTTATAGTTTTGTATTTTTAATTTGTTTAATTTTTGCGCACAGCTCGCATAGCCAATTTAGAATGATAGCGGGCTTTTTATCAACTATTATATACTTTTACCATTTAAGTTGTAATTTGTAAACTTAAGATCCGATAGTTTTTATATGTATAAATATTTTCAATATCTATTTCTGAAAACAAGCATGTATTTAAATCAAGTTATTATTTATTTTTAATTGATGAATATACTTAAATATAGTTTTATTAATGTCATACAATTTTAGGTGAATATTTTCTAACAATTAAATTAAATGCACAGGTAAGCCAAAAATAACTTCAAACAACGCAACAATAGCTACTAATTACATTGTTAAAGAAGGTGATTCATCTGAGTTTTATTGTGACGTAAAATACTCAAGTGAGCTCAGTTCAACAGTACAATGGATTTTACCGAACAACCAAATAACTAATAAAGAGAATATTACGATACAAAATATAGCTGTTGAGGATGATAAAAGTTTGTACGAATGCAAATATAAGGATGCACTTGATGAAGACTCGACAAGTTTTACATTAAATGTTCAGTGTAAGTAAATTTGTTTTTTAGTTTACTTGGTATGTAAATTAAAATATTTTCTAAATAAATATTGACTTTAGAAGAGGTTGTCTTAAAACTTACCTTGATTTTATTTTTGTTTGTAGATTAGTAATTTTTCGGCGAATTTTTTTTTAATTCATAAAGTTTATTACCACTACATGTAAAAATGCGTTACTTTTTTAGTTAAAATACACAAAACTTCAAAATTTTAAAGATTTTCCTAGGATACCAAATGGAGAAGATTTAGAACCAACTCAATGTGATTTGGCTGTGAATTCCACTGATGAATGTGTTTTACAGTTTAATTGTAATCCAGCTGCTGAAATATTTACAATTATGAAAGGTATCAGCAGTTACATTAGTACAAACCATTTAGTATAGTCATGAAAACTTAGTGTGTTTACTGGGCTAAAACCTTAGTCTAGTGTATTGAAAAAAAAAACTATGAAAATAGTTTTCAAATGCTTTACTTTTTCAACCTACAACATGTTTAGTAATTAACTTATGTAGTGTAAGAAAAAGTTCAATTGATTTTTCTACAGTTGCAGGTAACACAAAAGTTTTAAGATTTAAATATTTAATTTTATTAATAAGTTTTTTTAAACCAACACTTTTAGGAACTGAAAATGTAACAACTAAATTCGTTATTACTAGCAAATTTGAATTAGAAGAAAGAACAGAACTTGTATACGTGAATAAAAAACAAAAGGTATTTTAAACTACCTAAAAAAAGGCAATTAGCTCTAAATGAGTACAAAATAATTACTAAGCAAACATTCCAGGTTAAACAAAGCGATAGTGGTGATTATACACTAGTTGTTAGATCTAGTTATTTTGCTGAATCTTCACCTTTAAATATCAACTTTACGATCAATGTTGTTGATAAAACACCCGGAGGTGGAACTAATTCAAACTTGGCTGTTATCATAAGTTGTTCGGTTGTTGGAGTTTTGATTGTTTTGATTGTAATTGGATTTTTCGTCCGTAAAAAGTATTACAAAAAAGGTAAGTTTTGTATCCTACTATTGTATTTGTAGTTTTTCTACATTTCAGATTATTAGTTTGTGATTACTAGTTTCTCAAAAAATTTTTAATTTCAGGAAACTACGAAGACCAACAAGGTAAGTTTTATATTATTTGTTAACTATAAATTGCTTATAAAATAAACAATTAAAAAAAGATTTTAATTTGCAGCACAAGAAAATTTCAATTTGTCACTTAGATCGTCAAGTAGTTTAATTTTATTGTCTAAAAATGTCGAATAGTAATTGTTAACTCTTAGTAGTTTTTTATTTATTTATTTAAATAACTAATAAAACATCTGACAAATAATAAAACAAGTAGTTTAATTTATACTAGCTATAAAAAATGTAGAATAATAGTTAAATTTTGCTAATTTTTTTAATTTATTTATACAAGTAATAAAATCTGCCACTTTTAAGCTAATTTAGTTTAAAGAAATGTAAAACAAATAATGCTTTAGTTTATAGTTTCGCATGAATAAAACGACTAAAACAATTAATTTCAAAAATATAAAACTTTGACTAATTTTATTCAGGTAAGAGTAGTAAGAAAGAAAAAACAACGGCATCTGATTTACTGAAGAAAATAAAAAGTAAGTTAAATAGTGTTAAAAACGTAAAAACTTTGTAAAAAAATTAAAACTTATTTATAAACCAATCTACTTGAGATTTAAGTTTTATTAAGAAAAAACTTTTAAGTTGTCCTATTTGCCTTCAATTGTATTTACAATAAGAGTTATGCCATATTCTTAAAGAGTAAGTAAACAAATAGTTTTTTTTAATAACCTCATACTAAGTGTCTTATTTTACATTTGTGTGTGTTAGTTTTTTAAGTTATTTATTGTTATTTAAATTGAATAAACAGGTTCAATAAAGCGTCAAAGTAAAAAATCTTCAACAAAATCACATACTGAAAAAGATAATAAAGGTAGTTAGTTATAGTAGCACGTTAATATAAAACATACATATAGATCAGCAACTCAGCATTGTATTGCAATAAGGAAGTATTTTCATTTTAGATATTTTGAACAAATATAAAATTAATAAATTGCATATATTTTTTATTTTTTACAGCTTTTTCAAACAATGAAGCACCATATGAAGAAGATTACACGATTGTTAAAATAAAAGACTTAAAAGAAGATCAAAGTAAAATTTAAATTAGTTGTATCATTAGTATATATTTTATAAGGAAATGTATTTTTTTTATAACAATAACCTTTCGAAACTAAACTAATTTAAAACTACGGACTTAAAACTTAGAAAATAACATTTTTTAGGCAAAGCAATTAGTCAACAAAAATATCTTTGTTCAATACGTAAAGTAAATCAAACATTTTTTGTGAACATAATAAAACTTTTGTATCAATTTGCTAAACACTCGTTTGTAACAAATTACTTATTTTGAAATAAATAAAAAATAATCTCCCATATCTCAAGACAAATGTTTAACGTGTTTAAAACAAACAAAGACACTTGAAAGTAAATTAATTAACCAATATAACTTTCAAATTAATTAATCAAAAACAAGTGAACAAAATAAACATTGTTTATATTTCAGAACAAAGAGATATCCATCCTTCACCAGACATAGAAGAAGATACTGAAGGTTAATACATTTAATACAATATTTTTGTTTTAAACTAAATAATCCTTCTTGTACAATTTTTATTTGCTTGTTTTCTCATTAATTTTTAAAATTTAAACATCTTAACACTTGTTGGCTGATACTTATGTAAGAGAAGGAAAAGTAAAACGTTTGCTAAATGAAATATCTTGTTAAGCTTTTTTGAATTGAAACATATCTGAAACATTTTCATTGTTTGATATCAGTTTCTAACATGTAGCAACACATTAAAAAACTTCATATAATACTGAACTTTTTAATTATTTACTTAACAGACAGAAACGAACTAGCAAGTTTTATACAATGCTAAACTTATATATTTCTTAATATATTTACATAGAAGGAAAGGATTTAGCAAATTTTATTCCGACTGATAGAGATTGCGAGATTAATGTACCAAATACTAATATTTTGTTTTAATAAAATTAATTATCACATTGAAGCAATTCAATAAGTTTAATGCCGACTGGTACTTATTGTGAAGTTAATATAACAAATAATAGTTGTGTTTATGATAAATTTCAGATAGAAACTATTTAGCAATTTTTAAACTCATTGTGTAATTAACATAACAAATAATAATATTGTTTTACCAAAATAAACTTTAGATGGTAATGATTTAGCAAATCGTATACCAAGTAATACATATTGTGAAAGTAGTATAATAAGTAATAATATTTTTTATACTACATTTTAGATGGTAATGATTTAGCAAACTTTATTCCAACTGATACATACTGTGAAATAGACCAAGATGGCGAAATTAAAACCGGAAAAGGTAAAAACCAAAGTTTTGTATTATTATTTTTTGCTTATCAGATGTATAAAGAGTGTTTAAACTTCATCACAGCTATTTTTTTTGCATTGATATTAGATATTTTTTTAAAACAAATTCTTAATTTTAGTTTATAAGTATGTAAATCAAATTTATGTTAACTTAAGTTTTATACGTACTTAAGATTTATTTTTATAAGTCTAATTTTTTTAGACCAATTTAAGTTTAGCTGTTAAAGCTAATAAAATACTAAGTTTGTTTGTGTTTAAATATTTTGCTCATTTATCAAGTTTTATAAATCTATATAGATAAAAAACCACCTTTGAAGAAAGAAAGCACTTATATGGACGTTTACGCGATTGTTAATAAACCCAAAAAGAAAAATACAGGTTTAAATTTTTCTTAGCAGTTTTAATACCAAAAAATAAAACTTACCTATCATATAAGGATTAAAAAAGTTTTATTTGCAAAATCTAAAGTGTTATTTACTATACATAAAATAAAACTGAGTTAGTTTACATTTTAAAAAATCGAATAACGAAAAGCTAAGAACAAATTTTAAAGCGACGTATTTTACACTGACATAATTAAGCAAACATTATGACATCAAAACAAAATCAGTGGCAAGTACTGTTTGTTTAAGCGAGTAAAGAAGCTAAAGAGTGGCTGAAAATAAATTGTTTCTTGACAAATATGTTTTTAAGACTGAATGGTGTAATATTTGTTTCTTTTGTTACATTTGTTTTGCTTTTTGTGGATTTATGCCTTTAAGTAGAGTTATAATAATAAAATATACAATAAGTGTATAAATTAAACTTACTTTATGTGTTTGTAATACCTCCGTTAAAAGTAAAACATTTATGTTTTCGTGTGCTGAAGCACTGTTTAATAAGTATATTTTACCACAACACAAGTTCTACTAAGTTGTATTAGCACAATACCACATTGTAAAATTATCCTTTTTTTTCTAACAAAGACACTATAGAAAAACAAACTTCTACTAAATTTCACTTTGCGCTTTTCGTTACTATTTATGTTCTCATTTATTAAAAAAGTTTAATGTTAAAATCTTGTTTATGTAGGCTTAGTAAACTGTCAAAATAACAGTTTTTAGTATACTAAATTCTTATGGTTGTGAGCACTTAAGCTATAAGATTTTGTAAATTTCTAGATAATAATTTTATAAAACAATGTTTAAAACTTGTTACGTATAAGACGATTGTACTTTAATTTTCTAAACATTTATACATAGAACAATAATCTTATACAAATAATTTGCAGCACCAGGAAAAGTAAATATACAATCAGCTACAACAACTGCATTGCCTAAAACAAATGAAAAATCAGGTATCTGTGATAATTAAATTTAATTAGAACAAGTTTTACTAAAAATATACATCTTAATAAAATTTACAAACTATATTCCCACAATTAAGCTATTAATGATATATATTCACAATACGGTCAAAAATTTTCGTTGCTTGTAAAGAAACATCTGGAATGAACTTTACTACAGTTTTTTTTTTTTTGTAAAATACAGGTGACATTTTTTTGATATCTTTTAATTTCTAATACATTTAAAGTCCAAATAAAGTTTCACTTTCAAAAATATGAATAAGCCTCAACCATAAACAGTATAAGTTTTAACCAACAATTCTGCATGAGAAATAATAATATTATTTAGAACCTGAAGACCTCTACGTTGGAGTCAACAAACCAACAAAAGTTAAACCCAAGCCCCCGATAAAGCCTAAACCCTCTGTAAAACCAAAACCTCCTGTAAAGCCAACAAATTTAAGTTAGTTTATTTAAAAAAATAATAAATACTTACTATTGTGTGAACATCGTTTAGTAATTTTTAATAGATAAGTAATTAAAATATCTTTTATTCATCACACAAGCACAAAGTAAACATTGAATAAAAGTTTCTAAATGGTTGCTATCGATTCGCAAATAATTGAGTAATATTTGGTAGTTATTTTTTTGTTTATTTATGTATCATATGACCGCAAAAGTTAAAAATTGACCTTTAAAAGTGTTTTGTTTATTTTAAAAAAGCGGAACTTTTAATTTTTTACAACTTGTTTGAAGTAAGTGTGCGTGAGTAGATAATAAATTTTAATATTTTAATTTATTAAAAGTCGTAAAAAACTAAAACTTTTAAGAAAAGTCATAAAACTAATACTCGTTTCAAGGTTGTTGATACAATACAAAGCTTTTACTTATGTAGTTTAAAGCTACTAAAAATTTTCATGACAGTTTTTAACTTCCTTTTAAGGTTATAATTGTCAATAACAGCTTTACGACGAAAGCTTTTTTTATATAAACATAATTTGTTAGAAATTTATTTCGTTTAAAAAATATATTACTAAAGCAAATTTATTTAAATTTAATTAGTTTTAGTTATGATATTTTTAAGTACTTTAACTCCAAATTTGTATAAAGCAAGTTAAATTATATACTTATAAATTAACTGTTGTTTTCAGTTTTACTATTTCACATTAAGACATTCGATAATTAAAAGTATACAAAAAAACAAATTGTCTAAAAACCTAGTTCAACACCACAGTAAAAATTACTGTAACAATTATTTTTTTATTGCTTAAAGTTTTTTTTTTCAAACGATCTTATTTTGTCATTGTTTAGGTTCGAAGCTTAATTTGTCCAAAAGTGGTGGCAATGATCAGTCCGGCACTTAATTAATACAAGAAAAATTAATTATGTCTGGACAAGTGAAAAATTCTACATGAATAAAAAATAAACTTGTTATATTTATGGAAAAGCTAACACTGTTTCTTTTTTTAATAAGTTTTGTAAAACAGAGTTCTAAATTTCTTTGGTTACTTATTTTAAAAGTTTGTTTTTGAAACCATTATTATTAGTTTTGAATATTTTATCGATTCTTTTAAAAACTTGTTTCTTAAGTTTGTTGAAGTTTATGTTTGGTAATCAATGTTTATATACAACAAAAACTACTATTCTTTATGGTTATTAATTATAGAAAACAAATATTATTACTTTCGAATTCAAATAATCTAATGAAACTTTATCTAAGCTGTTTTTTAAGTGTTTTAATTATTTCTGAAAAAGTACTTCAGTACTGCACAACATTTTCATATAAATTTTGTTTCGTTAATGGTTAACGTTAAATTAACTGCAGTAAGTTTAAACGTAATAATTTACTAATCAAATAATATTGAATTTATGAATGTGCCTTTTATAGCTATTTCTTGCATTTATTTTATAATTTCTTATTTTTACATTATCAAGTTTTTCTAATGTTGTCTTAACTGAAAATGTAAATAAAAATTACTTTTGTTTTTTTATGCTAGTTTACTTTGATTGTGAAATGTGTTTTCATGTGTTGTAAGCTTTTGTAAACCTGTTGTACAATTTCAATTTGAAATTAAAATTTAAATTTTAAAACAATTTTTCTTGAAGTTTTTATGTAAATAATTAAGTTTTGACAACTCGGGCACTAACATGACTTATAACATTTTAAGTTTAAAAAAATGTTTCTACCAAAATCTTTTACTCCGCTTTTTTAATACATTATTAACTTTTTTTGTTATAGTTTGGCCATTTTTCTGTTTTCGTATTGTATATAATGTATATGTGGTATTTTCGAATTCATATGTAAATAAATTTTAAAGCTTATCAGTTTAAAAGTCAAGTTTTTATTTCAGGAAATATACAACTTAACCCGTTTAAATGTAATGTTAAGTAAATTGTAAAATAACTAATATACTTTATAATTTCAATACTATGTTGTTAATTATACTAAAAAAATAAGTTTTTGTTATAATGAAGTTTAGAATAAAAATAAAAATATGCGTTTTTACTATTTATTGCTATTAATGGTTTGTTGTATAGAAATTTAAACATTTATATCTTTGTACTAATATGTTTTAAAATCCAAGCCACCGTATCAAGCTTTTTTGTTCTAAATTTAAAGTTTATATAAATACATTTTACATTCCAAGAGTTACATCAGCTTTATAATATGTTCTCTTGTAAAATGTAAAGTTGAATCAAATACAAATTTATAAAAACACAATATTCAACACTTAAAAAAACTAGTAAAATAATGTAAATTTTTAAATCAAAATATCAGCGCGTTATGAATAACATTTACAAGGAATGCTCATGCAGAATTTTGAAGTTTATAAACGCAATAACACAGTATTAGTCTAGTCTTCGTGGCGCAATCGGTTAGCGCGTTCGACTGTTAATCGAAACGTTGGTGGTTAGAGCCCACCCGAGGACGTTCTTTTGGTTTTATTTCTAAAACAATTTGTGCTTTGCTTTTTACATTCAACAGTTTAAATAATGATATTAGTGCAAATTAATTATTTTATTCACTACTAGGTTTCGGTGGGAAAAAATCTCACCTTGTCAAGTATTATAAAAAGTAAACTGCACACAACAATGTTGCTTATCTATAATATTGTTCTAAAACTTATTCATTTATTAAAACATAAATAAAACTAAAATGTTGCATATTCAAAAATTTCAAACTTAAAAGTGTTTAATTACGTTTTATACATATAAATATAGTGTATAACTTAATTAACAGTTTGATATAATTTAATTAAAAGTTTGAAATGTTCTAGTATACAATAATATAGTTTATATTTTCATGAACTAATAAGTTTTAAAACAATAATATAGATAAGCAATATTATTAAGTGCAGTTTACTACTTTATCATACTTGACAAGGTCGGAACTTTTTCCCATCAAAACCTAGTGGTGAATTGAATATTTAATTTGCACTAAAGTTATAATTTAAACAAGACCTCTACATTTCAGTAACTTAAGCAATGTTTTTCAGTTAAGACAAATAACTAAGTTCAAAAATTTATAAATAAACAAACTACAAATGCAGTATGTAAAAAAAAAGGTATAGGTAAAATTTATATTACATTTCTTAAACAAATTAATATTACGACATTTAATTTAATTTAATTTAACGTTTTAATTGGTAAAAAATAAGAATTTTATTAAGTTTTTAGCGTATAATGTTTAAAGTACTAACTTAGGCAATTTTTCAAAAAAATCCTTTAAATTTAGTCACAAAAAAGAAGTTTGATTTAGTTTATACTATTTGTTGAACATTTCTAAGCTGTAAGTTACAAACAACTTTATTTTCAGCCTAAATCAGTGGTCTGCTTAAAGCTTTTAAAAAGCTCAGCGTAACATACTACAAAAATTATAAGCTAAAATTAAAAAACATCAATATTTTAAATTATAGAGTGTTTCAATGCATAAACTACGATATAAGAACTGATAATTTATGTTATTATTTGCTGTAAGTAAAAACTATATAGTTATCAATTGAAAATATTTATTTTCAACTTGCTAAATCTTTTTTGCACAGGTTTATAATTTCTGTGCACACTTCTGGCACAAGTGCACACCATGAAGAACCACTGTCCAAAATAACTTTAAATGTTTTAAAGCCTAATGTTTCAGCAGTTTTTGTAAAAAGTATTGTTTACTTTATGTAAATTAGCCAATACATAATATGCAAACTAGTTTTTGTAATATTCATCTACTTATAACTTAAAACAACCATTTTTTTCTTCAACAAGGCCTTTAATATTAAAAGATGTAAAGATCCTTAAACTGTTTTATTTTTCATTCAATGTTTAGCGAAACAAAACTAATTCCAAGTACTTAAGTAGTTCAAACCTAATTTAAACATTTTCAAAAACGTTTTTCAATTAAACAAGATTAAAAGCTTTTGAGCACCATTCAAAACGAACATTGAGTACTACAAAACTCGCATAAGACTCTTGCTTAAAAGTAGATTGTTTTTGTAAACTATAAATGTAATTCAATATATCTTGCTCTGTAAACAATTTTATTAATAAAGATTTTATTTTTAGATACAAATAGTTTTCTGTTAAACCTACGTAAGACTCGTACTTAAGTAAGGTTGTGTTTATAACCTGTTATTATAGTTTCATTTATTAAAACTTGTAACTTTTTTTTCTATAAGAACTTTTTTTTGAATACAACATTATCATACATATTGAAACTGTTTTTTGGAGTATTTATTACTTTATTATAATTATTTTTTGAAAACTTTGACTATATTTATGTACAAAAACGAACTTAAAAAAGAAAATAAAAACTTGTACTAAAAGACTGGTTAAAAGTAAAGTTTACTACAAAAATTGTTTTAAAGAAAAAGTTAGTACAAAGTTAGCTAAAAAAATACTTTGTAAGATTTTATACGTAGAAATATAAAACTGGGCATCTAATAAAATAGTTTTTCAACTTAATAAGTTTACTATTTATTTGATGAGTTTTCTACCCTTACAAAGGTCGCTTTAACAAATAGTTTATAGTTATAAAATTATTACAATAGAAAAAAATTTGATTAGTTAAGACTCAAGATGTAAGGCGTTCAATCCTATAGTATGAAATCTCGTAGGAAATTTAAATTCAACTTAACTTGCAAAGAAGGCGTTTTGCTGCCCATAAAAAAGAATCAAATAAACAAAATTAATGTTTTATGAAAAAAACATTCAAAGTTGTTCACTGAAATTGATTATCAACGTAAAATGTTAGTTTTCTCAAAAGTTAGTTTAATGTCTAGCAAAATTTTTGTTAAAATTAGAACACATATCTGTTAGAGTACTTTACTAAAAATAATTAATAATAACTTTATTTAAAAAAAAACAGTAAAAACATTTACCTTCAAAAAGGACCAAACAAAAAAATCAGTTTTCAATTGTTTTTGAATACAAAAAGTTAATTAACAACAATAACTGTCAGAAAAACAAAGCGAAAATTTCGAAAAAAGCACTTAATTAAGTGTCGGGCTAACATTTCAAAATTTAATAAATTTAAAAAATAAAATCAGCAATTTAATAGAAAAAAACACACGGATACAAAAACCAATTATCACAGCTTTAAAACAGACAAGTGACTTTTAGCATTGTACAGATCAACACAATGAAACCAATTAATTTTCGCACGCAAAACAAAGCATCGCAATTATGACGTCACACGGAGCGAGATTCGTGAGATGCGGCGTGACGTCACAAAGCGTGAGGGCCCTCGTCGTTGGGGAGCGCTCCTTGCCAAGGGGCCCCTTTTTTTTTTGATGGGAGCGCGAAGCACTCGAGGGCCCTTATTTTTTTGAGTGGCAATTTGTGTTCAGTTTTCTGTTTTCAAACTTTTTTGTGTATTATTCTTTTTTGCTTTTTTTTCATTTTGTTTCAGCTTCAGTTCGAGTTTGCTATATTTGTAATTATTTTTTTTAAATATTTGTTTGTAGACTTTTTTGTAATTGTTTTTCAAAAAGGTAAAAGTTTTGTTTGTAGATTTTTTATTTATTCTCCTTGCTCAAACTTAGTTTTAGTTCGATTTTTTTCTTTTTTTAATTTTTTTTATTAATATTACGCATCTGAAGAATTCAGTTTTGTTATGATTTATTTTTTTTAATAAAGTTGCAGTTTTTTAGTATTAATTGTTTTTTCGGTTTTATCTTGCTTCGAGGAAGATTAGTTAAAGCTAAAATTAGTAAAATTAAGTTTTAAGATCCTTTTCTTATTTTATAAATTTTTAATTAACTTAAAAAGTATTTATCCGCTGGTATTTATCCTTATCTTTTTAAACTAGTTTTTGTTTTTGGTTATATACTAATAAGTCTTTATCTTATTAATTTTAAGTGCCCAACTTTTTATTAGTTATCAATTTATGTACTTGTCCGTTTATTTTCTTACATCTTTTTCTCTTTTTTTTGTACTATTAACTGCTTTGCGTCAGTTTCAATTTAAGCCATTTGATTTGAAATCAGTTTTAATTATAACTACTTTATTTTTCCTGGATTAGTATAAAAGTTTTAAACTTCTATTAAAAGATAGTTATTGCTTTTCACTTTAGTTAAGCATTAAAGTTGTAATTATAGTTTTATAACTTATTCAAGCTTTGTTTTTTAAACTTTGTACTTAGATACTTTTTATCATTAATAAACGCATCTGACCTTGGTTGAAAAAGTTTAATTTTCCATAGATAACTGAGATAATTTTTTTAGTCTTAAACTTGGCAATGATAAAACAAGTACCAATATAAAAACCATTTTAAACTATAAGTATTTAAAATAATCTTATTAGCAATTAAATAATTTTATTTTAGTCTACCTACGTCATTTTAAAATCACATTCTACAACTTTTAATGAAATAATTTTTTGCATGTTTAAAGCTCAAAACTTTAAGTACTTTTAAGCAGACAGATGTTATAATTTTAATTGTTTTGTAAAGTACAATTTTTTCTAACTAAACACAACAAATTTTAATTAAAACTATTTTTAGGTTTTAGTCAATTCAAATCAAAACAAGTTTTGAGTAATTAAAGTAAATCAATCATATTTGAGTCGACATTGTTTATATTGTATAAGTAGAAGTCGTTATAATAACAACATTTCAAGTTATAAGTAGTACTTGTATAACGTTCTTTATAAGTAAATTATTTATAAGTATTACTTAAGGAATTTTCTATAAATAAATGTTTGTATATGCCTAAAGTTCGCTTTACATTTGTGCTCTTTTAAACGAAGAAAAGTCTGTTTTTATAAATAATTTGAAAGTAAAATATTTAAACAGCTTAGAAATTATTGTCTGAATAATAGAGAAATATCGAAATGGTAGACTTAAGATATTTAAGGCTTAAATTAACAAATTATTCTGTACGTAAGTTTATCGAATAAGTAAAATTAAATAACACAATAATAAGTACTTTTTAGTATAAAATTTAAAACATTAAGCTACTTTTAAAAAAATAGTTTTAAAATGTTTTAAAAGCAAATAAATTTAAGAAAAGTTATAGTATGTAATTCTGTAAATATTGAATTTTTTTTTGTTTAAGTTTGATATTAATATAACTTTATCTAAAACAACTGCTTTTGACCTATGCAAACAATGTCCACAACATTAATTACTATATTGCTTCATAAATTATCTGTGTTCTAAAAGACTACATTGTTTTAAACATAAATAGTTTTACAACAGATATTATTAACACGATTAACTATAGCAATTATTATATAAAACTGTTTTTTTTTTCTCTATTTAATTAATTTTAAAGCATTGTAAATATTATTAACATCTGTACTTTTTTTTCATCAGTTTATTTGAAAAACTTATAATTACCTACGAAGTAGAGGCCTCTTTTTTTTAACTATCAGATGTACAACATTTGAATATAAAACTTCATTAAAAGATGTTATAACAAACATACCAGTACCATTTTTTCTTCAAATTTTAAAGAGTAGTTCAAACTTATATACGCATTGACTTCTATTTTTTATAACTTCATTTTCTATCAGAACTACTACAAATATAATGTTAACCTAACATCATGAACGCGAAACCACACTTCACTCAAAATGCAGACTTCAACTTTCAACAAAACGTCCCGCCACAAGTGGCGCTAAAGAGCCGTAACGTCCACAACAACTTCGTCCAAAAAGTCCAACCTTCGGAGCAACAGTGTCCCGAGGCCATTTTCGTGTCAAACTTCGGTCTTGAAAATTATTTTGATGCCACCCGGGTAAGTGTTTAATGCAGTTTTGTAACTCTCAGGAGATATTTGTTTTAACTATTAAAATAAAAACTACGTTTTAATAATTTATGACTTTCCTTTGATGTTGATGTATAAAGTTTTATTATTTAATTGTACTTATAGAGCCCTATATTACTCTTAGAATGTATTAACTTTTATTAAATCGTTTTTGTTTGTGTTGTTGACAAAATGAAATAAAATATCAGAAACATAACTTTTTTTAGAAACTGGTTTTATAACTTGTTTTTTAATTAACAGTCTTAAGTCTACTTTTAACTTATATCGTCATTTTTACTTAGAATCTGCATAATGAATTTTTTTTACACTTCAATAAAATACTTACAAAAAGAAAAAACGAAAATTTAAAATAAACAACTTTTGACTCAGATAAACTTTATAATCTAAACTAAACAAACAAGTACAAATATGCTTATAAACATTTTTTATTTCAAAACATTTTTAACTTGAACAGTTCAATCCAAACCAAAACACCTTCGCGGGAGTTTATGTCAATCCTGACAATTTCAATTATCCCCAAGTTTGGGGTTTAGGGGCCCATAATGGTGTTTCCCCTACTTTTGTCAGAAGAAGAAACGAAAGGGAGAGGTGAGAAATTTTATTGTTAAGAGGAAGTTCTTTGATTTCATTAATTTCATCAAGTAACAAAATAAATTAACTTTAAAAGGAAATTAGATTAACCCATCATGATAAAATAACTAAAGATGCGTATAGTTAAGTACAAAAAGTAAAACCTTTTTTTTTTAACACAAATATTTCAAATATTAGCACCACTTTAGACTACTCTGTTGCAAAAATGTTTTAGAAATATTACTTAAAGCATCTTAAATTGTTTCCGCATTATTTACTATTAGAAAATAATTTACTATCTCAGATACTATGTAACACAAAAAACTATATAATGCTTGAATAATTTAATTAATTATAACTGGGATATTTATAATTAAAGTTTTTATTGTTAGTAAACATACATTTTTTGGTTGTTTAAACTGTGTTTACCTCAAATTAGCACTTACCAGTAATTGCTCACTGCTAACAATTACTGATGAATGGAGTTGAACTTATCACCTAAAAAGGCGCTAATATGTGCTGTTATTACACAATAGCACTCAAAAACACATTGTTTAAAGTGGTGCAAACTAAGTAGGGGTGAAAACTTTTGTTTCGGTTTTTGTAATTAATTAGTTTTTCCTAAACTATTTGCTTATTGCGCACTATATTTAAAGTTAGGTGACTTTTCAATTTATTCGAAA
Organism: Thalia democratica; assembly: GCF_965202585.1. Taxonomy (NCBI): domain Eukaryota; kingdom Metazoa; phylum Chordata; class Thaliacea; order Salpida; family Salpidae; genus Thalia; species Thalia democratica. The sequence continues at coordinate 4,411,452 of NC_139171.1, read as the reverse complement.
CTATACTGTTTTCAGTAAATTTCAAAAAATTTTAGTGATATTAAATTAAAAATTTCACTAATAATCCATGTTAGTAAGAAAACTAATTTCATAGTTTAAATAGTCTAACTTTAACTCAACCTCCACTAAAAATGACTAAATTACAAAGATAACAGTAAAAATTAAAGTAATAAAAAATATAACTTAACCTATTAACATTAATCTTACATACAAAACTTGTTTGAAAATAAAAATCTTTTGTTATTTTAAAACTTATATGACACGACATAAAACAACAATAGTATAAGTTTAAACAATTACGATCTTATTCAATATATTTAAATTGAAACTTCAGATTAAGAGTAAAATGCGTGAACGAAGGATATGAAAAGTTGAGAAGGCATCTTCCCAGGTACATGTCTGAAAAAAGACTTTGCAAGGTAAAGTTGTTTTTGTTACAATACTTAAATAGTTATAAATATATAAAATTTTGAGACATATGTTTTTCAATAAAAAATATTATAATTTCATACAGTTGAGACATCAATAATTTAAGCACTTTAAGTGGTAGGCACATTCCTAAGGTACGTGCTAAATCTTGGTTATAGTTTCATATGATAATTTCATGATATGATAGTTTCAAAAAAAGTCGTTATAGCTTTTCGAAACGTAAACTTGTAATTGCTAAATGATAAACTTACTCTGTTTTCGCTGTACTAACAACTTTGATATAAATGATTACTACTCCTTGTAAAACATAAGTAAAACTAAGTGTTTTTAATTTCTTATTAATGTGTTTTTAATGAAGTTAATGATGTGCATGACTATAATTTGATATCAGTGAGTTAAACTTTGTAACAAACAGTTTTTGAATTTTAGGTTGAAACCCTTCGATGCGCAATTGACTACATCAACTATTTGGAAACTTTACTGGACAAACCTCCATCTAGTGGTAACAAATCTGTGAAAACAAATACAACAGTCGAAAGATCAAGGCAAGTAAACGGTTATGTTAGAAGCAGACAAGTGTTTAGCAACAAAACGTATGAGCCGACTATAACTAAAAGGAAAGTTTTGGTGCAACCAGCGAAAAAAGTGTTTTCAACTATTAACACTTAATATTACTTGTTAAGCGTTTAAGTTTGGTTTCAAAAAAAATAGTATAAAGTGTGAAGATAGAATGTTTTTATGACTTAATGCTAAGGTAAATGATATTAATTTTATATGTAAATACGGTTTGAAATTTCTAAATGATAGATTTTTAATACAACTTTGTCATAAGCATTTTATGAAAGCGTTTTAGTTGTTAAAAAAGATTTGAAAATAGACTAAACTGAATGTACTTAACCAAGTTTGTGATAAAAAGTTTATCGACTAGTTACCTTAAACTTAAAAAAGATCGTTGATGTTGTTGTGCTAAACGCTGGATTTAGATTGTGTTTGAATAAAATATTTATAATATCATGCTTGTTTTATGTAACTTTTTTATTTATTTTCGTTACTTTTGTGAGAGTTTGTTTAAATTTTATTTTTAGAAATGTTTATAAAAACATTCAACAAAATTCTATAACTAAACAAGCATTAGAAAAGAAAGTTATGTCATTAAAGTTTTGTTTTTAAAACTAAGTATGCTGATTATTCATTTATGATTAGCTTTATTAAAATTCACGCAAATTAAAGTATTTTGGTAGCGAAACAAACTTGTGACTACAAAGTTTTTTAAAAAGATTGAATAAATATCATAAGTTAATATAATACTATAATTAAAATAAATAGAGATCTTTTTTACAGAAATAACCTGCAAAAAAACTACTTTACTTCAAGTTCAATGAAGCTATTAATAGCGAATTTTTAGAAATACTTAACACAGAGTGTAAAATAGTTTATCCATGTACAAGGTATTTATTTTAACCCTAAAAATCATTATAAAAACGCGCTTTTACTTGTCGAAGTGAACAATTTTGTTGCACTCATAAGATTAACTGTTGACAATTATATCATTTTTAACAGCTACTAAGTTATAAGAAGTCCGGTAAGTTTTCAAGCTTAAACATTTTAACAAATTTTGAACCATATTTTGCGTTAAATACTCAAAAATGTTTAACAAGTACAAATTTTAATAAATACATTTATATTTAAGTTTATTTATGAAATATGTTTTTAGACCAAAGTCTTAAGAAAATAATATAAACACTTGAGTAGAAAATAATAACTAAATCCATTAAAATTAATTTTAGGTACAATTTCATACGCGAACTTATATGATTTCTTTGAATTAATGACAAGATATATAACTCCTTGGCTGTTCTTTTTTCTTGTTATGGTCATATTATGTTTAGTTATTTTCATAATTGTATTTGAAATCAAAACAGATTGGTTTTATAGTAAATTGCAACTACTTACTCAACCATAGAAACATCTGGGTTAACTTTTATTATTAACTGAATGATATTATACAGTATTTTATATGTCAGTAAAATATACCACTCCATAATGATATAATTTTCTAATAAAGCTGAAAAAAGTTAATTATGCAGTTAAGATATCGGAAATATAAGTAGATACGCGTATATGGTAAAAATATTGTATGACATAACGTAAACAAGTCAGTAAGTCGGTTTATTTTAAATGCAAAGTAATTAAAATGTGTTCAAGTAATCACAGTCTTTTGTAAAACTCACAAATGAAATGAAAACAAGTATTGTACAAATAATAAAAGTATTTATTATTTTCTTAAATATCAAGTTTCAAACACAAATTTCTTTTTTAAACAAAATAAATTTAGCTTCCACTCTAGCACAAAAGTTTTGTATGGCTATGATAAAATAAATTATCATAAAAACCCCTGCTGTGTAGGAAATAAATTTGAAAAGGTTGAAAGACCAGCGGTAAACAACCGCCCAAAATACAGCTAAATTGAAAAACTTGTTTAATCTTCCCAACTTTTTCTTAAGCCAGAAAATTGTAGATACTATTGTGCATATTAGGAAAACTGAACTCAAAATAAAGGATATTGTTGTGTTGAAAGCGCTCACTAGTTTGTTGGTAGCTTCTTTAACTTTCACACTAATGCTCTTAAAATTTTCTATATTTTCAATCACTTGTTCTGGTTTTGAAAGTTTTGAAACTGTTGTTTCATTAAACGTGTCTTTGAAATTAGGTATTTCTTTAGAAGCTTCAAGCTTTTGCTTGTTTTTAGGCTCTATATCAGTTATTTTTTCATCAGATTTAGGGTTTACCTCGTCAGAAACAGCTTCAATATTCGTATCAGCTTTAAAACCTTTCCTCGAGATTTCGTCTGTATCATTATCACGTGCTAAAGTTTGTGTCTTTAATTTGCAAGTAGACCTCCTCTCATCTAGATGCCTCAAACAATCTCTTCTCTTACGACTTATCATTTTAAGATGAATTTCTTCACTGTGAAGCATTCTTTCCATCTCCACCTGTCTAATCTTCGAGTTTTCAACTCGTCTTTTCATCCTGCAATCTGATACTCTTCGTTTAAACTCTTTTCTTGAAATTTTCTTTTGCGAATGCCTTCTGCATCTGGCGTTATTCAGATCTTTATTATCTTCTTTCTTGATATCTTTTGGAGCTTTATCATCTTCCTTCTTTTCTAGATTTTCCGGAGAAGATTTATCATCTTGCTTATCCTTTGATTCTTTTTGAGCAGTTTTATTGTTCTTGAGACTTTTTGGAGATGATTTTTTGTGTTCCTTCTTATTATTTGTGTCTTTTGAACCACGTTGGACATTCTCTCTACTGACTCTGGTTCTAGGTGTGTTTAAATCTTCGTCGGTTTTATTAGTCGACATAATTATAATAAATAAATAGATAAATCTTATATGTTAAATCTGTAAAATATTTTTGAGAATTTCGGATGTTTTAGATTAAAATATTACAAGAATTACTTAATATATACAATAATTCATAATAAAGTACTAGTAGATATTTCCAATTATTAGTTGTACATTTTTTTAATTGCATAAGTTTGATTATAAGTTTTGAACTATAAATTTTTTTTTGGGTAGTTTTTCTTATACTTTACAAGCAAAAACTAAAAAAAGTAATTGGTTTATAATTTCAGCTGTTTAATTTATAGTTACTTTTGTAAACTTGAGTATTCAATTTTTTGTTTAAACTTTTTTTTACAATATTTTAAAGTTTTCAAGGTAAAATATAAAAAATTGCCTAAACTAAAACTTTAAGCTTAAAAATAATTGTTTTTAATATATTTAAGCATTAACCTATCTTAATTTCAAAAAATATCATTATACAACAGTTTGTAAGTATTTTGATATTTCAATATCTTAATTTATTGTGAAGAAAAAAGGTTGGTTGGTTATTGATTGTTATCAGGATTAATTTTTCAAAGTCGTTATTTCTGAAATTAAGCACTTATTACAAAATCAAATTTGTATTCACAATTTCATTTTATTAAAAGTAGCTTCTAGAAATTTTTTTAAATGTAGTAAGTTCTTTATAAGCATGTTAGATAAAAACTTTCATTTATTATTTTTAATTCTTTCTGTATCTATATTAAACTTTAGATTAAGTTGAGTTATAGCTACTAGCAAACATTAAGTTATATAAGTATATATTTTGTTTATTGTAACATAAAAAGCTCTCAAAAATTTTGGTCTAAGGACTTGGTGTACAAAAAAACCTTTATTGAGTTTATAAGTATATTTTACACTAAATTTCTATATGGGCGGCATACTAGAGAAATATATTAATATAAAGAAGTTTGTAAATGATCTGAAGTAAGTTTCAAATAGTACTCCAATGAATAGCCAGATAGAATATGCTGCAATTTAGACTGACCAACTATTATACTAACCAAAATAAACTTTTGGATATTAGAAGGCAATTATTATGAACTCATTTAACAAAAGTAAATAAACAAGTGACAATGATCATTTGTGATCTTGGTATTCACTATTCAGTGAAAAAAATTAAGATTGTCCTGGAACTTTCCAAAATAATTTTGATTTTTTAAAACATATTGGTAGCTCAGTCCATAACTTACTACCTTGGTAATCTAGCAATTTGTGACATCTCTTGTTGTTGAATCTAGGTAAAAAAAAATTTGTTTCTGAATACCTCATACGATAACTGTGGATACTTTTAATACTTTTAAAGTATTTATTAAAGCAAGCTGGTAACATATCATTTAAAAAAATTTAGCATAAAAGGCCTGATTCATATAAATATAAACTTTCAACATTTTTTTCTTTTTTTAATTTTCTAACACTATTATCATATTTTCTTATAATTTATGAATATTAGTGCTCTGTTTTTAACAACATTGACATCATATATACATTTTTTATTTTCTCTTTCCCAGCACAACAAACTATATCTAACATTGCTCATAAATAAAGAATAAAGGTTTAAAATAATGTTTTTTCATTTTAGAAATGTCTTACTTTATACAATACACTCAATATTTTTTATGATTTGTTTTTAAGAATTCTATATGTTCAGAACAATTTAAACTTTTGTGTATACTATTTCCCAAACATTTGTAACTGTTTGTCTTTTTTATATTTTTTTACTATTTTTACGTTAATATCTATATTTTTCCGAAAACTATTTTTTCGTGGGCAACGTACGGCCACCAAATAAAATAAAAATGACCGGTCCCCAAACATTTTTATTTTATTTTAATGGAATTCAGCCCGCGAGTGAAGGGACCGCCCGCCCAGGTCAATATGACAGAATTTGTATATAACTTTGTATCAATTTTTCACTAAACAAAACGTAAGAATAAGATATTAAAATCATTTTAATTTTTTTTTCAATTTATGTGTAGTATTAAAAACACCATTTGTCCTAATGTTTAATTTCTTCAAACTCAGTTGGAATATTCTTTTGTCATATCACCCTAATCAAAATGTTTTGATCTCAATCCGATATTTTACAAATCCACCTTTGTCAATCTGATATGTCAATGAAATTCATAAACAATGGACAACTCAAAAATTCTTTTTTTTCGAAAATAAATAATGAGTTTTTTTTATTAAAATTTAAGAAAGAAATTTCAACAAGTAATTGACAACTATTTTTATTCAAACTGCTAATTTAAAATAAATAAGAAAAGTTTCAAGATGCGTTTGGGACATAACATTATTCGGAAAATTCGGCCACTTTTAGAAATTAATGTAAAGTATAAATGTTATACTAAGTTTTCCAGTAAGGAATGGTTCCCAGATTTTGCATTCATGGTAAATTTGTTTAGGCATATGAACGAACTGAATACCACACTAATGGTAAAGAATACATTTGCTTTTTAGATGTACTCAGTAGTTAAGGCATAAGAGTTTAAGTTAAAACTATTTTCTCTCCATTTAAATAAGAATAACTTGACGCTTTTTGCCACACTTGCAAACTTAGCTCAATTTTTTTTAAGTAACTTAAGTATAAGCTTTAAATTTAAATGTAATTCATAATTTTGTTACAAATAAAGTTTTCAATAAAGTGTACATTGTTTTATGTACAACAGTTTTTGTTTATATCTTTTATACAATTACTTGTTTTTTGTATACTACATAAATCCTTAGTATAGTTAACATGCATAAGAATACCAAACTAAATAAAAACTATTCATCTACTACATAACTTAATCATAAAAGCTTCAAGTTATTATTTAGCTCAATTAGTTTTAATTCATCCTAATAAACATTCAAAACTTAATCAAAAACTATAACTACCAGCACTTTTTCTTTATAAATATACATTGCGACAATGTAGGTAGTATGCATAGTGGTAAGAAAAAATATACATTAGCTAGTAATTTTTTTAGGTAACTTAAACAAAATAAATTTATTTAAAACCACAGTTTTACTAAACAACATGATTATTCTATTTGAGTTTGAACTTAAAGTCTTATTTCAAATAACAAACTATTTAAAATTCTAGAAAGAGCTGTACTTGAACTTTTTTGGACTTTTTTGAATTAAAACCGAAGAAAACACTATGAGAAACTATTTTATTGTTCAAAACTATCCCAAATAATATAATAATAAACTGTTCCCCATTGATAATTGTAGACTACTTGACTGATAATATACTTTTAACCAACTTGTAGCTGACTTCTAAAGATATTTAAACTTGTTAAATATAGCAACTTAGTTTATATATTAAAGTTTTTTTTTGTTAATTTAAAAATGAAGTTCAAGTAGTTCTACTATTTTATTTATACAAATACGTAAAAGACTAAGCGTGTTATGATCAAGTAAATAAATAACAGTAGCCTACCTAAATAAAAAAATGTTTGATTTTCTACCTCCTTTATATTTTGCTTTAAATGATCAAAAAGTAGTTGTAATTTAAAATAAAAAATACATAATTAACTTAAACAGCATTTGTGTAGTTTTAATATGCATGCGTATAAGAAATTAATGGTTTCATTTTTAAATGTGTTAGAATTATTTAAAACAATTTTTTTACGATTTCACCGATCAACGATAGTTTTAGAATCAAAAACTTACTAAGTTCATTATACGCATGTAATAATAAATTAACTGTAACTAATATGCTATATTTTTTTTAAATTCAAATCAGTTTACTATAGTCCAAATAATTTATTTTAATTTTAGGCAACTATGATTTGTTTTTTATAAAACATACAATTAGAGTTTAAAATCTTTTAATCTATCAATATACTTTACCAAAAATTAAAACGGTTTAACCTACTGTCCTAAATACTAATCTTAACTTAATCTACTAAACAGCTTTAGGAAAGAAAGTACTTTTAATAAATAGTATTGTTTTATTTACATTAAAAGTTAAAAAAACTATTATATTGTTTAAGACGTTATAAATATTTAGAAACTTTTTTTATGATCATTATGTAAGTTATATTTTAACTAGAATAAAGGTTTTTATGTTATATATATAAAATTAACAATTTTTTTTTTTAATACTGTGGTTGCCTATCTATAATACAAACTTTTACCTAAAGTTTAATTAGATAATAAACAAAAGTGATTTAATTATGCACAAAAAATTGAATTATTAACTAGTTCTATCAAAAACGATTAAAACAAACAAAATAAAAGTTAAGCTTTATTACAAAAACAGCTGAAACTCAAAATTGCATTGTCTTTTTGCCCATTATGTAATCTTTGATATTTTTTTCGTCAATTCTTTTCCGTTCTTCAATGCTTAACTTTTTTGTTTCTACCGGTGTAGCAGAAGATTCTACTGACACATTTTGTTTTTTGTCTGAACTAGTCTCATCTTGTCCTGATGTACCCGAAGTAGTTTCTGGACCAGACCAAGTTTTTGAACAAAATTCTTTGCATACTTTTTTAGACATTGCTTTTTCCTAATTAAAATTTGTTTGTTTCTAAGTTTTTTAATATTTTTATATTTAGTTATTTGTCTTAACTAAAAAAAGATTGCTCAATTTACCTAACTAACAAAACTAAAAAAGATTACTCAATATATCTAAACAAAAATGTATACTGATATACTAAGTTTTATTAAGTTTTTGTTTAGTACTATTTATTTAAAACAATATTAACTATTGTTTAGTGTATTTAAGTAACTGATTTATAGAGTTAAACTGAATAAACAAAAAATTTTGTAGCTCAAGCTTTTTATTTCAATAAACACCTTTTAATTAATTAATGCAGTTTTTAATCTTTTAATAATAATTTAAAGTTAAAAACTTTTAGTTTAAGCTATTTTGTACTTTTAGCATTAGCAATAATTACAAAAACTTATTCAAATAATCCTATTTGTTATACAAGCTTAGGTGTTTAATATAGCTTAATTATTTAATAAAATTAATTATTTTTTATAGTAGTACAGTTACTGCTTAGAAGTATTTAAATAAATCAAAAGGCCTAAATTACGTCTGTAACTATTTAAACTGCAATTAAAGTTTTGCAATTTTCTTATAAAATAAGCTTTTAGTTTAATTAGAACAGAAAAATCGTATTTATTTTATATATTTTTTAAAGTTATATAGTATTGAACTAGTTTTCTATCTTATGAAGTTTCTTTTTGAAATAGAAATTTCATAGCTTGAATAAATACAATTTTAATTCAGTTTAATTAATTTTTATAATTGTACATAAGATTTTTCTTAATTTGTTTTTAAATATTTAGTATTGTATAAAAATGATTAGTTTGACTTAAAAGAAAATCATACAATATTAAAATCAATAAATAAAAATCAGTATAACTAAATTAATTTTACGTCAACTGCAGTATTTAGTGTAATAAAAATTACTAAGTTCTAAAATTGTTTATAAAAAATAATGTATAAAATTAAACAAAACACATACAACAAACAATTTATTTACTGTTAAATGAAACTTTCATGAGTTGTCAATAAAACAATCTCTTAAAAGCTTTGAAATAAAATTAGTTGGTAATTAGTTCAAGTAGATAAATATAAAGGAAAGAAAAACTTATGACTAAATATATATAAAGCAGAAAATAATATGGTTTAAATGGTATATTATAACATTTGCAAGTACAGTAACCTCTCGCTTATTTACGCACATTGTGTCCACAGAAAAGTGCGTAAAGATATGAGAGATCGTAAAGAAACGAGAGGTACCAAATATACTCACTATAATGGCTGTTTTTTAATATTGCTTCAAGTCAAAAGCAGACTGGGCACTTTCCCGCTTTTAACTTTTTGTTTACTTCATTTATAAATATGAAAACAACAGATAAAACTATACATATATTAAAAAAAAAGGATTTAAATTTCTATAAAATAATAATAATACGAGTAGAAATAATTTTACTATTTTAATAATAAGTAGAAATTATCTTTATCTTTATTTATATGTGACATTTATATTCTATTCTACTTAGCAAATTCAAATTATAATTAAAAATTTCTTTTCAATTATAAAATGGTGTTTATTAATATATAGGGCAAGACTGCTGTATTATTTCTTTGTGTTAAACTCTCATTATTTTATTATACTTTCATTATTAAACACAGTCACGTTTATTTCAGAATTTTGATTTAATCTCTTATTGTTAACAAAATTTCTGATATACTGAGGTATAACTAAATGTTTATCAATTAGTCAAGGAACATAAATTTACAAAGTCTAAAGATATAGAGTGGTGTGTTAGCATTCAAAAACATATTTTATTTTAAAATTTACTTTAAACCTAATTTGTGCAATATTAAAAAAAAATAAAATTTTTATTTTCTGAATTTATAGAATTCTGAAATGCGTAACTAAACGAGAGTGCGTAACGTCACGAGTGCGTAAAGATCCGAGAGGTTACTGTACTAAATTCAGCTTGAAAATTACTGAACTAAAACTTATTTTTTATAGTGGTAAAAACAAAATTAAAAGTATAAACGTAAATTTTTTTCTTATGTCATAGGCAATCATGTCTTAACTGCATTTTAAAGTAGTAAAAACATTTAAATTTAGTAAATAACTTAACTATGTTGCTTAAACTTCAAAAAGTAATAAATTTTTTGCTTAAAGCTCCCAGATGTTTTACTTAACTCAACGTAATCTATGTAAACAAAATGATCAAAAACTTATATATTGTAAATTGGTATTTTATTGTACTGTAAACATCAAAATTTGCCACTATTCTCCTTTAAAATTACATATTTATTAATATAAACGTTCACACAAGCAAAGTTATATTTGATAATAATGTATTTCCTTCCCTGGTCTTTGAAAGATCATACTGGAAGTTGTGACGTCATACATGGTAACACCATTTATCTTCAATTTTGTTTAGCAACACTGCATTGTTTATAATTCTACTGTTCTCATTGTTATCCAAACAATTGAAACAATTAAAAGTAAATTAATATAAATACAGCTGAAAATGAGTAATTGCCATACTTCTTTGCCAGGCCAAGGTAAGTTAGTTTGAATAAATTAACTTTTTAGAATGTCATTACAAAATTAATTATGATAGCCTTCAGTAATTAACCTGTTCCATGTAAAAATATACTGTGAATGTATTTATCATCATACAAAATCATTTTTTGATTCTTTAAGTTCAAATATGAGGTGTGTCTAATAAAATAAATTAAGGACTTTAACAAACAACTGTTTTGTTCACAAGAGATTAATTAAATATACTAAAACACAACATTTCTTCTATAGAATTTCAAATTAATATATGTTAATAACTCCTAAAAATAGTTTTGAAACTAACCTGAAAATATACATAATTATCAGTATTTGTACTAGGCTTAATAAAAAATTTAGAACAAAAATTTGTGAGTTAAGTGTTGTTGGTGTAATTTAAACCATAGTTTTTAAAGACATTCATTAGTTTATACTTATAGATTTTTTTACTAGATAACCATTAAGTAGTTGTAAATAAATAAGAAACATATTTTTCTCAAAATATCTTAAAATATCTCAAAATATCTTAAAAAAAAAAAAAAAAAAGTAGTTGTAAATAAATAACAAACATATTTTTCTCATTAAAAAAGTTTAGCTTTTAAAATAAAGTTATTTATAAGTTAGTTCACCAAAAAAAACCTTAAAAAACAAACATAATAAGTGTGTTAGAAGAATTTTTGAATTTGACATATTATTTAACCCAGATATTTATAACTACTAAAGAAATTTTAAAGTATGTTAAAAGTATAACCAATTTTCCTGTAACCTAGTTGCAAGAGTGCCATACCTTATTAAACTGACAAATAGAAAATAAAACCAGGGTTGCTATAAACCTGGAATCCTGGAAAAGCTGGAGTTTGAGAAATTTTGAAAAAAACCTGTAATTTTGAACAAAACTCAAAAAAAAACCTAGATTTTTAAATGATTTTTATAAATTAAGTAGTAAAATTTAATTGACACTAAAAATATACATAAAAATAAAAAAAATGTCATCATTAAAAATTAAAAATAAAAACACATAAAAGTACTTCACAGGATCATTCACGTCTTGTTATACTACTTAGCACTGTTTTTAACCTTAAACTTGTCTTTAAACTAAAAATTGACAAGGAAAATTATTTTTATTTTAAAAATCTGGAAGAAATTACTCTAAAACATTTGGCAACCGTGAGTGTAAAGTTTACAAGATGTTTGCTGGTATAAATTCTGGCACTACTTGCATTGTCTGTTTGCAGCTATTTAAATTTTCTTTACCTAATTTAAAAAAAATATCAAAATCATTTTTTCCTCTGTAGCAACAAGTATTTTCCAAAAGTAAAGTTAGTCCCACATGCTTAAATAAATAATAAAGTATATGTATAATGTAATATATTTTAAAAGTACAAACATAAGTAGAAACTTATTTAGTAATTACAGAATAGTAATAAATATTTAAGAAAATAATTATATATAGAATATAAATAAGATAATTAAGAAAAATGTGGAGCTTTAATTTCAAAGTAAGTGTTCATCAATTCTACATTTAAAAAAATACAGCAACATTATGGATATTTGACCACCTTTATCAAATAAAACCCAGTTTGGTTGCAAAATAAATAGTATGTTGTTACAATTTAAAAATAAAACAAATATTGTCTACTACAAAAAACCAACAATAAAACATTACACTGAGCCTTTACTTAATAACAGAATATTCCAAACAAAGTAAATACTATTTAAATCCAATGTTGCCAAAAAATCTTTAATTTAAAAAATTAGAAATAAAACCTGTAATTTTGAACTATTTTTACAGGAAATGGGTCTAAGTTTGCACAAAGCCAAATTTGCACATGAGCACAAAATTGCACAAAGACCATTTTGCACCAACGGTCAATTTTGCACAAGTTACATGTTTGCACTAGAGTTAAAAACAGAAAAAAAAATAATGAACATAAAACAATAAAAAAAAAAAAAACAATTAAATAAAAATGAAAAATAAATTACTGACTGAGGTAAAGGGTTAGGGGTAACAGTGATGCTAAAAATAAAAACTAAAAATAACAAATAAAAATTATTATAAAAAATAAAAATAAATCTTTTTAAATAATGAATTAAAACTTACTTACCAGCTAACAGTTAGGTGTAACAGTTATAAAAAAAAAATTAAAATAAATAAAAAAATAAAATAAAAAATATATATCTGTGCAAAATTGTCAGCTCATGCAAAAGTGACCCTTTGTTCAAAAGTATCTTCATGCAATTCTATCTCCTTGTGCATAAGTGTCTTTGTGCAAATTTGACAGCTACCCATTTTTACATGTGAAGTAGCAAAATTTCAATTAGGTTAAAAATATATCATAAGGAATAGAAGTTTTTTGTTTCACTTTTTTATCAAAAAAATAATAATTTAAAGTAACGTTTCAGTATCTTCAGTGTTGTTATGCTATATACGTCAGTTTTTTTTACATAAATTTTAATTTTATACTAAGATTAGACCAAAAAATCTTTTTTCAAAATATTACTTGGAAATTTCTAACTTGGTAATTAGTTAAAATTCAGAAAAACTGGAAGAAATTTTAAAAATTAAATTTGCAACCCTGTAAATCATTAATAAAAAGTGTATTATGCATCAAGAAAAAATTAAGAATACATACATTTAAGCAGAATATTAAAAAATGGTTATTTATTGTTATAGCCAGTATTAAAAAACAGGGTTTTTAATGTTTACAAACGGTGATAGTGGGCAGCACTACTCTAAGCAGTTATGTAGTGTTGCTTGTGCAAGTAGAATAAGTACTTCTACTTTGATTGATGTAATCATGTTGGTAGTCTGTTATTATTACAACTTTAAATGTACTTCATACAGATTTAATGTTTTAAGTATTTTGAAAGTTTTACTGATGGCTCAGAATTAGTTTTTCATTTCAGAATGGCAAACAAAATTGCAGATTGAAACTGAATTAAATATTTTTTTACAAGAATTTCTTGTATAAAAAAGCAAAAATATTTGTAGTTATTACTCCTTTCTATCAATTTATTTTTTATACAAAATATTTATTATTGTTAACAACCAGCCCAACAACCACCAGTTGGAAAAGCAAAAAGAAGGGGCCGCCCACCAAAACCCAAGAAAGATGGGGAAATTAAAAAACCTAGAGCCAAAAAGGTTAAGGTTGTAAATTTATATTTTAGTACAAATAAAACTTAAGCTATCTACATATGTATGTAACTTGTTATAAATATATGACAATTTTTATAATTTTTTTTTTTAAATTTTTTTAATTTGTTGTTTTTCTTATATGATAATATTAAGTATATGGAAGTTTTTTTTTTGTAGACTTTCAAATCAAGTAAGTTTTAAATTAATGTTATTTAAAAACACATATTGAATACTCATTTAAACAATTTATGAATTAAATAAATTTATTTTCAGCTAAAAACAGTTAGAAATGTGATTCAACAAAACCAAGTAAGTGTTTTCTTATTACATTTGCAATTAAATTCAGTACTTTTAATTGTTTCAATTTACTACAAACCATATACAAAGAAAAACATGTTTAAATTTTAAGCTATATGAATTTTTTAAACCCACCTTGTTCTTATTCTATATTCCTGCTTTATTATATAAAAAATAATTTAAAGTAATTAAAGTAATTTAATTAATTTTTACTTCTCCATGTAGCACGTTATGAATATTGGGTTAGATGGTAACCAAATATTGAACCTGCACAAAAATTCACTTTACCAAAACGCTTCTGGCTTGCCCCCAGAAGGTATCTTTCAACAGCATGGTTTTTGATTATTAGCTTTCTAATGTTTTTTTAAGACTAATTGTGCTCAAATAAGTTTTAATGTTTTCATTATTAAAATTTTCGATATATGCTTGTACAACTATTAAAAAACACATTTGTAAAGTATATTTTAATTTTCTACTTATCTAGAAGAAAATTGTTTTTTAAGTAATGTCAATAAGTTAACACTGTAATTTTTGTTAATGTCAACTCAAGAGTATTACAACTTTAAACTAAACAAAATATTTTGAAAACTTTGTGGTAAAAATATATTTTTCAGCTTCTTTTGCAAACTGCAACCAAGATGCTCAATTATCATCTGGAAATATGGTTCAAGATAAGTTAGTTGATATTCATGAAGTTTTGATATTAAACATTCAAGTTTTATCATTAGTTTTAAAGTATATGCTTCATGAGCGTCTGAAAATTTTATTGTTTTCTAACATTGCCTTTTACTTCTTTGTATTAGTTGAGTGTTGTTGAAATAAAAAGTATGCATGTTTTCGGGCTTCAAAATACCATTTTTTAAATATAATCAAATATAAACCAGTCTAGATCCAGCAAATCAAAGTGATCAAGTGAATAATTTCAACGATGACAATCCATGCATGTCTGGTGTTGATCTACAAGCTCAAGGTTTATTTTTCTTGAATAAGTATAGCCGATTCTCAGCTGTTTTAGTTTTTTGTAGGCTATTTTTGTATTTTATGTGTTTGCAAAATAGTTAAAATATAGTTCTAAGTCATTCTTTCCCTAGCTAGATTCCTTTACTTAAACTGTAAATATTTATGTTCTATTATTTTTATTAAATTATTTTGATAATTTCATAAAATTAATTTTGGAAAATTAAAAATAAACATTTAGTAAAACAATAATTAAAAAGTATCGTTAGAACAATTTTAATTATTTGTAAAGAAACTCATGTTTCTGTAAGCCATTGTCATAAATTTTATCATTCTAACTTCTAACAAATAAAAAGTGTTGGCTCAAAGTTCATCACACGGTAGCGATTGCATGATACAAGTGTCCAATGACCAACAAGAAGATCAAAATGAAGAAGACAAACTGAAAAATCAGGATGATCTCATTCCTACTTCATCCAGCCATGAAACTGATTTGCAGCAGCAACAACAACAGGTAGAAGACTACTTAAGTTAAAATACTTTTTCATATATGTGCTAATGTTTTTTGCTCACTAAAATTGTAACAAGTTGTTTATAATCGCCAGATGTTCAACCAAAACCAGATGCTTGCAAGAACTTGGTATCCTCAGGATCCTATGTTTGGATCCACAAACAACCTTCAACAAGGTTCATTAAATATTATTTTAGTAGTTGTATTAACTGTTGTTAACACAAGACCCAATGTTTGTGACCTCTAACAATCTACTATAAGGTTAAAATTTTAATACTGTTGTAGATTCATTATATTTTTTCTATAATACAGGGCACAGGCATTTCAAACTAATTTTTATGATAGCTTTTATTCTTTCTAGTTTAGTTATTTTAGTCTTAATTAAAAAAAATTAACTTTGTAAACACGGTTGTTGCCTTTCTTTTGTTGATGAATACTTCTCCTTTTTTACATCAGAGTTTAACAAATACTGTATGAACAGATAACAGCTTATTAGGAGGTCAACTTTCCAACGAACAGCAACAATTTCAATTGAGTCAACAACATTTGTTAGAACAACAACAATTACAATCCAACTATCAGCAACAATTCGCCAATCAATATGCCGCTTCTCTCGGGTTTTTAATTTTTTAATTAAGAAATTTGTTTCTAACGTTTTACTTTATTATTTAATATCAAGTTTTGAAAAATATTTTTATATTTTATTCTTACAGAAGTTCACAGCCGTATATGACCCAGTACGCACTTGGTTTCAATGGACAATATTACAAAGCCGTGGTTGGTAATCGTATTTACTTTGTACATAGTTAAAGATACTTTATGACTGTTTTAAATTAAAACATGTTGTTTGTTCAAACTTTAACATTACTTAATTTTTTAATTTATTTTAGCTTTTAAATAGATTTTTTGATTCTTTTAAAATGATTAGTTTTAATGTTTGAACATTTAATTTCAAAATGCTTAATTTTTAACAGCAAGGGACGGATGGTAACATCAGATACGAAATGGTCCAACAACCAAACACAAGTGACCTGACCAACCAATTTGTACCAAATCAAACAAGACCATCTACTAGCTCAATGTACCAGGTTTGTTTTGTATCAGGGATGTCCAGCTTTTTTGGAATGAATTTGTTTCCAAGATTAACAAGTGTATTGCAATTATACTAATTTATCAATACTGTAGTTTTATAGTTAGAAAAGTTTGTTTTAGTAATCAAAATATGCATTTAAGAAATTATGTGGTATCATAGATCTATTTCGTCGATATTATAGCTTATATATATAGATGTATATTATATATTAATAAAACAAGCATGTTTACAGCAGTTTTATATTTTCATTACAAACAGTTTGAAGTTATTTTTTTAAGCCAACTAACAACTTTATAATATCTCACCATAGAACTTAGTTATTTCTGCTTTATTTTAAATAGTTAGATACGAAACAAGTTGTTAGGTGTAATTACTTGACAGGAGTCTGAAGTAGAGGAACCAGAAACACCAAAGAGTAAGAAAGAGGCTAAGGCTGAAGATAAAAACCGAATAAAACGACCCATGAACGCGTTTCTCGTATGGTCGTGCCAACAGAGAGCCATATTGGCCAAAAATAACCCTGGTTAGTAATAATGTCACTTCGGACCAAACAGTTCAACATACAACAATATGCGATCTTTTTTTTAAACAAAACAGTGTTAATTTTTTTTTGTTTTAATGAGTCTTCTTTTTTAAAGTATGCATTATTGATAAGGACAATTTTTTAAAATTAACAATATTTTTACTTGTAATGCAGCTGTAATATTTTTACTGATTTTAGAACTAATTTTTTCAGTGTTGTTTTTTTTTTCAAGCCGATTAAAAGTGTTTTAAATGTTTCTAAATGTTTTATTAATATTAGTTTGTTACATCAAACTAGTTAGACAGTTTGTATTATTAGTTTCTCAAAAACGTTTATATAAATATTAAATTTAAGTATTACTTTAAGTAAAGCTTTTGTGGCATTATTTGCAACAAAAGCTGTTTATTTATATTTTAAAATCTATCACAGCAAAACATACTTGTTACCCAAAATAATTTATTTTCTACAAGTGTATTTCAAACAAACATTTCATTCGTATTAGGAATGAAAAACGCTGAGATCAGCATACATTTGGGAGAGAGATGGAAAAATATGACTCCTGCGCAGAAACAACCTTTCTATGATGAAGCAGCTAAAATAAAAATGGAACATAAAATCAAGCACCCTGGTTTGTTTGGTTGCTTATAAGAAAGTTTATAGCTTGTTAGATATCTTTTGAGAGGGATGAAAAACTAATGCTTTGAATATTTTTTTAGTGTTTTTGTTTATTGATAAATTTTTTAATCGTTCTTTTATAGCCAAAAAATAGTTTGCACAACAAAAAAAAAAGCATAATTTGTTCGGATTTTCTAATCTAAACAATAATGTTTAGAATGGTCGTACCAACCGAAGCCTAAGAAGCGACGTCTCGGCCAAGGCACCACGTGGTTGTACGCTATCACCGAGAACACTAGGGGCGGTAGAGTGAGTCACTACATTAATTCGTACAACCACTACGACGGTAATCTGGTGCTGTCATCGCTTGGAAGTCAGCCCAATCAGATGTCCACTTTGTACAATAACCAGCTGTTGCAACAGATGCAAGGTTTGTGATGAAAAATTGATACTGAAGCATTAACTTTATAATTTTGAACTCTTAAGCAGCCTGAATTGCGTTGATATGTTTATTTTAGTAGAACTTAAGCTTCAAGTTTGAGTTGTGCTTATAAAGTTGTGTAATAATATTTTGAGCATTTTTGAATAGGTCAGAATAGCTTGGGTCAACATATTAGCAACCCGAATATGTACTTACACAACCCTAGCTTGCAAGTAAGATTTAAATAATAGTTATAAATAATAAATTCATTATTTCTCCTTCAGTAGTTCAGATCTCTTTATTTGTTTTCTTAAAACCAAAACATATAATAAACAATATACAACTACTCAAATTAATTCAAGATATAAATCAAAAAAATCATTTTTTAAACTAAGATAGCAAGAACATCGACATTTACAAAAACATGAGCTTCAGATTTTTCAACTTACAAGTAATTTTTCGCGAAACTGGTATTTCATGTAATATATTAATTTTTGCAAGCAGCAAAATAGTCTTGGTTTCAATTTGGACCCACAAAATTTGGAGCAGCAAAATTTGGACCAGCAAAATTTGGATCAACAAAATTTGGATCAGCAGGTTTTGGAAAACCAGGACCAATCAAATGAACCTGACATTGTGTTTTCACCTCAGGAAAATCAAGATGATAAGTTTGTTGTTTGACTATTTGAAAAATGTTTTTAGTTTTACAAGAGATAAACTTATCATATAAAACGATGTAAATAAGTAAGTTACATATTTGTATTCTGTTATAATTCCATAACTTGAAAGTTTATTTAATAACTTTTCTTGATCTGTTCTTATTTTTGTTGTTATGGTACTATTTTAAGACGATCTTTCTAGAAATAAAAAATGTGAGATCAAAAAGTTAACGGTTATAATTAAGTTAAAAATTTAGTTTGAAATACACATTGCATTTTCTTTAAAAACATTAGTAGAACTAACTAAATTAAAATTATGATTTTAAATCTATTTCATTGATTGACTGATCTGATTGATTTTACCAGCAGACTTCTATCTGTTTATTATATAAAGTTATTGTCACTACTAAAAATCGTCCTTTTATAAAGTTTGTATTTATTGGGTAAAAACTACTTATTAAATACTTATTGTAAATGTTCTTACAGCGCAGAAGAAATACACCAACATCTCAGCAATGAACTTGTTTCAGGTAATTTTTTTTACTAATAAAATTTATATTATTTATTTGGTCAGAGTTACTAAAAATAAGTTTTTTTTTATACAAAACTACTCAGCAACAAATATTGAAAACAAATAAAAAGCATCTGCTATTGAAAAAAATTCAGCTAAATATTTGATTTCTGTGATAATGTTCTAATTTGAAAAGAAATATTTTGTAAACATTTTCAACTAAAAGTTGTGTTTTAAATTGTTTGTTAGTTTAATATACTATATTTATTTATTTTTTCAGACAATGGTGAAAGTAGTGGTGTTATGATTGGCGTTGCGAATACAGAGTTTGTTTATTTATTTTATACTAAAATATAATACATAATTTGTTGTATTTAAATATATTACATAATAATGTAAAAAATCTAAAAGTAGTAGTTTTATTTTATAAAAGTTTTGCCCTATAAACAGAAATGAACAATGCAATGATTTGAATGAAAAATATCTATAATGCTTATTTTTGTTAATTTATTCGTATTTTATAAACAGAAGTGAACAATGCAACGATTTGAATGAAAATTACCAAGTTGAAACAACAACAACCGATGTTAACGAATTGATGGATACTCCTACTTTGATCGATTCTCACATTCCTAGAAGTTAAATTAACTAAAGATAATTTGTTACATGAAGTTAAATATATTCCTAGATGTTAATTTAATGTATATATACTTTATTTTATTAGCGTACTTGTTTACGAGCTTTTGAAAGTATTAACAGGAGTTATATAAAGTATTTTGTGAGCAGGTTTTATAATTACTTTAAAATATTAGTGTTTTCTAGTAAAAAGTTTGTTATTGTAAGTATAATTTGTAGTAATAAGTTTTAACAAAGTTGTATATTAAAATTTTATATTTTTTTACAGAATATTCTTTTTTATTTGTTTTACAAATATTAATCGAGTGTTAAGTGTTGTGAGTTTATTTTTATTTAATTTTTTACTGAAGTCTTAATAAAAATTAAATAAAATGTTTTTTAGAGGTTTAAACAATAAAATAACAATAACATTTCTTTAAAGAATTTATATAATTTCACCAAATAGTATATTTACTTCGTTTTGTTTGTTTAAGTTTTTGTTATTTTTTCGTTTATTGTTTAACTAAATCAGAATAAGTTTTTTTCACAATAAAGTTTTTAAACTTTTAAAAGTTTGTTCAAGTTATTAGAGTATACTAACTTAATTAAGATTTTTAATTTTGTAAATAGTTTTTGAAATTAGCTCCTTATTGTGCCCGTACTTATTGTACTTTAAGGATAACTCAAGCTAGTTTGAAAAATTTTAAAAACACAAGGCTGTTTGAATTTTTTCGTTGTAAAATTCAGGCCAGTTAAGATGATTTTCCTAAATTTCAAGGTAGTTCTTATAAGTTTAAAATTTTTTTATTAAAAATAATGTTTTTATTGATTGCTTCTGTTATAGTTTTTTTTTTAGGAATTAAGGCTTGATTAACAGAATTTTTTAGTTTAATTATTTATACTTTCTAGTAAATTCAGACTTGTTTTCGGTTACTCAAGCTGGTTATTTTATTTTAGTTGTGAAAATCCTGTATTAAAGTCAAAATATACTTTTTCTAAATTTCTCTTTCAAGAAAACAAAATGTTTAAATCAAAATTAAAAGTTTAATTTTTCTTTTTTAACAACACAAAAATTTTATTTTTAGTCCAGGGTGGGCCAAGCGGCCCCCTTGGGGCCATTGCAGAAATTTAGGGGGCCATTAGGTCATAATTTGAAATTTACACTAGATATTCCGAAGTTGAAAAACAAAAAAAAAATCTTGAAGAGTTTAAATGGTATTCTTAGAGTAATCTTTTTAGAGGGGGCGATAGATTTTTTAATTTCTTTAAAGGGAGCATTTTGTAAAAAAGTTTGAGAAACCCTGATTTAGTCCAATAAGAAAACTTGAACAATAGTTTTAACCACTAATTACAAAAGTTTGTAAAAAACGTAGTTAAAAATTGAAGATTGAACGAAATACTTAATGAGAATTGAAACACTTAATAATTTTAACAATTGAGTTTTTAAGTGTTTCAATTCTCACTTAAGTAACACTTTTAAAGTTTACTAAAACTATTAAACTTTATGTAGGTGTCATTTATTAGTTAAAGTACAGCTAGTATTGATTATTAAACGGCAAAAAAACAGCTCTCAAAATATTTGGTCCTAAGACCTTAAGTACGAATATCAGTTCGCGTCGGTTATCGAGTCGCACTTCACGGTATACCTTTTAACGTCTTGTCCAGGACAATTTAATTTCATTATTTAAAACAACTAGTTTTGTTTTAAGACATAGTTAGTGTTTCAGTATACAAAATAGAAAAAATAATATTCAGAAGGAACTTTATTTTAGAAAAAATAAAACTTACTACTAAAATAGCTACTTTGTAGTTGCCTCTAAACTCCTATAATAATTTCAATAAGCAAAAATAAAAATAGTTTTTCTAGTGAACTTATTAAACTTGAAGCTTTTTTAGTATGTACCTTTTAGTAAATTTCCTTCTGAAAAACATTTGTTTTAGTTGTAACATATTATAATACTTAAGTTTCTCAAATCGCCATTTGGTATGTAAATTATTTTTTGTGTTTTTTTATCATAGTTGCTGTGTATTATAGTGTTTCAAGCAATATAATGAGTGTAATATAAAATATTTGTTGATTTTTTAAATTATCATAGCTTTTATGTATAGCTTAAAAGTTCTTGATAATTCAAATCAATACAGTTAAACATTAACTATTGTTACTACCTGTAACAACTCAGTCGTCAACATAAACATTAAATTTTATAGTGTTCTTAAACATTCTTGTTATATAAAAAAGGCTAAAATTTTCTTTTGGAAATTAAAAAAAAATTTATTAATGTAATTATTAGTCATAAGGTGTGATACTGGTTTTCTTATAAGTAGTTCTTTTTTGTTTTGAATCTAGAAAACTTTTTTCACTAGATTTTTATTCTTTCCTGGACAAGACGTTAAAAGGTATCCGTGGTGTGCGACTCGATAACCGAAAGGTTCTTTGTGCACCAGGTCCTACGACTAAATACTTTGAACGTTTTTTTTTGTGATCTATAAAAATTATATGTCGACTTAATTTTTACTATCACTTTTTTTTATAATTTGAAAGCTATGATTTATTATTATTAAATGGTACGAATTTGTTGTTAGTTTCTTATTTCAAAACAAATACTAATTTTTTATTTCAAAAAAGTTAAATTAGGTACATAACCCTTTTCAAGATCTAAAATAATATATTTTCTTTTAATAGAAAAAAGTTTAACATTAAAAGCTTAAATTTGCTTTTGGATTTTTTCTTAATCTTATTGATGTTAGTATTAGTCATAACGTGTTATAATGGCTTTCTTGTATTTTCCTGTTCAGTTGTGTTTTAAATCTAGAAGACTTATTTTCACTAGAATTTGTAATCTTTTGTGATATATAAAAAATGTATGTAAAATTAATTTTTATTATCATTTTTAATTTACGAAAATAATGATTTAACACAATTAAGTGGTATGACTGCTTTCTTTTATATAACAAACTAAGTTTTTGTTCTAAATAGTTTAACATAGGAGCATAACCTTTTTTAAGATGTAAAAATACGGATATAAATCTCTAGCTTACAAACTTAACAGAATATGCCTAAACATAAGAAAATTATATCTCTGAAAACTTTGTTTGATTAGTTCGGTACTGGTTTCAAATAAAAAGTTTAAACATAATTCATTCATTTAAGTTTTACTAATTAATTTCGTTTAGCTCTTCACCAGAATAAACTTGCTAAAAACTGATACTAATTTGTTTGATATAGTTCTAAATTTAATGTTTCAGTAACTGTGGAGCGATTTTTTCATAAATGTATGGTAACTATGTAGGGCAGTAAATTTAAAACTGTAATACCAAAAAAATTTAAAGATCAAGCTTTCTTTGAAGTTTACAGGTCGATCTGAAATAAGTTTTATTTAAGTACTGACGAGGTCTTTGACCGAAACTTAGTTTGTAATATAAACTTTTGAAAGAATAAGTTCATAAGTTTTATTTTATTAGAATCTAAAGTATTGTAGCTATTTTTTACATGTTTTGAATTTATTGATTGTTATTTATTTAATATTTCCATAAGAACTAAAAGAAATCTTTAACTAAGTATTTTGTATTTACCGTCCAACTACGAAACTAAAACACTAAATTTAAATGGATCAAGGTTCAAAGTTAGTAAAACTGTTTTTATTTAATTTTTTACAACTTATAATGTGCAATAAATATTATCTTATGAAAAAAAAGTAATCACTTAAACTTTAATATTTATTTTTCAAAACTAAGAAGTCTGACGAAAGCAGTTTTGTTGTCGTATTAAAAGGTTACAGTATGTTAATAAGTAAGATTTTAAATCTTGAAGTTTAATGAAAATCAGGAACAAAGTCAAAAATAACAGTTTATCTACACATCACAATAAGCTAAATGTTTTAACTTCACTAAACAATCTTCACGCTATATCGAAAGTTTTTGTTACAATAGTTCACAAAAATGACAACTTTTTAACTCTAGACTTTAGTTTAGTTGCAAAAATTGTTTCTTGTACTAAGTTACGTGTCGATTCTAAAATAGAAGAATTATGTGTAGCTGATAATTGGACGAACTCGACTCTGAACAATTTAGAAACAAATTTTTATTTAGCCTGTTTTTTAAAAGTTCGACTTAATTTGTTATCATAACTCTACAAGTGCTACTTTAAACAGTAAGTTATTTTTTGGATAAAATGATTGTTTTTATTTGATACTTAGAAATGGTAGAAGTACAGGAAATTTTTAACAACATTAATTTTTTTAATACTATAGTCAAAATACGTTTGATATAACTGTCTGTGGCGGATACGATTACCAACAAAGAAGAATAACTCCAAACATCGTTAAAACCGGGGGCAAAAACTTCAACACTGCTCCAATGAAATTCAGCCGACTAAGACACATGTCAGTTTGTTGAGTTTAAACATAAAAACGTGGTTTATATTGTAAAAGTGGTTTGGGACGTAAAAACGAATCAACAAATAGTGAGTCTGGACAAGTTAAATCTGTAGAAAAATAACAAACTATTTTATGACTAAGACTTGGCAAAAAGTACTAGATAAACTAGATAACAGAAGAAACTTAAGTGTTAAAGGACTAATCGATTAGCCGGTCATAATCGGAGGGATATATTAGAACAATATTTGTGAATTTATAGCACTTGGCAAAAGTTTCAAAAATGAACGATGCAAGAGACGGAGCGTCTTTTGCGGTACTTGTAGTCAGGATTGTCGCATCTAGGGACGTATCTAATGGAACGGCGACCTGAACACAGTTGAGGCTTATAGCTAATAAATAGTCAACAATGCCCATTGGAAGGAAACACGATCACAGATTAGTTGCTATGAGAAACAAGCTGTTTATATCTGGTGATATAACTTAGATGATGGGAAGTTTTTTCAATTTTACCCTAAAACGGTTGCTTAATTGCATACGCACTTAAATCCGCTTGGTAAGATCTCAACAGCGGTTTGTTGCGACTATGCCTGCCTGATAAGTCCTAATAAGGACGAAACCGGTCATAGGATGTCTTGGATGCTGTTGTTGTTGATCTTGCGGTAAAGTTCATTGTTTATTATCGATGGCATAAAACATCTCAACATTGTTGATGATGGCCGAAATAAATATTGGCTAAAACTGATCAAACGAGCGCAGACTATAATCTCACAACAAGCTGACAATGTCTGAGACGTTGGGCTGTGAATGATATAGCTGTGTCATTTTTTCAACTTAACCCACAAACGGTCGCTTCAGTATTTAGTACTTGAGCCCGCTTGTTTAAGATCACAATAGCGGTTTCTCGCGACTATTCCTGCCTGATGAGTCCTAATAAGGACGAAACCGGTCGTAGGATTGTCTCCGATGCTGTTGTTGTTGATCTTGCGGTAAAATTCATTGTTTATTTATTGTCTGTTAGATAGTAGGAATGAGAAATGCGAGTTTTTATATTCTGGAAATTTTGTCTTCATAAATAACCTCATTGACGCTTAAATTATCTCATACTGTTTTACGATTTTTTTCCATGGGAAGCAAGATTGTTGCTATCGGCCTTTGACTAAAAACATCTTTATGTTTTGATGTAGAAGTAAGACCGAAAAAAAATTGAACTAATTGAAAAAAGAACAGGCACTCTTTTATCCAAAATAAAATTTTGAAAAACTTATTTAAACTAAAACTATTTTTGTTTTATATGAATCGGCTAAACTAATAGTGTTTTGAATATGATTATCATAATTGTTCTTTTATTTCAAAATTGTTGACTTTTATATATTAGATTTAATTTAGTTAAGTACAAAGTAGTATAACCGGAAAAAGTACCCTTTTATACATAAAAACGTTTGTGGTGGGCAACGTTTTTAGTCAACGGGTCAAAAAAAACTTAATCCTTGTTGGGCCGGACGCAGCATTTCAATTTTATTTAATTTACGTAAAATACTCTATTATACAATTCATTTCGACAAAACTCTGACTTTATGTGACTTTTCTTAAAATTATAACTTTAAAACCTTCTGTTAATTCTTGCCATTTTTTTTATTCTTTGTTTCTAACTCAGAATATTTAGTATTAATTTGAAAACTATCTTTCAAACTTTTACTAATTTAGTTTTTGAAAAATTGCTTAAATTAAACCTTGGTAGTTAATTCTAACATCAGTAAAATCCGTTTTAAGTCAATACACTTATTTTATTTCAAAAAGGTAATGTGTAAGAAACTTTACTTAAACAATGCAGTGAATCTACTGCAATCACAACTAAATAAACAAGTAGCAAATGTATTTCAGTTGTCTTAGAAATTAAAAAACGAAGTAGGAAAAGTAAATGTTATTTCATTCGTTTATTTTTAATTTTTTTTTGAAAAAAAAATAATTAGTGTTGCTTGATGGCTTAGGGGTCCTCATGACATCTTTGAAAACTCTCTGAGTTGAGTGTTGCAAGATTGAAACTTGGTGGTCGACACATATACAAAAATAAAAAATTGTAGCAATAAGAAATAAAATATCTGGTTGCTGTTATTCAAATGTTGAATTTGTTTTGAAACTTTTAAATCAATGCTTTTTATACTCTCTGTTAAGTTTTAAAATTAGCAATAAAAATTCTTAAGTTATACAGACATGAAGATTTCCACTGTAATAGTATTTAAATTGTAACTGAAGAGCTTGTTTTTTCAATGGACGAAATCAGACAGGACAAAAATAGGTACTTTTTAAAAGTTAAGTTTCAAAGTTTAAAGTTGAGAAACTTTTAATGCACTAGTTAGATTAATAAAATAACAAATGTATACTAGGTTGTACATTTAACAACAGGTCTGCAAAATTTGAATTGATTTCATAGACAATTGGGTTATGGTTAATTTTAAGTGAGCACCAATATCAAGCTGAAAATATAATACATTCAAAGTCTTTTTAACCATAATTTTAGGCTAAAAAAAACAATATTTTGTTATAAACAAGCTATATAAATACATAGAAAGAACTAAACTAATACATTATAAACTAAAATATTTAATGAAATTTATTTTACATCATCATAATCAATATAAATTATTGTATTAATATAATCACTTTTATATTGTAAATTAAAAGCAATTAAGTATATAAGTTTATTAGTTATGATATATAAGTTTAATTTTATTCATGTATTTATGAAAGACAAATTTTTACCCTAAAACTATGATTAAATAAAACTTCAAATGTATTATAATTTCAGCTTGATATTGGTGATCACCTCAAGTTAACCATAACCGACAATTGTTTATATTATAGCACATTACCTTATTTTTGTCCAGTGAAAAAAAGACTACACTGAAGAGCAGGACAAAGTACTGTTTTTTTGTTTATAATCTTTTAATAAATCTTAATAGTGTTTTTTTAATAAAAATTTAACATTTTTACTGTATTTTTTTTGTAGGTCAAGACAATTGTCAGTAGAATAAGTATTTTAAGCATAAAGGCATTTCAGCTTTGAAAAAAGTAAATAAGTCTTAGTTTTTAATGACACCAAAAGAAAAATAGTACAACATTTTTAAAGTATGTCTACACTCTTGGGTAGAAATAAAAAATAAAAATTGTGGTAATGATTTTAATATAGTGAAATATTTAATAAACATATGTAGTAAAAAAGCTCCTAAGATAATTATAAAGATAGCTCTTAATAAGTACATTTCTAAAGTTTTGACACATAAATACAAGGGGTTTTTAAAACAGAGTATAAGTATTTCAAAAAAAATAAAATTTTATAGTTTTAACTAACTTTCATGATATGTTATCTTGTTAATTTTTGTCAAAATTTACTGTTGCAAATGTATTTTCACCAATAGTTTTTCAAAAGGTTTTTTGTAAGTTTTTTTTGATGTTTTTACCATAAAAATAATTTAAAGTCACTATAAAATTTTACTATAAAAACTTGAAATTGTAATTAAAATTTGGCAAGATTTTTAAATGAGTTATCATAAGACTACATGAGATTGTTATAAAGTTTCACTACTTTATAAAACTGGTTCTCTAGAAATGTTTACACATTAATTATTTACTGTTAGAATGTAAAAAGTTAAAAAAAAATTATAAATACTATAAAACTCAAAAAAAAAGTAGTAAAACTTTATAATAGTCTCATGTAGTCTTATGATAACTCATTTAGAAATATTGCTAAATTTTAATTACATTTTCAAATTTTTATAGTTAAATTTTATAGGCTTAAAAAAAAGTTTTAAACAAAAAACGTAATATATAAAAGGTTCTTGATTAAAAAATTTCAAATTAAATACAAAGCTCTGCTACAAAATACTTTGTTTTAATTTTGTTAAAATGAAACATAAATGAAAGTTAAATAATTAGAAGCTTAGTTTTTAGATTTAATCTAGAGTATTTTTGAATTTGTTTTTCAGAAGGTTTCATTAATAGTGGTAAGAATTTTGATAATATATACTGTGCAAATAACTTGGAGCAATTTAACAAACATACTGTTATAGATTTTTATATAGTTTTTTTCAAGTTTTGAAAATTTATGTAGTATTTAAGGCAATAGGGGAAAAAGTGTACTTTGAAGAAAATTAACATTTGCTCTTATATAAAACCTTAAAGTAAAAACTTAATGACATTTTCAAAAATGTGAAAAAAATAGTTTATTGTTGAAATTTAGTCATTTTAATAAAAAGTATCTGATACAATTACATGGATCAAAAGATTTTTTTTTCAATTTTTTGAATTTAAACATACCTTATAGCTGAATTATTTAAATATTAGTAACACACTGAGTTAAAGAATTTGAAGAAAACTAGTTAAAAGCTGAAGGCAAAGATATATTTTTAGTAAAATAGCTATTTTTGTTTTTAGTTTTGGATTTTCATTAAAAAAAAACTATTAAACTCACTCACTTTGACCAATTTTATTGCAATAGTTACTTTGGATTTTGTTAAGAAGTAAAAGCTATCTAGTAGCTAAGATAAAACTCCACAAAGTAAAATCAATTTGTACAAAATAAGATGGACCCATTAGTGGCCTTAATATAGAGTTCAAAATAACTATTAAATATTGACAATATTTTAATGTCTTGTTACTGATAGCTTTTGGAAGTATTGTTTATTTTTTCATACATTTAATATCAAATGCATGCTAAATAAATGTACAAGTATTTAAATTACTAATTTCTAGGTTTTTTAAATCATTTAAAACACATTGCTTAGTTATATGAATGATTTGAATTTAATAATCTTAAATTTATATTTCAAATTACACATTTTATATATTTTGTTATAAGTACTAATAATGAATTTCAACAAAATTCTCAGCAATAAAGAGTAACCTTGTTTTATTTGTTATTAGCACAGCTTTAAAGTTTAAACGCACAACTAGTTTGCTGTCCTCATGAAGTAGTTTTTGTTACTAAGTTTAGCAGTAGTTATCAAAAAATTTAGGTGCATCAAACTATGATTTAAAAAAATATAACAAAAGTGTGAAATGCACTTGAGTAGAACTGATTGAAATCTTTTTTATTTCAGATTTTATATAAAAAGTATAACAAAATAACAATGAAACAAGAAGTTGCAAGAAAAAGTTGGTTCGATGGAGAACAGTTCGTCAGTGGCTGGGCTGGTGGTTAGTTCGAAAAATATAATATAATTATAAATTAAATTTTGAGCAGGTTTTACTGTATTAAAACAAATAAACTTGTATTATAAAATGAATAATAGTTCTATGGGGTAAGTTGTGGTTTAAATAAAATTGTTATATACAGTTAACTAAAAGCATTATAAATTATTAAAAAGTTTAGATGGAAGTTAAATTATATTAATACTTTTTTAAATTTTTTATATAATTATGTTTAGTTTTTTTATATTATACAAATTTAGTTTAAAGACACTATAACAAAAATAATTAAAAGTTTAGCTGGAGGTAAGTTTATGAAAAAGTTAAATTTTTTCTAACTTTTAGTATATATATGTTTGATATTTAAATGGAGTTATGAAAAATCTATCTCTTTTGAAACTAATTTCACTTTAAGTGTAATGTTTTCTTACAACAAATTGGAGAGAGACACTATGTTTTACTAAAAATAATTGTTATTCTCTTATGTTACAGCTACTAAACTGCCAGATTAATGTTATTTAAACAAGAAAATGTTGTCTAGTGTTGGCCAATAAGCATGTTCTAAAAAAATATTCAAGTATTTTTTTTCATAAATGAGTACTTTTCTTATATGTAGTTTATATACAAATATAAATATAATTACTAGGCCAATGCATTGTTTCATAACCATAATATATTAGTGATAATAAAAAGTTTTATTGTAAAAAAACAATTAATATTTGTACCAAAAATTTTTATTACCAGATGCATATCAGTAATTGTTGCCAACCCAGTATATAAATTAATAAAAATGTGATAAAAATGAGCTGCAAAAAATATGATATATTACTAATAATAACAAGCACAAAACATTAATAGAAACATAGTTAAAATCAGTTACATAAAATCATAACGTAGCAACAATATTAAAAATTTTAGTATTAACAGGCAATATATCAGTACTAGTTACTCATCCTGTGATACAATAAAAACGAACTACAAAAAATGTAATATATAAATAATAATAATAATAATAATAATAATAATAACAATATTTACATGACAGGTAGCATATCAGTTGCAGTAGCTCATCCTGTAGACACAATAAAAACAAGGTTGCAATCGAGACCTGGTGTTTATAAAAATATGAGAGACAGTTTCTCATCCATATACAGAATTGAAGGGGTTTGTTTTGTTATTGTAATAATGTTTGTTTGTTTGGATGTTAAGTAACCAATTTTAAGATTAATTTTATGTTTTTAAACTTTGTAAAACTTGATATTAACTTTCTTTTTGAGAGTTTCACATTAAAATTGATGGTTTTTTGTTAACACTTGTTTATTTAAGTAAATTTAATTTTTAAATTAAGCGAAGCATTTTATTAAGAAGCACACTTGGCTTTCTTAGTTAAAGAACTACAAACAAAAAAGCTATTTGTTTTTTCTTTGTAGTCCCTTTTAATTTATCTAGTTTTAAAAGTATCATTAAGAAAAGTTTAACCAATATGTAAAATAAAAAAAAAATAAAATGGTCTCTTAAAACTTTCAAAGAAAAAGGATATTTTTGTTTTATTTATTTATATTTTTAAGTACATTGTGTTTTATAGTAAATAAGTTTTTTATAATTATAGAGTATTTATAATTATTCAAGGTTATGAACTTTCATGCTTAAGAATCCTGTTTCTTATAACTTAACAATTGAAATATAAAGTTCTAAAAGCAGTTAATTAAACTTACAAATTTTTATTAGTTATGTTTTATAAACAGTTTAGAGGGTTTTACAAGGGTTTCTTCGCACCATTTTGTGTTCTTCCAGTAAACAACGCCATACTTTTCTACACTGAGGACAGATTCAAACAAATGGGTTTTGATGGTCTTCAAACAGGTAAATTTAAATATTGTTTTTGTTTTACAGATTTACAAATTTGTTTCATACATTGAAGAGCTGTTTTTCTTATGGTCATATACACATTTTTAATGTTTAATGTTTTTGGATTTTTTAAATCAATGTTTTTATAATAGTTCTTTTTCTATTTCAACTAGTTATTTTATTTATAACTATTTCCTTATATCAGTAACTGGATTTGTACACAGTTGATTTAAATTGTATATATTCTTACT
Source organism: Thalia democratica (assembly GCF_965202585.1). Taxonomy (NCBI): domain Eukaryota; kingdom Metazoa; phylum Chordata; class Thaliacea; order Salpida; family Salpidae; genus Thalia; species Thalia democratica. The sequence goes on along the minus strand of NC_139171.1, from coordinate 4,379,611 downwards.
CTCAGAAGCTGTAGTGTAAAGTTTATGATTAATATCCACTATAATTTATAAAATCAAATTTTATTATTGTTTTAGGAGCCGGAGCAGGATTTGTCCAGAGTTTTTTCACCTCGCCTGCCGAACTTGTAAAAACCCAACTGCAAGTTCAAGGTATGAAGGGGAAAATAGCTAGTGGGAAGGTTGGTGAAAAAAAAAATATAGTATTTTGCATACTATTTGTCTAACATTTTAGTGTATAAAAAAATATGTTGATAATAATATCGTTAGTATAATATATTTTGAATAAGTTAGTTACAAAAATTACACTGTTTAAATTGAGTCTTGAACGTTTATTAGTATATTGCAAAACAGAAAATTAAATTTAATTACAAAATTATTTATTATTAATAAAGTATGAATGAGTCAGTTATATAAACTTTTGCTGTTTTAACTGAATACTGAGTTATTAAAAAAATTGTAAGACTTTTTATGTTTGAATTTATAAAATGAACGTTTCTACATGTTTATGTTTTAGTTTTTAATAATTATTTCGAATTGAAACTCATTTACTTTTAAGAAATTCAACTTAATTACTTGTTAGTTGAACCAGATAAATTATTGATTAAAAAAGTTGTGTCCTGTTGTAAATCAAGCTGTTAAATTTAAGTCAGAAGTATAAATTTGCCAATTTTTTTTTGATTTTTTTTAAATATTTTGATTTGACAACAATTGTTGTAAGTATTTTTTTTTGAAAAATATTCTATACACTAAATTAAAATCAAAAATGTTTGAAAAATTAGTATAACAATAAAAAAAAAGTTAGTACTAACTTAATAAGATAAATGACTTAAAATTAATTTTTCATACTTTATGTTTTTGTTTGATAAGTAAAAGCTTACGAGAAATAGTTAGTTACACATTTTGAATTATACTTTTTCTAAAGACTTTTTATTGAAGTTCTTATTTAAAAAAATATAAATTATTTGTTATATATTGTTATCTACCATATAATGAATTGTTTTTATTGAGACTTGAACTATATCTATACAAAGATCTGCTGTCAAAAATGTTCTGTATCATTTTAATGATGTCATAACTAACTAGTTAAACTTTCAATTAGTAATTTGTAACTTCAAGTATGAATTTTTTATAACTTTAACTTACTATATGCTTTGAATTGTTGTTTTATTTTCATTAAGTATGATAATTTTATTAAAATTTTTTGTAGCAGTAAGAAAGCAGAGTCTTTTTTGGAGTTGTTTAAAAAAAATATTGACAAAAATAGGTTTTGTTGTTCTTAAAAAAATATTATATAAAAGTGTAATTGTGACATGGATCTTTATATTTTAAGTTTTAGCTTAATTTGGTTTCTTTTATTTGAAGTCTATTTCCTCAAGCTTAAGTCTATACATAATTATATAGTTTTAATAGCTTTAATTTCTAAGCACTCAATTACATTTTGACTGTTTAATTATTATATGGAAAATTACTTTATTATTATAATTAGCTTATAAAAAAAAATTCTGAATTATTTATTTTTTTATTGTTTATCTAAAATATTAAACCATAACTGTATTAGTTTTAATGTACAAAATTAATAATGTTGCTTTTGAAACTGTTTTAAAATGTTTGTAAAAACTAAACAGTTGGTTTAATAAAACTTTTAAGTTAAATTTTGTAAATGTATACTTGACAAAAATTAGTTGCAGAGTATCAAAGATAACGTTTGGTAAAATAAAATTGAAAAGAGAAACTATAGTTGCTTGTTAATATAACGAAAAAATGTTTATAGATAAAGATACGAAATCATTTGATAAAGACAAAACTTAGTATAGTGTATTAAAGATAAAACACAATAAAATAAAATTTTAAACATAAACTTCAGTCGCTTGTTTACATAACAAAAAAAGTATTTATAGATAAAAGCTAAAAAAAATTTAAATAAGGTTCTAGTTTTGATCATGTCATGGGGTTACTAAAGTGCGAAAAAAAAAACAAAGATTGTTTAGCATTTAGTATGTATTTTTAATGTGAAAAATATATTTAAAAAATAAAATTTCATTTGACTTTCTGCTCAATTTATAAACTAATACTTCTAGTTGAAGAAGTAAGAAATAAAAATAAGAAGTTTTTAGTTTTACTATATCCTTGAAGTTATTTAAAAGATTAAAAAAAGATTAAGAGTCATGCGCTGTAAAATGATAATAATAAAAAAACTAAAGAGAATGACTTATAAATTTGAAAAGCAAAGTTTTATTAAAATTAACTTAAATACTGCAACTAAGATCATACCATAAGTTTAATGGAGGTCAAAATAATAAGCACAAAGATATAGAGTATATAATAAAATGCACAAGCTTAAAATACAAATAGAGTAGACAAGCCAGATGAGTTAGCCAATGGAAAATTTGAGAAAAAATTTCCGGCGCACAGTGAGCATTATTACGTCACACGAAACGTGATACGTATACCTACGACGTGAGCCAATCAGAATTGAGTATTCATCACACACGTTTTCATGTGAGACTTGAAGTGATGTGCGGAAAATATGTGAAAGTTGTTAAGTAATATTTTGTATGTACTCATATGCTTTTTGAGGTCAATTGTTTTGTATGCTTTATTTGAAAAATATATTTAATATCCAATATTCAGTAATATTTTGTATGTACTCATATGCTTTTGAGGTCAATTATTTTTATTACTTTTATTAAAAAAGTACTATAGTTTAGTAAACTGAACAGTTTATTATTATTATTATTATTATTTTTAGATTAGTAGTACTTATTGAAATGCTTACTGATGTGGAAAATATGTGAAAGTTGTTGAGTAGTTTTTAAGTTTGTTCATTTATATTTAAGTAATTTTTTTGTTTACTAATTTTTTATTCTAGTTAAATAAGTATTTAAAAAAAAGCTTTGTAAATATCTTTAAAATTTTTAATTTATTTATAATATTGTTTATACTTTTGATATCAATTGTTTTAAAATTTAAACTCAAAATAATTCTTTGTCTTATAAAATTTGTGGTAAACTATTAATTGAAATCAGTTTATATAAAATTAGTAAATAGTTATTAAGCATTAAAGCTATATTTTAATCTACTCATCTTGTGTATTTGAGCTCTATGATTTTATTTAAACATCTTAATGAAATTGGTGACATAAAACAAGTAATTAATGTATAAAAGTTATTTTAAGTATGGGTAAAACGTTTGATATTACTAACAACTGTATTATGGCTCATCAAAGTTCGTAGAAAATTTTGTTATTGAGAAACTTATATTGAATTTTCCTTGGCTGAATTTTTATTTGTAACACAATTAAGAATTTTTCTCCTTCAGTTTTATACCCAGTTGTTTGTTTGCTTTTGATAAATTGTAATTTCTCATTCTTTTCAAGGGTTTTGTGTTTTTTAACTTATAATGGATTATTTTTTCTCAAATTTCTAAAGGTTTAAGTATTTGCTTGTTTACGTAATAATATTTGTGCTATCTGATTATTTGTTTATTGTTCTGCTATATACTTACTTTGTTACACAACTAAAGATTACTTACTAGTCAAATACATATTAAGGGCATAGGGGGGGTAAACACCCTTTTTTGGTTTTTGATCTTACTTTATATAGTTTTTACTAAGTTACAAGATGCTTTTTACAGATTTTAAAAATTCAAAATAATTTTTGAGATATAGCCGGTCAAAGTCGGAGGCAACAATAGGTTTCTTATGGGAGGCACAAACTAAAACAGCAAAAATAGACTTTTTCACTAAAAATCTATCTTCTCCTACGTTTTTTGAGATAACTACCTCAAACTTTCAGGAAACGTTCCTTGATATATTTAGAAAATTCTGTCGGAAGGAATTTTTTAAAAATTGAAAAATAAAAATTTTATAAAAAAAATAAACAAAAAAAACAGTTTTTTTTAGTTTTTTTATTATAAAATTTTTATTTTTTAATTTTTTTAAATTCTGTTCCGACAGAATTTTCTAAATATTGCAAGGAACATTTCCTGAAAATTTGAGGTAGTTAGCTCAAAAAATGTAGGAGAAGATAGATTTTTAGTGATTTCTAGTTATTTGCTGTTTTAGTTTGCGCCTCCCATAAGAAACCTATTGTTGCCTCCAACTTTGACCGGCTATATCTCAAAAATTATTTTGAATTTTTAAAATCTGTAAAAAGCATCTTGTAGCTTAGTAAAAACTATATAAAATAAGATCAAAAACCAAAAAAGGGTGTTTACCCCCCCCTATGCCCTTAAAAGGATTAATACTCATTCCAACAAGTTATTTAAACAACAAGTAGTTATTGAAGTCCATATTTAGTTTGTTTGGTCAATAATACCACAAATATACAATATATTTCAAAGTCCAAGTTTAAGTAGGCTATTTCATGTTTGATTAGTACCACAATATTACATGTTTATTTAATACAAGTACAAGTGTTTTGATGCAAGTTATTAAAGTACTGTTGTTAACTCGTTTTTTCTTTGCTGTTTATACATGATTTACAAAAGTTTCTTAACAAGTTACTCAAAGATCTAGTTTAAAGAATTTAATAATAAATTTATTTCTATTTGTCATTTCAAATGTCTAAATTTATATTTTATTAAATGTAAACAGTAAATGTGTGTGGGCACAAGTTTAAGTCCAACTATTGTTACTATTTATATTTATGAGTGTTAAATAAATATTATACAGTTGTACAGAAATCTAAGACAAAATTCATTCAAAAACATCTTTATTAAAGCAACAAACAAGTAAAATCGATTTCGGCTAACGCTTTTCAATTACTTTTGTTAGCAACTAATTTTAAGATTAAATTTTGAGTATATAAATAGTTAGAGGTTACATCAGAAAAATCAATTAACACTAATTAGCATAATTTGAGCAAAAATTAATTAGACATTCACAATTCATAAATGCATATATAAAACAGTTGATCAGTAATTTAACTAAGATAAGCAACATTAAAAACAAAATAAAAATAAGCGACAAAATTCAAATAAAATCTATAACAACTTATAAAGATTAGGTTTATAAACGTATTGTTGCTTACACAAATAACAACAATACGTTGCAACAATACGTTTATAAATCTAATCTTTATAAGTTGTTATAGATTTTATTTGAATTTTGTCGCTTATTTTTATTTTATTTTTAATGTTGCTTATCTTAGTTAAATTACTGATCAACTGTTTTATATATGCATTTATGAATTGTGAATGTCTAATTAATTTTTGCTCAAATTATGCTAATTAGTGTTAATTGATTTTTCTGATGTAACCTCTAACTATTTATATACTCAAAATTTAATCTTAAAATTAGTTGCTAACAAAAGTAATTGAAAAGCGTTAGCCGAAATCGATTTTACTTGTTTGTTGCTTTAATAAAGATGTTTTTGAATGAATTTTGTCTTAGATTTCTGTACAAGATATGTAGTACTAAAAAGTTATATTATATAGTTATTGAATACAGCTTTATAATTCTACAATAGTTGTACACAATTGTTTAATAAGAAAATACTTGTTAACTTTAACTACCTGATAAGTACTGTGAAGAAGCAAGAATTTCTGAATATTTCAACTTTTTAATAGTTTTACATAATTTTTCAAACACAAGTTATTAAGCATTACATAATTTTAATGCATGTAGTTCGTTCCAACTAAGTTATTATGCAATTTGAAAAAGTTTAACTGATTAGTACAAGTATTTAGTGATATTAGCAAAGGTATTTTGTAATACAAAGTTTGTCTAGGCGAAAATGCCAACAAAAGTTTTATAGATATAAACTAGTATAGAAGTTTATTTAAAATGCAGTTGAAAGGTTATTAAAGTATGTTGCGTTTCATATTGCCTAGGCAAAAATTTCCCACAAAAAACATTCTTTTTTTTTGTGCAAGTGATTGTTTTCAAATATTTTGAAGTTTTTAAATCATGTTATTAAAATAAATTATTTGTTTTCTGAAAACTAATAAGTTTACACATTTGCTTTTTTAAGAGAACTGTTTTATGAATTTTTAATATTAGTAGTAATAAGTTTTAACAAAAAAAAAGTATTATTTCACATGTTGAAATTACTGAAAATGTAAGTTAATATAAAAGTATTTATGATTTTTTACTTTAAGCTAATAAATCCTTATAAAATTTAGACCATGTGTAGCCTATTTTTATCTTTTCAAAGTAACTCATGTACAAAAAATGTTTTCTACATTGAATTTTGTGATTAAAGGTAACTATTGTGTAATTATAAAATATTAAACATAGTAAAAAGTAAAAAATTTTAAAAAGATTAATAAAATAAATAATTTACTAGTTTTCTTTATTATAAATAGAATAGCTAAACTTATGCAGTGAATAATATTTTATTTACTTATCATTAATAACAACTAGTTTTAATTTGGCTAAGTTTTAGCTTCGCATTTTACAAAAACATATTGTTATACAAAAATTATACTACAATGTTTTTATTCAATGTACTTGTACCTCTATCAATACTAATCATACTGTGTATATACTTGAAAAGTAATAGACAGTCTCACTGAAGTAAAAAAAAAGTAAATAAAAAACTAAATTAAAGTTGAAAAACCATAATTCTATGTATAGCAAGTAAAAAAATACGTCTTTATATGTTTTTTTGTAGTTTAAAATAAAAGTTTGTTTTCTTTATAAGTATTTTTAAACTGGTATAAAGTTAAATTGATATTTTTATTTACACAGTGTTACTATTTTTTATTTAAGTTTATAACTTGAATATTACTGTTCTACCATAATATAGACTAAGTTTTGAATAACTAGAACTTATATTATGATATTCAACTGTAATTTTGTTTTAAAATGTACAGCTTTTAGTATTAAAAACATTTTAATTAAAAAATTATGTTATAAAATTTTAGGTCATTTTAACTTTTTGAGTTTTTGAACTACCAAAATTTAAATAATAAATAAAGATATTAAAGCTATTACTTATGTTTAAATTTTCAACTGTTAACATTTTTTTTATATATATCTAGATATAGATTATAGTATTAAAATAATTTTGTTATAATAAATTTTGTCTCAAAATTACAAGTCAATTTAACTTTTTTAGTTCATGTGACCTTAAGTAGATTTTTCGGTTAAGACAATTTAAAAAATGTTAGTTATACAAATGGTTGCATATCAAGAGCTTATATACATTACCCTAACATAGCATAGTATATGTATTACGTTAATATATTTAATTTTTTATTAAATTACTTATAATTTTAAATATACAAAATGACAGCATAAAAAATAAAATTTACAAGTTTGTAAATAAATAATAAATAAATTGATATTTTTAAACAACGTTAGATTTTTATCTGGATTAGCGTTGTTATCAAGTTTGAATATAAAATAAGTTTTATTGTTTAAGAAGTTCAAACCAGTTTGTTTATTCGTAACAAATATGAATAGTTAATACGTTAAATAAAATTTAAAATTGTTTGATTAAAAATAAAATAACTGATAACGAGTTTATTAGTAACTGTGTTAAATTTACTTGCAAAAACAACTACCTTAATTTACTTAACACTATTTTGATAACAAAACTTTGAGTGTTTTTCAAGTTTACAAGCCTCATAAGGTTTACTCAAATAACTTTAAACTGATAAATTAAAAAAGTGTTTTTCTAAGTAAGTTGTGCTTAGTTTAATAAAAATTTCAAAAAGTTGTATAATTATGTAAAAGGGTTTTGTTAAATTTCTGTTTTTACATTAAACTACAAATAATCAAAATCACTTCAAAATAAGCTAATATAACTTTGCTCAATTAATTTTTTCAAGTACTACTGTTACAACAAACATATGAAATCACTGAACATGATTTAGCAAACTATCATTGGTAGCATTACCACTGTGAAACTATATTTTTATTATTAACTTATAATCTCTGAACAGTTTATTAAACTAAAGAAATAAGTTTAAAAATGGTTTCAATATTTTGTTAAATGTTTCTAGCAGAAAAAACAATCAAAAAATAGGTAAACTGTTGTATAAAAAAAGTAGCAGTTTTTAGCTTGTTTCTAAAGATAAGCACATTACTTAGTTTTAAGAAGCACGCATTCAGAAATTATATTAATTAAAATAGTTCTTTTATTTCTAAAGCAATACTCAATGGCTGAGATATTCAAAGAATATACACAATTTGTGTTTAATAAAATAAATATTCAATAAATAGTTGTTTTGTTTTTACAACTATACTCAATGGCAGAGATACACAAAGTTTTTTCTTAGTAAGTTGTGCTTAGTTTAATGAAAATTTCAAAAAGATTGTATAATTATGTTTAGGGTTTTGTTAAATTTTCGTTTTTACATTAAACTAAAAATAATCAAAATTACTTCAAAATAAGACTTTGCTCAATTAAAGAATAAAAGTTCAAGAACTTCATATAAACTGTTCAGGGATTAAAAATTAATTTTAAAACTATAGTTTCACATTGGTAATACTAACAGTGATTATGACTAACATGATTATGAATAACATGCATGAGACATTCAAACGCATATACAAAAATTATGTTTAATGAAATAAAAATTCAATGACAAATAATTATTTTGTTATTTACAGCTATACTCAATGGCTGAGATATTCAAACGAATATACACAAATTGTATTTAATAAAATAAATATAAGTAATAAAATAACTTTATTTTTTACAGATATACTCAATCGCTGAGATATTCAAAGAATACACAAATTACGTTTAACAAAATAAATATTAACTAACTAATAATTTAATTTCAACAGCAATACTCAATGCATGAAATCTTCAAACGCATATACACAAACTACGGTGTGAGAGGTATCTACAAAGGGTTGACAGTTACAATTGTCAGAGACATGCCCGCCTTCGCTGTCTACTTCTACGTGTTCTCATACCTTTCCGAAGATGTTTTCAATGTTAGTTTTATTTATTTTATTAATATTTTTAGTTGTTTTCATACCTTTCCGAAGACGTTTTCAATGTTTGTTTAATTTTTTCGATAGATTATTATATATGTTTTGATATCTTTCCGAAGATGTTTTCAATGTAAGTTTTATTTGTAAAAGTTATGAATGTTTTGTTCTAGATAAATTTTTGATATTACATTTATTCTATTTTTTATATGCGTTTTTTACTTATCTGAAGATGTTTTAAACGTTCTAATTTATAAAAAATGTTATAAGTATAAGCTTTATTAATTAACGTTTAGCTTTTTAATTAAGGGTAGAACTGAAATTAAAATTATATGTTTACTTTCATATCCTTAAATTTACAAAAAAAGTAGTAGAAAACAAAATAATCCAGTTCATTTAATTAATATTTGTTTACTAAACTTTTACGGAACACATTAACCGCTGAATTCCGTGTACGCAGTGTAAACTCAACAAACCATCAAAAAACGAAATATTTCGTCAGTAATTTGACCTAACGTTACATCAGTTGCCACTTGACATATCACAACTTCTCAATAGCGACCTCTAGTGGATAAATTTTACACAAATTACACGAACATTTTATCAAAATGAAGCGTATAAGTTATCTCAATAATATTATTAATGATTATTGCCTTAATTTAACTAAAAGATTATACAAGTTAAGAACACCGACTTTTACTTCTTAAGTAGCATATAACTAACACAAAAGATTAAAAAAAAAATTCCTATATTACAAGTATTTCATTCAATAAATGACCAAATATTTCACGTATTATAAATGCCGGCAAATTTCAGCAATATAATTTAACTAGATATGACTAGCATAAAAATCTTGAAAATAATTAGATACATTTAATTGTTTAAATTTTTCTATTGTTCTTCCACTTATTTTCTAAAAGATTTCACACTACTTTACTTTAATTGCAGAACATTTATTAATTGAGTATCATATAGCTAATATAAAATACCCAACATATAGTGCATGGAAATAAAACTAATGAGATATAAACAAAAAGTTGTTTAAATAAAAAAACTTATAACAGATAACGAACTACTTCACCTTATACGGGTTGATAGCAGCAACATTCAGTGGAGGTATTGCAGGATGCTCTTCGTTCGCCTGCAATTATCCGGTTGACGTCGTTAAATCGAGGGTGCAAGCGGATAAAATAAGCGGGCACAAAACTAAGTACAATGGTGCGTACGATTGTTTCAAGAAATTGTACAGGAGCAAGAAATCAGTGAGGGGAAAATGTAAAGTTTTCTTCAGGTTTGTTGTTTGTTTTTTACTTTAACATATATCGGGCATGAAATGTTTTCTTTACCTTTTTATTGTAGCTCTAAAGTTATAAACTTTAAATACAAAATATTTAAAAGTTTCGGTTTGTGTTTCATATAATAAAAGAATAACGTCTCTTGAGTGTATATATGTGTGTAAGTATTTTTTTTTACTTATACCTTCACTTACTTTATTATGTAAAACAAACTTGAATTTTTTTTTCATCAAACTAACAAAAAAAACTTTTTGTATGCACTAAAATTTAAGGGGCAGCAGATCAAAATTCCATAACTCTGCCAAGGATATTTTTAGATTAGATTTTGGTTTAGTAGTCAGTGGCAATTTGTTACATATTTTAACTGATAAAAGTTTTAAGAACAGATGTTAATTAATTAAAAATTAAGTAACATTAAGTTTTACAGTTCAAGTTTATGGGGTAAGTTTAAATGTTTGGGACTAAAATTAAGTTTAGCAGTTGAAATTTAAGTTGATATATGGTTTAATAAGATAGAGCTCGAAGATTAAAGTAATGTTTATTCATGCAAAATTAATGAAATTAATAAGTAAATTAAACTTTCTACATACAAAACTTTAATTTCTTTAACATTATTATAAAACACAATATTTTTCAACAGTGGTTTCAACCCAACAATGGTGAGAGGGTTCATACTGAACGGGATAATGTTCTACTCAATAGGCTGCATAAAACAGTACATGCAAATGTTGCAAAATGATAGCACGGATGAATACACCACGGGAAACTCCCTGATTGAAAACTCGTCCAAGTGGAACGCTGTGGCAGAAAATTTAACTGCTGATCTGACGCTCAGAAAAGACTTATAATATTTATTATATATTGATTTTTTACTAGGGACGCATTTTTCCTGCCATTTTCGGGTTTTGTCCATCAGAACGTCGTTTTTAAATTTAAAAAAATTAATGATGTTTTTTACAAAACACAAAATGAAAACAGCAAAGAAGTTTGATTCGAAAAGCATTTTAGTGAGGTGTTGTCATATAAAATAAAAAGTAAACAAGCTTATTCTGTAAAATTAAAGTTTTTTTTATTAAAAGGTTTAATTAAGTCTACAATCTACATACAATACTACCAACAATAAATTAAAACATGTGTTGTATTCATATTTAGTTTTATTCATTACATCAGGTATTCAAACTAAAAGGTTTAATGTTTCACAATATTTTCTTTATATACAACATAAAATGCACAAAAAGTTTTCATATTGCAATAAAAATCATCTTAGTTTGGCTTATTAACCTTTATTTAACTTAAATTACACAATTTTTTTTAATTTATATTGCTTTTTTACATTTTAAATTAATTAACATTGAGTTTTTACCAATCTAATTGTATTCAAAATTAGTTTCTTTTTTTTATTTTAGGTTAACATTAAAAAAAAACTTTAATAATCAACATACAAACGTTACAACTGTTTTTTATGTATTTTTTTTTGTAATTTTATTGATTTTTTTTTCATACAACAATAATGACTTTAGATTTTTTTTTATTAACTCAAACTATCTATTAATAATAAGTTGCAAGTTTCAAAATCATAAGCAAAATGAATAATTTAAAGCTTGTTTTATTTATTGCATTTTTTTACAGAATATGCATAAATTTGATAAGCTTATATGTTTTTTTTATCAATACCTCTATTATTTATCCGATATTTATAAAAGTTGCTGAAAATTAAGTTTATATTTTGAATTGCTTTTAATATTATTCAAAGAATGGTTGCCTTATTGTTTGTTTTTGTTATTTTTATTAATAAATTGCACATACAAATGTTTTATTTTAAATAATAAGTAGTTATAAAGCGTTGGTGTTTAATAAAACAAAATTATTTTTTTCCAAATAGTTCAAAATGTGTTCATATTTTATAATTTATTTGAGTGTTAGTCAAATTTATTCAGCGATTAAAAATTTTTAAATGTACAAATTCAAGTTCTACAGAAAAATAAAACTGTGTGTAATTAAATATTTGGTTTACTACCATTAGTACTACAGACATAAAATGTGTACGTTTTTATTAAAGAAAGTCATGTATATGTGTTTTTTTTTATAGAACTTCTGTAAGTTTAGATTTAGGTTAAATAACTTCTAGTTTTAGTTTTTCAACAAAAACCCCTTTAAGTTAAAATATTTGTAATGTTATAAGTTCTAACATCTAAATTACTAACTTACAAAATTTTTAACCGTTTTTTATCTCCAGTGTCCATAACAGTGCTAACCCCCTTGTTCAGACAGTAAGCAATTTAAATTAATACTAAGAACAAAATTTCGGACCAGCTATAAAATTTTTATTATAAAGTCTTACTTTATGCGCTGACTGTATTGAAGTTTGCAAAATGTATATTTTTTATTTATTAAAGACTATAGTAAATTTTTTTCTATTAGTTTAAGATTAACAAATAGTTGTTTTGCCACTTTAGGAGACTAGTATTTTATACAAGTTAACAAAAATCTAATTGTTTATAAAGGTTCAAGTTGACTTTGTCAAGCTAACTGGAATAAATATTTGTTTTAGACACTACATAAAAAAGTCAACTAATATTTTATGTGATATAGTGTTTTAGAACTAGCAATTTATTATAACATAATGCTTTTCTACTGTTAAAAAGGTGTAATATCCTGAAAAATTACTAACTGGTTAGTTTTTCCGTGTGCTTAAAAGTTATTTTCTGTGTTTTATAAAAACTTTAAAAGTTTTTTGCAATTGGATTTATTTTACAACTTTTTTTGAACATTCAAAATACTATATCATATTTACTTTTTAATGAAAGTAACTTTAGTATGTGAGTAGTAAATAAAGTAACTTTGTAGTTTACTTTCAAGGGAAGTATTTTAAGTAATTCATAATTTTAACTTTTACAAATTTGAAATAACTATCCAATAAAATAGTTACTTTCGTTTAAGAAGATTTAAATGCAAAACTTCATTTAAAAAGTTTAAAAAATGTTGTTCTACTAAAAACTAAATAACTCGCAAAAACAAGATTTATAGACTCTTTCTTTAACGCTAAGTTTTAGAAACAATTAAATAAGTTAAATTTCAAGGAACTGAAGAAGAAATATTAAGCTTTTTAGATACTTTTAAAGATACGGAATCACTGAAATATAAAGTTTTGTTGAACCAGCTTTAATATGATTTTAAAATACTCTGCAAATAATATTCAAAACTGTTTATTTATTTATAATGATCTTTGTTTTGGAATTTCATACAGAAAACTATATGTTGATTTTTTGAAACTGCAAATGTTAAGGTTATTCTTAAGAACTGACAAATTTATGTTTTGTTTAACTAATCTAACAGGTTTAGCTATTAGTACCACAAAAAGCAAATAGCTTTATAAAGCACAAGCTAGATTTTACAACGTTTAAGAAAAAAAAATCTTTGTTCTGTTTTGTTTTATTTAAAGCAAATCGTGTGCTTTGTTTGAGTGACTTAAGTAACTGCATAAAATACGTAGAAAGGATTTTAAAAAGACTAATCGTTGCCCCAGAGTAGCTTTTTATGAGATTCACCGTAAAAAAATTCTTCGTGAATCAATCAAAAAAAGTCCTTTTTTAGTCCCCACAATATTTTAGAAAGCTTTTAGCTTAATCCAAAAAAAAAAGCAAATATATATTTTAACAAACATAAAACAGGTATTTAATTCTGGCCACATGCAAGATGGAGCGTATTTATGAACTTAGTAAAAAAGGTAATCTTATTTCTGTTATTTTATTTGTTTTCGAGCTGTAAACAACGTAGCTGGTCAAAATCTTTCGAAAAACCTGACCCGAGGGCAGTAGTCAACTTATCGCTGTTCAAGAGTAACTAGAAAATGATACTTTTAACTACTTTTTGTAAAAAGTAGAGCTTAAAATTTAGTTATGTAAACTGATCGTCGTAAAAAGGCTTATATTTGGCTTATAAATAACATATGTAACTTTTCATAAACAACTTGTACTAACTATTATAATGTCTTTTATGGCGTCAATGTACTTTTAGTTTTTGATATCTGAGGTTCTAATGCTCTTGATTATCTATCACACTACCCTAAATTGCTTGATCTAATTTATGCTTTTGGTACAAACTAGTTGATGTGACAAAATTTGTAAGACGTCACAAGTGTTTCAAAGATCATTTAGATTTGATCAGATTAGTAATTTTGATTTCTGAAGTCCAAGTAAGACTTAAAAACTTCGATTTATGGCCATCATATTCAGCCAGCTTTACATACTTTTTAAAACACAAAAGTCTGTACAGCTGGAAGTCAAAGAACTTGTTAGTAAGTATAATAATTAGTTTCGGTTTAAACTAGTCGTTACGCTTTTTGTTACAAAAGTCTTAAAAAGAAAAAAAGTTGTGCTGAACATATAGTTTTTATTAGATTTAAAGTATGAAATACTAATAACAAAGTTAAAAACTAACTCTAAACAAAAGTTAACTACTTGAAAAACATTGTTGCCTTTGTAAATAAATAAATTTAAAAATTAACTTTGTCTCCAAAACCAAAATTTTCGAGACCTGTTGTGCCCAAGGAATAATCCTTGCATATATACTTGAAAAACGTACGTTAAGTAAATTAAGTTAAGTAACGACTAGTTTGTAGTTAAAACTAGTTTCACTTCTAAATAACTACTGAAAATAACTTGTCTAAGCTAAATTCAAATATTTAAATGGAAAAAGATAAGATTTTGAAAACACTTATAGATATTTGGTATACTTACAAATTCCACTTGCGATCATTTCTTGACCATGACTTGTTTTTATAGCTGATAACATACAAACTTTTAAACTTAATTAACTAGTAAACTTTAAATAGTTTCTTACTGTTTCTTATGCTAAAAATTCAAATTTAGTTTTTTTTTCTGAATTAATTAGCTATAACTAAAATTTAAACTTAGATGCTTTTAAAATAGGACTCACTTAGCTTTGTAAATAGCAACAATGGTTCTTAATTAAGCGTTAGAGATACTTCTACCAAAGTATCTACATAAGAAAGTTGCATTTTTAAACCAGCGACTACTTAAGTTTATTCTTAAATGAAAACTGAAAAAGAGAGTTATTTTAAATTGTAGTTGTTACATGCTTTATAACAATCTAAATATATTAAATATAATTTTATTGAAGTAGTACATTAGCTATTCATTAACTTTTTTGGATTTCTTATAAACTTTTAATTTAAATTTTATCTACAATAGTTTTTAGAATACCTTCAGTTTGCTTAAAATGCTACTTATAATTTTTTTTTACACATTTAAAATCACCGTTAGAAACAACTTTTATTAAGATTATGTACAGAAACATTTGAACAAAATAAATTCAAAACTCACTTACAATTAACAATTCATTTATAGAGAAAAGTGTATTTTACATCTACATTTAGTACAATTTTAAGTTTATTTTTAGTAGCTTAAACTAAATAAAACACAAAAAATGTAGGACTGTACCAAACAATAGCTCCAAAAAGATTTTTGTAAAATGCTAGTTGCAAAATAGTGTTTTGCTTTAAATGCCGCTTACAAAAGCTTTAGATCAGGGTTTCTTTTTTTTTCAAATGACCCCCTTTGAAAAAATTAAAAAAGCTATGGCCTCCTTGTACCAAGGTTTCTAAAAAACTACCATAAAAACACCTAATATGTTTTTTTTGCTCTTCATCAGCAACTCGATAATACCTAGTCAAGTTTCAAACTATGACCTCATACCCCCCTTGTGGCTCCTTTACTACTAATGCCCCCCTCCCCCCTTTTGCCCCCTAAGTATACTTTGGGAAACCCTAATTTAGATAGATATTTTTTGATCATAATGTTGTTGTAAGTAACTGTAAGAAAACAAAAAGTATTAGTTTAATTTAAAAATTCTAATTCGACTCTGAATAACATTGTAAATAAAAAATTGTTTTAGAGCTTTAAACATTAAAAAGACTGTTAAGACATTTCAAAAACCAAAACGTTGGTTAAATTCAAACAATGCAAACATTGATTAAGGTTGAGTAACTAAATCAAAGTAGCCTTAATAATATCCAATAAAATGCATTACTTTTACACATATTCAACTAAATTCCTAATAAAAATTTTCTTGCGTTCATTGTCTTATGTAACACATTTGAGGTAACATTTAACTATTATTTAATAAAAAAAATATTTAGATTTACTAAAAAAATTATTACGTGGACTGCGTAGTATAGTAAAATAAAATCTATTAAGAGTAAAATTTTATAAAATGGTTGCCTGATGCACATTTTGTTATTGAATAAAAATTTTTAGAGCACACATCAAACACAAAAGTTCAATTTTATTTGAATATGTAGTTTTAAAGCTAAAAAATACGTCGTGAGTCAAAGTTTATGCCTAGCAGACTGTACGGTTCCCACATCTGTACCAAGTATTTAGATGCACACTGCCACTGGTTTTTAATAAATTTAAGGTTTTTGAAAGTACACGTTTTTACGTCGATTTTTAGTTTAAAATTTACTTTAAGGTAAAAAGCTGTTTTAAAAAGTATAATAACACTGAAAAATAACTGTAAAGCTACTTTAATAGTGTTAAAAAAAATTTGATGATGACGATAATTTACATCTATATGAAAGATTTTTCGTGTCAATTCAAAATTTTATTACCTAAAATGTAAAAGATGTTTAAAATTTCAGTTTTTTCAAAATCTCTCAAACTCCAGATTTTTCCAGGCTTCCAGATTTTGTGGCAACCCTGATTAAACGAATCTAAATAAAAAGCTAACATGATATATAAATTAATAGTTTATAATATAATCTTGTTATAACAGTTACAGCAAAACTAGCAACAAGTTACATTATAAGTATGTTTAATTTCTACTTGATGTTAAAAATATAAAACAAACAAAAAAGTGAATTCTTTAATAATACATAAGACACAGTTACTAAGTTTGATCAAAAAATTTATTCGACAAAATTTAAACAAAAAAAAAATCGAAAGTAAAAAGTTGTAATAAAAACAGTGGAAATAAAAATAGTACCGAATTTAATTAATTATTGCAAATGAAGGCAATTTTGATCGTTTTTATTCGTTGATAAAATAGTTGATGCTGTGAAAATTAGTCGGATTTATTTAAATTACAATAATGTTTTCAAATGTGATACTTAGAAAGAAAAAAAAACTGAGTTTTTAAGTTTATTTTTGATAAACTTTACTTGCTAAGAAGTCATTTTATAACTTAGAAGTGACTTATCAAAAAATTCTCAAATTATAACTTATCTTAAATAAAAACATTTTTGTTCACTCATAAATTAAAAAAGTTTTTGATGTGTTTTTGTTTCTGGTTTCAATATAAAAAAAAACTTTATAAGTTTGAATTTAAACAAAGGATATCTATGTGCAAAACTTTAACTTGTAGTTCTCAAGAGTTACGATAAAACTTATTTATAAAGGTAAAACATGTTGATAGTAGATTAGGAAGTTTTAAATGTTTTCAAAATGATAATAACTAAAAGTTAGTATTGTTTTATTTACTGTTGATTTGTACAATTAATTTGATTTTTAAGAATTTAGAATTTAAACAAATAAACATAATAGGTAAATAAAACAAATCACAGTAACTTTAAAAAGTGGAAATAGTATTTGCCATTTCTGAAACTTTTATTTTTCACATTCTTGAAAATTTTTTTTATTTTCTTGTATTTCCTTGCTTCTTTGCTTTCACTAAAAATAAATAAACTTTTATAAAAATGTATTTTATAGAAATATACATCTAAAAAACTATTAAGGTAATAATTAAGATTGATTGACAAACTTCTACGTTAAGAGTTAAGTAAGCTTATAAAAATAAACTTCAGCTTATCTATTTGTCTAAACAAACTAAACTATATAATAAATCATAAATTTCTATATTTTATTGACTTATTATTTACAACTTACATTAATTGATATGTAGGTTTATTTTAGGAGTCTTTTTAAACATACTGTTTGTTATTTAATTATTTTTTTTTATACTTACACTTATTTACATGCGGGAGTCTCCTAAGAAGAAATTATAATTATCAACTTTAGTACTAACACTTATATTAATACGGGGTAAACCTTCAAGGTCTTTACTCACAAATACTTATTACAAATTTACAATAAATTTCAGTCTATACTTAACCAAACTTACACTTATAAATATGAGGTAAATCTTGTAGATCTTTCCTTACAAATTTACAATAAATTTTAGTCTATACTTAATCAAAATTACGCTTATTAATATGTGGAAGTCTTCTAGGTTTTTCCCCACAAATACTTATTACAAACTTATATCAGATTTTTGTCTACACTTAATCGAACTTACGCTTATTAATATGAGGTAATCTTCTCGGGTTCTCTTTACAAGAATCTCTTTTTCCTCCCATCAGATGTTTCTTCCAAAATTCCTCTCCTGCGTTTTACAAGTGTTAGCAACAAACAAAAAGTTGACAAATAAATTGTTTGTTGTATTATTTACCTGAGTTGATGTTCTTGTTACACATCGGACAGTGTTCTTGAAGCGCTGGATTCAATACTGTTGAGAATGATTAGTGAAATTTTAGAAAAAGTTGTAAAGTACTGTATATAATTATGATATATATTTATCAGTTACATATCGGACTGTTCATAGTGAAATAAGTATCTAAGACTGTGAATAAGTCTAATATATATAAACAGTAATAAATACTGTCAAAGTAGTAAAACATCAGAAACTAGTGTGAATATACTTTGTTCTATTGTTTAAGTGAATGTATTCCTGAGTTGATTTTATGGAAATTAAAATGTTGTATAAATAAGTAAGTACTTGACATTCAAAAATTAATTTTCCTACAATTCTGGATTCAATTCTCAAAAGTAATAGTTTTTAAGAAACCTTAGCATTCGTAACATAACTCAGTAGAAAACTTTTAAGAGTTTATCATCAGTAACTAAAGTTTAGTAAAAATAGGAAAGTTTCTTGAGTTTTTAGTAATAAAACTGGAAATTGAAACAATAATATAACTTATCAATTATTGTGATACGAAAGTGTTATAAGAAAAAAATCCGAGTTTTTGAAATTTTTTTGATTTAATACTAATAAGTGTACTAAATGTTTCTTTTAGATATTTAGTTTGTAGAATAACATACTAGTCTGTTTTAGGGTTTTTTCTAGTTTAGAAGATTCCTAGTAAAAATTAATTTTAAAAACTAACAAAACTTTAAATCTTCTCACAAACTGCCAGTATTTTTATGCATTTACAAACTTTTAAACATTGAACTAAAAGTAAATTTTTGGACAACATATATACTAAAAATAATTAAAAGCAAAATAATAAATCTTAGTTTTTATTATTGAACTGTTGTAACAGTTTAAGAAGGTTGAATATTTCGTAAATTTGCAAACAAAATAAAAATTAGTTATTTTTGAAACTCAAAACTTTATAATTTAACTTGTATAAACAAATTTCATAACTATTTTTTTTTGTAAAAAAGTGTTTTTTCTACTTATATAAAAGTTTTTGCCATAAAAACACTTTATGTTTTATGAAAGCATTAATACAAATATTTTCATACGCTTAAATAAACATAATTTAACACAAAACACATTATTTTGCTTTTATTTATATTGTAACCTGAACGAAAACAGCCGTACATTTATCTAAATATGCACAATAAAACATCAGTAACTAAAACTACTCTTATATTTAAGTAGTAATTGGTATTGTATTTAAGTACTTAGCTATAAGTATTAAAACGTTGATTTATGAAAACTTTGACAATTATCAAAACTTATAAAAGTTTAGTATATATAAAAGTTATAAAAACAACAGTTGATAACGACTAAACATTAAATACAGTTGAAGTATGTAATTTGTTATTATAAGCTAATTGTTTAAAAAAATTCAGTTTATTTAATATATGCTTGACATATAGTATGAGCATATTAATTATATTAAATGTGATTATAATGAAAATATTAACTGTGTTTTATATTTTTATGAAGTACATTTTGCTTTTAAGTAATATATTTTGAGTAAACATTTTACAAAAGGTATACTTATAACTGTTTAAATAAAGGTCTTTTGTTGTGGTTCATAAGTTTGTGTACAAAGCTTTTTACAAAGTAGTTCACACATACCTTGTAGGAACATTAATCATATACTCACTTAATTTTTATCAAATAGATTTGACTATATCACAAAAACAAAATAACTTAATAAAGCTTGTTGAAAAGTGATATATAGTTCACACATTAAGATTCGTCATAATAACTAACATTTACTGTAAAAAAAGCTTTGAACTTTCGCAAAGCATTGAAACATAAATCATTATAGTTCTTAATGTTAGGCATACAAAGTGATTAAAGCCTAATACTTTTATACAACTACAAATTTATAAAAGTCCTAGCTAACACATTTAAAAATATTCATTTATGAACTAAAAGAAGTAATGAAATTTACTATTTTTTTTGCTTTTAGTAACGAACCAAACTACTTTACAAATTATTTTCAAAAGCAACACATATTTCGACAAGTTACGAATATTTCAGAAAAATCAGTAAAACATTTTTAAACGATTTCGTTCAGAGTTCAAGTAAATTAAAGGTGTGTTAGTTGAAAACTTTGGTTTTGGTTTAAAATTAAACTTTTGTTTGTATACATTTTTAGTTTAAAGAAAAGAAAGTGCATAAAGTTTAAGTAACAATAGTTTATATCTTACTAAATCGATTGATAACCATAGAGGATTGATTTTCAACAACTTAAAAATACTCACATGAATACTTATATGGTGTGTTTTTTATCTGAGCAATTGTTTAAAAAAAATTATGTTTAACTTTTTAAACTTCTGAATGAGTTTTTATTTATTAGATAAGGTTTTTGCGGCAAAAATTTATTAAGCATGGTACTATTTTGAACGTCTAATTCACCATGACATACTTTGTTGGAACAGCATTCAAATACTCATTTAACTTAATATAAATTAACTCATCTATAGTTTGAAAATAGATTTTTACTCATTTAGGCACTTTTTGTAACAAAAAAGAATAAAAAATATTTTTTTGTTTTTTTCAGAGAAAATATCTATGGATTAATCATCCAGGACAATTTTATGAGGTAAAATTTTATATCTTTACTTACCAGGACACTTTTTGACAGGAACATTTGTAGTTTTACTTACCAGGGCATCTTTTGGCAGAAAAACTTACATTTTTAATTACCAGGACATTTTTTGAAGTGAATATTTTAAAATACAACTTACCAGGGCATTTTTTGGCGGGAACGTGGGTTTTTAGTTTGGTTTTCAACATGACCTCACCACATCTGGGACATTTTCCGAATTCCGATTTTCTTTCGCACTCGTTCAATAGATGTTGTCCGTATAACGGAATTTCTACTACCTAAAATGTTATTATGTGCAATAATTTAAAATAATTCCCCATTTCAGATAGCTCAAACTCAATACAGACTAAGATTAAACTTAAGTTTATTGTTCAACTACATTTTTTTGGTTATTTACACTGTTTGAACACTTTTTCCAAATACACTCAATCAAATAAATTAAAATAATTGCAAATTTATGAATTAATTAAATATACCGGATTACAATATTCGCATCTTTTCAACATTGGAAAATCTTATAACTAACAAATAATTAAATAAAAAACCTGATTACAGTACTCGCATCTCTTAAGCATGGGACATTCTTTCCAATAATGCATGTCTAATCCGGATTCTGTGAAACTTTCATCATGCTCTCCACAAAATATGCACATCCTGATTTAAAAAAAATAAAAAATAAAAACAAAAATGGATTCATTCAGTATAATAAATAACTAAATAAAATATTTTCCGCAAAATATACACATTCTGTAAATATCACAAGAATGTCAAAAAAAAAAAGTTCACGGAATATGTCAATTTTCAGGGTTGCCACTCATTTTTCAAGTTTTTTTCCAGGTTTTCCAAATTTCTTCCAGGTTTTTAAAAGTAAACATTTTTGGGTCTATTTTTAGTCTTAAGTTAATTTCTATAAAAGAAACTGTGTTAAATAGTACAAAAACATTTAAAAGATGCTGTAAAGTTACTTTAAATGTGTTTTTTAATAAAAATTTTTTTGATCATGACAAAAAATTCTTATTCATATGATAGATTTTTTGTGTCAAATTGAAATTTTAGCACTGAAGATGTTAAAATTTTTTAAAATTCAGGTTTTTCCAGGTTTTTTGATCAAAATTCCAGGTTTTTCCAGGTTTTTTTTTAAATTTCTCAAATTCAAGGTTTTTCCAGGTTTCCAGGTAAAGTGGCAACCCTGAATTTTGAAAAAAAACCTTAGCTAAATGTTTTTCGAAAATGAAAATAAATTAAAACATAAACATTCTGAACAAAATATAATAAAAAATACTTAAATTACTTGATAATAAACACGATTTTTTTTAAATTTTAAATAATAAAAGTGAAGACCGAAAATTAAAAATTTTTCAAAATAATAATACAATTTGCACACAATTTATGTTTATAACAAACGTTTGAAGCCTAATTGTAATAATTTATACAAAATGATTTAAAATAAGTAAAACATTTGAGAAAGTTGTGGTATAAAAACAGAAGTCATGTTTTAAAAATTATTTGTAAAATTTTCTATATAAATTATTAATATTTTAAGTATACTAACTGATGTTAATAAAAATAATTTTCCATTTTTTAATTATATTTAGATACTGTTTTTGTTAAGATCTTTAAAGTAAAATAACGTTGTAGATTGCTTTAGTTCAAAAAAACACCTTAAAATGATGTTGATTTATTTCAAAAAATATATTTTTTAAAACGATCTTATTTAAATTCTAAGAAGTTTTTTGTTAGCTTAAAATTTAATATCACGTTTTTATTAAATATACCTCAAAATATACGGTTTTAAAACTGCATTATCATGAAATATACAACATAATAAAATATACAAATTGTAAAATTAATAAACAATTCATCTATAAATAATAAAAACAAACTTGTCCATGAATTCTTCGGCTTCAGTATCTTCCACAGGAGCTGGGGCAGGCTCTGTTTATTTTTAATTAAAATAACAAACTATTTATGTAAAAAGTTCTAAAAGTGCTACTGGCACTCTTTATTATTAAAAATTGAAACATTTATTACTTTAATTTTGCTTTTTACCAATGGATGCACTTTTGTGAGATTTTTAAAAGCTGAAATAATAACTAAACACAAGAAAAACACTCACACAGTTTTTATAAAGCATTTATTTTCTAAAACACATTTTCAGCGCTTAAATATGTAATTATTTATTTACTCTCATACCTGGCTGAGGAGTTGGTTTTCTTTTGGTTTTATTGTTGTTGTTTTTATTTGCGTTTTCCAACTGAAAATAATAAGCTTGTTTCGTAATGAAAGGAAATCTACATTGTAATTTATCATAAAACTTAAACACAAGAAATTTAGAGTCAAGATAGTTTTGTAACAAATGTAGAGAATCTTTTTGTAAGTAAATTTACCTTCTTGAAAATAAGTAAAAGTTCAGGAAAACTATGTTACAATGTTTTATTAATTTTTAATTAAATTTTGAAATAAAAACCAAAAGAATTACTGTAAAGTCAACTTTACTATCAATAAAAAAAATATTATAAACAAACATCTTTATTTTGAGCTCTCAGCTGATTCACTTGTTCTTGCAAAGCGTCCATCTATTAAACAAAAATAATTATTTAGTTTTTATACAAATTTTATCTGTATTCGTATTACAAGCTGTAATCAACAACTTCTTATTGATGTGTTTGTTATCTAAAAGAACTCTATTTTAACTCTATTTAAAACATTAACAGACAAAATTATCTGGTATTTCAAAATCTGCTCAAAAATGGTTCATAACGTCTTGTATTATCAACTAACTTGATTATTAACATTTTCTTAAAAGCTAGTTGTAAACAAAATTAAACAAAATATCTTTTTAAGAAAAACAAACAAACAAACTTCTTCTTTTTTTCTTTTTTCTTCTTCTAATGCTTGTTGTTGAAGTTGTTTTTCTGTTGGTTTTCCGTCGATTACATCAAAATTGTCGAACAAATTCCTGTTTAAATAAGTTAATATTTATACAACAATATTGATGGTTTGTTTTAGTTTTACAGTGAAAAATTATCATACAACAGCTGCTTAATAAGAAAAAAAATCAGTTGGAGTTT
Source organism: Thalia democratica (assembly GCF_965202585.1). NCBI lineage: Eukaryota > Metazoa > Chordata > Thaliacea > Salpida > Salpidae > Thalia > Thalia democratica. Next base: position 4,355,266 of record NC_139171.1, on the reverse strand, counting down.
GAAAATATAAAAATTTTTATCCACTAACAAATAAAGTACAATTTATTGTCAAAAAAAAAATGTAATCAAATCCAGGGTTACCAAATTTTTATGGCAAAATTTTTCCAGGTTTTTAAAAGTACACATTTTTGGGTTTAACTTTAACTTAAAGTTAAGTTTGAGGTAAAAAACTGTGCTAAGTAGTATAAAAAAATTGAAAAGATACTGTAAAGCTATTTTAAATGTGTTTTTTAATAAAACAATTTTTGATGATGATAAACATTTCTATCTATACGATAGATTTTTTGTGTTAAACCGAAATTTCACTACTTAGCATGTAAAATTTATTAAAAAATCCAGGTTTTTTTTCGAAATTGTCAAATTCCAGGTTTTTTAGCTTGAATTGTCAAACTCCAGGTCTTCCAAGATTTTTGGCAACCATGCAGATTTATATAAGTTATAAAAAATTCTTACACCTTTCTGTATATTGGTAAGCCTTCCATTACCAACTTAAGATTTTTACGGTATTTTTTTTGTTTGTTTACTCATGTTATTTAGTCATTAAACACTGTTTTTGTTAGAAATATGCTTATAAGTTGGTCTTTTAACTAGTTTAATATGCATTTTTACTACCAACCTATAAAGTGGGCTTCACAATAAATACCAAAAATCTTACTACAATCCTATAAAGTTTCAACAAATACTAAAAATCTTATTACCAACCTATAGAGTGGATTTTTCTTCAACTTGTTATCAGCTTTTGGGAGGTAACTCTTTACTTCATCACCACACAACTTGTAACACTTTATTATTATCTTGCTACTTCCTTCCCTCACTCCTCCGTTGGAGTGTTGCAACGAGGGAACGGCGAATTTCATGAACGAACCACATGTTAGGGAGGGTTCCTTGATTCCTGTACGAACGTATAACATTTTAAGTTAATTTTTTGCACTTATTTGTTGTTTTTGATCTTTGTGCCAGATGGTGCGCTTGTTTTAGCAGATTAGAAAAACAGAATACCGTTCAAAATACACAAATGTTTATTTGTCTGTTTAGATCATTTATATGAAGATTACTTTTAGAGATCTTTGACAACTAAGAAGCAAAGAACAGTTACAGAAAAGTTTTATAATGTTGTATTTTATACTAAATTTTTTTTTAACCCTATGCCAATTAAAGGTCTTCTTTTAGTAGATTTTACAAAAATTTATATAAACCAACCGAATCTATCGAGCAAATTTTCAGCCATCTCAACTCTACTGAGAGCCATTCTGTTAGCAGTGTCTTTCTTGAAGGGTTGCAGTAACTTTTGGGGTACCACGTTCAGGGGTTCCACCGATGGAAATCCTGACATTTTGTCGATAAACTCTATCGCTGTTGTGCGAGATCTTACAGCCTGTGTTTATTAGAAACGTATATAATTCAATTATATACAGTGTATATAATAAAAGTTTTGTATTATGTATAGGTATGCATTAAACCCTGACATTTGATTGACAAGTTCATCTGGATCTCACAGCCTAAATTATTATAAATTTCGTAATTTATAATAATTTAGGCTGCGATATTTATTGCGTAACCAATAAAATAATCAAAACAGTCTACGTAATTGTGACAGTTTGTATTTACTTCTTTAGAATAAAAGTTACCTTATACTGATGTAAAAAGCAATTTTTAGACTTTTGACAATATACCTACAAACTAATTGACTTTTGTATTTTGAAATGAAAATGTTAAGTTCAGTTAAACATAAGTTAGATAATAGACTTTGTAGTTAAAATAACACTTTGTAAATTTTAAACTAACGGTTTCCCCAGTTTTTTGAATGAGATTTGGAAGAGTTAGATTTACGCTTCTTGAAGCTTCGGATCTTCCCAACTTGTGTCTTGGGATGAAATCTACCAAGACCATCTCAAGTAATCTCAAACTAGCATGGAATACTGAGTGTACTTTGTCTGTGTTAAAAATAGTATTGTTTATGTTCAATAGTATCCTCGGTATAGTATAGTAAAAACAATTAACATGATGTATGAATAGATTTCTCTGTTTATAATATTTGCTATTACAAATTGCGTTTATTTACACTTTAACGTTATAACAAGTAGTAAAGTAAACAAAAGTTGTTCATGTAAAATTTTTGTTTCAAGCTGCTTTGGTGAGTATTTATTTTAATATCTACAGCAAAACTATTTCATTTTTTTATTATAAAAGTCTACGAATAAAGCAAAAAAAAATTCAAATTTAGTATAGTGTAATTTTTTAGTTTTATTGATATTTAGTTGCTACTACTTTCTGGTAATAAACAAAATAAATGTCTGTAGGTGGAAACCTTACCAACTTAAATGTCATAAACATCAGTTTTTATTTTAGTAGTTTATTGGTTTAGAATTTGACTAGGATACATTTGTTACTAAATATATATATATATATATATAAAGTTTATGTTATCATAACCTAATATTTGTGGTTAAACTTAGTTTAGTAGTATTGTTTTTATTAAAACTAGAAGATAAATTTTTATATTTCAATGTTGAGAGCTTTTTCAGCACAACTTTATTCAGTTGTAAAGCAATACTATTTTTTAAATTAGGTTAACCATTATTAAAAACTTTTAGAAAAAATAGAATAAAAGAAGTTTTTTGAGTTAAGAAATTACTAAATAAACGGACTAAAAAAATACAATTGGTAGCTAATAATGTTGGTATAAAATAATAAACATTTTTGTAACTTTTTTGTAACTAAACTTAGTCGAACAAATAAATATAATTCTTTATCTTATAGGTCATTTTAGAAAAGAATGTATTTTGTTTGTGAGCATAAATAATTTATTTATACATGGAAACATTTTAAAACAAAGAACAATTTGCTGTTTGTGTTTTTCTGCATAAAAATAAGTGTTTAGAAAACTCTGAAAAAATATGTGGTTAATTATTTTCAAATTGAATTTTATTATACATGTTACTCTTTTGAAATAAATTATCTTGTTTCAATTATGTGAATTTTTTTAAAGAAATTTGAAACATAAGTAAATATCTTGATAGATAAAACTTGGCTTTTACACCTGTACTGTTTAATTTTTTATGTAACATAATTTTATTTTAACACAAGTAAACTATTAAAATATAGTATACATTTACATGTTTTTTCTTTTTCAAATGGTAACAACCAAATAAACTAATTAATTTTTGAATTATAAATGGTGTTTGTCTGTATAGAAAAATAGTTGTAACTAGATATCTAAAATTTTACAACCGCTTTTTAATTGTTTTCAATAAAAAAATTTCAGAGCTATACAAACATATACAGCTTTATTAAAGTACGTTTCATCTCTAAAAAACTTTCTGATGATAAATGAGCATATTTTAACACTGCCAATTAAGTTTAGAAACCGAGCCAAATAAAAACTGGGTTAAGTTGTTTTAATGACAAATAACTGTACTTGAACAAACCAATATCAAACAAGTAGTATAGATCAAAGCATATTTTCAAGAAACTGAATAAACAAATATTTGGTTGTTATCTTTTGTTTGGTTTGTTAATAAATAGAATTTTTAAAGTTTTGTATCATTAGTCACAAACTAACCATATGCTAAATAAATATGGCGGTTATTAAACGTTTTATTGAATTAACATTAACAAAAGCTTTGAAATTATCTTTTTCTTAAAATAGCGAAATAATTTAACATTAAAACTATAAAGTTAATTATTAAATAAAAAAGGTACCTTCCCAAATATAAAAAGTTTTAAAAAACTAGTTAACAAAAGTAAAATATTATTCTTTAAAGTGATATATTATTAATTAAAACTTTTGATAATTAAGAACTTGATTAAAAAGTATAAATTTGTTTGTTTTATATGTACTTAACAAATATACATTTCACAATCATAATACAAAAGATATTCTTTACTAGTTAAAACAAATTACTATGTTTTTTAGACAAATTCATCCCAACTTATAAACGCTTTGTCATAAAATAATAATATTATAAAAATTATGTTTTTTTTATTGTAATTTTTTATAAAAATTCCCTAACTGTTATAAAAAGTATGCTAATAATTTTTTGTGTTGAACAATTTAATCACAAACACTTCAAGCAAAAATTAAGCTAGAGAGTCATTTCATTTAATAACTTCACCTAAATTTCTAATAAGCTAAATTATATTATTCACTTAATTGTTTAATTGAAGTTTCTTAAAAACTTTTTCGAAATCTTGTAATGAAACACACTTAAAAAATTACAGATATTTGCTTTTAATTTTTAACCTCTAACACTTATCTTAACAAGTAAAAACATATATTTTTTCATACTATTTATTTTATTCCTTTTCTTTACCTCTAATACTTCTTTTAACAAGAAACAATGCTGCTTTCAGCTTCAATTTAAGGTCTTCCTTATCTGTGTCTTCAGGAAGCTCATTCAATATTTTGTATACTGCTAATAATGTGTCTTCTCTAAAACTCCATGTTTTACTGTACGCTCCTGTTAGAATGTGTCAAGTTTTTTAAACTTTAAATTTCATTGAATAACCTTACAAAAGGTATTGAATCTCAAATGAATAAGAAATATAGACAGCGTACGGTCTGTCGTTAGAAATATTTTGCCAATGATGTACTTTTTAGCTTAAAAAAACTTATAAAACAAAATAATGTTAGAATTTTTTATCACAAACGCTTTCAAATACACTTTAAATTTGAATTTTAGTCCAAAGTAGTGCTTGTATTAAATGACTATTATACTAAAACTTTTCTTTTTAAATACTTTATAGTTTTATAGTACAATTTTTATAAAAAACATCTATGGTGAGTCTGGCCAGATCCTATTAAAAACCTAGTTATGACGTCAAATGTAGTTATGACGTCACACTTCAACTTAACATTGGTATTATGACGTCACATACCTGCAACAAGCGGAAGTCCGAACACGTCGATGGCTGTCGAAGCTTCCCGGATGTTTTTCTCGCTCATCGCTTCCGGTCCGCTGTTGTTGTTAATTGTGACGTCATCGTCAAGAGGGTTGTTCGATCTGCGCGTTCTGGCTACGGGGGAGGGGTAAGACTGAAGAAAATATTCATGTTTCATTACTTTTATTATTTTAATACTTCATTTGTAAAACTAACACTGAAGTTACAATTAGTGAGTTATAATAAAAAAATATTAGGCCCTTGACCCCGAGAAGTAAATACTTAAACAAAAATAAATGAATAAGTCAAACAATACAAATTTAAAAAAGCCTATAAAGGATGTAAAATTGAGTTGTTGTAAAATTTTGAAAGCACCAAACTGAACACAAAACTTGAACAATGAAGCAAACTGATATAGTAACATATTGAACATTACTAAAGCAAATGAACAAATGTAGCTATAGAATAAAACACTCTCTTACTAAATGTACAAAATAGATATTAAATAATATTATAATAAAACAAATCTTACTTCATCTGGGAACTCATCTAGTGGTTGTTTATTGTTTCTATTTGCAAGAGCAGGTATTACTTTGTCGTCGTAATTAGAATTTGAAAGTGCAACGTTTTCGTCAATATCCTGTTCTTCCGATGTAATGGGCTGAAAATAATAATAAAAACAAGTAATAAATATATAAATAAAATTTGAAAGAGCAACATTTTCTTGATCATCTTGTTCTGAAGTTATTGGCCGAAATAACAAAAGTAAAAATAACTTGAAAAATAAAAATTAGAAAGTATAACAATTTTATCTACATCATGTTCTTTAGATGTCATTAGCTAAAATACGAATTGAAATAATTAAAATTTAAATTTGTTAATTAGAACTTAAAAATACTACATTATTATATAATTTCCAATTAAAGCTATTGGCTGGAAAAAAGTATAAATTAGTATATATTTTCGATTGCCAAAAACTACTATTACATAACAAAACACCAAATTTAACAATTAGATAGCATTAATCTAATGACAACTGAACAACTTAATTCTTGTTATTTGTATTTTTGATAGTTCAAAAAACTAATAAATTTTAAAAATAGCATGCAAACCAAGCTAAAAATTTTCAGATATAAACAAAAACAAATAATATTATTAATTTGTACTGAGAATAAGCAAACATAAAAACCTGCAAGTTTAGCTGTGGAATCTGGTTTCTGGGCGTGGGACTCGTAGTAGTTGGTTCCCTCAAATAACCATTTATAGGACCATTTATCTCTGATGGTGAATGGTAAGAATAAGACTGACTAATGGTGTCATCATTGTTATTATTGGTGTTTGTGTTTTGCATGAAACTATTGTTGGTTCTATTTTGTTGCTCGCCTGATTAATGATTTGTACTTGTAATATAATTTAAATACATTGACTTATAATTATACAGTCATTTGTGTTTGTGTTTCAATATTGTTTGTGCTGTTTTGCTCGCTTAACATTGTTTGTTTGATTGATAGAAAACATTAAACTATTACTGTTTCCACTTTTGTACTGTTTTTACTTATTTTAACACAAACATTATCTGAATACATCTGTTTTCTATTGTTACCGTGATAAAACATTTATTAATTTTGTGTATTTTCCTTGAGTTACTAAATAAAGTAGTAACTACCAAGTATTACCTGAGCTACAAAATTAAATTAAACATTAAAACTTAGTCTTGATAAGGACGTTCTATCGCCAAGGAGTTTTAACTTATTAAACAAGTTAATTAAACAAGTTGAAATTAAGTACCAACATCAAACTAAGCTTTTTCGATGAACAAGTCTTAAAATTCAAATTGTTACTGATCATTTGTTAATAAAACAACAACTAAATAAATAAAATTTATACAAACTCTGTCTGAGTGGAGATGTCTTGGTATCAGGGTTACTGCTGACTCCAGCGTGTTCCAACAAATTGTATTTTTGGAGCTGATGGTAGATCTTCATCCTGTAATCTTCCATCTGATCTTTCTTCACCTTGGCAAGATCGTAATCTTCGTTCTCAACCGCCTTGCGTTTCTCCAACTCGTATCTGTTGAAATATTGTGTATATTGTTGATTATTTCAATTGTGTTTATTGTCAGTTTTTGTATACAACTGCCTTTCTTCAAGCATGTACCGGACAAAACTTTATTGAATTACAAGGAAAAATATTAAAAAATTAAACAAAAAATAAGTTCAGCTAAGTCAACAATACCAAATGAATTTTTTTTTTCAATATTTAGATTAAAAAATCAAAGTTAACTCTCAATCATATTATGTCTTAAGTAACCAACATAGATTGAAATTTTTTAAACATACAAACTTTAAAATTTCACGGAAATACTTTAACACTTAACTGGGTAAATTAAAACTAATTAGATATTGTATTGATTATTTTTTAATCAAACATTTTTAAAACTGTTTTAAAAAACAAGTTATGCACTAACTAGAACACATAAATTAGTTTTTTTATATCAATGAATTTTTTTTTTTGTAATTTTAATGGTTCTTAAAGTCAAACTTTAATACATTTTTATTAAAAGATATAACATTAACTTAAATATAAACTTAAATATAACTTAATAAAACTTAAATTTGGAAAAAAAAATGTATTATATAATACATCAGACATTGATCTAAGTTTTTTTTAATTACATAATTGTGTATACACCCTATAATTACAAAACCTTTGAATGGTTTTACATTAAAAGTAAATGTTTAAAATACTTACTTTTATTCTAAAATATATATACTTAAACAGGTTAATCAGTTACATAAATTAAAAAGTATGTGTTTATTGAAATCTAAATCTGTTTGAAATTAAAACCTAGTTTTATAAAGAGTTAAAAAAAGTATACTTTTAGTCCAGTTTGAATTTCATAATTTTAATATAAATAGTTAATTTTTAATTTTCTTTTCATATTAAGAATGAAATTCATATTTCTTAATATAAATACTTGAAGATATTTAAAAAAATAAATATTTGAAGTTTAATACTTTTGTGTAAACATTCATGTTATATTTTTTTAGAGTAAACAATTTAAACTGATTAAATATTAAAACACTAGAGAAATCTTAGTGGCTAGCTTACAGCTGTTATTATGACGTAATAATGAAAACAAATACATAATTCATGTTTTCGTTGTTCTGAGTTATTGAAAGTGGTAAGATATAATACGATTTTTAAATCTTTTAAAATTACAAAAACACGTTCAAAATACGAAAACGTGTATAAATATTGTATATTTTATAAAGTATTTTAAATTATTTGTAAAACAGTTTTGTTACACTTAGTGTTTAAAAATTTGAAAAAATAAACATAAAACTATTTTTATACATAAAACAAGTCTTTTTCAACAACACAAATATATTTCAACAATTTTCTTCAGTGTGATTACAATTGTAACAGGTTAAAACAAATTTTAAACTTATATAGCCTTTTTAATTATATGAGAAATTATCAATCAATTAGCAAAAAAAAAAACCCTAAACTATAACAATAAATTAAAAACAACAAGGAAAACATAATTAACTGTAACAATTTAAAACAAAACAAACTTCTAGGCATTTAGAAACAAGAATAAAAGAGCACGTACCTAAGTGCGTGAAAGACCATATCAAAAATCAACCGAAGAAAATGAGTATTGCAACCTTAAACGCAACAAAAAGATCATCAATTTCAGAGCACTTAGTAAAAAATCCTAAATGTGGTAATAATTACAGTGAGACAAAGTTCAAAGTTTTAAGAAGTTGCACGAACATTTTTGATTTAATTAAAATAGAAGCTATTTATATTCACTTAGACAAGCCAGAATTATGCAAACAAAGAGAGTTTGATTACTCATTATCCTTGTTTAAATTAGACTAATTTTGTTTTGTTTTAAATTGTTACAGTTAATTATGTTTTCCTTGTTGTTTTTAATTTTTTGTTATAGTTTAGGGTTTTTTTTTTGCTAATTGATTGATAATTTCTCATATAATTAAAAAGGCTATATAAGTTTAAAATTTGTTTTAACCTGTTACAATTGTAATCACACTGAAGAAAATTGTTGAAATATATTTGTGTTGTTGAAAAAGACTTGTTTTATGTATAAAAATTAAAATTAGCAGACATATGTTTAAAATTATAAAACTATTTGTTTATAAACCTTATAATAAAATAATGGTGTTATAAAACGAACAAAAGGAGTTTTCGTAAAAAAGTAAATAAAAAAGAACTGTATAAACATATCAAAACAAATTAAGACTTTGCAGAATTATAAAAAAATCAGAAAAAAAAAATTATTTTTAACCTTGCTAATTTTTCTCCCACTTTTTGCAGATCGTTAATTGCTTGCTTCATTCTTTTCGCTACTTCGAAGTTTTCCTCTGTGAAAAAAAAAAGTTTTTTAAAGTCTTAAAATTAAGTCAATTAATGTTTTTTCATTAAGTCAAAGCCAACTAAAATATTTTTATTTTACATTCAAATTCACTTTTTGAAACTATTTTTATAACCCTGTTTCAAAGAGTTTAAAATCTGTGATTAAAGCTCAAACTGTAACTACATTGTTTAGGTTTTAAAATGTACAACGAAAAAAGGTTATTACTATTTTTTGTTAAATATTTTTATAGCTTGTTATTTTGAATCAAAAATATATTTTAAATTAGATAAATTTTATGAAATTATAATATTCAAAGTAACTAAATAGAACTTCTAAACTTCCAAAAAATCAAAACATGCAATTATTTTCGTTTAAACGGCATCATCAAAAGAATTCATTATGACATCACAGTATTAATAAAAAACACTTCAGATAAACTTTAAATTGCTATAAAGTTGCTCTTGCGTACTTAAGTGCTTTATTTGTAAGTTTATTAAAATGTATTCTTTTTTTTGAAAACTTACAAAACTACACTGATAAACAAATTCAACAAATGTTCTAAAATATATTTTTACTCAAAAAAAAGTCTATATTTATTCACAAACATATTTAGTTTAAAAAAACCATGATAACACTAAACATGATAAGTTTTAATCAATTATTATATTACAAACTCAGAAAAAACACCTAGAACTGAAACTTAAGTTTTTTGGTTTGTATATATTTTGTTACTTAAAATAAAACATGAATTTACCAAAACAACAAAAACATTAGCTAGTAGCACTTTTTGTAAAAAAGTTAAACTTTAAAAAGTTTATAAGATATAAAACTAATAACTGATAAGTTTTAAAAGCTGATATAATAAATTGATTAAAAATGTATTCTAACTACCTCTAACTGCTTGCTTTTTTCTTTTGTCCAGTCTTCGAATTATTTCCGCCACTTCTGGGTCCTGTAATTAAATTTAAAGAAATATTTTTGAATTTATAACAATAAATTAATAAAATTCCTATTGTTATCAATTTAGTACATAAAAGAAGTATTTTTTATTCAAGTTATTATATTTGTAAAAAAATGTTTGAAATATAGTTTAAAGTAAAAGTTGAGTATGTCATTGCTGTATGCTTTATCAACATTTTGTTCTTGCATTCAGTGTAAAGTAGTCAAGAAACTAGTAAAAACATTTTATGGGACCAGTCGAACAAAAGCTCTTTTGAAAAATTTGCGCTTTAAAGGTCACAAATGAGAAAAGTATTAGTTTAAATAACTTTTCAGTTCATACTATTCTTAACAGTGCTTTTGCTACATAAGTAACAAAATCATTGTTATTATTCATTTATTAAATAAATAATAAAAATACATTTATTTTTACTTAAAAGTTTAAAAAGTTAATTAATTCATTTAAATAAACAAATAAGAATGACTATATATTTATCTAAATTAACGAACATTACAAAAATATTATTTTAGTGTGTTTAAAAAAAAGTCGCTTCAAAATAAACAAAAAGTAAATTTAAGTATAAATTTATGACATGAATAAAACTACAATCATATTTCTGAATGTTTTAAAAAAACAAAAAAAAAATCTTTAGGCGCTAATTGGTTTTTGATTTGTTTAAGTATATTACATGATACCAAAATCACAGCTTTTTTTACATTAACATCATATTTAATGTACAATTACTTTGATTTCCTATCATCATACTGATTATAGAACTGCAGCAGTACTTTTTGAATTCCTATGTTTTATAAAGCATTTAATTAAGCATATTATGGCCATAGGGGGGTAGACCATGTTTTTTACAAGTTGATCTTATTTTATAGAGTTTTCACTAAGCTTCAAGATGCTTTTTACCGTTTTTAAAAATTCGAATTAGTTTTTGAGATATGACCGGCCAAAGTCGGGCCGCATAACAGGTTCCTTATGGGGAAGGAAAACTAAAACGGCGAAAAAAGACTAATGCATTCAAAATCTATCTCCTCCTTCATTTTTTAAGCAATCTTCTTCAAACTTTCACAGTCTATTCTTTATACAATAACAAAAAAACGTTATTTGTGACTTTAAAAAATTTCAAGTAAAAATACCTTTTTTTTGTAATTTTATGACAAAAATTAAAAAAAAAAGTGAATTTTCATCAAAAAAAAATTTTTTTTACAAAAAAAAGGTATTTTTACTTGAAATTTTTTAAAGTCACAAATAAAATAGAGTTTACAACATTATTTAAATAAAGCACATTCAAATGCAACAAAACCAAAAATGTTTTATTAGAAAAATGTCACTGTAAGAGGAGATTCTTGAAACATAGAACAAAACTAGTATAGTATTGAATCTTTTTATAGAATTTATAATATATAACAATAAATGTAACAACAGTTACAAACCTGGTACATATCGAAAGCAAGGTCATCCATTGGGCTTATGTAATCTTTATTGTTGCTAGAAGCCGATGTGTCAATAAAATCATTGTTATTCGATGTTGACGGGTCTCCTATTACGTTGAACGCCATAAGACATGTCTGTTATTTATATATATTAGATTATTTTTGTTTTTGTACTATATCTAACATTTATAATTTTTATTATTATTATTATCTATTTATCAGACAAATAATTTTTTATCTCCAACAACATTGAACCCCATAAGAAACATAAGCGTTTAGATTGTGAATAACTAAAAAATATAGAATTCATCTTATAAGACATGTCTGTTATTTATATATTTTTTTTTGCATACTTTATTTGACATTTCAAATTTTTAGTAGTAATATCTATTTTCCGGATAAATATTTAGACTATGAATAGTTATAAAAATACAGATATCAGTTTGTTGAAAATATTTTAAGTAATCTTGTATTTGGTAAATAGTTTTTGAATATTCAGAAACTCAAAACTAGTCAGCATTGCAGTACAAAATATCTTAACTTTTTTTTAGCTTGTAATATAATATTCTACTTATGCTTATAACACTACAAGCTAGTGCTTTAAAATGTTGTTTAAATAAAGATAATCATCATTTGTGTAAGAATAAACTTTGATTTACTTTATAACCAATGATCTTCTGTGCTTTACAACCTTAGAAAACAAATTTAAACTAAATAATTTTAAGTTCATATAGTACAAATTTCTCAGTACAGTTTAATACTACATTATTTAGGTCATGGGGTTCTTTTTTACAAAATGGTGTTATTTTGTATATTTTATATTTAAAATACACATACATGTTTTATAGCTTAATAAATCAAAATACTTTTTGACAGATTAGGTATCAAGTTCACAAGTTAAAATTATGTTCTGTATAAAGAGTACACATAAAAAAGCAAAACAAAACTTCATTTGTAATATACATTTTTCTACAACTTTTAATTAATTTTCTTAGATTTCTAAAAGTTATTTTATACTTTGTTATTTTATACTTTGTTATTTTCAAAATAAAAAAAGTAAATTATTTTAGTAATGAGAAAAAGTCCTCTTTTTTTTAAATACATAAATAATTTGTAAAAATAAGTCTGTAACTTTAAAAAGAAAACAAAATTAACTTTACTGAGAATATAAAAATTTTTTAAGAAAATAAGGACAAAAATTTTAAATAGAAATAAAATATATGGTTAAGTTTAAATGCAATAACAGTTTACACTAAAAGATTTTGTACAAAATCAATATTAACTTAAGTAAAAAAACACTCTTAACTTTTTTGTACCATGCCTTTCTGGCCCTAACACTGTATATTGATTGTTTTTAACTATAACATTTTTTTAGTTGAAAGATATTCAAACAATAAAATTTTTAATTTAAAACAAACCTGATTGTAAATATTGAACTTGTTAAGATGGTTTTTATGGATTAAAACTCTAACAAACAATCCTTCTGTGTTAACATGAACAGACTTTAATTCTCTTGATTTAAATCCGGTTTTTTCATTGTTTGATAAATATATGTATCTGAGTAAAAAATTATGAATTAAAAAAAAAGTTTTTTTTTAAACAGATATGAACAGGTTAAAAAGATACAGTATTTACAAGAACTTTTGAATAAATATTTTATAATTTTTATTGTCTATTTTAATACTGTTAAATTAATCACTATAAAATAATTCAAATAAAAAAATAGAATGTTTGAAAATTTATTTTCTGCAATAAAAAATTTTTACACTTTACTAAATATTAGCTTACTCATTTAGTTTGTAAAGTATTTTTTATTTTACATTTTAGCTACTTAAAACACAAGTAGAAATAATAAATCAAAATCTTACCCAAGTCTTTTAAACTGATCAGGACTTTCTCTTTTTGCGATGAAAAACTCAACTTTAGACGGGATCATGTACTGATGAGATAACAACTGCAGCTTTTTTATCTTGGTTGACTCATTCAAGCGCAGAACCAATTCTTGAGGGTAAGTGCAAAACCTGTGATATTGAAAAATGATTTTAAAAAGTATTTAATTAAAAAATCAAACTTGTTGTGAATTGGTGAAAGAAAGCAATTTGTCATTTTGTTTTAAAGTGTATGATTTATAAAAATAAAGGTTTTGTAATGTCACAACTTCTAATTTGTGTAAAATGAATAAAATGTTTTTTCTATAACTGAGAATTGATGATCAAGTGGGTGTAGTTTGATAATAAAAAAAAACTACTGATATAAAATTGAAAGTTATTTTTTGATACAAATTATTAAGCAATACAGCATCATCAGCTGTAAATATATATAATAGGGTTTTGAACACTTTTTTTTTACAATATACAGTAACCTCTCGCTTATTTACGCACATTGTGTCCACAGAAAAAGTGCGTAAAGATATGAGAGATCGTAAAGAAACGAGAGGTACCAAATATACTCACTATAATGGCTGTTTTTAATATTGCTTCTAGTTAAAAGCAGACTGGGCACTTTCCCACTTTTAAATATTTGTTTAGTTTGATTATAAATATGAAAACAACAGATAAAACTATACATATATTAAAAAAAGGATTTGAATTTTATAAAATAATAATACAAGTAGAAATAATTTTACTATTTTAATATTTATTATTTTATATGTGACATTTATATTTTATTCTACTTAGCAAATTCAATTTATAATTAAGCATTTATTTACAATTATAAAATGATATTTATTAATATATAGGGCAAGACTGCTTTGTTATTTCTTTGTGTTTTAAACTCTCATTATTTCATTATACTTTCATTATTAAACACAGTCATGTTTATTTCAAAATTTTGATTTAATCTCTTATTGTTGACAAAATTTCTGATATACTGAGGTATAACTAAATGTTTATCAATTAGTCAAGGAACATAAATATACAAAGTCTAAAGATATAGAGAGGTGTGTTAGCATTCAAAAACATATTTTAATTTAAAAATATACATTGAACCTAATTTGTGCAATATTAAAAAAAAAATATTTTCTGAATTTTATAGAATTCTGAAATGCGTAACTAAACAAGAGTGCATAACGTCTCAAGTGCGTAAAGATCCGAGAGGTTACTGTACTTATACTATAAAAGTTATATACTTAAGAACAATTGCAATTATTAATCTTAAACTATTTTATTATTGTTGTATTAAAAATCTAAAATTGCAGGTAAAATTAAATATGATGTAACACACTAACTTTTCCCCAGAAAACGTTTATCGTTGCAAAGGGGAAGTGTTTGAGACTGATGTTTTTTTACCATAAAAAAAAATAAACAAATAAATTAGTTTACTCAGACAAAACAATTGGTAACTTTATTATGGGCATGTGAATTGTGACTATTAAAATTCCTTAAAAAGAACTCCAAGGAGACACATCTAAAAATAACTAGAAATTTAGAACACTAAGTGGAGGTCTAATTAATAAAATGATGATGGTAAAAAAAATAAAACAACAACTATTGAATAAGAAATTTGATTTAATTACAATAAACTATTTTTAAAACCTTCTTCTAGACATATTTAAAAAATAATAATTTAGACTATGAAAAAGTTTTCATGTAGATATATAAAGATTAAATAGTAGAATTTTTTTTTAATTATATTGATATGGATAACTAACATTTACTCAGATTTGTTAGAATTTGAATTTTCACCCACCCCTTTATTATTATATTACTAATAAATTTGAATATGAAATAAATACTTTATCCTAAAGAGTTTTAATTTTATATATAAAAATTGAATGTTAAAATGGTTAACATAACTTATCTTATTTTTATAAAAAAAAAAAATATTTGCAAACATAAGATATTTTTTAATAAACACAAAAAGGCAAATGATATAATTTAGTATAAAGTATGTAATTCATAAATTCATTTTTTTCTATAAAACTTAAAGTTTTTATTTCAAAATAAAAATCTGTCATTTGTATGCTTTTTTTAAGTTAACTAAATGTGAAATTTTTAAAACTTAAGAGAAATGGATATAGTACATCATTCAAGAAAAAAATATTAAACAGCAGATATATTTAATATTTTTTTTTATTTAACAGTTTCAATTTGGTTTAAGTGTTTTTATTTTATTTTAACATTAATATAATTATTAAAATACCGTGTATTTCATAAACAGCAAAAAATATGTTTTAAAATATAATGTTATTTACTTTCAACATAAAATATACAATTCAAAAAACAAATACCAACTGACCAAATTGAAATTCAAAACTTCATAGACAACTTTATTTTAGTTTTTATTATTCTACATTTAATGAAGTAAATTTACCTTGGTGTCTGCCACCCAGTAACTGTTGGAGTGTGAAGTTCTAAAGATTTTGCAGAAAACCCTTCAGCTTCACCTGAAGCCCCAACGACCGTGTAACCAACTTTTGATGGCATCCTTACATTTCAATCAGCGACTATTTGTTCAACTATTATCTTCTTACTTAAAAATATAAGCTGTTTGACAATTACATTTAGACAACAAACATATAAGTATCTGTTAAGTTAGAAGCTTTTTTTGCATAATATTGTTTTTGTTTACTTATTCAGTGTATGAATATATCTTACTTTATATAGGAGTATACAGTTTTGAAGTTTTAGTAATAGTATTATCTATTGAACAAATGTGTTAAAGAAAGAAAGAAAAATGTGAACACTCACAACTAAGGTCAATGGATTGGTGTGGAGAAAGACCTTTCGGTCATCGAGCTGACACCATTTACTTGTAACTAATTTTTTAAGCTAACTTTAAAACAATAATAAAAAAATAATAACAAAAACTTAAAAAAGTAACTGTATATACAAATCTTTTTTTTTAAGTTTAAAAATGGTAAGCACCCTTTTTAACCCATTACTGCCAATATTGACCATGGAAACCATAGTCTACCATGGGCTCCACACCGTCTCCTCCCTAGATTTCTATTTTTATGACCATGTACATTCACATTTTTCTTCTTGCCCTTTCTACAAGAGCAACCGCAAAAAATGCAACAGATATCTCAAAATTGAATAAATATGAAGAGCTAGTAATGTCAGTATACATAAAATATTTAGTAATGTCATAAAGCTGAAAGAGCGCCATGTATTTTAAAATAGTGTCTTTAAATTTCTAGTATATGTGTTTGTAGGTAAATAAAAATAGAGCAAAAAATAAAAAATTGTTTAACTGTTTTATAGATTTGTAAACAATTCAGTTTTAAAAAATAAAATCTAGCACTAATAATTGATAGAATTTGTTTAAACTACTTAAAATAAAATCACTCATAACAATAAACAGCTAAAATTAAAAAACAAAATATTAAAACTTAACAAATATTCTAAAAAAAAATAAAGTAATAATAAAAGTATTTAATTGAGCTAAATAAACTGTTTGTAAACCTAAAACTAACTTTTAACAAATAAAATTAAATAACCAGAATGTCTAAAAAATATCAAGTTTTACTTCTAAATTTAAAATCTCTGTCTTCTGAAACAAATTGATAATTAATATATAGTAAACAAAAAACTACAAAATAGAATTAAAAAAGAAAAATAATAGAGATTTTAAGGTTAAACTTTGTTAAAAAACTTATTTTTCACTAGAAACTTAACAAATTAATATTTTTTTAACCAATTTTTATTGTAATATTGTGAAAACTTAGATTTTAAACATACAAATTCGAATTATAATTGTTTAATTTAAAAATATTCATTATTAGAGCATTATTGATTAAAATAATAAAGTTTTTTTTTGTTAAATTTTACTATTAGCTTGTATTTCCTACCCTGGCAACGTTTTTTACAAAATAAACATGATTAATTGCTCAACATTCAACTTTCAAGTTTAAGAATGAATTTAATCTCTAAAACTTCAAGTTCAGGGCGATGTTTGTTTAATCAAAAACTTACAAAGCTAATGCCGTTACCGTTGTAAAAAATTATATTTTATTTAAAAATTATGCTTTTGAATAAAAATTTAGAGGTATTTTTATCAATCAGAACAGACATTAATACAACTTCTGAAATATTTTTAGTAAATGAACGTTTTCGCTATTGAATTTGTAAGTAATTTTCTTTAAATAAAAATACTTAAAAAGGGAAGAACTAAAACTAAAAAAGTTAATATAAACAGCTGGTTGACTAAAACTTTTGTAGATTATCAATAAAAAATTTAAATTAAAAACGAATAAAATAAAGCACAGCTATTTATGCTAAACTAACGTTTTCGATAAAACATTTTTTTATAATTTTGGAAAGTTAATTAAATAATACCGTAATCTAGACTAGACATGTTAGTTTATTTTTTAACACTCAAAGAAGACTTTTAAAACAAAAGCAAAATTAAAACTAATATTCTTCATTTATACTACATATAGTGAAATTGATTTAAACTTAAAACTTTTATTGATAAAAATTTTTGATTTTAAGGTTATGAAAGTGTCATTTTTATTTTTTAATAATAAAACTATATTATTAGTGTAGTCATCAGCGGTTGAATATAAACTAATTATTTTAAACAAGTCTTTTTCTGAAATATATATATTGAATTTGTATATATACAAAAATAAAAGATACTTATATAAAAAATACAAAAAAAAAAAAACTAGAAATAATTACTGAAAACTATAACCATCATTAAATTATTTCATGATATTTTTATAATAGATTTATTAAGTAATTAAAAAATTTACAAGGCATTTTAAGATACTTCATTGAAATGAATTTTCAACTTATACTCAAAAATCTTAAACAATTTAGCTGATTTTTTTTGATTGTTTTCCCATTGCTTTTTCATATTGTTAAATTTATAATGAACTTTTTATTGCATACTTATAAAGAAGCTCGTAAGAATTCTACCAAAAACTTTGAAAATACTAAGAAAATGTATAAGGAAGTAGCTAAATATGTATGATTGAATAATTTTTTCGTAACTACGTTGGTTTCAGGTTGCTCTCTCGCAGCTTAACTGTTATTTATTTCTGGATAAAAAATGTTGTCTTGTTAAACAGTTTATTGTAAGCCAACCACTATAAAATTTATCCAGACTTTTGATTTTGACTAAATTTTACAAATGTTTTGTCACATTATTAGCAACACTTAGTATGTTGGAGATAATTTTAAAGCAAAAGATCAAAGCTGCAAATCGATACTCTTTTTCACTTATATGTTCGTTATCTGCATATAACTGTAAAAAACGAAATGATAAAACTTTTTACTTGGTAAACTACTATCCGCAAGTCAAAGACCCTACAAGCAGAAATATCCGTAATTTTAAGCTTAAAAATAAGAATTTAACAAAGTTTAAAAAAAAAACTTACAACTCCTATAGCATACATAAACAAGTATACAATGCAGTAGTAATTATTTAAGGATAGTTACATTGTTATTTTACCGACAAAAAAGTTTTGTTGATATGTTTACATGATTTTTCAAAGTTACAACGACCTGCCAATTATTAATCTTTAAATGTTGCAAGCACAAAAAACAATTTTAGTAATAAGTATAGCAAGATACTTACAAACGGTCGCCGACTTTTACTTTATAAAACAAGTATATACTAAACAGTTATATTTGCATATATAATTGTTACAAAACACTTATTTAAATGTTAGTTTAAACATCTTAGCAAACCTAAAATACATATACAGTTTCTTTAAAATAAAACTAATGTTAGTCATCATACACTTTCTTAAATGTTTGTTTAAACAATTAAAACACTAAAAACACTTTTTTTATTGCGCTTGTGTCTATTTTCAAGTTTTTGAAAAACAAAAAAATTACAAACATTAGAAAGTAGCATTTGTTTTATGAAGTCTAATTATTTCTAAAAGTTTAAAATGATCACATTTTATAATTTAACTACTTTTTGTCATTAAGACTTAAGGTTCAAAAACTCATGTTAAGATTTTTTAATTAACAAACAAAAATTTTCAAAATCTAAAAGCTCGTTAATTCTATCACTTATTTATATGAAACTGCGTAACGTAAAAAAAGTGATAAACCTTGATTAAATAAAACCATAAAATAAACCCAAAAAGTATTAATAAATATGATTGAATTGTAATAGAATAATGAAGTTTCTTTTAATACCTTTAAACAGTTTAATTTTGAAAATTAATTAAAATTGATTTATTCAATAACCAATTGATTTATTTGTGTGTTTAGAACAACAAAGTTTTAAAAGTACATGCCATCACTTTAAACTAATTCATTTATTAAATTCATCGTAAATTTCTCTTCTGAAGTTTTCTACAACTTCATCTTTTTTGTACGCTGGCTTTTTGTACTCATGTGTGAACAGCTGTATATATTAAAATAGTTTGAGTTTTAATCATTAAATTTGTTATAGTGTTTAAAATCTTAACTATAATTGGTAAAAATGTAAGATAAATTCTGTTTGTAATTTTTTTTGTTTTTACCTTATTAAATCTCATTATAAACAATTTACTACTAAACGTTTTTATTGAAACAAACTGCGTTTTTAGTTTTTATTTTACTTTAGAACATAAAACTTAGTTTAAGCAAAATAAGAAAAAAAAAACTTGAGTCTTATACCTACACTGTAGCGAATAAGATATAAGTTTTAAATAGTGATGTACCGGACCCAGAATTTCGGGTCCGGCCGGACCCGGATCCGGACTTTTTTTTCAAGTTAGAATCCGGCCGGAACCGGACCCGGACTTTTTTTTCAAATTAGGATCCGGCCGGAACCGGACCCGGACTTTTTTTTCAAATTAGAATCCGGCCGGATCCGGATCCGGACTTTTTTTTCAAATTAAAATCCGGCCGGATCCGGATATCAGACAAAAATGGCAATATCCGGCCGGACCCGGACCCGGATAGTGAGTCTGCTACATCACTAGTATAAACTAGCCTGAGTCAGAATTAGGTTTTTAAAAACTGAAAAGAAAAAACTTTAATCTAATAATAAATAGAACAGCTAGCCACAAGGTTTACAAATTTAAGTGTAATTTACAACTAAAAATCTGAAATTAAGTTCTTGAATAAAATACACTAGAAAATTACCAAATATTGAAAACTGGATCAGCTCCAACTCATTCAAAATTTAGAAGAAAACTAGCCTGAGTTTTTGTAAAAATCTAAACTAGCCTGAGGCAGTCCAAGATTTTCTGAAATTCCCAAAAATTTTCAAATTAGCAGGGTTGCCACCGTTTAAGTCAATAAAACTAGCTAGAGTGAGTATAAACAAGCCTGAGTCAGAATGAGGTTTTTAAAAACTGAAAAAAACTACTTTAATCTAATAATCAGTAGAACAGCTAGCAAAGGTTGACTATTTGGTAGTAAAGTTGTGGACTGATTGTGGTACACTTAACTTATTAGTACTACCCATCATAATTAAATCCTAACTTAATTAATCAATATCTAACAAATACTAAATTCTAACTGAGACTACTTTCTATAATTAGACACGGCAATTTTGAGTGATGAATCTTTTATATAAAACACAACAAGAAATACTAGCATATACAAAATTATTAATTACTTTGGTAACACTTTAAAAACTGGAAGCTATTTAAATCTATATCAAAAGACTTAAAGCAATAAACTAAAAATTAAATAAAATTTATAGTAAAGAAGAAACTGTAAAAATTTTAATAAACTATTAAACTATAAACCTGGCTTAAATATTTAAACAATTAAACACTAGTTATATATTCACTTTTAAAACAAAACACTACTTACAATAAGCATTCACAAAAAAATTCAAAATATTTTGTTGCTTTAAGCTGCACACCAAACTAACTGACTGCTTACATTTAAACTGCATGTCATGTTCTGATGTTTTGTTGCACCAGTATTTAGTTTGAAACATTTCGTCATATGATTCTTATTGGCTCTTACATTCAACCGTATTAACTCTTAATATTCTCTGAGCTCAATTTTAAGCAGTAAATAATGCAAGTATTCATTTAAAAGTTTTAAATTTTACAACATATGTAAAGAGTTGCATTTCTGAAATGTTTATTTCATAGTTTAAATGTAAACAAATGTAAATTAGTCACGTGTACAAAATGAGCCAATCACGGTAGGTGTTTTATTTTAACTGACGAAAATGACTCTTATTAATTTACACAGGGTTGGTTTTTGAAAAAATACTTTTCAGTATGCTCTTTTTTACTAACTAGATCCGGGTCCGGCCGGATCTCTGTTAGGATCCGGCCGGAACCGGACCCGGACTTTTTTTTCAAATTAGGATCCGGCCGGAACCGGATCCGGATTTTTTTTTCAAATTAGAATCCGGCCGGAACCGGATCCGGACTTTTTTTTCAAATTAGAGTCCGGCCGGATCCGGATATCAGACAAAAATAGCAATATCCGGCCGGACCCGGACCCGGATAGTGAGTCCGGTACATCACTAGTTTTAAATTTTAAAGTTATACTAATTTTATTTATCATAAAAACTTATTTTTAACAAAAAAAAAAAGTTTAATACTAACTATCTGAGTAGGCTTGGTTTGATCAACATTCTTCCATTGTTCTGTGTCACCAAAACGAGTTATTCTGTGAAGAATTTTAAAATACAGATTTAAAATACAACTTGATCACAAATATAACTTTATATTAAATAGAGTAAAAAAGTAAAATAAAATTTCAACATTTAATCTTAACTATCTTTTTTAACAATTCATCAAATGTACAGAAGCATCGCTAAATAACTACTCTTTTAGGTTTTAGAACTTATATCAGTTAACTTTTAAAACTCTTTTATAGCTTACTCGATTAAGTTTAACAAAAAAAAAAGTTTTTTAACAAATATTTAAAATTATACATCTTTAAATCATAAACTTCGAAGAAACTAGTAAAAAACATGTTGTTATATAAGACTTACTTGACGTCTGCCTTTTTGCTTGCTCAGTAAAGTGAACTAATTCCAAGTATTGGGGAGCAAGTTAACAATATTAGCAGTGGCACAACCTGTATATAATATTATAAATAACAAAAAATGAGGATTCAAGTAAATATTTTAAATTAAAACCACTCCGACTTTCCGGAAAATAATAAATTAAAAATAACTGTGTGTAAATAAATTAAAATGAATAACTAACTCTTATATTTTATGTTAACGTATACAAAAGGTTTACTAAGCTAAAAAACATATTGAGATTAATTAATTTAAATGCGTTCAAATATTATTAGTAAATTTTTCAATTTCATTTTTATATTACAAATCAATAAAAGCGTAATCGTATAAGTATGCATTAACTTGACTTTGCTTAATCATAAATTAATCATGTATTTGTTGAAAAATAATGTTTTAGTTTAAACTTGTACTAAGTTGAAAGCAGTTTGCAAATAAAAGTAAAAATGACTTTAAATTGAAGAAATACTTTTTTTTCCAACAAAAATTTTGGGTTTTAATAATTTTTTTTTTAAATTTGATATAGTTAAAATATATAAAAATAAACAGTTTCTTACTTTTATCGTTTAAAAGCCTTTAAATAACTTAAATCAATTTGCAAATATAAACAAATATTTAAACAAAATAAAGAAATTTTTAAACTCGAAACGTTATTTAAAAAATACTTACTTGAGGTTGACTTTTTGCTGTGTGCCCGATTCCTTTAAATAGTTTTATTATAAAGTTTTTCATTATTTACAAAAAAGTAATAAACTTTAAAAACCTGTTTAAAGTTAAAACTCAAATTTAAACCAGGTTGAGAATACTACTAAACTTAAATGCTTAAACTTTAAAAAATGTTAAAGAATGTTTTTTTAATTAATCTACCATAAAACTAAACTAAGTTGAACAATTAATTAAGTTTTATTTTAGCTAAACCACTAGCTGCATTTGCTGTAAAAAATGATTGTCGAAACAATAAAATTAAATATGCATTTTAACTAGTTATTCTAAATTTAAAAGTACAATTTATTAAAGTATACGCATTAATACAAAAAGTATTTAACGTAGCATTAGTAGCTAATCTAAAAATAACTTTAACAAGTTTACTCATATTTATATTTAGTTGTGTATAGAATTGTTTTAATTAAATTTTGTAATAACTTTTGGAACACATTTTTTGTCATTACACATTTCAATAATCTCTTATTTATAAAATTGGTATAAGTTAAACTTATGTTTTCAATTAAAATGATATGTTTGTACATTGTTTTATTTTAAACAAACAATCAAATGTTATATATAAAAAAGTATTAAAAGATAGCTATTCACAATAGTATTATATTTAGTTTTTCAATATAACGCCTTAACTAGTTTAAAAATAATAATATATCATAGCTAAAAATTATGCCAAAAGGAAGACTACTTGCAATAAAAGATTAATTTTAAAAAGATTAATGGTTTAAAATTCACATAAAATACTGCGCAGTAATTAAAAAACACAATCATATCTGTACAAACATCGATATATTTTTACAACTTAGTTGTTTTAAAAAATATATTGTTATATATACACAAGTTTTAAGTTTATTAAGAGCATTCTAAAAGTGTTTTCTTACGTTGTAAATGCATACTTATATCCCGTTAGACTAACATCAAATATTAATAAAAATTTGACTTGTGTATTTTATTTTCTTAATTAAGCAATTCTCGTTAAAAACAAAACGTGACAGTCATTTCAAAATTTAAAACTTTTGTGACGTCATAACTTCCTAGTTTAACGTAACAAGGATGTAATTTTTAATTTTTTTTTCATTGTTAACTAAATGATTTATTTGTGCTTATAAACAATAAAAAGCAACTTTAGTATCTATTTCTAAGATGAAAGTTTTAAAAACAGTTTTTGCTTTAGTCTGCTGTTTTAAAGTAGCAATCTCAAAAGAAGGTAGATAGTTTCTTAGTTTTTGTTTTTAGTTTTCTTAATAAATTTAATTTTCTGTTGGTTTTTCATATGTTAAATTTAAATAGTCTCTTGATTCATCAGTAGTATCTGTATAGATACATAATAACTTTTTTTATATGTACAGAAACTTTTCTGACTTAGAATTTTCGAAAGATTAATAAAAATAATTTTTTGTGACCTAAGTTCTCAATACTTTCAGCTTCACAGTTTTTCTTTAACTTCAAGCTCAAAAGTTAGTAACGGTCTTTACCGAAAAGACAAAATAAATATAATAAGTCTTTGTTTTGTTTGCTACTTAAGACAAAACTTAAAGTTCAACATATTAAACAAAACTAGTTAAGTTTGTAAATGTCGTTTTATTAAACTTAATTTTTCCTATTACAAATATTATTTTGATTTTATTTTTACAAATTAACCATGGTCAACCAGAATGAAACATCTTAATGTCCTGGACAAGACGTTAAAAGGTATCCAAGTGGTGTGCGACCCGATAATCGAAAAATTTTTCGTGCACCAGGTCCTAGGACCAAATATTTGTTTCTTTTTAGTCGTTCAATAAACAATACTAACCTTAACTTTCCATTAAGTTTAAAAAAAAATGCATATACAAATAAAGATTATTTTTTTAGATCCAGATCACCCTTTCATAGTTGAATCAATACAGAGGGACGGTGGGAACACGTGGTCTAATGGGTACAATGGGACGATGTACAAGGCAACAATAGGACGTAACAATGACGTCATAAAGTTCGAGTATGCGGTAATAGTTGAAGGGGGAATCGAATACGTCACAAGCTTCAACCCGAGCTGTTGTGATGACAACCAATGTAAAAAGAGGTAAGTGTGTGACAACCGTTGTGAAAAGAAGTGAGATATCAACTAGCTTACTGATTTACTATTGATAAGTTTCAATCATTTTGAAAATAGTTGAGATATCTATGTACTGATATAGCTGTAGATTCAGATTCGAAAAATTTTATCTTGTTAAGATGCTATTAACATAGTGGGACATATTTAAAAAGGTACAATTTTTTTAGTAAAAACAACTTATAGCTTTTAGTAGTTTTAAACGTTCAAAGACAGATACTAGTTTATAATAGTTTTACGGATTTTCTAATGAAATTTTTAATGCTTATATCATGTTAATTTTATCATTATTTACTGATTAGTTTTGTAATTTCTTGTTTAAATTCACGACTGTATTGTTTTTATACAAAGACAAAATACTGTTAACAAGTATTTTAATTTTCATTAATAATTTATACTTGTTACCATTGAAAACAAACTTAATTCTTTTAACCAAAAGAGTAAATAAAAACTGACTTGGAGTAAAACAATTTTTAATTATTTAAGAGTTTTGTTGTATAACTTACAGTTTATCGTAAAATACTTACCAATATTCACTTAATGTGTTCTTTTTATTTTTAACATATTTTTAAAAATCAACATAAAACTATTAACATAAAATTTAAAATTAACTAAAAACTATTAAATATAATTAAGTTTAGTTGAATTTTTTTAATAATGAAAACTTAAGCTTGAGTAAACTTTTTTTTACAGAAAAGAAAACTGTAATTACATTGTGGAAGAAAATGAACAGTTTAGTTTTAAAATTGAGATAAAAGGCGATGAAACTTTAACAAAGTTAGTCAAAATAAACACCAATTTCATAAAAGTAACTGGGTTGAAAGTTACGGTAAGATACAAACAAAATATCATCAAATACTTTCAGTACAAAATATTCAACGATGTCCATTTTCAAAGTAAGTTTTTTACTTTTATTTAAAATCTGTTTATAATGTAAAACTAGAGTAATAGCAAATACGTGTTCTGTTAATTTTTATAAACGGTGTATATTTTAAAATATATTTGCTTAAGCATATTAAAAAAAAAATTAAGTTTTAAAATTCATTAACTACAAAAACTTTAAACAAAGTATAGTTTAAAAAACAGATCTTTTAACTAAACCAAAAAAAAAGATTGTAATAATAGCCTCACAGTTTTAGCTTAATATTGATAAGCTCAATATTTACTAACCTTGTGTAGTTATATATTTTACTATTTAAAAAGTTCTTTTATTGCAAGTAAAATTCTAGTATCAGAGTGTTTTGCAATCAACACTGATTATTTGTTTTAGTAGTATACTTGAAACTTTTATAATTTTGCTATGTAAAAATACTTCTCTTTTTATTCAAGTTTAATTGATAAAAAAGAAATTATTTTTTTATAAAATTAGTACAAAAAAAGTTTTAAGTGACAAATTGACACATTTTTAAAATACTAAAATTACAATAAAAACAAATAAGAATTTATTTGAAATAGCACACAGACTCGGAGCCATCAAAACAAAAAGTTACTTCAAAGTTTAACATACATTAAATACGTTTTAAAAATATTTTCTTTATGTTTTTTATTAAATATTAGAAACACAAAAACTAACGCTAAGTATATAAAATGTATATTTTCTTACAAGTCGGTTCTTTTATTTACAGATTGTACAAACACCAACAAGTTCTTGCATACAAATTCACAATCAGCCACTTATAATTCTGTAGGAAGATTCTACTGTGAGAAAGGTTTCAAATTATTTGTTATTAATAAAACTAATTGAATGTGTTATACTAATATTAAATTTGGTTTAAAGCATTAAGACTTTTTTTTTCGTTTTATCTACTAATATTAAAGCTAGGTTTTAACTTATTTATTAAACTGGTTAAATTTTTCTAACTTTTCGTACTAACTAGTAAAAACTAGCTTTGAAAAAATTAACTACCTATTATATTTTTCTAATACCTTATGCTAATATTGAATTAGGTTTCAAATTAGAACCTGAAAATGCAAATGTATCAACTATTTGTACAAGAAAAGGAATATGGAAAGACAATAATAAAGTTGACTGCCTCAGAGGTGAATATAAAGTCCTAATTATAATTATAAAATAAAATCTTTTATTACCTTTGTAAAGAAGCCAATAAGCTTTATTTTCTTCTGTGTTTAAAAAATATTTTTTAAATTTTTTTAAATATTTAAAGTATCTAACGGTATTGTTGTAATATTAAATCTATACACTAAAAGTTAAACATTAGAATCAAAAAAATGAAACTCTGTCTTGAGGATGGAACAATAAAGATAAAACTTTAATAAATTGTTTGAAAACTTTATGTTTTTTTAAGATACAATTGTGAAACTAAACCTTCATAATATTATTTAAGATCCAGTCAACTTTAGAGTTGGTGTCATTGATAGAAATGATACAGAAAATCAAATAATTTATGCGAATGTGAATGAAAGTTTACTGTTAAATTGTGAAAATAGTCCTTCACATCCGCCAGTGTTCTCGAAAATTTATGAAATTTACAGTGAAAACGAATTGATTGAGAAAAAAGTTGTAAATTCGGTTGGTATAAGATTTTATAAAGTTTGTCTTTTATTTTACTCCAAAATAACTTATACGAATTTAAAAATCTTAAACAAATTAAAATTCAGTTTTCTTAAGAATTGAATAAAAAAACATTCGATTTATTTATTTGCTTGTATTAATTTTTATCTAAACATTTCCGATTAAAGTTATTTTATAAATTTACTTTAAAATACTAAATTTAAAAAAATGGCACAATACTCAGAGAAGCAATTTATTTTGAAACGGTTAAAAACGCTTAAATACTAAAAACTCTTAAAATATAATATAAGTATGATAATTATGTTTGGAATTAAAAAATATTCAGCTTTTTATCATATTAATTTAACATTTTATTAATATTTAGCTAGATTATTTTTTAACTCATATTATGTACTTAAACAAAAGATCTATAATTACTTTGAAATTTTTAAATCATTTTTTAATTCTTTTTTATTGTTTAAGATTATCTCTGAACATGTATAGCAGAGTTTACTTACATATATCTAATTTGGTTGATTCTGTAAACTTTTCAAAATTGAGGACTTCAGTTTTATCCAAATAAAATAAATATTACTTTTGTAGACGGAACACTTTCAAATAAACGTAACAAAAGAAAACCACCGTAACAGAATTCGTTGCAGCAGTTTGAACAAGTTTCTTCTCCCTAATGCCATCAAGTGGTCAGAGTTCAGAACAATTTCTGTTAATTGTTAGTTTGTTTTTAACTGTATAAAAACTGTAAAAAAATGTTTGGAATCCTATTTATACTGTAAGTTACAAAAATACTTATTGTATTATTAAAAATATAATTAATCGAACTATATAAACATAAATATCCTTTTTAAAGTACAGTTATAAACAGTTCTTTTAAAATTTACATACATTTACAAACAACGTAAACCAAGGAGACTGTAAGCAGTTAAGACTCTTATGATTCAGTATTTTTCAAGCCATAGAATTTCCAAAAAAAGTGTTAACAGATCCACCTGAAGTAGTAGAAAATCAGATTTCAAGTTGTGATACTAATTGTAAATTCACATTCAACTCAAATGGAGGAAATTTGAGTGCTAATCTTTACGTAGGTAAGAGTACAATTTATTTTATTTTGTGATAAACCTAGTTAGCTTATGAAACTACAAATGCTTGACTACTTTTAAATTAAAATTTGTAATAAAAAGTTTGAGTAAACAACTTTTAATACTTTTATAGTTAAAGAACGAATGAAGGTATTAGTTGAAGCGATTATTATGTTCCAAAAGAATGAAAATTCAAATACAGTTGAAGCTATTAGTATTGAGGTTTGTTTAACTGATAAAAGTTTTGTAACATAAAAAAATTGTTATACTTTAGCACCGTAAACTCAACTATGCGGATACAAAGCTCTTGAATTGATAGAAAATAAACTATTAAAATATAGTACAATAAAACTAATTTATATTTTAGCATTTGGTAAGTATTTGAAAGTATAAGTTAAGAAAACAAAAAGTTAAACTAGATAAATAACTTTTTTTAAAGCTTTTTGTTAAGAACAACGCATAACATACATTTGTCTCTCATTTGAAATTAACTAGTTTTTTCCTGTACAAGCAGCTAGCTTTAATGCGGAAATTACATTATATATGAAAATTTAACTTGAAAGAATGTTTAAAAACTCTACTTTTGTACTAAAATGTTTATTGTGTTTTGTTTTAGGAACATGAAAGACTTTTAAAATTTTCAAAAAACTTTCAACTAGAAGTCTATTCTTCCTTATTTCCAGACGAAACAGTAGTTTTCAAGTTTCAAACAATGAGAAGAAATTTATTGTTTATAATATTATTAATATTGACTTGTTTATTCTGTCTAGTTTTGGTTGTATTCCTAAGCATATACATAAAAAGAAGAACCACCAAAAAAGATAAGGGTATTTAATATCTAATATACAACTACAAAGTCAAATAAAAATAATTATCTTTTTTTTTTGCTTTAAATAACGCTTTTTTAGTTTGTATTGTGTAGGACATTTTTGAGTTATTACATTCTTTAAAGATTTCAGAAATTACTTGCAACTATTTATTTAAACTGTTTCTTTAGCTAAAATCAAAATGAAACAAACTATATGTTTAACATTTGTTGGAGCTAGAAAATTCTCAAAAATACTAAATAATCCTCTTGTTATTTAAAATATTAAAAACGAATACTATTTCAGAACCTTTGGTCTCGGACGAAAGAGAAAACCCACTTTACGAAATGTCTAAAAGAGGTAGGTTTGTTTTTCACTAAATTTCGTTTCAGTAATTAGCATGATATTATTATTACGTAACAGATGATTACGACAAAGAAGAAAAGGTGAATGAAACATACCAGGCTTGTGGAGAAATAGGTTTTGATGTATTTGATATTTGTAACATATTTTTCTAGTTATATTGAAATATTAATGTTTTTTTTGTAAGCTAGGTGAAAAAAAGTTTAACTAGAAATAATTAAACACAAGAAAACAGGACTATGCTGATAATTTAATTAAAAGTTTTCTATCATATTTATATAAGTATATATCAACTTACAATGAATTTTTACAATAAAGTTGATTAGCCTTGAGAGAAAAACTATTTTTTTTTAATTAAAAACTTTGCTCTTCAAATTATTTTAACATTTCAAAGGTTTATTTTAGTCACTTTGCTTATTTTTAATTAAACATGCAATCTGTTGTTTCATAAAAAACTGATGAATTAACTATAAACACTTTACAGCAGACACCAACGAAACGGAAGAAGATGAAAATACATACGCTGAAATTCCCCCAAAACCTAAGCCCCAAAACGCCCACGGTTCGGGTGATCCTAGTTGCCAGGCAAATCGAGTTGGTTGCCAAGAAGATAAACCTGGCAGCCAAGAAACGTCACAAGATGACGTTTATGCAGTTGTCATTAAAACAAATAGTTCAGATCAAAAACCTTCAGGGACTCGAGCGAAATGTGAAACTGAAAACTGCGAAGAAACTGCTGATGACAAAACTGTTTGCGGTGACAAAATTACAACTGAAGACAAAATTTATAAAGATGACAAAATTGCTGCAGAAGACTTGTATGCAGTTGTTGTGAAAAACAAAAACAATGGTTCTAGTGAAGAAGTTTATGCTACGCTTGATAAAGGACATAAGAATTTTCATTGATCAATTTTTTTAATGATAAAAATGATGCTGTGTATATTAATCATGTTGTGGTTAATATGTGCCATTTAAATCACTAACTTCTAAAGACGAATTTGTCAAGAATTTAGAATACTTTTTAGCTTAGCATACGGAATTTCGTTTAGATTTATTTTATCTACATTAATTTTTTTTACATGTTTTTTTTTAATGCCATGTTTCTGTTAGATCAGTAGCACTTTGAAAATTTTTACTAGCATTTTTGAACTTTAAACATTTATTTATCTAGTGATGTTCTTAGATTTTTCTAGCTATAACGCATAAATGTTTTTTTGGAGTTTATGAAACTTGTTTAAAAAATATTTTTAATTAATTTATTTTTATTATTCCGAGTATTAATCCAATCTATTATTATGCATATTTATTATTCCGAATAATTATTCTGAATATATCAATAATTGGAATCCTAAAGGTTTAAGTTGCTTGTAATTCAAATACAAGTTAACAAATAGCAATTATGTATTATATTATTCTTTATTTACTGAGCAATATTTTTAAGGTCTTAATCAATGAATTCATTTTAAATATTAACAAGGTAAACTGTATTCTTTCTTTATTGTACTAAAACATGTTTCTGTGTGTTAACTTACTTTAGAAGTTCTTTAAAAAAATAAACACCGTAAGTAAAGAATAGAAGCTAAAGTAAGTATATATATAATATGTGTTTATCAAAAATAAAAACTATAGATTATTGCAGATTAATAATACTAAATTCATCTTTTTGTAAAAAAAAAGTTGTTTTAAAATCTCATGATTATTTATTTTGTGTTATAAACACCAAGTTATTTTTGATAAAAACTACTTCTTTTTTCCTGTTGTTACGGCAGTACCTGAAATTAAAGTATTCAAATTTTAAATAAAAACCCTTGGAATTAACAACAAGGTAACCATTGGTTTTTAAAAATTTCTTCCAAATTTTTGTTAGTACACGTTTTTGGTCTACTTTTTAACTAAAAGTAAAAATGTCTACAGGATTCCAACTAAAATTTCAAAAAACGTTTAGAGGTAATTCCATAAAACACAGCAAATTTATCAAAACAAAGTATTTTAAACGAACAAATTTTATGGTACATAAAGTAAAATACGTCATAAGCCGTTTATAAGAAATTTATGAAAGTTGTAGTTAAATAAGCTAACTTAAGATGAATTATATTTAGTATAAACAGATTAACTATGTCCGCTAGGTGGCGCAATTAAAGTCATTTCTGTACTGAGATTGTTAAAAAAAAAGTGTTTTTCATCACGCGGTGTCGCTGTTTTGGATTTCAATCACCATTTAGAAGACTACTTTATATGGTTTTTTGAATTTTGATTTAATCTATTTAATAGATTTTTCGTGTCAAATTAAATTTTTACTACTTAACATGTAAAAATTGTTTAAAACCCAAGGTTTTTAGTGGTTTTGTTCATAAAGCTAGGTGTTTTTTAAATCTTCTTAAACCCCAGGTTTTGTGGCAACCCTTTACTAATGATCTTTTATGAAAGTCTAAAACTCAGACAAATAATCTGCTTATCCCCAGATTTTATAACTGCTAAAATCTGAATACATTTATGCCCCTAAAACAGTTGGCAAAATAAAACTTTTAAACATTTTCTAGCCAAGCGTACTTCTTCTAGGATTGTCCAGATGCGTAACAAACATTTGGTTTTTCATGTATAATTTTCTACCTGAACTTCAAATATATTTTAGTAATCAGGTGATTGGCTAATTTATTTCATTTAAAAGCAGTCATTATTTTGCACAAAATTGAAATTAATATTTTATTTTTTCATGTCAACTTGTAGCTTTTTAAATTAATTAAAAAACATATTAGATTCAACACTTGACCAAATCAAAATAACTTGAACTAAATGTTTTAAAAAATTGTCTAAATTTTGTCCTATTATAAATACATTAGACACTAGTAAAGTTTAAGTATAAAATAAAACTTTTACACCATCAAAAATAAAATATTAAAACCATCAAAACTTATAATACTTTCTTCAATAATCTTAATCAAATTTATAGTTCTTAAAAGTATTTAAACAAAAGTATAAGATGAAACTAAACACTTTTCTCAATTAAGAGTATCAAAAAGATTATGATGTTGGTGAAAAATATAAAGTTATTTATCATTAATCACAATCAAACTAAACTATTCACTTTATGGTAAAATCAGTAAAAAGTTTT
This sequence comes from Thalia democratica, assembly GCF_965202585.1. Lineage (NCBI taxonomy): Eukaryota > Metazoa > Chordata > Thaliacea > Salpida > Salpidae > Thalia > Thalia democratica. The sequence goes on along the minus strand of NC_139171.1, from coordinate 4,322,033 downwards.
TTTAAAGCACAAACTTTTGACAACTAAAAAAATGGCAATGAAAAAAATAATAATAACCTAAAGAAAACAGAAAGCTATAATTCAAAAAATGTCCTTATATACGAGCAGTACATTAAATTATACTTATATAAAAACAATTTTATATAAAACTTGGTCAAAAATATGACTTTGTGCAATCATAATCAAATTTCTGGCTCTAATCTTTAACTTTAAGTTCAGATGTGATTGTTAAGTGTTTATTATGTAATAAAAGTTTTTATTTAAATCATTATCTTTTAATTCATACACGGAAAAACAATAAAAATAAACAAATTTTATTTTTTTCTCATTTGTTCCTTTTTAATTTCATTTTCAATTTCTTGCTTCAAATTTTTCACGAATCTCGAGCCGGTTATTTGTTGTTGTTTTTCCATAGTTCCCGCCTAAAATATTTTATAAAAAATAACATAAATATCTGTATTAATTAACAATGAGTTTAATTAATAAACTGAGGTGAATGATAAAAACATTAATGCACTAAACTTTTCAAAATAACTATGTTTAATATAATAACTAATGATTAAAACACAATAAACTTGTAATACTGTTTATACTAAGTAAAAAAAATATTTTTGTAATTTGCTTTTGTAATAGTGTTGGTATGTACATAAAAATATTAAGCTAGTAATTAAACAATAAATTTGTTAAAAAAATATTTGATTAATAATAGCATGTATAAAAATTGAATTAATTGATTAGTTAAACAAACAAATTGGTGAAATACTCGTCAAAATAACTATGTTTTAAAAATGCTAACCAACGGTTTAAACATAACAAATTAACGATACAGTTTATACGAAGTAAAAATATTTTTTATTTCTGTAATTTGCTTTTGTAATAATGTTTGTTATACAACAAAATATTAAGCTAGTAATTATACAATTAATTTATTCTCATGTCATGAAATGGGCGGATCATTTTAAACATTTACCATTTAAGTTTGACAAAAAGTTATTTTATTGGGTTATGGAGTTATAAAAAACTATTTACAATGCTAAAACACATTTTTTAAACGTATTTTTTATATAACATTTTAATTATTTGTTGTTTAAATCAACAAACTTATTGAATAAAAAAACATGATAGAATATTTTGGCAGCCTGTACTACAACAGTAAAGATATCATATTTGTTAACATCATAAACATAATAGTTTGTATCTCTAAAAATATAGTAAACAGAGTGAATTTTTTTACTAAGTAATTTTAGTTTAAAAAATGGTTTTGAAATTAAATAACATTAATAGGTCATACACTTTGTTCTCAAGAACTGAGTTGCATGCCATGTTATTTCTTAATTTTAATTATTTTAACTTTAGTATGATACCATTAGTTGTTGGAAAGATATATTAGTATCAGGATATATATGTAAAACAATTTATGTAACATAAAGTTTTAGATAAGAAATAATTATGTAAGAAAACCTTTGAGCCAGTTTTGTAAGTACATCTTAGCAAACTAGCTAAAAGCCATTGTTTATTCACAATATTACATATTCTTCAATTAAAAAGCTAGGAAAGTAAAATGTATCAACTATTGAGCTTTAGAATAAACTATAAACTAGTAAATCAAAAGACAAATCTCTAAATAAAAAGAAATTCGATCTAAAAAAGTAGAAATAAGTCATCAGTTAACAAGAAGTTCTATATAAAATCATAGTTTTACTTAAGTTCTTTTTTATCCCTTTTAAGAAATCTACTGAAATTTAAAACCTTTATTTCTATTTATTTACAAGATGTATACAAAACAAAAATGTTCTTAACAAAGTTGAAAGAGCCTTTAAATAGAACACCCAGTTCACAACTATATTTTAAAACATTTTGAGAAGATACTTAGTAAAATTACTTAAATTATATTTTGGATCCATAACTTTTCGAATATATTTTTAATATGAGTTTTTGTAAAGATTTTTTTTTCTCAACTACTTTATTTTTTACTGATAAGTAACAACCAAGTTTCTATAAACTTATACCCAACTGCTAATTTAAAAACAAAAGGCAAAAATAATATTATATATTACTTCAAAGCTAAAACTTGACTAATATTCTAATTTGATATTATTTCTACAATATTCATCGCTAAAATAAGCTTTAAATAATTATTTGTAACTATCTGTGTTACTCCAACTGAAAATAAAACTTTCAATATCTGGAAGGCCCTTACAGTAAATTACGTAATTTTAGTTAAAATACTTTAGTTAAAAAAAGCCAGCTGTTTAAAACTTAAATTTAAAGTAAACAGACAATGATATTAGGGATTATTATATCTCACATCAACTTTTACAAGAACAAAAAAAGCCATACTGAACAAAAATTGCTTTAAACTATTGGAAAATACTTATAACTATTTGTGATTTTTGTATAAAACTTAAACTAATATAACTTGTTATTTGTTTATATTCTTCAATATATTTAATAATAAACAAAACCAACTTTAAATGATTGGAACACGCCAACAGTTATTTGAGCTGCTCTTCGCATCAACCTGGTTTCAGAAAGTTTTTCAATCATTTGTGGGTGACCCATTAACATCTGTATGAATCTGTGTATCATCTGAAACAAAAAGTTTGTTATATACGAAAATATTTATTTGATAGCATTATATTTTAGATTTAGGGTAACCGAATCTGTATAATCATTTTCATCATCTGAATAAACAAATTGTTAGTTTTTTAAGACTTATAATTTTAGTTTAAATGATCTTAGTTTTTTTATCATAATTTCAGGGTAGCTCATTAACATTGGAGTTGAATATTTGGAAAAAAAGTTGAATTGTTTCCATTTAGATCAGTTTTCCAAAACTTTTTTTTCAGAAGCCCCCTTAAAAGAAATTAAAAAAGCAATGGCTACCTTCAGTAAAATTTCTTAAGAAAATTAAACTAGAACATTTTTGTGCTATTCATTATGTACTCCAGAATATCTAGTGTAAGTTACAAAGTTTTTCCAAAATATTTACATTTGAAATTTTTCTGTAATATCAAGTGTTAGTTTCAAAAGTATCCTTATATAACCTAAGACCGTTTTATGCTATTCATTATATACTCCAGAATATCTAGTGTAAGTTTCAAATTATGACCTTGTGGCTCCCCTTTTAATAGCTTATAGCCTCCTAAATTTGTAAAACTTTCCCATAACATCTAGTATAAATTTCGAAAGTACCCTTAATAACACTTAAGACCTTTTTTTTGCTCTTCATTATCAACTCTAGAATATCTAGTGTAAATTTTACACTATGGTCATATAACCCTCAAGGGGCCATGTGACCCATTTTGGGAAACTCTGACTTAGACATGATTCTGTACTATGGTTTGCAAAAGTACGTACATTTTTATTTGAAACTTTTTATACACATTTTTTTTAAAACAATATGAATAGAAATAAATTAAGGTAATTTCTTAGAATTTTTTACAAATAAATGTAAAATACCTTCTATTGAATAAACTACTGTTATTTACTACTTACATAATAATCAAATATTCTAAAGGTTATATCTTAAAAATTTTTAAATAAATTTTTACTTATTTAGATTAATTAAAATATAGTTGATTAGTGCTTAAAACTTTCTTATATAATATACAGTAAACCTTTGACAAATTAATAGTTATATTTTATGTTATATAACTTTTAAATCACCTAAAACTATTATTAAAAACTTTAATAAGCTTATTTAAAATGTGCACTAAAAGAATACAAAATTATTTTATAGTATTAAGACTTAATTTTAAATTTAATATTGTTTTTTTATAAGTGTACAAATTAACTAATTTAACTACACTTTGTTTTTTATCACTTTCATTTTTGTTTATAAACAAATATATTAGCTACAATCTTTTAATTGCTGTTTTAAGTATCTGTCAAATATAACTAAAAAACTTTATTAATGTAGTATATTACGTGACAATAAATAAAAATACGAAAAATATTTTATTTACCTTTGTAGCTTTTTATGCAGTATTCCAGAATTTAAATTATTTAACCCAAACCTTTAAAAAATATTTTCATTAAAACATGCAAAATTAAACTATGAAAATTTAAAAAGTCATCAAAGCATTTTTAAGGAGAAATTAAAATTAAATTAAACTACGTCACACAACATTTTAAAACAACATTTTTTTCAATTACTTGTAAACAACAAACTTAACTTTTGAAATTTTAAAAAATTAAATATAACACTTTAATTCAAGTACTAACAATAAAACATTTAATCAAAACTCCTTAAAATTTTCACACAAAAAACATCAAAGAGTCAATTTTTATTTGCCTATATAGTCCATATAAATCAATTTTCTAATTTGCAGTTCCAAAAATTAATATAATTCCAAAAAACGTGTTACGTCATATCTGAAGGGGAGCCACTGTTGTAATGTAATAAGAGGCAAACAACTTGTAGGTTGTAAAGAAGGCAAAACATCTTTCCAGAATAAAACTGTAATTCAATTAAATGAAGCTTCCATTTGAAGCCTAATGAGAGACGCAACTAGAACGTCTTTTGGTAGATGGTGAACGAATTTTTTAGGCCTGAAGGCTTCCATTTTGACTTGGAAGCTAAACAGATAGATAGTAAAACAAAATTTTCAAGTAGCACCTTTGGTAGAAGAAGTAATTTACAACCAAATTAAAGTTTATGAGAGACTGAAAGTACATCTAAAATGAAGTTCAAAGAATCAGAAAATCCTCTGGTAAACTGAAAACCCCAATTGAGAAGCCCCGTAGATGGTAAAACCCCCTACTTTGAAACCACAGCGCCCCCAGCGTTCAAATTTATCTGCTGGTGATCATCTTGATGTAGTCGTTGGCCTGGTTCCTGTACAAAGCCATGGAACCGCCGATCAACGTTCCGGCGACGCAACCGAACAGGAACCTGCCCACCGGAGGGAGCTTCCTGACGTTCTTCCTCACAAAACCGACAACCTCTTCAGTGTTGGGCGACTTGCTGGCCATCAACCCCGGAATGGAGTAGAGCGCTCCTGGTGGTGAAATGAATCTTACTTTAAATACATGAAATGCAAGTTTTATTTATTTAAATCAGTTCATATATATCAGGGTTGCCACTCTTTGAGTCAAAAAACCTTCCCTGAGTGACCAGAAACAAAGTAACCTTAAACTTCTCTGAGTTTTTTTCAACACCTTAAAAAAAATTTATCAAGTAAAAAATTACAAGGTTAATTCTAAGAATATTAAAGAATTAGCCGCAAGGCTAAAACATATCTAAATAAGCACTTAAAAATGAATAAAATTAATTATTTTGAAATAAGTATAGAAACTGGATTAACTAAATCTCATTCAAGATCTAGAAAAAAATTTCCCTGAGTTAAAAAAAAGAATCAAAATTCCCTAACTTTCCCTGAGATTTTCTATAACTTGAAAATTCCTTGAGTTCCCTGAGTTTGTGGCAACCCTGATATATATATGTATTATATTTAAAATTTTTAAGTCCAGTCTGTTACACTTCTTTGGAAACATTTAAATCAAGAAAAGCTATTTTTTATTTTTAATGTATATTATCATATATATTTAATAAATCAACCCTTGGGATTAGTTAGAGAGAAATTTGTAATGTATTGTAACTCCTGAACAGTACTATTGAAAACTTATCTAACTCATAATCTTACCATAATTAAGTGCATAGGGGGGTCTAACATTCTTTTACTAAAAATAACATTGCATCTTACATGAAAGCTTGAAAGACAAACTACAAACCATTTTTTTTTTTAAATCAAAAAATTTATTCAACTTAAAGATATTGTAATTATTAAAAAAAGTTTCTGATACAAACGTATGGACCGCAAAATTTTCAGAATCAATTATTTTGGAAATTTAAAAATCACTAAAAATATATCTTCTTCTTCATTTTTTGAGCTAGAGACCTCAAATTTTCAGGAAATGTTCTTATTATAGTTTTAGCCAGTAGATCGTGCGGTGAAGTTCATTGTTTATATACTTATTATAGTTTAAAAGGCTTATAATGTTGCAATTTTAAAAATATCTAGTAATAAAAATTGAAGATATAAAAAATAGGTGGTTTTTAGATAAAAATTTTATATTTTAATATTAATTAAATTTCTGCATTCAATCTTATTAAAATTTAATAGTAGACTATCAGTAAAAACTTGAAGAACATTGCTTAGAAAATGAAGAAGGAGATAAATTATTAGTGAAATGGTCTTTTTTTTTTGCAATTTTAGTTTGGACCTTCCATTAGGAATTCATTGAGGTCACCAACTCTGATTGCTCATATCTTAAGAACTACTTTGAATTTTTTCAAGGGTAAAAAATATCTGATAGCTCAGGTAAAACTTAATAAAACAAAATCAGCTTGTAAAAATCAAGGTGGACACCCTAGCTCTTAACTTAAATATTTTTACATTTGTATAATATTATCTATACATACACATACCTGCCACAGTACCACCAACAATAGTGTTAATCTCGTCGTCTTCTTGCCTCAATTTCTCGCAGGCGATGGAGCAGAAACAGTACAAGAAACCTGCTGCACCAAATGTTTTGGCAACGTGTGCCGTGTTTTTGGTAAAGATTGTGATCGCCATTTGCTTTGAGTCACCCCTGAGCAGCTGCAACCCGGAATATCTGTGTCAATTTATTCTATTTATTACTATGGTAATTTGATGTTTAAATTGGTAAGCTAGTTATTTATTAAGAGTTGTAAGTTAATTAAATCATCGCCATTTGCTTGGAATCACCCCTAGAAATTAGAATCTGGAATATATGTGTTTCTTTAACAACGTAAATCTTTGAGTATAAAACTGGTTACATTTAAAAATTATCAGATTTTCTTTTGTTATGTAAAATTTCAAATAAGGGTTTCCCAAAGTGGGCAATGTAGCCTCCTTATGAGCCATGGCAGATGTTGAGGGGGCCACAAGCAACATAGGGGCCACAGAGGACCCATGAGGTCATAACTTGAAACTTACACTAATGTTCTGGATTTGATGAAGAACAGCAAAAAAAAAATGTTTTAGGTGTTTTTATTGGTAGTTTGAGTAATATTGTTGAAGGGGCCATAGCTTTTTTTTTATTTTTTCAAAGGGATAATTTGAAAAATTTTTTTTTTAAACAAGGGACAGCCCCCTTAATTTGAGAGCTACTGCCTTAAGACCCTGAAATTAATTTTAAAGTACAGTTCCAAACTAGCACAGCCATTTAAAAAAAAAGGCTGAATTTACAGCTATTTTTGACTTAATTATAAAAACCCACATCACTCCAGTGGTTACCACATCTAGTGGTAAATTAAATACCTGTTGTAGTAACTTACTTACTAAATATTTTTTAAATTTAGAAATAGACTTTTAAACAATATACTGTATTCCAATTGTTTAACTTAAATTTTCAACTATAAAATTTTTAATTAATGAACATCTAAATTAGTACTGTAAAGCTTATTTGAATATGTTATAAAATAAAATTATGATGACAAAAATTTTATTTATATGACAAATTTTTTGTGTCAAATCAAATTTTACTTTTTAACATGTTAACAGGTTTTTCCAGGATTCTAAGTTTTGTGGCAAACCTGTTTATACCCATGAAAATTTTGAAAATAATGTTACCGCATCCTCTAAAAAGCTGAGTAAATATAAATTTACCCGCATAATTAATAAACAAAAAAAATTTTATAAAAAAAAACTTACCTTACACTCTGAAGTGCTCCGAGCGCACCCCCTCCGATGCACGACATTCCAACCGTCTGGGTCAGCGTCTGAAACCTGCTTTTCTCAGCGCCGTGGTCCTCCTCAATCCTGATGTATTCGTTGTTCAGGTACTTTGGGTCGATTGACAGCAATGATGATTGGGCGATCGGGCTGCCGAGTGCGGTTGAAGGTGCGTCGTCACCGATTCCACCTGAGCTCGGGCCGAATAATCCTGATAGTGACATTTTTACTGTAGTTTATGCTGGAAATTTTGTTAGATTACTTTTTTATGCTTAAAATTACAAAAGTATCTTGCTAGTAATTTTCTTAAATTATCTAATTTAATAAGTAGTAACTTACAAGTTAAAAATCAAAGGATGATTATATATAATGATGATCCTGACAGCAACACTTTTATAATTTATGGTGGAAAAAGTGTTTTTTTTTTTTACAAAATTTTTGTTGGTGTGTCTGTTTGTACTAAATATTGCACTTTATTAATTTTTTTATTTGGAAATTTGATGTAAAACACTCAAAATACTAATCCTGATAGTGGCTAATTTATGCTGGAAAAAAAGTTACTAATTTAACTAATTTTTAGTTATCACCTGTGATTTTTGTATGCACAGGTTATGTTTCTATGTATTTTAAATAAGCTTCACAGATTTAAAATAAAACTTTGATCATGTTTAAAATATTTAAAAAAATTATCCATATAGTGAAATTACTATAATAATAGGAGATTTTGCAGGGAATTAAGTAAATAGTTTAAAATTCTATTTGGTTTAATTCTCTACAGATTGAAAAAAGAACTCGAAAAGCATAATATAATAACACAATAAGACTAAAACTTCTAAACTTTTGATAGTGTATTTTTTAAAACAGGCTATGTTTTTTTTTTGTTGAAATATATTTTATTTTAATTAAGGCTTTTTACATAAAACAAAATAAATTTAATGTAAATCGAAGCTTTAATGATTTAGTTGCAAAACTTTTATTATATTTCTTTACACAAAAACATATTAGCAGTACAATTTTAACCTGAAAAAGAGTTTAATATGAAAATTTAGATAATAAATAAACATGTAAATAAGTAGGTAGTTTTTATAAACTATAAAATATATTTCTAAACTTTCAAATACAACTTAAAATCATAAATCATATAAATAATACTGTATAAAAAGTTAATAAAGAACATTACATAGAGCTTCATCTTATTTGAAATAGTATACTATTTCATCAGTAATTTTAATATTCTGAAATATTACTAAAATAATTTAAGGTAGGTTTCAATAATATAAATTCAATTTTTTTTAAACTAGTGTGTACATAATAAATTTACCAAAGTATTCAGAGCTTATAGACACTTTAACAGTGTATAGTGCATTAAAATTACTATTGATTAGACTTGGTTTTATCTTTATAATTATTATAAACTTTTAGAAGATTAATTCTAATATAAAATAGTAAATAGTATGTTTGTAATTATGCTTTGTAGTTTAAACTACAAATCATAAGAGAACCTGTAGAATTAATAGTAAGAAAATAAGATTTAGAATTAGCTTTTGAATATTTTCTAAAATATAAAAAGGTATTTTTAACTAAACTAAAAAATGGGTCAAAAAAAAACTATTCTAAAAAAATCCACTTATAAACAAAATATTAAATTTAATAAAATTACATTTACATAAATATTTCACAGAACTTTATACTGTAGTGCAAAAACCAAAACATATATTTGTCCTTTTTTTAGTTATTTATACTTGTTGTAATTAGTTTCCCCCTACTTTTTTTTTGGGATACTATAATAGTTGAATATTTTCAAAGCTGTAATTTACATATGTTATATATATTGATGTTATACTGTTTTATTAATGATTGTTTTAAAAATTTTTAAGTCAACCCTTAAAAACAAGCTTAAGTTTAACTAACTATTCCTGAGACACTAAATTGACTATTTTTTAGAATAATTAAAAAATATTAACTACAATTTTTATAAGAAAAAGACAACAACTTATAACTTTAGGTAAACAAGTCAATAAAATGGGGTTATTAAATTATTGCTAAATTAAATATTATTTAATGCAATGATATATAATTTAGTTGAAGACCCTAATATAAAATTCACTTTAAATTAATTGATTATCTAATTAAACTCTATTTTGTTTTACATAGGAACAAACAGACCCTAAATTTTAGAGTATCAAAACAAATCTATTTTTTAAAAACTAAAGTTGTTACAATCATCTCAAAATTTACTAAATCAAATAACTAACTAGCAGATATTACATACAATTTTTTAATTTTATCAGAATTAAAAATAAATAAAAACTAACAAGCTTAGGAAGTTTTAAGCGTTTAAGTTTAGAAATATATTATTCACTAACTTATAGGTTTAATCAACCTTGAGCTAGTTTTTAAAATAAACATGCTTATTTAAATAAACTTTAGATAACTTTAAACATTATATAAGATTCTAACAACCCATGATTAAGATAGGTTTTTTTCATTTTTGTATAAATACAAATTAAAAAATTTAAGTTAAAATTACTAGAAAACTTTAATTCTGATATATTCTAAAAAATACTTAAAAACTTATAATAATATTATTTCAAAAGGAGTAATGTTTCTATAAATATAAAACAAAAGTTTTCTTAATTAATAGTTACACAACTAAATTTTGGATACAGGTTTGTATCTATTCTCAGGGTTGCAAAAAAAAAAAAACATTATTTACAGCAAAAAAAAAATAGCCAGCTTCAATAAATAGTGCCTCTTTTAATTTCAAGCCAGACAGAGCGTATGTAAAACTACTTATAATGTCTTAAGGGCAAAGGGGGTCCAACATTTTTTTTACTAAAAATGACATTGGATCTTATATGAAAACCTGAAGAACAAACTACAAGCCAGTTTTTATAGAATCGAAAAATCTTATTTATCTTTTGAGATATTGTAATTTTTTAAAAAGTTCCTGGTACAAACGTATGGACCAAAAAAATTTCAGGATAAATTTTCTTGAAAATTTAAAAATTCACTACAATCTACCTTCTCCTTCATTTTTAGAGCTAGAGACCTCAAACTTTCAGGAAATGTTCCTTTAATAGTTTAAAATACTTTGAATGTTGGAATTTTAAAAATATTACAAAATGAAATTGATAAAAAAAAATTTTGCATTCAATCTTTTTAAAATTTAATAATACTGTTTAGGTTAAAAATTTAAGAAGATTGCTTTAAAAATGAAGGAGAGATTTTTAGTAAAATGGTCTTTTTTTGTGTTTTTAGTTTGAGCTTTTCATTAGGAACCTATGGAGGTCATTGACTTTGATCACTCATATTTCAAAAAATACTTTAAATCTTTTTAAGCGGTTAAAAATCTCTGATAGCTCAGGTAAAACTCTATAAAATAAGATCAAATTGTAAAAAATCAAGGTGGACCCCCCTTCCTATGCCCTTAAAATTCTTTTACATAAAAATAAGCAGGGTTGCCACTTGCTTTTTCAGAATTTTCCAGATTTTCCAAATTTCTTCTAGGTTTTCAAAAGTACAAACTTTTGGGTCTATTTTTAGTTTAAAGTTAAGTTTAAGGTAAGAAACAGTGTTTAATAATATAAAAACATTAAAAAGATGCTGTAAAGGTACTAAAAATATGTTTTTAACTAAAAAAAAATTTTGATGATGACCTAATTTTTTATAAATATGATAGATATTTTAAGTCAAATCAAAATTTTATTAGTGAACATGGGAAAATTGTTAAAATTCCAGGTTTTTAAGGTGATATTTTTTTCAAAAATCCAGTTTTTACAAGGTTTTTTGCAAAATTTCTCAAAATCCAGGTAAAATGGCAACTTTGAATAAGTTTGAACAAGTAATAAAAAAGTATTGTTGTTTTTAATGCCGTTTTATTCTAAATCTATCATAAATGTATAAAGACAATTTATCCTTGAAAATATATTTTTATTTAAATTGGCTAGGGTTCATAAAATCTTTATCAGTGATTAAGAAAATTTAAGATGTTAAAGAACATTTTTTAGAATTAATGTTTTTATCAACTTTAAATTTATACACTAATTTAATAACTGAAAGGAGGAATATAAAACTATTATATGTACAAAAGCTTTTACAATTAGTTTACTTTTACTTTATATAAACAAAAGTATATGGGTAATACTCAAATAGAGCTAGACACTTATAACCTTATAATTAAAAAAATGAGAAATTTGAAATATAAAAAAGTAATACATGACATAAACTCTTATCAAAAGTTTTACAACTCCTTTAACTAAAGGTCAGTAAAAATACATTAAAAAGCTAGCTTGAATTAGCCTAAATTAAATAATAATATTAAGAAAAGTTAAAACTAGCCTGAGTGTGTGACAACCATATTAGATAGCTAAATAGTGTAATAAATACAACTTATTAATGTAGTATTTACAGCAAATGACTATTGATTGTGTTTGGTATTAGTTACTGTGAAAACAAATTAAAAACATTTTTTAAGTTTATTACAACAAAACAAATATTTATATTTATGTCTAAAATGTAAGCTTCAGAAAAAAACTAATGTATCAGGTTTTTGAACAAAATAACAGCTTAGGTATAAAACTAAACTTAGATAAAAAAAATTAATTTAAAACATCTAAACTAATACAGATTAAATTGGAATTTAAAATAATTGCTTTTTCAAATAATATAATATATATACAGTAAAATTATATAGAAATTACAGTATAAATGTGTTTTTTTTAAATAGAACTCTGAATAAAACAAAAATTACTTATTATACTTAATAATATTGCTTATCAAACCCAAATCTCAATATGTATAATCTAAATATATAATGAATAATATCTAATAGTTTAAGTTTTGTTGCATATTTTCAATTTCTTGGTGAAAAGGGGAAGCAAAAAGTCATCAGCAAATTTAAAGTATAAATAATTTTTCCAGAGGACATTTCTAGTTAAAAACCAAAACTGTAATTTTAGTAAAGTTACTTCTAATGTGGTTATGAATCTTTGTACAAATACTATTAAAAACCATTATGTTACCATATATAAGTTTTAAGTTGAGCCAAGTAGTAGTTATGTAATCATGAGAAAAATTCTGAATTTATAAAAAACAAACTAACACTTTTAAATGCAATTGAAATTCAACTAAAATAAAATAATATTTTTCCATATTATTTATACAAACTTTTTAAACTATATAAGCACTAGTTTTATAAATGCTGAAGGTCTTAGCTAAAAATAAATTTTAAAAAGAGATATTCTAAAACAAGAATTTTGTATAAAACAAGCATTTTCACTCATGTTAGGTCTGATGACCTAAACATGGTCCTAACAACTATTTATAAAATATTTGAGTTGATCATTACAAGATTGAAAAACAAGGGTCAAAACGTATATAATAAAATAAAATGAACTGTTTAAAGACTAAGTCAAAAATTTTTAATTTTTATAAATTTAATAATAAATTCTTATATACATTAATTTTTTTATCATAAATACGAAACAATTTTAGAAAAATTGTCTAGTAAGTATTTAGCATCATAGTTATCAGTTATAATTGAAAATTCTGGTTGATTCCAATGTCCTTGGTTTTTTTAATATTCAAGAATTTCAAAACAAATGAAATTCTGCTCCAAGGGAATTAACCTAAAATTTTTTGTAAAAGCCATATTGTACTGTACTGTTTTTCCCATAGCCAAAATTACCAAAGCATGATATTTAAAGTTAAAACCAACAAACCTAAGTAAGTATTCAGAATACTTTTTTTTTGTAAATCTGGTTTGCTTTACTAAGTAATTTAGTAAATTCTTTTAAATTAACCTATATTGTTTAAGCATAAAAAAGTTTAAAAATATGGTACTTAAGACTATAAAATACTAAAAGTAGGAAAGTATAGTTGAAGATCAACTAACTTTTTCAAAGCTAGTTTTTATTATTTTTTCTATAGTCTTAAATCTAATTCACTTACGCAAAGATTTTAAAAGCTAGGCTAAAAATTAATTTTTTATAATTAAAACTTTAAAACTCATAAAAAATCCTTCAAAAAAATAGATAACTTAGCAAGTATGTAAATCAGACTAAACATTAAATATACTAGCCTAAAAACACTTAAATAACATTTGAATTTTTAGAGTTCATATTCCCCGATAAAGTATTAAAAAAAAGTTTCTGTGAAACATAACAATATGTGCTATGAAAATAAATGATTTATGTTACATATTTGATAAGAAGTTGACTAAGAAAGATGTTATCAGTAAAAGTTTAAAACAACTTAAAAGTTTATGTTTATATTTTTTGAGTTAATATTTTCCAAGGTTAAATTGTTTTTATAACTATTTAGTAAATGCACTAGTAAAATTTATATTGTTTTTCTTAAGTTTTTTTTTTCTATATTAGTTAGCTATAAAGAAAAGGCCAAGTAGATATTAAATAAGTTTAAATATGATTGGTACAATGAGTTTGTTTTAAAAGTAGTACTTGTTTTTAATAATCAATAATTTTAAAACAAATTAAAATTGAGTTCCACAATAAATTAGAAGTTGACTGTGAAGGTAAAGTTGTCAGTAAAAGTTTAAACATGTTAAAAGTTTAAGTTTTTTAAATTAACAGTTTCAAAAGTTAGAGTTGTTTTATTAAATGTTTAGTAAATGCACGGGTAAAATTTATACAGATTTTTTAAATAAATTCTTTTTTGTATCAGCTAGATATAAATAAAAATTAGTAGATATTAAATATAAAAAAAAAGGTTTGGTACAATGAGTTTATTTTATAACTAAAACTTTTTTCAAATAATGAACTCGTCAGTTTACCTAGAAACCTGGTAAAACCTTGAAAATCTAGAATTTGACAATTTATGCAAAAAAAACCTGGAATTTAAGAAACTTAAAAAAAAAAGTGGAATTCTGAACAAAAATCACTAAAAAACTGGAAAAACCTGGAATTATAAACAATTTTTACACATTAAGCAGAAAAATATGATTTGACAAAATAAATCTACCATATAGATAAAAATTATTGTCATCATAAAACTTTTTTTAATTAAAAAAAACATATTTAAAGTAAAATTCAATATCTTTTTCATATTTTTATAACATTTAACACAGTTTTTTACCTTGAACTTAACTTTAAATAAAAAATAGACCCAAAAATATTTAGTTTTAAAAACCTTGGGGAAATTTTAAAAACCTGGAAAAAATTTTTGAAAAAATGAGTGGCAACCCTGTGAAATATCAAGTTAAAATTTTTTTTATGAGATTACTTTGCAGTTTAAAAACACACAGTTGTACCAAGTTTTATAAACATTACCTGCATACTACATGCACTTTGATTTCAATTTAATTCCAAATAGGAAACTCTAATTTAATTATACATTGCTTTAGTATACTTTTGTTGAATTTAATTCTAGTGAAAAAGTTTTGTCCATATTTAAAATATTTTCTAAATTATGATATTTCTTTATGTGTTTTTTAATACAAAATATAACTACCAAAAGTCATGACTAGTTTTTATAAGTAGTATATTAAGTAGTATAGAATACATTTTAATACCATTTAGTTGTAACTTAAGTTTAAATTTAATAATTTTTTCTAGTGTGGTTGTACAATTCAGTACAACCATATATGCATACAATTCACTTGTGTAAGATAATTTTGAAAACCTCCAATTAGTTTTTATGAGGAAATCAATGTTATTTTAGTTTTTCAATACTTTTATAAATATTTGCATGCAATTAAGCAGATTTATATGGGAGCTGTTTTAAAATATTTTTTTTTATTAGCATGTGAAAGAAATGTCATGTTAGTTCTTTTAAGCTTCAATTAATTGAAAAAAAACCTTTAATTAAAAAAAAATCTTCTTATCGCAACCTTTGTAAAACTGATCTATATTAAGCTACATAATTAAAATGTATTTATAAAAAATTGTTTGTTATGTTAATTTTAAGAAGTTAGTTTTTATAACTAGAAAAGAAACAAGCAAACATTTAATTTTTTAAAGTATTTTGATTTCATAACTCAGAAAATGGATAATTCCGCTTCTAATAGCGCTAATTTGTCACTAAATGAAAGCAAAGACGATGAGGTCAGTTAACAAAATGTTTTATATCATAACAATTTAGTTTATTAATTGGTCTTGTAGAGTTTGAATATACATTTGATATACAATGTATAATTTAAAATTATAGCTTCTTATCAAAATGAACACATGTTATATGTATGCGTATATATATATATATATATATATATATATATATATTAAAGGTTTTATAACAAGTTCTGATCGATAGTGCTCGACAAATTAAATTTGAGCTAAATATTTATCTAATTATATAAAAACTATAATTTAAACAGCTGTATCACACATTGAAATGTAAAATTTCATGTGATCTTCAATAAGTTACAGTTTATTATAATAGTGAACAGAAATTTCGATTTTAAAACTTTTATAATAATGGTGACGTAGTAATGGTACAATTTATTGTACGATTAGCTGAATTTGAAATACGCTGTGAATGTTATTTTATGCTTTTTAGGAAATTTTAAAAATGTTATTTTGGAAAAATGTTTAAAACTATTAGAATAAATTTTTTAGACAGCTGGGAAAAATGTTTTAAAATACTCGTGTCTTTTTAAGCTGAAATAAAAGCAAGATTTTTCGCACAAAAAAGAAACGTACCAAGCCACGTCCCCGTGACAAAGTAATAATGAAGTTAATGCACTTAAAGTCAAGTTAAAAAATAGTCTGATCTTGTTAGCTTAAGAACTTATGCATTTTGAAAACTTTAAGGTTGTATTTTGAAATTGAGTTAAACTGTATTAGGAAAATGTTTAAAACTGTTCGTGTTTTCGGCTTTATTTCACTCTGAATATATTATTAAGTTTGAATGAATTTTGCTAAAAAAGCAAATTCAAAAATGAAAAACTAGAAGTTACTGACAAAATATTTGCTTCCATTGACAAAAATACTTTTTTAGCAGTTAAACTAACTAATATTATATCAAATTAAAAAGATACTTTTTATTGGTGTCCTAGTTCAGAAGTTGTCAAGCTTTAGGTACTTGGGGGCCAAGTTTCGAATTAGAAATATGTTCAGGGCCGCAGTTTTAGTTTTAGTCAGACATTTAAAATTATTTTGTTTTAAGCAGTCTAGTACTTAGGTCAAAGTTAAAGTTGTTGTCGACCCCTGTCCTAGTTGCAGCACTTTATTTTTGCAAAATTTTTCGAAGTTGTTCAACTTATATTTTTAATGACGTCATCAAAAGACTTGGATAAGTTTTTCATTCTCTAACTTTAGCAAACAATTTAGAAGCCATCGCAGCAAATTTTAAGTGTTTATACAGTAAATCAAATAAAAAATCTTTATTAGAAGCTTTTTTATGGTATATTATATTGTTTTAAGTCCTGTAAAAAAATTTTTAAAGATATATATTTTCTTAATTGATATATTTATATGTAATAAAATTTAGTTTTTACTTAATTAACGCTACTATAATTTTCAAAAGTTGTAGCCAGCCCTTTAAAATCTAACAGAGATTGAATTTGAAGTAGACTTTTTTGAGGTCTTTAAACGAAATTTAGTTTGTAAAACAAATTCTTGAAAGAATAAATTCATAGACTATTTTGATATACATGACAAAAATTATTGAACATCTTTGTGTTAGCCAAGTTTTAAAATTTTGTTGGTTTAGTTGTAAATAATATTACAATGTTCAAAAAGTTTTGGCTAGGCGACTTAAATTGTGATACGGGTCACTTTTGCACGAGCGTCACATTTTTACGGTGACATTTTTGTACATCGACATTTTAGCACAATTACTTTTTTGAACAAGACATAATTTTTGCTTGCAGAAAGATTAAAAAATGTTTTAGCTTGTATCAAATATGTAACATAAAAAGTAACTGAAAACTAAAATTTTAAAACATACTTATATTAAAGGCAAAAAATAAAAGATTTAAAATCTTAAACAGTAGAAGTGAATGAAAGAAACTAACATAAAGTTAAAATAAAATAACTTCTAAAAAATTCATACTAGGGACAATAAATTTATTTTATTTAGAAACTAAGATAGAAAAATACTAAAAGTATAAGTAAATTGTTTTAGTTAATTTAAAATTTTAATATACTAAATAAAAATTATGTCTTTTTATCTATTTTACTATATGATTACAAGTCTATTGTCTATACGATGGACCTAGGCATCAAAACGTAGACCACTTAAACTGAAAGACACATACTGACAAAATAAAATTAACACAAAAAGTTTATTTATTAAAACAAAGGTAAAAACATAACTTGATACAAGTTAATGGGTTAACATTAAAAGCAAAATTGTAACCCCAAACCTATACTTATTACCCTTTGTTGTAGAAAGATCAACATAAAATATATAAATGCATTGACTAACAACAAAAATAAAAATTTAACGCTCCGAGGACATTAATAATAGTTTGGCCAAATAAATAATCAATAAACACATTGAAAATGACTTATCATTATTAGAGTAAATGTGCTGCTAAAAATATTGAACTATAAACTAAGCTAAATTTTAAAATTAAATCAACGGCTAAGTTTCACTAACAAAAATTTTTTGAAATAAAACTTTTTGAACTTTAATCGATATTTTTTTTTCTAGATACTAATTCATTAGGAAGTTTGCTCCATATTTCAACTAACCGATAAAAACAAAATATACCAAGCCTTATTAATTAAATAATGTTTGTACGTATTTTTTTGCTATTTTCTGTCAATAAGTAGTTAGTTCTAAAAGGTTCAAAAGTTTATTGTATATTGATTGTAGTTTTGCCGTTAACTAGTTTAAATAAAAAAGTAATGAAATCAAATTTAAGTTTCCTGTATTCTTATGATTTAATATTAAGTTTAGTTAGTCTATCAATGTAAGACATATCACAGATCTTGCAGCGGTTGAAGACTAATATGGTATATTTTCTTTGAACATAACTTGCAAAAGTGAGGCTCTTTCAAAATTGACTGATTGTTAAAGTTTACGCAGTTCATAAGTATATCCGTTAAAATATAACTCCTTGCTTTGAAGCTTTGCAAAAATGTTGCCATGCAAATATAACGTTGTGCATAAGTTTTGACAGGCAAAAATGTTGTCGTTCAAAAGTAACCCTGCTTGCAAAAGTGACTACCGTGAAATAGTGACCCTCCGTGCAAAAATGTTCCTTTGTGCTAAAGTATCCCATTCTGCAAAAGTGACACCAACCCCTAAAAATGTATGAAAAGAAAAAACTGTAAGTTTTAGAACTTTGACTGTAATTTTTAAGCAATTTATTTAATTTGATTAAAATTAAATATAAAAATTGTATAACTAAAAAAAAACCTTATTGTGAATTAGAGCAGCTTTATTTGATGAATTAAAAATTGTTTACTAAAAATAGAGTGTGTATTTTTATTAGAACATAAACACTAATCAAGCTTTTTCTGTTTAATTACGTACTCATTGATATTTTTTGACTATACATTTAACAAAAAGACCTACAAAAAATTACAGACATTTTTTAATCTTAAAGAACGTTATTAGTTTTAGATTAATAGTTACAATGATTATGCTTAATCAGTATTTTTTAAATTTAATTTAAGTTTTTAACATAAAATTTATTTATTTACACAAAGGCAACGACGTTTCATCCCTTAGGAATATTTAGGCCTGCAAAATAAAATAAAAATAAGACGATAGATAACTAAAAATACTTAATTATGCTAAACCAGGGTTTCTCAAAGTGGGCGATATCGCCCTCTGGGGGCGATTTTAGTAACTCGGGGGGCGATAATTAGTAAGTTGGCGAAAGGGTGGGCGATAACTAGTAAAGGGGCGATTTTAAAATTTTGGGCTGTCATAAGATTTTTACTTTTTTTCTTGCTATATTGCTAATTTTAGCTTGCTATTAATTACTTGAACCTGAGGTAAAACTTAAACAAAAATTTTTAAATTATAATAAAAAAGAATTTTTTGGTTTTTAAAGAGTATAAATTTGAGGTTTCTATTTGAAATGACTTCTACTTTTTCATTTAAAAGTTTTTTTAACTCAATTTTATTTTCTAACTTGATTTATTATTGTATAAGGAAATTTAAACTATTAATACAACTGTTTTTTGTTTTATCTTAATTTAATATATATAAGCAATTAGAAGATATTGTTTATTTTAATGCTTCAACACTAGCTTTTAGTTTTTCACGATTTACCTCTGTTAAATTATTATAGGCTAATAGC
The DNA here is from genome assembly GCF_965202585.1 of Thalia democratica. Classification (NCBI taxonomy): domain Eukaryota; kingdom Metazoa; phylum Chordata; class Thaliacea; order Salpida; family Salpidae; genus Thalia; species Thalia democratica. The sequence continues at coordinate 4,302,110 of NC_139171.1, read as the reverse complement.
TAGAAAAAAAAAACTTTTTAAACAGAATTAAATAAGCCATCAAAACGACTGCTACATTTACAAAACAAAATTTTAATCTAGTTAAAAGTTTTTTTTAATTGATTACTTTTTATTCACAGAATTAACTGTAAAACATTGTTTTTTTTTTGAAATTTAATGAAGAAAAAATGATAGAACTCAGGTTTAGTTCCCTAAAGATTATTCCAAGTCAAATACTTTTTCATGGTATTCTACTACTAAACATATAGTTTAAAAAGTTTAAAATCAAATTTAAACTTTACAACTAGGTTGCTTACAATATATCTTAGCATTGAAATTAATAAATTTGCGGCATTAACTGAAGCTGTTGATGAAACCACTTTTCGTATTTGATAATCAACTAGTCGGTCAAACTTCCTCAAACTAGATCAGAAATTATTTTTTAATTTTTATTTTATCATGTGTAAAATAAACTGTTCTTTTTTTTAATCTCTGGTATAGTTATTTTAGAATATGCCTATTTATGAAATAATTTAAGTATTTTGTTTGGCTTAAATAAGTTACTTAGTATTAACTTCTAAATGTCCGAAATTTGTTATATGAGATACTATTATTATGTCAGGTTTCAGTTAAGATTTTAGATGAGTAACGTACAGCTCAGATCAAGTCGCAGATCCAGTCGAATTTCGACCCGCTAAGTAAACTGAAAACTGCTTGTGCAAAATAAATAAAATTTAGTTTTTTGATACTTTATATTTTAAAACTCGCTTTCATTTCGTTTTCAGTTCACAATAGTATTTCCTAGATCACAATAATACTAAATTATTTTATTACAATTTTGCTCGAGTTTTTTATTTTCTTATTTGTTATTTTTTTTAAATTATGCAGCCCGCGATTACTTTTTTTAAAGACTTGAAACTAGAAAAGATTTTTTAGTATATATGAATTGCTGACTACAAAAGTTGTCCACCACTGACCTAAAAGTTTCATTAGTTTCAAAACAGTTCATATTTAAAAATGATTGATAACAGATTACACTAGACTTTTTGATAATAAAGTATTTTAATATACTTTACTGGGCTTCTATCAAAATAACTGTAAATTATTTTCTCAAGCCCTGTAACGACTTTGAACACAAAAGTGCGTGCATAAGAAGTACCAGACTAAACTAAATTTCAAACACAACTTTTTTTAGCCCAAAGGTTTGTACTCAAAAGAAAAACTACTTTGTAAAATCGTGGGGGGTGATTTTTTTTCAAATTACTGAAAAGGGGGCGATATAGTAAATGAGTTTAGGAAACCCTGTGCTAAACATTATAATTAAAAAAAGTTAAATCAGTATTCATTGTATAAATTAGTATTATTACAAAAAAATTGTGTTTAAGGAACACTTCTTGCATTTACCTAAATTTAGTTGTAACACTTTTGAACCAAGAATTTGTTTTCATTCTAAAACAATTTACCAAGCAAACAAATTATTAAATTCACTTTATAGAAAAAGTAAAACTATTATGTTGATTACTTAATTTATTAAAAGACGTTTTTGTACATTGAAGTATATGATATTCTACAACTAACTAAGTCGTTATTGATCATATTACTTAATTTATTTTTACCACTAATTTTTGTAGAATTTTGCTGTTTGTTTATTTAAAAATATCATATTAAGGAAATTATAAAATTTTTATTCTTGTAAAAAGTTGTTTTTTTTACATTTCAAGTTTCTGAGAAACATTGCTAAGAACAGTTTTGAAGTAAAAGACAATGATTTAGGAAAACAAAGATATTTTTATAAAACTCTAGTTGTAGAATAACTTTTTAAAACTTTATTTGTTCGATTAAATCTTTATTTAAAAATTGTAAATAAAATAAAACGCTTTACAGACAAACTTAGATGATCTTAAGCAAAGTCTTGAAGAATTGTTTAGAAATTGGCAAAATAACTTACAAAACCTGAACGGATTTATTGAAGTTAATACATTTTTAAATGAACTATTTCTACAAACTTATGAATTTGACAACGAAATTAAAAATAGAATAAAACTTGTCTCAAATCGTAATAGGGTAGAAGGTTATGAGATGGCAAAAGAAGTTCTTAGGAATTTAGAATCTATGAACTATAATGAAGCTTCTTATCGAAATAACAAAAAGGTTGAAGAATATCGTAAACGCGCGGAACAAAATTCCAATACAATAAAAAAACTGAATGAAATGCGAAATGAGTTGAATGAAAAGTACCAACAAATCGATCATCATGCCATGCAAATATTAGAAAATTTTAACCGTCAAGAACGACTACAACAACAACACGGATTGAGTTCAGAAATAATTGAAAAATTTCCTCTCTTCACGGCTGACCAATCTCATGTTGATGATCAGTGTAGTATTTGTATGGAAGATTTTGAAATTGGTAGAAATATGATGCGTCTAGACTGCGATGGTCGGCACGCTTTTTGTCAAGTCTGCATTGAAGGATGGTTTGCTGAACACAATACATGTCCTCTTTGTAGGCATAAATTTGAGTGAACAATAATTTTATATCTTGTCCTTAAACTACAGTTTTGTGCATTTATTTTAAGTGTTAAATAAACTATCTATAGATAATAAGGCCTGTCTATTTTGATATTAAAATAACTATTTAAGTTAAATAAATAGATTAAACAGAAGTTTAACTAAAATCTTAAATATGATAGTAATATTACAACTACTTGGCACATAGTTAGTCAAATACTAGTTAGTTTATATATAAGTTATTTAGGATCAATTACTAAGCATTTGTTTTTTTTCTGTTTAATTAACTGTGTACATATCGTATATTCGAAAAAGTGTATATTTAATCATAATAAAAGTGTAGAGTCCCTTCATGGTATTTTGTTATTAACAAATCAGTTCGTATTCATAGGGATTTAAAGTATAAATCATTGTTAAAAGTTTAAAAAGTTATAGAAAAAATAAATAAACAACCTGTTTTTTATGTAAAAACTTGTTTTAATTAAAAAGTTAGTTAAACTAGGTTCTAATATATCAAAAAGTTATTAATTTAAAGTAATTATAATAATAAATTATCTTTTTATCTTATACTTTAGTCGGATTGATTTTTTTCCTTATGTTCTATTAACTAACTTTTAGTTTGGAACAGAAATTTTAATTTAATTATACTTTTAAAGTATTCATTAGGAATAAAATATTTTAGGAATACTGTAGTTTAGCTAAACAAATATTACTATTTTTTAAATTTAGTAACGACTCATTGAAATAAAAATAAACGAAAGTAGTCTAAATTTTTTTTTTAGATTCATTTTTTTCAAAAAATCTTTATTGTTAAATCCATTAATATTTCTTTTTTCCTTAAAGTAAAATGAATTTAAAACAACGCAACGCATAACTAGAAAAAATTGTTGTGTTGCAACTTTGACCATTGACAAAAAGCAAACAAAACCTTCATATCATAAATTAAAAAAGTTGCATTCTTACTTGCTTAAAATATACTGTTTTTGATAAATATATGTTATTCTAAACTTTACTTGTTATAAAATACAAATTAAAACTATATTATTTTTTACTAAGCCTTTTTTAATGTATTAAAATTAATGTTGTAGCTTGTTGCTAACTTAGTAGCACCTCTGGGTAACAAATATTTTTGTGCACAATGACATAAAGTTATAATTAGATTTACCTTCCGTCGAAAACTACAATTTGATTAGAAACTTTATAAACGTCCTGTAAAAGGTTTTTTTCTGTGCACCGAGATTGAAAATATATTTTCTTTTCGGTTAGCTTGTACGTCCAAAAATGCAAGTTGATCATTGATTTCCATTTCTGTTGTAAAACTTAAAGAATCATGAGAATTTTTTAAATCTTAAATAATTTTGTCACTTCTAACTAAAAAAACAATAATCAACATATTTTAGATACATTTAATTATTTTTGAAAGCAGCAACAACTTTTAATTCAATAAATCCCATAAATATATTAACCAATGTTGGTCCCAAGGGGGATCCTATGACTATTATATCTTGTTGTGAATAAATTAAGGAACTAAAACTAAACTTAACGCCAGATGTTGCAAGTTTCAAAATTTTTTTAAAATTCAATCTGCTAACTGTAGGTTTACTTATTTTATACAAAATTTCAACACAAATTTCAATAACCTCTTCCATTGGTACGTTAGTAAACATGATTTTAACATCAAACGACGCAATAAACGTATATTTAGCTAAATAGTTCGAGAGTTGAAAAATATCAATAGTGTGTAAATTTCTAAACCCGACAAGGAAAATAGGTGTGTATTAATGAATAAATCTGATGTTTTTGAAAAAAACGAATGATATTATTAGTGATTAAACAAAATTTAAACTTTTAGGCGAAGCAAAAGATCTAGATAATATTGATAAAGTGAAGTATTAAGTTTTTAAAACATTTATTATTAAAGAATGAAGTTAATGAATCTCTTTTTAACTTAATTAAACCGGTTGGTTCACTTATACAACGTATGTATGTTTAACTCATGTGAATAACATTCCTTTAAGTTCCTTTTTATTTATGGTTAATACAGCATAAATTGGCAAAGTTTTTGAACTCAATTCTTGAACCAGTTTTGAAACACTTTTCTGCATATTGTTTAAAGGATTCCCTTACGTTCGTAGACAAAATTAAAGAAATAAAAGCTATTAATACGTTTATTGCGTAACTTGTTGTTAAAAGCAGGTTTAATAACGTACCGTTGGAAGAGGTTATTAAAACTTGTGTTGATACATTGTATAAAATAAGTAAACCAACAGTTAGGAGATTGAATTTTAAAAAAGTTTTGAAACTTGCAACTTCTGGCGTTAAGTTTAGTTTTAACTCTTAATTTATTCACAACAAGATGTAATAGCCATGAGATCCCCTTTGGGACCAACACTGGCGAAAATATTTATAGGTTTTATTGAATTAAAAATTGTTCCTGCTTTCAAGAATAATTTGTATTATCTAAGGTATGTTGATAATTGTTTTGTTTTAGTTAATTGGGAAAAGTTATGAATGAATTTTGTAAAATTTTGAATAATGCTCATAATACTATAAACCTCACAATAGAAAAAGAAAACAATGACGAACTTGCATTTTTGGATGTAATAGTTAAACGAAAAGAAAAAATATTTTTAACTTAGGTTTACAGAAAGAAAACTTTTACAGGATTTTATTTAAATTTTCTATCAAAATGTAGTGTAAAAAGGAAAAAAATCTAATAAAAACTTTGTGTCATCGTGCACACAAAATTTGTTCCCCTGAGTTGATACTAAGTAAAATCAAACAGATCAAGTTACTATTAAACAAAAACGTTTACCCACAAGAGCTATTTAATAAAAAAACTCATCTACATTTGAAAAGTTTGGATAATACAATACGACCGGAAAAATACAATAGACCTAAATACAATAGGACCGGAAAAATGCGTAGTTACTTTAAAAGTTCCAGTTAATAATAAAAGCTCAAAGATGTTAGAAAATAAAATTAGACAATAATAAGTAAGTTTTAATAATCTTTAATTTACATAAAAAAAAATTTCATTCAAACTGTCGCAAGCATTAAACCTGGGTTTTAAATGTCCGTTTCACTTTAAATTATTTTTGTTCTGGAAGTTTTATAGGATCTGAAATAAATTTCAAACTATTGAAGGTAAGAAAATCTGTAAAAAATTCGTTTAATAAGTTTTTTGTTGCATATAAAATGTTGTATGGAAAATGATAATTAAAAAGTCCTTACAATAAGAGATAGTAAAAAGAAGAATACAAAAAATTAGGAGAATAGTATGTGCAATTGCCGCAACAAAAATTCCTGCCCATTAAATATTAAGTGTTTGCAGGAGATTTAGCTATACAAGGCAGCAATCACTAATAAAAACGAAACTGAGGAGTATATAAGATCTACGGAAGGTCTACTTAAAAAGAGATGGTACGCGTATATTAGTGACATAGAAATGAAAAATAAAGCAAAGTAACAGAACTTTCAAAATACTCGGAATTAAAAAAAATACTGAAATGCTACAAACTGAAATGCAAAACTTTGCATATTATCGGTGAATTAAAAAATGCATTTATCATGTGTAAACCCTGCAACCTGAATAAAACTGAGAACGCACTTGTTGACAAAAAACGCAATCTAATTAAAAGACAGGAACTAATATATATCTGCATTTTAAAAATTAATACTTTAAAACTTAACGTATTTGTAGTTTTTATATTTTTCTTATTAATTTTACCGCATTTCAATCTTCTAAATGCCATTTTTGATTTGTGTTGTTATAAGCTATAACTAAAATGTATACAAAATGTCAAAACTGGTTTGTACAAATATATCTATTCACAGTTTCTATTTTTGTTAAATTTAACAATACGTTAAATTAAAAGATTTTATAAATTTTTTTGTCTTGATTTTTTTTCACTTTTTATTTATAAGTTATCTATCGTTTTTATTGTTTCCTTTTCAGGCCTGAATATCCTAATTTAAGTTGAATTCGATAAATCAAATAATTTTTAACTGTATAAACGAGTGATCAGATTGATATATTTATTTTATTGACCTTAATTAAAAAACACATAAAAAGTTAAGTGAACGTAAAGTTTTTAATCACAAACGCTCGTATTACAACGCTTAAATAAAAATCATCAACTTGTAGCGATCGTTTGGACGTTTAAAAGATAAACTATTTTATAATTGGTAAACTTATTTGCAAGTTCTACTGAAAATCATTATGTACAAAAACTAATGTAATATATACGCTGAAACACTTTTTATTTTTCACAACTTTCGTAATAATGTTACAATGTCCTTTTTTTGTTTGTACTCGAAATGCATTTTTTAATATATTTTTCTGTTCTAAAATATATAAGCTTTTTTTGATTCTAACTAGAAAATTTTTTGAACTATAATAACTAGTTAGTACGTTTACAATGTAATAATACTTATCATTTATACGGTCTTGTTTATTTAATTTATACAGTAGAATTCAAGTTAGATTATTGCTTAACAGCTTTTAATCATACTGTATAGTTCGTTTTTATTAGCGGTTTTACTTTTTAATGACAGCTAATAACCATAGCTAAAAACTAATTATCTAACATAAATTAACAAAAGCTTACTTGGTAGCTTCAATAGTATCAATTTAAAAGAAATACCTGGTTGTAATTCTAAAAACATTACAAGTAAAATAGGTTATAGTATTTTAAATTTGTATGTGTGGCTTGTACGAGCTTAGGCTCATTTTAAATTAACTCGTTCTCAACTAAAATTAATAAATTAAATAATTTATATTTAAACTATAAGATGTAACGTTATAAGGCGTTAAATCCTGGAGATCCTGATAAGCTAAGCTTATCGGAATGTATATCACAGATGTTCTTGTGCTAAAACTTTATTCCGACTAACGGCGTTTCACTGCTCTCAAATAAATTTAAGAACAGATCTACTCCGTAGATCTGTTCTTAAATTTATTTGAGAGCAGTGAAACGCCGTTAGTCGGAATAAAGTTTTAGCACAAGAACATCTGTGATATATTTAAACTATATAGTAACTTGGTAGTTAGATATCGTAAAACTATTACGTCAACATACAAATATAAAAACTAACTTTTTTTTTCTTTTTTTTTTCTGTTATTTTATACTAATTCAATGGTTGCAGTAATTCATAACTTTTTCCAACTATGTTAATTAATTCAGAAAACTTTCGTAATGAAACAACACTCATTCGATAGCTCATGTTTTTTAATAAAAAGTGTATCAAAACAACTAGAAACGAAAAAACATTGTTTGAACTTCGCGCCTGTACAATTAAATAAATGTCAATAAAAAATGTATCTTAAACTAGTTTTCTTTTACTAAAAGATTTACTTAAATGTAATTAACTAAGGAACTTTATGGTTGCAAGCTTTTTTTGCTCGTTATAAAATGCGAGATATGGTCCAGAAAATTTTATGAAAAGTTGTTTTATAATTACAAAATTATAATTATATAGTTTGTGCTGTTCCAAATTCTGATGTCATTAAACAACTTTTATGTAATAAATGACATGGAAATAAGGATGCCAAAAGGTATGGTTATTATAGTCTTTCTATAAAAAAGATAACAAAAGAAAAAAAACTAGATGGTTTAAATTTTCTTTTTAGTCAAAGTATATCTTAAGGAAACAAATAAAAAACAGCAACTAACTACTAGACTTAAAATGTTTTCATTTTAGATTTTTATAGTTTTAAGTTGTAAGTTTAATTTATATTAAATTAAAATCTAAGTCATTAAAACATCTTATTTTAATAAAACCAAAACGTTCTTTACTATGTCCATTTATTAAACATGCTTGTCAGATATTATCAAAACCTAAAATTATTAGAAATAGTTTTTTTCAATTATAATATTGACGTTATCGGTAAATACTCACTTTAAGTGATATATTGTAAGTTTATTATTATTATTGTAAGTTTATTGTCATGCGAAGGACCCAGGCATCAAAACCTAGGCCACTTATACAGAAAGACATACAACAAAAAGACAAAAATAAACCAAAATTGTACATTAAAAATGAAAAAAAAAACTGAGTTTAACTAATTAAAGTTTAAAAATTAACATAAAAACACCAAAAATTATAACACAAAATTTATAATTCCGGTGCTTCCGAAAAGCGAAAAACAATATCCTACTTCAACTTCACCCGAACAGATAGTTTCACTCCAAAACTGGTTTCACTTTCATTCGAACGACTGGCTTCACATTATTTGAACAACTGGTTCAGCTTTCATTTGAGTAACCGGCTTAACTTTTATCCATACAACTTGTTTCACTTTTATTCGTATAACTAGAACCTCTTTTATATGAACAACGTTTTTCATTTTTCTTAGGAGAGCCTGCTTCATGTTTACTTTCAAATCTTTAATACTCAGATAACTCAGCGTTTGTTGGACTTTCGTAGTAGCTGATAAATGTTGAGAACACTGACTATAAACAAAACTTAAGAACCCAAGGCCTCTAGCACTTTAACAGCCCAATTAACTATGTATTAAGGAACAGGTTTTGTTATACACAGAGGAAAGGCGCCGCTAATAAAATAAAGCTATAGGTTAAACCAAATTAAACAAATACAACCAGTGGTTAATGAAGAAATAACAACAAAAAAAATCACTTATGAATTTTGCTAACAAAATATTTATTTAAATCAAACTTTTTTAACCTTAACCGAAAATGCTCAACTTTTTTACAAGAAACTAATTCGTTTGGAAGCTTGTTCCATAATTCAACTGAACGATAAAAAAAAGAATTATACCAAACATTATTATTGAAATTATGTCTGCATGTAAATTTTCTGCTGTTACCTCTCAGTGAATAAGTACATTTATGAGGTTCAAAAATAGACTGAAAATTAATTGTAGTTTCACTATTAATCAGTTTGAAAAAAGTAATTAAGTCAAACTCAATCCTTCTATACTCTAAAGACTTAATACCAAGTTTTGAGAGTCTATCAAAATAAGATGTGTATGAGATGTTACAACGGTTGAAGACTATTCTTGTATATTTTCTTTGAATGGATTCAAGATGGTTAATATCTTTCTTCAGGTATGGAGACCAAATTGGTGTGTTGTATTCTAACTTAGGACGAATGTAAACGAGATAAATTTTTTTGAGAATGTTTATATCTGTAGATTTTTAAAACTTGAAAAGAAATAGTTGATGCAATTTGATAAACGTAATTGATATAGTGGTTCCATTTTAGGTTTTCAGCAATAACAATTCCCAGATCTTTAAACACTTTAGTTGAAGGTAACCTTATATTGTTTATTCTAAATTCAGAAGTGATACTAGATGTATTTTTTTGAATGTTTAGAACCTGACATTTACTAGGATTTAAAACTAGTTTTCTTTCTTTTAGCCAATGATAAATTTTATCCAAAGATTTTTGTAGAGTTGTGTTAGAATGGCTAAAAATTTTTGTATCGTCTGCAAAAAGATTTATGTTGCTATCGACATCTACTTCTAAAGCTATATCATTGATATAAATTATAAATAAAACTGGGCCAATAACCCCCTCCTTGAGGCACTCCACTGAAAACAGGTAAAGACTCTGAAAAAGTGTTACCAATAACTACTTTTTGAGTTCTGTTTTCAAGAAACTCTTTGAACCAGCTAACTAAACTTTTATGAATTCTGTATTGAGTTAAAGTCTTTATTAGTTTAAAATGGGATACAGAGTCAAAAGCCTTTTGAATGTCTGTGTAAATAATTTTAGTTGACTTATTGCTTAGAAATGAAACCAACCATGAGTGTAAGCAATTCAACAGTTGATAACTAGATGATCGATTAGGTAGAAAACCAAACTGTTTATGTGAAATTAGCTTATTTAAAAAAAGGTGATCAAGTATTTTTAGAGAAATTATATGTTCGAAAATTCTACCAAAACTGCTTGTTAAAGAAATGCGTCTGTAGTTTAAAGGGTTGTACTTACTACCTTTTTTGTGCACTGGTATGACATATGAGACTTTCCACTGGTTTGGTACAGAGGATGTAGCTAGTGAACAATTAAAAATTAGTGAAATTGGAAGAATTAGGGAATGAATAGTACGTTTAATAAAATATGAAGGAATGTTTTCTGGCGTTCTGATTATTTTATCTTTTAAATGATTAACAGACTTAATTATTTCATCATTGCTTATGAAGAAGTTTTTCATTTCCAAACACTTTTTACTAACAAGTGTAAAATTTTTGTCATCACAATCTTTAATAAATACCTTTTGAAGGGACCTGTTAAAAAAAGAAGCTTTATCAAGTTCTGATACTATTGGAATATTATTTTCATTAATTAATACAGGTAAAGAAGGTGTTAACTTGAGCTTTGATTTTACATAGCTGTAGAATTTTTTTGAGTTTGTGTTTTGGCAAAAACGTTTTTCATGTTCTATGTTGAACACTTTTACTGCTTTTTCATATTTTTTTGATACAGTTTTGTATTTTTCTATCATCTGCTTATCTAACTTACATTGTTTGTAGAGTTTTAGTTTTTCTCTTAACAACTTTTTTATATCAGAAGGATATGTTTTCATTTTTCTGTCTTGTTTAATCAAAGGCACAAATTGTTTGATTGAAAAGTTTATTGTTTTGATAAATTTATCATAAAACATTTGTAGATTTTTTGAGTTGTTAAAAAGAACTTTCCAATTTATATCTGATAAAAATTTATTAATATTGTCAAAATTTGCTCTACGAAAATCTGGATAGAGTGATTTAGGAGATGGTTTTTTACTTTTGTGAACACTTATCCCAAACAAAATAACATTGTGATCATTTATATTTGTTAAAGGTGAATCAACCAAATGAAACTTAACTCTATCTAATGCCATATAATTACAAAGCAGTAAATCGAGGATATTACCGTTCTTATGGGTAGGTGAGTCAATTAGTTGTGTAAGGAGATTATCTGAACAAAATTTAATAAAAATTTGTGACAGTCATTGTAGGTTGTGCTTGGGATATTCCAGTCTATATTTGGTAAATTAAAGTCACCTAAAATGTAAAAAGGAGACTGTTTTGGAATAAGGTTTCTGATTAAGTCGATCATGTTTGAAACAACAGCTAGAGATTTAGAGAAATTTGGAGGGATGTAGACACATAAAAATCTCAATCTGAGTCCTTTAAGAATCAAATCAAAACACAAAAATTCAAAACCATCAGATGAAACAAAATTAGTTTTTACTTCAATTAATTTTAAAAAGTTTTTAAATATAACAGCAACGCCTCCTCCCCTGCCTATTCTGTCATTACGGATTATATTATACCCTAGAGGACAAAAATTTGAATCAATAACATTTGAATTTAACCATGTTTCAGTAAAAAAAAATAAACCTAAATTTTGTGTACACATATGACATTCAATGAAGCTTATTTTGTTTAAAATAGATCTTATATTAGTATATGAAACATTTAAAAATAAATCTCTACTAGAGGTTAAACTATTAGAAAAAACAGTGCCTGAGGCCTTAGTATTAGAACAATTAAAGATTAAACTAGATGACTTAAGATGCATGTCAGTGTTGAAGCTAGACTTATTAGGCCCAGAGATCCTGGGCGTTAAACCGAAAGGGCAGTTGAGTACTTTCAACTATTTTATTTTGTTTAATAACGTATCTTATGTTCAAATTTTTACTTTCAGCTTCTGCTTGTTTTTGTTTTAGTTCAAATCTCAATTTTCTAAAATGTTCTATCTCTGATTTTGTTCGATCAATATTAATGTAGATACTAATTTGTTTTCCCAGATATGTAACAAATCCCAGATGCTGTATTTTAAGGTTTTTTAGACTCAACAGTCGTTTTCTGCTAGATTGTGTCAGTAGCTTCAAAATTATTGGTCTCGTTTTATTGCCGTTGTATTTACCGATACGGTATATTGTATCTAATTCAGTTTCAGCTATCTTGTTGGAACCTAGAGAACTTTGTATTTTACTAAGGTCATTTTTTGCATTTTCTACCGTATAAACTGATGTATTGCTAATGTTTTCTGGAATATTAAATACTATTACATTTAAAGATTTCTTTTCTTTCAATTTCCTTTCAGTTTCAGCATTTATTTGATGTGTTACTAGTGACAATTTACTGTCAATGTTACTAATAAAGTCTGTTGATGCTTCTGCATACATTGAAAGTTTCCTTTCAAAATTATCAAACTTTTTGAAGAACTCTGTTTTAAATTTCATAAAACTTTCATTTAGTGAACTGATTTTGTGATCAAGAGACTTTTCTGTAGTTTGTTTCTTGTAGACCTCCTCATAAGTTTTTTGTGTATTCTGGATACTAATTTCAAGTTCCTTGATTTTTGTTTCATACTGACTTTTCAAGTTATGGATTTCTTTTTCCATTGACTGAAATTTTGCATCATTCTTTCTTCCTAGTTGTAGCAAACTTTCCTTTGTTGCTTTACTAACTTTTCAGTTTTCAATGATACTTTTTATTTCCAATTCAGACATATTAATTTACTTAAATATAACCTTATTCAAATAGAATCGGTAAATACCCACTTTAAGTGATATATAAATATGAGTTTGTATAAAATATTAAATTTTTGTATCTAAACTTGTATACAAAACGTTAGAAGACAAGTTATTTTATGTTTCAAAAATAGTTTAACTTTAAAAAAAGTACAACTAACTAGTTAGATTTATTTTTGAATCAATCATTTTTTCTTTTCCAGAACTTTTTTAATTAAGAATTTTTAGGTTAAAATACATTTAATAACAAAACTGCGTATTTTTGTTTGATTCGTTGTTTTTAATTGAAAATTTTCTTAAACATTCTATTTTAATTAATAGACTTTCTAGAATTTTTGCTTTGCATTAGAATAACTTAAAGTTAATAATTTGACTTTTAATACTAAACAAATTAAGAACTTTATTTATTTACGATAAAAAAGTTTTTTACTTAATATTTTAGGGTTTGCTAAAAGACGTTAATTGTTTAAATACTACCAGCTTTCAACACAAACCTAACTATAAAATAAATGCAAATTTATTTAACTGTTCATCTAACCATGACAAGTTTTATCAAGCAAATCCGTTTAAGTTCTATAACACACTTAAAGTTTGAAAACAAACAGAATAACTTAAAAATTATAGTTAAATATTTTAGCCTGTTTATGAAATTAAAATTTTATAAAAACTGAAATAAAAAAAATTAAGCTTTTAAAAAGTATTAATTAAAGGTCTAGATTTACTACAAGCAAAATTCCTGTTTTATTAAATAAAGTTTGTTTGCAAATATTTCAAAATGAAAAATTATTTTCAACATTAAAAAATATAAGTCTACTATAATTTTTACCTATATACATAATAACAACTGTTTTTCATAAAAGTTATAACATATTTTCACTGCAACTAATCAGAAACTTACTGCAAATACTTGAAATAGAACAAAAGCTATTAAGTAAAAGCAATAAGCTGTAATGTAAAATAGATATCAACGTAAAAACCAAATATTTTAAATTACAAAATAGACAAAAAAAGTTTAACACAAATAAAGAAACTTTTAAGTAAATAAAATAACCGAGGAAACTATCAAACAAATTAACCAAAGTCACTTTTAAACCTTGTAAAGGAAACTTTTCAATCAAACTTTTTCTGCTTACACAGAAGTTATTACACATAAATAATTACTTTCTAGTTACACAAAAAATGATTTGTTTCTATCTAATTCTGTATTTAAAAAAGTAGTATTCAGATCAACAAAAACATTTGTTTTTAGTTTTGATATTTATTATTAATGTAATTTTAAAAAATAAAAGTTATACCTCTTTGGTACAGAGCTGAAATGCTACTTCAAAAATGTTCAAATTATTTTCTGTCTCATCTTCGTAGATTTCGCAATTAAGCGCTCCTCCTATGTACTCGTTCATAAAGCCTGACGACTTGGCTATGTCGTCGTGATTAGTGCAGTTGTAGTAGACAAAAACTCTAATGCATGTAATCTGTAAAACACGTATGATAGCAAAAAATTAAAAATAAAGAAAACTAAAAGTTGCTAACGAACTATAAAAATATTTTTAATGCAAGGAAACTTGTGAACAAAGTGAACTTGCCTGTTAGTATCCCAAGTAATCCATTCCATTTGATCGGCCAAGTTTTCTTTCTACCTTGTAGGTTGCCTTGGGGTTGTTGTAGGTCGGAAAAAATCTCACGAAGTTGTCATTCTCCGCCACTCTATAGCTACTGTACGATTCCAAACCTTCAACTTGGCCGATTAAGCACAGCAGCAAGAAACTGAAGACAGCCTTCTGAAATTGCGGCTGCAGTTGTTTAATTCATAGGCAGTTTTAATTTAATTTTATCAAAAAAAAAGTTTAACTTAATTCAATGTTTGATAGGAAACAAAATCAAAACAAGTTTATTGCAGAAAGGCTAGCTTATTAGCTAAAAGTTCTTTACGCCATATTGCTTTTTTTATGTTGTTTAATTAAAACTTTTTAGGTAGTTCTAAACCTTTAGCTTTAATTGTACTTTGTTTAAGTTAGTGACTTTGAATAAAACCATAAACGTAAAACTCAATTTTGATTAATATAAACTTTAAAACGTTTGAATTATGTTACTACCAAAGCCACATTAAACAGTCAACTAACTATAATTATACTCATTTTCTTAATGTTGTAATTTCCTATGTTTACAACGTTGTAGAAATGACTGCTTTAACTTCGATACCACTATTTAAAGAAAAACATAAAGATACAATAAAATATTAAAATTCAACAAATGCACAATTAAGATAATTAACTTCCTTTCCACACTTAATTAGAAGCACAATTTAGTTATAAATAAATTTATTTATAATTAAAATTATACAAGTTAGTTTGTAAAAATAGTGTTTTTTTTTCTAATGTGTATTTGTTTTAGACATAAAACAAGATTTAAAAAAACAACTCATTGCTCTATCGTAAACTGTTGACCATTTTCTTTTGAATGAATACTAAAATTTTTTAAAGTAAGTTTTTACTTTTGTGTTAAAAAGTTAATTTACTGAAAATATCCGTTTGGATGTGAAATATAGGATGTGAAATATCCGTTTGGACATTACGAAGAAGGCGCAGCTGTGTTTAGAAATAATCTTTGTATCAAAATCGCCTCTATAAAAGCTTGCTGTAAGGGTTTGCTGTATGTGAGTTGGAAAAGTGCAGAGAAAAAAATTCTACGCAGTCTTCAAAAGCATTAGTTAGCTTGTAGTTACTTTTTAGAGTTTCAAAACTTTTTAAGATACGATAAAAAATTTCGTTTTCGAAATATATTGCATTATTTAGTCAAAAAAACATAAAACGAAACAAGCATTCGAACTATAACTTCGTTAGTTTTGATATTTTTTTGTTTGAAGAAAGTTTATTGAAAAATAACGGAAATTAACATAGTGTATAAAATACGTGAATTTAAGGGTTTTTTATAAAAATAATGAAACTAACTGAAAAAAAAAAAAAGTTGTTGTACTGACTGAAATTGATTTGCAGAAACGCTATTGGTCAATTTTAAATCAATCAAGCAACAGCATGCTTAAAAGTCATATTCGAGCTGTGATAAACTTTGCTTCATAGTGCCGTGAGTTGCGATGATTAAGTTTAGACAGTAAATTTATTTCAATTTATGATCTTATTTTTAATTTGAATACTTTGTGTACTGATTACTTAAATAGCTTCAGTTAAAAAATGTTTTTGTTTAACGAAACTAAATTTTTTCAAAAAGTTTTCACTAACTTCTAAAAAGTAGTATTAAAGTTTAAAAACAATGTTTTATCTCACAATTATTACATATAGCAATTTCAAAAAAAAAAGTAAAATTGAAAAAAAAGGTTAGCAGTAATTCATTTAACTAATTGTCAACAAATATTTTAAAGTTTGATCATTAAAAGTTTGTCAAACTCTAAATCTAACCATTAACAGATATTTAATATAAATATACTGCTTAGTCATTTTTAGCTTGTAGTTAAACGCTCTTAATAAAGACTGCTTGTTGAAACTCGTATAGTTTATATAAGCTTAAAGTGTTTAAATCTTTTGAAATTTAATCAAAGTTATGTCTTCAAAGTTTAAAAAAAGAATCGACTATAAAAGCTAATTTACATAAACCTAAGAATAAAAATCGAGTTAAAAACTAAATGAAAAACAAGGGTCTAATTTTTTATTTTAAATCAACCGACAAAACTTAAAAACCTACACCGGATGACCTGTAAAATTTCCTCTGTCCTGTACCACTATGGTAACCGGTTGTCAGGGCTGAGAATTTTGGAGGTGCCCTCAACTTTGCAAGACTTGTCAGGATCAAGAAATATTTGTAGAAGGGTAATGCAGCACTTAAATTTATTTTTTATTGAAGAACGATGAATAAAATATTGAAGAAATGAATATTTTTATTAGAGAGGTATAAGTATAATTAAATTAGACCATGTTAATTTCAGTTTGATTTAAAAAAAAAGTAAATTTCTACATATAGTATGTATAACAACATCAAAAGTCAGTAACAACAATATCTTTCTTAATCTGATACCATAATTAAAATTTTTGAAAGTTAAACTAAAAAACAGAAAAAAGTAAATATGTGAAATAAATAATTATTAAAAAAGGAAACATTATTTAACAAAAACTAACTTTCAAGAATATAAATATGTTTTTTGCCGAATTAATTAATTATATTTAACGTAAAATATTTTTTAAATAAATTTTTTAGCACAACTCACTGATATTTTTGAACACTTTATTCAAAATAAAGGTTTAAAAATATACATGTTTTAAAATTTTTTATGTTCGAGTAAAAAGAAAGTTACTGGCAAAGTTTATTTATATTTATTATAAATTTTGTATAAAGTAAAAGTGAGCTGTGAAAAATTTTAATTTATTTAATTTAGTTTTTATCAAGCTGAAATATATTGTTTCATGATAAATTGATTTTAAAAACTTCGTTTATTGAATAATAGTGATTTTATTAATAGATATCAAGCCTCCTAACTTTTAATTATTTTTTGTTTCGTTTTTAAGTAAACAATTATAATAATTTACAAGTTATAGAACAAAATTGATTTTAAAAAACTTACAATGTAAAAACTTATTTTTTCATTGTTATGTTTGTAGTAATAGGAGTTTATGTAAAAGGTGTGTGAGCAGTTTTGCTTGTTAAAACTTAATAAGTTCATCCATCTAAATTCTATACTAAACACTTGAATATGTGAAGTAACATAAAAGTAGAACTTGTTAGAATGTCGTCATCAAAAAATTTGGTTATTTAAAAAGTTGCACTTTATTTCATGCTTACGGATATTACATTGTTAAAGTTCATTTAACTCCCTGATTGTTTAAACTATTTTATAATTTAGATAGAAAACACTAAATTAAAATTCAAGCATAAAATTTTGTGAAAGTAAATTTAGATTCAAAATTATATAAAATATTGATTGTAACAGTATATTTTGACTAGATAAGGAATTTTGTTACAAAAATAAGAAAAAAGTATGCTTTAACTATATTATTTGTAAACTGATGTAAATTTTTGAAATTTACTGTTTTAGTTATATTCTTTGTCACAATCAAAACAAATAATTTTTGATAAGAATCCAATAACCGATTGAAATCAAATTTTAATTTTCAAAAAGAGTATGTGTTACTGATTTACATCAAACTATTTTTTCATTCAGCGTTAGTTAAAAAGTGTTTAAATAGTTATTTTAATTAAAATAATACTAATGTACACAAAGTTAATACATACTAGATTTCAAATTTCTTTATTACTTTAAAAAACGCTATAAAAAACACTGAAAAATGATACTAAAAAGACTATTCAAAAGCATGCATACAAATGGGGCATGCATTGTTTTCAGCAAACCATCCTTCAATACAAACTTGACAGAACGTGTGCTGACCATCGCAGTCGAGACGCATAATTTTTCTACCGATTTCAATGTCTCCCATACATATTGCACACTGATCGCCTACAGTTGACTCATCAGCTGTAAACTGACTGAACTGTTGGATTCTTGCAGATAAAAGACCTTTAAACAATTGCTTTTTTTTCATAGCAACTTGTTGTAGGAACTGGTAATTATTTTCTTCTAACTCTTCTAGGAACTTTTTAATTTCTTTGCTTTCATCTTCAATTCGACTTATTTTAAGTTTTAATTCTTCAGTTGCATTTTTGTTTTCCTCAGCTCGAAATTGTTGCATTAATTTACTTCTACCAGTACTGTTTATTAATTCAACTTGTTTATTGATAGCATCAATAATTTTGTTTCTATCTAATATCTCTTTTTCAATAAAGTTCCCATATTCGCACATGATTCCAAAGACTTTGAATTCTACTTGCCGTAAAACATCGTAGTCAGTTGAATTTGCAATATTAGCTATATATTCCTGGCGAAATTTTTGATTTTTTTTTCGAACCTTTCTTACATATTTCAAATCATTGTATTTCTGTTTTTTTATTATTTTTTTGTAATTTATTTTTAAAATACTGTTTTGTAAAACAACAATCGAAATAAAGTACAACAATTTTTTTAGTACTAAAAACTAATTAAATTAAAACTTTACAATTAGTATTTACAGTGTATTAGAAGTTTTAAAGGCTTGAGAAATTAATATTAAACACAATCATTTTAAAAAATAAAATTAAATACGTTTTATAATTACCTCTATTGTTTCACTATGAATTCGTCTTTCAACATTTTGATCGTCGTTTAATTGTGAACGATCCATTTTATTTTTAATAATATATTGTGAGCCTGAAAAACAAATACCGCATGTAATATCAGCTTTGTAAATCATCATTACGGAAAGCTTAGATAACTAATTATATAAACTGGAAACGAATGAAACCGATAGATGAAGGTTACTTTAATACTAAACTTGTATTATTATAGTTTATTTTACAGCCACACTCTAACTATAATTAGTTTTTTTAACTTAATTTAAACTGAATAATACTTAAAGCTATTGTGTACTTATTACAAAACTAGACATTACTTTTGGTGGTTATATTTTATATTAAAAAATTTGTAAAATACCTAAAAATAATAAACAAAATCTTTCAGAAAATACTTTAGTTGTGATCTAAACATTTACAATAAACAACTGAGTCTATAAAAATATACTTGAAAATTGTAGAACATCAGATTCAAGTGCAAAAGTTTATTCTGTCATTAACATTTCAAAAGAAAATAGTTGTCGTTCTCTTCGGGCCTTAACAAAATAGTTACTAGCACTTATGAGGCAAACAATAAATACAAATTAACTGATCATGCATGGGAAAAAAAGTAAAAAAGAGTAATGAATGAGATAGAAATGAGAATTGGTTTTGACTAATTAGATTAACTAATAATAATTCGATTTAACTAGATTAACAATTTGTATTATAAGATTAAAGAATGAAAAAGCTTGTAAGTAAGAATGTATAGCTAAATCAATTAATAACTTGGAATTTAAATAAAAATTCACTTGTATAGAAATAACAATGTTTAAAAAGGAATTTCGCATTAATCAACATACAATACAAATGTCTAAATAAACTACAATTTAGCAGCAGCAAGGGTGTCTAAGAATAAATTTAAGTCAAGTTCGGTATTAATATAACTGAACGAAACCTAAGAAATATTTCATCAGACTCGTTTTCTCCTAACTGTAACTTAGTTCTACAAAATTTAGTATTTTACTAAATGGAACAGCAGTGTAGCTGATAATCCATTACACCAAATTACTAATAAACCTAAATTACTAATCATAGTCTATGTTAACAGGAAACCATTTGCTGAGCTAATGTTACCATAACATAATTTTTAATTTTATGTTTTCTTTTATAAACTTTGTTTTATTTGTTCTAAGTTTTAACTAATTGCTACAAGTTAAAATATTTAATAAAAAAAAACTCATAAGCATTTATCCATCTTCAAAAAACTAAAACATCAACAAAATTATTGATTTTTTTTTAAACCAGAAAAAAAAACAGTTTACAAATACTAAAATTACCTTAAATTTAAAGTAAAATTGTTACTTAAATGAACAGTATGAGTTAAAGTTAAATATTTCTGAAAATCTTAAATTTCATTAAAACTTTTTAAATTTATATTTTAAATCAAATACACTAACAAAAAAAAAGTGTCTTTTAATTTAAAAAATCTACAAAACATAATCACTAAACTTGCAATTACAAAAACAACTCTAGCAAATAATTCTTGTATGTAGTTTTCTTTTGGCTTCAAAGCTCCTACTTCTGTTGATTTTCTTCAAAGTTGTGTATAGAGTGTTACAACAATCTTTATATAGACAAGTTACGCTCGATTGCACATGACATTTTGGGATAAGCTCTCCGTTCCGGTTGATTAATTCTATTTTCTTGGTTGTCCAAACAAAGATATTTGCAATTGAACAAATAGTTCCTCTCTGATTACTAAAATTTGTTAGTATTTTTGTTGCAACAGCAAAAATAATAAATATAATTGTGTAACAATTCTGAAGTATACTAAAACCAGGGTTAGCAAATGTTTTTTTACAAATATTTTCCGGGTTTTCAAAATTTCCTCTAGGTTTTTAGAATTACACAATTATTGTTTTTTTTTTAATTAATGAGGTAAAAAACTGTGTTAAACAGTATTTAAGCATTAAAAACTACTTTGCATGTTTTTTTAGATGGAAAAAATGACATTGAAAATAGATTTAAATGATAAAAAAATTTTGATTATAACAAATATTTTATCTAAATGGTAGATTTTATGTTTTAATCAAAATGTTTTACTTAACATGTAAAAATTATTTAAAATCCCAGTTCTTTTATGATTTTTGTGAAAAATTCCTGGTTACTCAAGGGATTTTTTCAAAATTTCTCAATTTTCGGGTTTTTTAGCCTAAATTGTTAAATTCCACAAGTGTTTTGGCAACTCTGTATAACTTATTAATATCAATGCTAACAATACTCAGAAGTGTAAGGCTTAAAACCTTTCTTATCGACCAATTGGAAGTTTAATGATTAATATTTTATTTTCGAATAAAAAAAAATGTATGGTCAACAAAATATCTCTAGTTTAAGAGTATTTGTAAAAACAACTTTTAAAACTCATATCTGTTATCAAACAAGAAGACAAAAAACTAGATTGAAATTTGAGAAAAATTACCATACTATCTAAAAGTTTTACAAATACTTGAAACCAGTTTTGGTCAACAAGAGTTTTAGTATTTAGAATTTCTTAAGTAAGTTGGACACTCTTACATGTTTACCACTCTTTGAGTGAGAAAATAAGCCCGAGTGACTAAAGACCAGACATAGTCACAAGTATTAAGCTAGCCTTAATTAGTGGTAATATGATCAAAAAACTATTATGAATTACAATGAAATGTAGAGATTTATTAATGTAAAATTTCAAAATTAAAGAGTAATTAATAACAAACTTGAAAATTTCAAGTAATGAAACAGTTAGAAATTTAAAAAAGATTTCAAATTCAAAAATTAAATAATTCTATTTATTTGAGTAACTTAAAACTAGCCTCAGCCATGCTGAGTTTTTGTAGATATATAAAAAATTGCCTCAGTTGGTTTAATTTTTATAGTTTAAACTATTATTGCTTATTCTGAGAGAGCTGAGTATGTGATAGTCCTGATGTATTGCTACTTTTTGTATTTTAAACTTATTCTAAAGAAAACATTTCTTAATTTATTAGGCTAAATTGATTTTTTTGTTCAAATACCGGTTGAATTACATGATTAATTAAGTGACTTTTAATGTAGTGAAATAAGAGTTTATAAAATAAAACGTTAATAAAATACTAACCTTCCTGATTTCTTTTTTAAAATCTATGTGATTTGCTCACTATGGATTTTCTTTGGGTGGCTAATGTTTGAAGAATATTACATTATGTAACATAATAGAACTAGGATAGTACAAAAATAATCGTTTTATTAAAAACAAAATGGACTTTAAGTTATCAAGGTTGTATATGTCTTAGGGGAACGGGTCACTTTTGCACGAGCGTCACTTTTGGACGAAGACACTTTTGCACGAGGGGACACTTTTGCACGAGGGTCACTTTTGCACGAAGGGTCACTTTTGCACGAGGGGACACTTTTGCACGGCGACTCTTTTGCACGAGCGTCACTTTAGCACGAGGGTCACTTTTGCACGGCGTCACTTTTGCACGCAGGGTCACTTTTGCACGCAGGGACACTTTTGCACGGCGACTCTTTTGCACGAGCGTCACTTTTGCACGGCAACACTTTTGCACGGAGGGTCACTTTTGCACGAGGGGACACTTTTTCACGGCGACTCTTTTGCACGAGAAGACACTTTTGCACGGCGACATTTAAAATTTTTTTTTTTTTTTAACTTAATTAATATACGTTTTCAACGCAAGTTGTTTTGAATAAATTAAACGTGGTTTTTTTTAATGAAATTTTAACGTAAAGTTTTTTATTTGAAGTTTTACTTAGAACAATATAATAACGTACCACAACTATTATTATTATTAAATTAATTTAAATAAACTAGTTGATTACCAGTTTAAATTTTAAATAAAAAAAAATTTGAATACCTCAAATAAAAATAATCTGAATTTTGTTACTTTTTAAACAGAAAGATAAACTTAATTTAGTAAGGCTTTAAAACACGAATTTTGAGTATTATTTTTACTTATTTTCTCTCGATGTTATAATTAGCATTACATAGCTATTTAAAAAATGTTTTAAATCTTTTTTATTTCAAACAATTGTTAAATTATAAAAAAGATTTACTTAGTTTATGAAGTGTAAAGGTATTTTAGATTTTACCTGATGTTTTTTTTTTATGTAGCGTGAGAATAAAAAAGCAATAAAGTAGCGCATTTTTCATGATTAAAACTTAGATTATTTCATTACAATAATGTTGCATGATCATGATAAGCCAATGAGAGAGTAACATTTGGAAGTTTGAACTTATGTTCATCAAAAGTATCAAGAGATCCTTACACCAGTATTCCATGATCATGAAATAAGCCAATGAGAGCCTAACGTTAATGTCCTTGGAGCGTTAGGTTTTTATTTTTGTTGTTAGTCAACGCATTAAAAATATTTGATGTTGGTTGTTCTACATCAAAGCGTAAATAAATATAAGTTTGTGGTTAAAATTTTGCTTTTGATGTTAACCTATAAATTTTATATCAAATTATGTTTTTATCTTTGTAATAATAAATAAATTATGTGTGTTATTTTATTTTTTCTTTAATTGTCTTCCAGTTTAAGTGGTATAGGTTTTGATGCCTAGGTTCATCATATGAAAAATAAACTTGTAACCGTATAGTAAAATATATAAAAAGGCATAGTTGTTGATTAACATATTAAAATTCAAAATAAAGTAGAATAACTTACTTACACTTAAAGTTTTTTTTATCCTAGTTTCTAAATAAATTAACTTAGTTGTCCCTGATATGAATCTTTAAAAAATAATTTTATTTTATCTTTTCGTTAGTTTGTTTCTAACATTAACTTTTACTGTTTAAGATTTTAGATCTTTAATTTTTTGCCTTTAATATAGGTATATCATAAAATTTTAAATTCAGTTTCTTTTTATGTTACAAACTTGGTAGTTGCTAAACAACTTTTAATCAGCCTGCATGCAAAATTGATTTTCCACGCGAAAAAGTCATCGTGCCAAAATGTCGCTGTGCAAAAATTTCATCGTAAAAATGTGACATTGTGCAACAATGCTGTCGTAAAAAATTGTCATTGTAAAAAAATGTCGCCGTGCAAAAGTGTCTCCTCGTGCAAAAGTGACCCTCCGTGCAATAGAGTCGCCGTGCAAAAGTGTCCCCTCGTGCAAAAGTGACCCTCCGTGCAAAAGTGTCGCCGTGCAAAAGTGTCCCCTCGTGCAAAAGTGACGCTCGTGCAAAAGAGTCGCCGTGCAAAAGTGTCCCCTCGTGCAAAAGTGACCCTGCGTGCGAAAGTGACGCCGTGCAAAAGTGTCCCCTCGTGCTAAAGTGACCCTTCATGCAAAAGTGACCCTCGTGCAAAAGTGTCCCCTCGTGCAAAAGTGACGCTCGTGCAAATGTGACGCTCGTGCAAAAGTGACACCCACCCATGTCTTAGATGTAAAAAAAATTTCAATGGGAATTTTAATTTAGTTTCTGCAAGAACTTAAAATTCATGTACCTAAAAATAAGTTTTATGCACCCAAAAAAGTCTCGTGCAACTAAAAAGAATTTCATGTACACTAGTGTGCACGTACACCTCGACGACTACTGCTCTATTGTATGAGTTTGATTTACCTTGAATTACTAATGCTTTAAAAGCTCATTTTATAATACTTTACTTACTAAATGTTAAAAAATCAACAGAAATTCTAACATAAGTTTGTTTGTTATAAACATAAATCTTTAAAAACTGATCAACCTATATGTTTAAAGTAATGCTAGTCTAAAAAATTTTTATAAACTTTATTTTCTAACTTATTGTTATCACTGTAAATGTAAACTGTTAAGTATCTAACTTAAAAAAATATTTATCTTTAAATGTTTCGAAATATCTAGGTGTTCAAACTAATAAATATACTTATTGTGGCCATTTTTGTTACTTCTTATAATTTTTTTTACATCTATTTACACACTTCCATTTCTTCTATGAAAACTAGTGAAAAAAACGTTATTTTAAATTTATTTTTATTTTAGTTTAGTGAAGCTAATCCCAATTTAGCTTGAAGTTTCATCGGGGGAGCTAGGGCTTAATCAAAATGTTTTTTTTAAGGTGAGTTTTATATTAATATAACGTTTTTATTTTCTAGGTATTTACTGGTTTTTTAACTACAAACATTGATTAAAATTATAAACTTTTTGAAGTATTTTCTTTTTTAATTAAATTCAAACTTGTTTATGCCATGTAATACTTAAAACTTGTCATATTCAAATTATAAATTTGATATGCCCTGTTTGTGTTTTAACAGCATTGTTATATGTTTTGGAATCCTTTAAAAAACTTCAATTTAAATAATTAGCAAAAAAAAAATCTAAAATTTAAAAATAATAAAAAATACCATAAATGTTATACAAAAAAAGCATGTAAAGGCTTTAAGTTATTTTTTTTTTATTTTATAATATGTTTGTTAAATTACTATTGAATTTAGACATTTTGAGACAAATAAAAGTCCGGTTTTTTTAAATGAACACCAAAAAAAGTTTCTTTTTTTTTTGTCAAGCATTTGTTACAATAAAATTTAAAATTTCAAGGTTTATGAGATAGTATACTTTTGAATTATTATATATATATTATATACTGAAGAACACTCATGGAAGATTTTTAGCTCAAAGAGTGACAACCCTGACAACTGCTTAGAAAAAGTATATAAACATAGCCTGCCATTTGCTTCACATCTAAATCACCATTTTACAAGGAAATAAAAAATGTGAAAAAGTTTTCAGTTTATTTTATGATTAGGTTTAAAGAAAATTAAAAAAAAGATTATAAACGTTGGTACAGGTCGCAATAGAACAAAAAAAACAATATTACTGCAATTAAATATATTCTAAGTAATTTAAACTCATTAAAATGCACCCTTCCTATGAAATATAATTCTATTTTTAATATTGGTCAAATAAAGTATGTTTTTAGTCTCAGAAAAAATGAAATGTCTGTAATAATTTTTATAAACCTTAAGAAACTTAGAAGACTAAAAAAACCTATCACAAGAATAGCTTTGAAATTATAGATATGTTATATATAAAATCAATAATTTGAATGAAAACTGTGAAGTATACATTTTTTCACAAAAAAAATTATGATTTTTTATTTTAGTAAATACTGAATAAAAATTTTTATAAAACCGAAAATATTTATATAAATTTTTAAGGTATTTTTATTTTTTAAACATTTATTCAAATAAATTTTAAAAGTAAGTTTTTTACGATTAATTTCTTATAGTTTTTACAGGGTTAACATTTACTTTAAATAATCAGGATTCAGGACACTTTGTATATTTGTAAGCATAATTTAAATAAACTAAAAGTTTATAAAGTACAAAGTATAAATAAGTTTTATAAAAATAAAATTCTAAAAAAAATTTTAAATTTATTATTTTACTTAATAATATTGCTGATCTAACCCAAATCTCAAAATACCTAATCATAAAATAAACTGAAAACTTTTTCACATTTTTTATTTCCTTGTAAAATGGTGATTTAGATGTGAAGCAAATGGCAGGCTATGTTTATATACTTTTTCTAAGCAGTTGTCAGGGTTGTCACTCTTTGAGCTAAAAATCTTCCATGAGTGTTCTTCAGAATAAGTCGCAAGAACTAGTCGCAAGGCTTAGAAATTTCTAAATAAGCACCTAAAAAAATTTTTGAACATAATATTTTAACTGGATTAACAAAATTTCATTCAAGGTCTAAAATAAAATTTCCCAGAGATTTTCTTTTATCTATAAACTTCCTGAACGTGTGGCAACCCATAGTTGTAGTTAAAGTCCAGAATTTTATAACTAGTAATGTTACTTCTAATGTGGTTATGAACATTTGTAATAATACTATTGATGACCATCATTCAGGGTTGCCACAAATCAAGCTGGTACAACCTTTCCAGACTTTTCTAAGTCAAACTCTTTATGCAAACTTATTCTAAAATACATATTAAACTTTAAAAATTTTTATCTTAATTTTATACAGTTTATAACAAATATTTTTTTGCTTAACTCAATCATCTAACTTCAATTACATCACTTGATGCATCTGTGTATGATTGATGTATTTTCAATAAACAGCTCTAAATGCAAAAAATAGTCAGAATTGTTTGTTGTTATAACGTAATTGTTCACTTAGTTTAATAAAATAATACCTAAATAATTTTATATAAAATCCTTAATTTAAAGATCAACTCGAAAAGAATATACTTAAGTAACTGTAAAAATTAGATAAAAAAACTATGTATCTGTTGTATAAAAAGTTTCTTCCTAGCATTTAGTATAAAAAATGTATTAATAAATCTACTATTATTTATTTTGAAAAACTTACAAATATACCTCTCTAAAAAATATTCTTTAAGTAAAAAAAAACTAGAGAAATCATAAAGAGATAGGGTATACACATAAAGTAGTTACTTAAAATACTAAATTTGGTACTTAATTATAAAGTACTTAAAAATTTACTGTAATAAAAAAAAATTGAGTTGCAAGATAAACTTTTGCGTATATATTACAGTTTCACTATGGAATTGTCCATGCTTCAGAACATCAATACTAAAAAGCATACAAATACTGCTTGTTCAAGTAGGGGAGTTGTTCAATGTGTTAATAAAAAAAAATTGCGGTTTTAAAAAGGATATTTTCTTACTTTATACCAGATGAAAGATTGGAACTTATGTAATTTTGTAAATATCTAGAAAATTTTTGCCATTTTAGATGGTCTGACTGTAAAGGATTTTTATTTGATATTCTCCGTTTGAGGGTTTTGGATTTGAGTATAAAGAACTTTGTAAATTTAATTGACTATACCTGACATTTTTTCACATTTCCTGTTTTTTTTTTTCAAAAACCTCCTTTTTTCCTGACTTTTCCTGACCTTTTGGCAGCCCTGATCATGTTATCTTATACAAGTTTTAAGATGCCCATAATAGTAGTTATAAAAAAACTTTAATAAAATAGACAGTTATTTTTAATGTACTTTAAATTTAAATAAAATAAAATTATGGTTTTCAAATTTAGTTATACAATAACATCATATATCATAACATATATCATAAACTATATGTCTACTAGTCTTATAAATTTTATAATTCTTAACTAAAAATAATTTTTAAAAGAAATATCCTAAAATAAGAAATTTGAACAAAACAAGCCTAATTTTTAATAAATCTTTAAAGAAAAAAATTAGTGCTGTTTTACCTTGAATTTGATTAGCCTTAAATAGAAACAATAAACTATTATTATTTGACTGATGCTTGTAAACTTTTTATCAGTAGTTGGTGATTTGGTAAGTTAAGTATTTATAACAATATGAAAACACTCAACATCTGTATTGCTTGATGTTAATTAGTTTCCTTCCGTAAGAGTTTATAAATGAGAAGATGAATTTCAAAATATGCATTGTTTATCATATGTAGCCTGATGACCTACGGGTTCTGAAAACTATATTAAAAATCTTTGAGTTGATCATTACAACATTTAAACCAAGCGGTCAAAACATATAAAACCAGAATAGAACAATCTGTTTAAACATGTATTTAAAAAAATATATTTTTTATGTATTTTAGAATCAAATTATGATTTTTTTTATACATTATTACTATCTTTATCAAAATATGACACAAGCTTAAGAAAATTTGTCTAATATGTATTTAGCATTATGATTATAAGAAATAGTTAGAAAATTCTGGTTGGTTCCAATGTCCTTGATTGTTTTAGTATTCAAGAATTTCAAAACAAATGAAATTCTGTTTTAAGGGAAATAACCTAAAATTTTTTGTATGAGCCATATTGTACTGTACTGTATTTCGCATTGTCAAATTTACCAAAGCATGATATTTAAAATTAAGACCACCAAAGCTAAGTAAGTATTCAGAATACTTCTTTCTGGTAATTTTGGTTTGCTTTACTAAGTTATTTAGTAAATTTTCAAAACTTGACCTAAACTGTTTAAGCATACCAAAGTTTTAGAAAAATATAGTACTTAAGATTATACTATAATGAATATAGGAAAGTATAGTTAAAGGTCGACTAACTTTTTCTCAGCTGTTTTTTTTTCTGAAGGCTTAACCCTTATCCCTTTACGCAAACATATTAAAAGTTTAGTAAGTTTTTATAATAAAACATTTAAAAATCATAAAAAAAGCTTCAAAATATTTGCTGACTAAGCTTATACACAAGTCCGACTAAATATTAAATATAAGTTGCCCTAAAATTAGCAGAAGAAATTTTGAATTTCTTAAGTTCATACTCCCTGATAACGTATTAAAATTGAATAAAAGTTTTTGTGAAAATAGCAATATGTGCTAAAAATAAAGGATTTGAGTTACATATTAGATTAGAAGTTTACTGTAAAGGTAAAGTTGTCAGTAGAAGTTTTAAAAAATGTTAAAGTTTAATTTTTTAAGTTAACAGTTTCCAAGGTTAAAGTTGTATTAATAACATTTTAGTAAATGCAGTAGTAAAATTTACACTGTTTATCTTTAAACTTGTTTTCTGTATCAGTTAATTAAAAAGAAAAGCTTAGTAGAATTGTGTTTGGTACAATGAGTTTGTTTTATAACTAGTGCTTGTTTAAAATTATGAGTTTTCAAAACACTTTTTTGAACAAAATTGTTTATGAGATTGCTTTGCAGTTTATTAACACACAGTTGTACCAAGTTTAAATAAACAATACCTGCATACCACATACACTTTGAACATTTTTAACTTTTCTTTAAGAAATATAATTTCTTAAAACAGTATTTATAGTTTTGTTACAACAAATCTAATATCCTTAAGTACTAATACAAAGTTTAAATTTAAGGTGAAGATTTTGTATATTTAAAATAAATAAATACAGATTTTTATTAATGTTTATATGAAAGAATTCCCCTTAAATTTAGACTATTTATCTCAATTTTTCTGTTGTATCTACAAGAATTAAGTTCTAAATTTTGTTAAGTTTTATTCTATTTATTACCCTAAAAACATGTTTGTCTTTGATAACTTTAGTTGCTCTTAAATTTGTAATAATCTTATGTTCAGTTACATGAATAAGACAGTTTGTTTATAAATATTTGTCTAATATACTTTTAAACTTGTCATTATATTATTTAATATAAAGTTCTCTTTTAAAAAATATTTATTACTTAATATAACATTTTCAATTTAATTTCTAGTACATATTCTTAATCTATTTATACATTGTTATAGTATCTTCCTGTTAGAATTCATTCTTGTGTAAAAGTTTTGTGAAGTATTTTCTAGAACATGATGTTCTTTTTTTATTGTTCTTTAATACAACGTATAACCACTAAAAGACATGATTAGTTTTTATAAATAGTTATATTATACTTTTAATTATCATTTAGCTGTAATTTAAAATAATATGAAATATCAGTTTTAAATTTAGTGTGGTTAAACACTACAGTACAAC
Organism: Thalia democratica; assembly: GCF_965202585.1. NCBI lineage: Eukaryota > Metazoa > Chordata > Thaliacea > Salpida > Salpidae > Thalia > Thalia democratica. The sequence continues at coordinate 4,271,564 of NC_139171.1, read as the reverse complement.
CATACATTTATACAATTAATTTGTGTAAGATAATTTTCAAAACTTCCTATTAATTTATATGATAAAAACAGTTTCATTTATGTTTTTATAAATATTTTCAAAGCAATTTAGCAGACTTATACGTTATTTTTTTAAATAAAGCTTTAATTTATTAACATGGAAAATCAACGCCATGTTAGTTTTTTTAAAATTAAATTCATACGAAAAAAACCTTTAATTAAAAACTTTTTGTACTTATCGTACCCTTTGTAGATGAAACAAATTTATATTAAGCTATGTTGTTTAATTGTGTTTATTAAAATAGCGGTTTTAATGTTTATTTTTAAAATTTCAGTTTTTGTTACTTAAAAGTTAATAAGAATTTTAAAATTTATTATTTGTTACAGTATTTTGATTTCCTAAAAAAAAACTAAGAAAATGGACAATTCCGCAACCAATAGAGCAAATTTATCATTTAGTGAAAGAAATGAGGTCAGTTGGCAAAATGTTTTACATCACAACAATTTAATTTGTTATTTTTATTATCAAATATTTGTCTTGTGAAGTGTAAATAAAGAATTGATAAAATTTTGTATAGTTTTAAAGTTTTATAGTTTCTTATCAAAATTAATACATGTAATATATAGAATATATAGATTAGAATATTAATTTACAGTTTTTATTTAAATTTTGGTCATTAGCGGTCGGCAATTCGATTTGGATTTAAATACTTTTTGATTTTATAAACTACGTTTTGTTTATACGACCGTTTCGTATATAAAACCTATGAGTTCAAAAGCTCATCAGTAAATCTAAATTTTATTAACAATATTTAACAGAAACTTAGAATATGAACATTTTATAAGTATATGACATAGCAATATAAAGTTATTGCTCATCAAGTTAAGTATTAAAAATACGAGGACCTTGTTACTTTAAGAATTAATGCATTTTGAAAAGTTAAACTAGAAAATTGTTTTGAACTGTATTAGAAAAATGTTTTAAACTGTTCGTGTTTGCGGCTTAATTTTACTCTGGTTTATTATTTAGTTAATTTTAATTTTGCTAAAAAAGGAACTTAGGTAGTAGAAATCAACAAAATGAAAGACAAAATATATGCTTTTATTACCAAAAATACTTTTTCAGCAATATTTAAACTAACTAAACATTAAATCAAAGTAAAAAACACTTTTTATGGGTGTACCTATTTCAGAAGTTGGCTGGCGCTGGCGGTATTCGAGGTTTTAAACATGCACGGGGCCACAGTTTTAGTTTTAGTCAAACATTTAAAACTATTTACTTTTAATCAGTCTAATACTTGAGTCTAAGTTAAAGTTGTTGCCGACCCCTGTCCTAGTTGCAATAGTTAATTTTTGCAAAGTTTATAAATTTTTATTTTTAATGACGTCATCAAAACACTTGATAAACTTGATCTAAACTTGATCTAAATTTAGTACTGTGATACTAAAATTAACTATATGTATTTTTAATTAACATTTGTGCATATTATTTTGTTATAAAATCATATTTTTATAAAACTCTAGTTGTAGAGTTTTTTTTTAACTCAGGATTTAATTACGTTTTGAAAAGTTGTTTACATCAAGTTTAAAGGATAAAAGTGAAATTTATTTAAGCTTCGTCTAGTATTTTTATGGGTATCCTTTTATGTTAATGTCTAGAACAGTTTAAATAAGTTTTAAAAATTATAAAGTAAAATGAAAGTTCAAAATATATTATTTAGATCAAATTCAATACGATACCCATAAAATGATTAAAGCTTTGTTTAGTAATTTTATGAATATTCTTTTGAAATTAAACATCTAAAACAGTTTAAAGAAGTTTTTATTTTATTAAAAAAAAATCGAAAGTTTAAATTAAAATACTTAAATCAAATTCAAAACAGTTAAAAATTTTTTTTAAATTATATGATAAAAAAACTAAACTAAGATATTTAGATCAAATTAAAAACGGATACCTATAAAAAGTTTTAAAGTTTTGTAAAATTTTTTTTATATGTATGTTACCAAAAGAAATAAACAAAACAAATAACACTTCTTATAGCTTCCGAAAAAATCAAACTTTAAATCAATTATAAATATTGTGTTGTTTATAAATTAGCATAAACTTTTATACTTTACTTTTTATCAAGTAGTTATTATTACATTATAAAACATCCAAACTACTATTTTTATAACTTTATTAGTTCGATTTAAATCTTTGTTAAAAAAATGGAAGTTAAAATAAAAAGCTCTACAGACAAACATAGATGATCTTAAACAAAGTCTTGAAGAGTTGTTTAGAAGTTGGCAAAATAATTTACAAAACCTAAACGGATTTGATGAAGTTTTTACATTTTTAGATGACGTAAATATAGAAAGAAATGAGTTCGACAACGTAATTGATATTAGAGTAGAATATTTGTTTAATCTCAATAAGGTAGAAAAAGATGAGATCGCAAAAAAAATGCATCATATGAATTTGGAATCCATGATTTATAATGAAGCTATTGATCAAATAAACCAAAAGACTCAAGAAAATACTAAACGCTTCGAACAAAATCAGAACAAAATAATCAATTTGAATAAAATTAAAGAAGATTTGCATAGAAAGTGGCAACAAATCAATCAACATGCATTACAAATCTTAAGAAATTTACAACAACAACGACTACAACAACAGCAACAACAAGAACAACAACAACATGGATTGAGTACAGAAATAATCGAAAACTTTCATCTCTTTACGGCTGACCAATCACATGTTGGTGATCAGTGTAGTATTTGCATGGAAGATTTCGAAATCGGTAGAAATATGATGCGTCTCGACTGCGATGGTCGGCACGCTTTTTGTCAAACCTGCATTGAAGGATGGTTTGCTAACCACAACACATGTCCTCTTTGTAGGCATAAGTTTTAGTAAACAATAATTTGTCATCAGTTCTTAAGACTTCAACTTTGTTCATTTATTTAAAGTGTTCAATAAACTATCTCTATATAATAAGACCTGTCTAAATTGATATTAGAATATCATTAAATTAACTAAACAAAATAAAAAGAAGTTTAACTAAGTTTTAAAGTTGTATAGTAATATTAGAATTGTAATGCTCAAAATTAATTAAATATTAATTAGTTTTTTATACATCAGGTCCTTAGAACATATTTTTAAGATTTTTTTTCTGTTTGATAAACTGCGTAGGTAAAATATATTTGAAAATTTTTAAATTTAGTTATAATAATAATTAGTTGAGTCCCATTGTTTGTACTTTGTTTAACAAACAAACAGCTTCGTATTCATAAAAACTTAAATATAAATAATTAACAAAATTTTTAATGATTAATCCGCTAAATAATCAATTTGTTTGTTTCTAAAAAGTACATAGTACAAAAAAAAATTTTCACTTTCTACTTACAAACTGTTGCGAAATTGAAATTTTATAGCAAATAAAATTATTCAAACTTTCTGATATGTAAGAGTTTATTTCAGTTATTTAAGTTTGTACATTTTTATACTTAAAATGATAGATTTATGTTTTTAAAGTAGTAACTATTATTAATATATATTTTATTGCTGAATAAACAGCTTCTGATGACGTAACAATTTTATCGAATAGTAGTTTGATGGGAAATTTTATTTAATAAACTTTGTAACAAATTGTAACTTTAAATTGTTTACACTAGTTTTAGAGTTATCTAACTTGTAAAAATATTAGACCATTCCACCAGGACACATTTGAGCAAAAATGTGATTACTTATATAAAATGCTTTTTAAGTATCGTTTATACGAATTTACTTATTGATTCACAATTTTTATCAAACTTGATGAATAAAAGCACTTACATTAGAAAAAGTAAACTAGTACAGTGCTTCCTCGCTAATCCGGTCCTCGCTAATCCGGTTCCTCGCTAATCCGGCCGGTTTTAGTCGAGAAGTCGACTTATTTACTTAAGCTTTTAATTTCATTTTACTTCGAAAAAGTATTCAATTTACGTTTTATATGTATGCAAGCAATATATTGTTACGTCATAATAAAGTATCATTTGTATAATCTTAAGTTTTTTTTCATACTTTTCCTGCTCAGTTGTAACAAACTTGTTTTATATTCATTTGCAATGTTTCTGTCTTTGCTAAGCAAGTTACACTTTAATATACTACAATCAACATATCTGGTTAAAAAATGGATAAGACAGCAAAGAAACGAAAACGCGTTCAACTAACAATTGAAAACAAGTTAAAAGTTTGCGAAATGGCAAACAATAATGTGCCTAAAGCTGTTATAATGAGCTAGTTTAACATTGGTAAGTCAACTTTAAATGATATTTTGAGAGGCTTAGAAAAGTTCAAAAAGTTTAAAACCGAAAAGGAGGAGCTGGGACTAATTGGAGCTGCTAAAACGTGAATTAAGTAAAATAAATTAAATTAACAGAAATTTTATAGTACGTTTTGTTATATACATTTATAATATAACTAGGGTAGATAATTTGTAAAAAAAGCGATATTTTGTTCTTATCCGGCCAAAGGCAAATCCGGCCATATTTTCAAAAAATCTTGCCCAACTTGGCCGGATTAGCGAGGAAGCACTGTAGTTAAAATTTTAAAAAAGCTTCTTATTCCAATTTTTATCAGATAAGTTCTAATCATAGTTATGTAAATTATATGAACGGATAAAATGATAAACTAAGCCAAAACATACTTACGTATTAAAACTTGTATTCCAATTATAGTTACTAACTGAATAAAATGCAATGTATTTCAAGTTTAAAATATTTTTATAAAACTTTATAATTTTAATATTTACAAGCTAACTTAATCAAAGCAGTTTTAACGGATTTAAATTCTCGTCATAGTGCAGGCTTAGCGAGTTTTAATCTCGTAAATTTTTAGAAACAGTAGCGATCACTAATTTTTTTTGAGAATGTATAAAATACGTAAATCATCATTAATAAATAAATTTTGATATTCTATCAAAGACGTCGGTCACTCATGTTTCGTAAAAAATGATTTAAATGAAATAAACGCAAAAAAAATATTTCAGATTATAAACTGTAATTTAAAAATTAACTTTTTAAAAATAACTTAATATTTGTATTTAATTTTATTTTGTAAGCTTTTATTGACTTCCACGTTGTTTTCTTAAATAGTCAAATACAATTTTTTAAGTTCTAAATGTTTAACATGTATCGTTTTTTTTTGAATGTGTATAACCTTATTAATCGAAAATATGTTAAGCTATGTGAATTCTACAAATAAGAAGTACGTCCTAGCTAAGACAATTTGACTTTATAACTATTACTAAAGATACACTAGTTTTGTGTAATTACACATACAGTTTATGGATTATAAAAGTCGCAACATCATTTTATTTTATATTACTACGTTTACTTATGTTAATAATAACTTTCAAATATTTTCATGTCTTTTATATTTGTCTAGTAATTTATTATTAAGTTTAATTATGTAATTACGTAACTAATTTAGTCTCACAACTGTTTTTTTGAAGTTTCCCACGTATATCTGCGCAATATGAAAATCAACGAGCTTTAGTAATATAAAACTAATTTTACTTTTCGATATAAAAGTACAGGGTTTAAAAAATTAAATTCATTTAATGATTAAAAGTTTTATTAATAAAGCGAAAATAGACTATTATTTAAGTTAAGAACCTAGTTGTAAGCTTTTATAACAAACTTTTCCGGCGGTTGTGCTAAACTGTTAGCTTAGAAATAATCAAATTTATTTTTCTACGAAATTAATTATCTCTACTGTTAAAAAGTTGTTATTTTTACATAATTTAAGTTTTTAAAAGTTTAGAAATTTTTTTTTAGGTAATTTCGAGAATCACAAGTCTTTTAATAGTTAGACTAAAGTAATAAAACATAAATTGTTTATTAACAAAATCCGATACTCTTTTTAAAAAATATAAAATATTCTTTATAACTTGCATTGTTTCCAGACTTCTATATAAATAATAAACATACATAACAAAGTGTTTTATGTTTAATATATTAAAAAAAACATAGGTTTGTAACAAATTAAAACATGATAACAATATTCTTACCAACTGTTAACTATTAATAGGTACTACTACTACAAACGCTATGTTGTAAAGAAGAAATGTTTATTATATGGATTAATAATCAAGTAGAAAAACAAATTGATTTAAATGTAATGGTTGCAAACAAACGAGTATAAACCGTTTTAAAATATAATATTATAACTCACAGAAATAATATTAAAACTTTAATTTCTTTTAAGTCTATACAAAAAGTAGAAACAGTATAAACTTATAATCGTTATTCTTTGTAATATAAGTTTTAAGCATTACATTGTACTATATTCAATTTTTTAAAAGTCTTGTTCTAATGCAAACACATTATTTTAGTAATTTTATTATACTTACGTCATTATTTTAAAACAACAGATAATTTTATTATATTTTGTATATATATACATATATATGTACATACAATTAAGTAAATAGAGTTCTTAAATTTTATTTATTTTTTACGAGTGAATAAACATAGTATATTAAATAGTGATATTAAAACTTACTATCTAATTGAGATTATACTTTAAAATTTAAAAAAAAGTGTTTTAAGAATTTTATTTTGTTTTATATAGGTAATAATCATATTTTAAACCAAGTTCTGTTTATGAAGTTCAATCTAATGATTATTTATCATCATAGTCATTTATTATTTAATATTAAATTTGAATAGTTAAGATTTGAAGAAAACACAACAAACTCGTTGTGTAGAAATACTTTTTTATCGCCGATTTAGTGTAAACTGTGCTTATAAGAGTAAATTTTTAGGTCAAAGTATAGATGAGAGTATAAAAAATAAAATAATATACTCTGATAACGGGTATTGAGTTAATTTTAAAAGTTTGTACAACAAAAATGTTTGTTATTTGTTTTACAAGCTAACTTTTTTTTTGTTAAAAGGTTACTGACAAATGGTATCTATATCTGTTTGAAATATTTAATATACCATACATAACAATAAATATGTATTTCACAGTTTCAAATGTTTGTAAACTCGTGCCTATAAACTGCATTAGAGTTATACTTGTTTTGAAAGTTCTGTCTATGTTTAAGTTGTTTAAAATTTTTGTTTAGTTTTAGAATCTGTTCATCCTTTGTAGCATGTGAGTTAATTTACATCGTCAAATATGCTAAACTGATTAATTTTATAATTTTTAGCTAAAATAATCAACATATTGAAAATATAACAATATTAAACAACCTTAAAATTTCAAAAAACTTAGTTTACTAAAATAAACAATTACAAGTTAGTTATTTTTTACAAAATACAAAAAAAATTATATATAATGTTCTAAAATACGTTCAAATACTATCTACTTAAGTCGACTTCAAAATTCACATTTAAACTATTCACAACATAACTTGTTCTTAATGATAAACTTCATTGTAACTTATTTTATGACTTTTTAATTTTTATTATAATTTTAGATTTAAACTTAGTACTTGGTAATTAAATCAAAAGATAGAAAGATTAAATAGTTTTATATCTTATAAAGTATATCTAACCATTATCTCAAAACTGAATTATATATATATATAATTTCTATGTCCAAAGATTCAATATAGATTTAAAGTTTTTAATTAATACTTACGTATTTATCTAAAATACTTTGCTAAAACCCTAGTGTTTCTGTAGTATTTTAGCTTAAATTTTAAAAAAAAGTTAAAATCTTAAAAAAAAATGCTTAAATTCCAAATTATTTCAATAAAATTATAGGCTTATCGTTTTGAGTGTTTAATTGCTAATAAGTTTTAAAAGTTGTTTAAAACGTAAAATCTATATTTCTAATTTAAATTAAAAATGTTCACTTGTAACAAAATGTATATTTTGTTGTTTTTAAATGACTGCCAGGGGCGGTAGACAATTGTTTATCAAATCAACATACAATAAAACTTTAAGAATGTTTGTTATTTCGCTAAGTTAAGCCATAAGACCGTGCGAGAGGCACAAAATTGATTTTAAGAACTTTTTTATTATTTTTGTTTTATAAGATTTTGATGTTTATTTGCATTACCGTATTATATTGTGCTTAGTTTAGCCATCGTTGTGCATGAAACACGACATATATTAAGACTCTGCAATATTAGTAGTATTATTAGTAAGACCTATTTTGTATTTTAAGATTGTAACATTCAGAAACTTTAAGAACATGATTAAGACATTTTAATTTGTAGAATTTGGTGTTAACTTGTTGTGTTTAGTTTTTATATTCGCAGCTTATGTTCTAGTAGTAGTTATATAAAAATAATATTTATATATTAATTTTTATTAAATATAAAAGCACAATAACTTGTTTAGAATTGAAAACTAGTTTTAAACATATCTTAGTTGTAATCAACGTAAAAACCGTCATAATTATGTCACCACAATCGCTAATAAAATAAATTAAAAATAAATACTTGGTTTCGGTAACTTACCTTAGATACAACAACATTAATTTGTTACGAATAGAATTACATGCATCACTAAATGATCTCCCGATAATAAAAACCGAACAATAAATGTTTAAAAAAAATTTAAATTTTTTTTGTCTATCAAACTTTGATGCTTTTAAATTAAGTTCTACACTTGAATACAATATGCGAAATTGAAATTAAATGAAATGTAAACTTTTAATTTAATTGATAGATTGTATTAAAATTATATCAATATGCTTCTTAATATCTCTATACGAAAGTACAAAATATGCATCAAGTATAAAAAGTATAACAAAAAACTCGAAGTTTTTATATCCGCATATCGGTAACTACGATTACTAGTAAAAGTGTTGAAATCTAAAACTTATTTATAAAGAGTTTTTAATTTAAATATGTTTTTATGGGATATGTTTTTAATTTAGTATATAATCCCTAAAAACCTTTTATTAAGCAGATGTATGTAGTGATGTAATAAAATTTTGTGTATTTGTTATACATTAAATTATGTAAAATTTTACGAGCACTTTTACTCATTATAAATTTGATGTTTTAAAGAAATTCGTACAGCCATCTTTCAAGTAAAATTTATAATTAACTCTGTAGTCTGTAGTTTGTATGAAATTAGTTTGATTTCATTTAATTAAAGTTTTAAACTTTTTAAATTTAAAAACTATCAGAAGATTAAAAATAAAACACCAAGTTTAACAGAAATTAAACAAAAGTTATTTGTAATCAAATATAAAATTTTAACTCTATCACTAAAATTTTTTAATGATAGTCAAACAAATTTTAAAAATGATAGTTTAATATTCTAAAAAACTTACTTATTGAAAAAAAAATATTTTTTTAATCTATACAATTTAAACTTATACTAGCTACTTTAAGATTCTTAGTCAACATAATATGCAGTTATGCAAGATAAAGTTTAAACATTATAACATTTTTTCTACTAAATTTTATTGATTTTAAATTAGTTCACAACTTTATTACAACATTCAAAATCGTAACTTAATACATTTTTATTTGTTAATTGAGTCAAATAAGTTTTATTTAATATTTATCACCATGCTTTTAATATCTTTATAGAAAATTATCAATGAAAGTTGAACATACAAAGTATTTAAGCTATAAGATAAAACTAAAGTTTATTTTTCTAGTATCAGTAATTAATATTTTCTTGAAAACTGTCTTAGTTATAACTAAATTATAAAGAGCTTAAAGTTAACAGAATTATATACATTTATAAGAAGGATTTTAAACGTATTTATATACCATTTGTAACTTGTATTTGTCTTGGTTTTCTCGTTTGTTACAATACAGATATTTTTAAGTAGTAAAACTTGAAATAAAGTAGTAAAAGTAGTAGTATAAGTACTTATACTTTTATTTTTTAATATCAGTAACTAATATTATTTTAAAAACTTTTTAGAACGCAGCTAAAGTAAAAAAAATTAAAGTTAAAAATATGTTTGATATACAACAGAACTGTGTACAAAAACTTTTTTATTAACAATTGTAGATAGTGATATTGTTAAATTTGAAAATATATATACATAATACATAAATTTATGATTTAATTTACAAGTATTTCAGCTCGTTATAAATTTCTATGATTCCAAATAACCTAGCACCAATAAGATTTTAAATAAAATCTTTAGACCATAGTTAGAATATAGTTAATTTTGACGTCGTTTCATTTATATAATTAATTGTTTGAGTTTGAAATCTGTTTGAATATTATTATGACCCTAAACCTAGTACAAATTAAAAAGAAAAGAAAAAATGTAGTAAAAAAGATTAACTGTAAATTTTATCGTTTCTTGTTTTTTTTCATAACGATCCTATTAAAAAAATGTTTTTAATCGATCATAAATACTTTTTTAACTTTATATGTTAACAAAATCTTAATAATAAGTATATAAATTTAGAAATATAGTGAACAAAAGATAATAAACACGTAATAATAAAAACTAGTTCAAAAATAGTTAATGAGACATTTAAAACTAATTTAATTTATTTGTCGACATTTTTGAAGCACAAATATTTGTTAAAATGTTCTAGTAGTAGTAAGACAAATGATTTAATTCAAGCAATGTAGTTAAATATTAAATAATTATCCTCTTTCGTTGGTTTAACTTTTAATCTGAAATCGTTTGAAAGCTTATACCTTTTAATGTTTTAGTGAAGGTAAAAGGAATTAAGTAACGATTTAGTTACAAAGTCATTTAAAACAAACTTTAAGTGTAAGCTTGTTGTTTAACATTTACACCTTCTACAATTTATTTGTATTCACCATTTAGTAAAAATAACAGCTGAAGATTAACAAAATTATTAAAAACTTCTACTTTTACACACAAATTGATAACGTAAAGCTTAAATATACAAGTTTATAAAAGATTTATACTAACTATTAAAAGGCTTTATCTAATGGCGTAACTAATTTATACTTACAAATAGTTTTCTTAAACTTACTTTATTTAAACATAGAATATTTTATTTGTTATTCAGATTAATGGTGAATATATGAATATATGAATAACTAAATTTATGGCTGCTATTTTAGTTTTCTATTAGTTAAACAAAATAATTTGACACAATTTTTATAAGCTTTATATATAAAATGCTTTTTTTAAGTTTAATAGTTATAAGTTAGCTATTTGTATTTAGTTGTAAATTCGTTTTTAACTCTTAGTTAAAAAATTTATTACCAGCTTGTAAACTCGCTTCGAGTAAGACTTATTTATATCAATTATCGCATAAAATGATAAAAAAATAAATATTAAAGCAAATTTTGTTTGGTCCATTAAATGAACATAGATTCTACTTAACCAGTGTTTAAAGTTAAAATATACACAATTATATTTTCTCAAGATTCATACTAAGTTTGATACTTCAATATAAGTTGTCCTGTCTTTTAACTTTTTTTACAAAATATTGTTTTAAATAGTAGATGAAACATTTACTATACTAAAAACTTGAACAAATAAAAAAAAACACAATTTTGTTTATTAATTAGTTAAAAATTTCGACACCATTTTGAAAATAATTAGCCCCGTTAATACTTATTAAAAATTTTTGTTCTATAACACTGTGTAAACAATTTTAAGTGAGATAACATTTATTAGATAGTAGTATGATTTCTTTTAATGACTAGATTTATAGTGTAGATGTATTTTAATAAGTCAGTCAAAAAAGGTTTAGATATCTATAACTTCAGTTATACTTTTAAAATTCAGACTTGTTAAACATAAAATAAAAAGGTAACTTGTAGCAAATTTAATTTAAATTTGATTTTGTTGCAAATATTTTTTGCAATTTGTTTTCAATTTGGTTAAAATTAACTTTTAACTAAGTAAAAATTTAGATTAAAAACAAACCTTAACCTAATCATAATTTATAAAATTTCTTACAAAACGTTTGCTTACGTTCAAAGCTCTTATATACATTACTTACTTTAAATAAAATACTCTGTTTAACATTCAACAAAATTTTTACTGTTAATAATAATGTTAAGGCTAAGTAATAAAAATGTTGTTTTCAGTTCTACAAAAACCGTAATTAGGTAAGCGAGTTATAAGCTCGTAAAAAATATTCTCCTAGACATGTAGCCATTAAACAAAAAGTGTGCTAGTTAGAAAATGTCTTATAAACTTAGCGTTTGTGAGAACCAAGCTATAACGTAATTATGCTTTTTTTTGTAAAATTAATTATTATTAAACTTTTTGTTACAAAAAACTTCGTGTTCAGCTAGAGGTCAAGACCAAAGAAGACCTGTTCTAAAATTTTATAGCTTAAACAATTTTATAATGTAAAAATAAAATAATATTTAGGTTTACAAAGCTCTTCTGAAACCAAAGATCACTAGTATAAACAGTCTACTATTTAAAATAAAAGTATTGATGAATTAAAATATTTCTGTAAATGTTTTTATTTTGTAGATAAAGACAGTAAGGTATATATAAAAAAGTTTTGTACAATATGTGTAATTTTCATTCAAAGTTATAAACAAGATAACAATTCGTGTTCATTTTGAAAATAAACTAAGATGTAAATTCTTTGTAAACATTACTTATTCATATTATACATTAGGTTTAAATGAAATCAAAAGTTAATGTCATTGGAGATTTTTGGTTGCAAAAAGAATAAAACACGAAAATTATCATTTCATATAGAACAAAAAAATCGAGAGTCTTTGCTTGCGTAAAAATTAGTCCTTCAACCTGAGTAATAGAAATAGTTAAACTTAGTTTACTGATTCTAATAACCGGTCGTTTATTATTTACTAAAATTTTGTTTTAATTAATTTACATGTTTAAATTGTATAGACTTTTGTATACAACTCCAGAGTTACGGATCCATGTTTCTAGTTTTGTGGTTTTGTTTCTTTTATTAAAGTCGTAAATGTGAAAATGTTCTAATTTCTTTTTGTACTAAATAAGTTATAAAAACAAGGGACATAAGCTTACTTTAAATTATTTAAAAACTATTTTTGCTTAGTTAAGTTACCAATAAAACAAATTTATCCGAGTTTTATGCTCGTTTTAAATAAATTTAATTACTGTGCAAACGTTTAAGCTGTATTAAGCGTGATTTTATTACGTTCTAACAAACGAGCTTACGTTGGAATTAAACGATGACGTCAATAACTATTTGAAACTTTTATCAAAAATCAACCTGAATACGTTAAAAATACCAAATTTGTAAGTCAGGCTTCGAAAAGCAAAAAAAAATTGTAAAAATTATTCTATCATAATTTTATGAAATTTACATTACTCACAATAATAAGCTTTTTCTATATGGTTTTTTTTTGTATAATGTTTTCTTAAGTTGTATAAAACTTTTTGTACATTTTATTTTTCAGCTATAAACCAAAATTATAAATACATTTTAATCGTATCTTTAAAGCGTTTATCAGATATATAAAGTCAAAGTACATAGCTTTGTACATTTATAATTTAAAAGTATTGTTTATATAGTTGGTTAAAAAAGCTATATGTTTTCGTTGTTGCTAAAAATAAATTTTGTTTTTAATTAAGTGTTATAAAACTCAAAACATAAGTAAATTCCTTTGAAGATGGTAAAAACTTTTAAAAAATAAAACAAGTTTATAAACTACGGATTACGATCGATATATTTTGAAAATATACAGTACTTAGTAGACATAATTAATTTGAAATATCTTATCATCGAATATCAATTATCGCTTTTGCATAGCGTTTTAAAAATTAATTACTATTGTATAAGCTTTATACTTAGCATTAGTTGCTCTATACAAAGAATTAAATAATTGTTATCAAATAAAATCAAGAATAGGTTTAAAAGGTTCAAACTTTTCGATTATTATTTAAAGAAACTTATCTAAATGAAATTAAATAAAGAGTTATAAACTTCGATTTTTATTTTTGTACCATTAATTTGCAAAACTTAAGATAATTCAATTGTAGAAGTTTTAAGTACATAAAAATTTTTCAGATTTAAAAAAATAATTTAATAGAAATTAAACACGACGTTTAAACTTTTCACACGCTAAATTTAATTTATCTTATTTAAACAAACAATCCTGTAAATAATGACTTTTCTGGAGCTTTAAAAAGTTTTAACTAGCAGCTTAGTTCGCAATCATGCTTTATTACAATTCAATTATTTATATTTATTTACAAATAGGAGCTTATTCAAAACTTTTTTTTTTCATTATAAGCTTGCTTACTGCATAGAACCAAATAAATAGATTTTAAGTGTAAACTATGTTCAAAAAGTTTTTGTAACGTTAAAAAAAGGTTAACAAACTTAGCAATTTGTTCAGTTATAAACGACAAACTTGATTCTCTTTGAAATATACTTCTTTAAAAGATTTTTACAAATTAGTTTTCAATAAACTTAACATAAATGAGCACATACTCCATACTACACTACGATATACATTGCTAATATATTTACGAGTAAACAACTCGATCAATATTTACATTAACATTTACATAAAGTTATTTAATTATTAAGGAAAGAAATTTAAGAATCGATGAAACAAAGTGAAAGTTAGTTAATAAAAAATAGAATTAATTTTTTTTTGTTTGTTCAAAAAAAAAAAAAAATAATTTTTACGAAACATACTACGGAGTGTCGGTTATCAATGTTAGGTACTCATAATAAATTTATCAACAACATTATAAAATTTTAAGTGCAATTTTAATAAAATTACTTATCGGACTTAAAATTTCTACGAGTAAAAAACTCGCTCGATCTACACTTTAAATAGAATTTCAAATATATAAAAACTGTTCTTGTTAAGTTATGGTTTTAGATTAGAAGTTTTATATTCTGATAAAAAATAACTAATTAAAATATTTTAAACGCTTATTAATTCACTACAACAATCCAAAATTAGTTATTTATTTTTGAACTTATTTGTAAATTTAAATAATGATGTAACTAAACAAACTTTATACGCAAAAAGAATGTAAAATACAAGTATTGACTGTTCAAGTAAAAGTTGGTCATGTTTCTAATTATCACAAGTTTTCTATTTAAAGTAATTGTAAAAATTAAACATCCAAAACTATTTGAAGTCTGTAATGAGCAAAACAGGTTGCATTAATAAAAAGAATACTTTAAATATTTTTCCTAGTCTAAATAATCTTTTAAAGGAAAATACAAGTAAATTTAATTTTTTTTTAAACTAAAAGTTTTTTGATTAGTTTAAAAACTATCAAACTATACACCATTGTTAGAATTGCTTGTAGTTTTATCGCATAAAATTTATCTAGTTATTTTATTATACACATTTAATTTAATACTAAGAAATAAACGTAATATCATTATCTAGAAATTTTTCTCAACTTCGCTGAAGGTTGTTAAATTTTGATACCTGTTGTTATTTGTTAAAATGCAAAAAAAAGACAACTTTATTGTTTTACTAAAAATTGAAATTTATTAACGTAGTAATTTTTTTTTATCTGAGTTGTTTTGAGAAAAAATTAAAATTATCACACTTTAAAAATTAGCTTTTGTTATTACTACGTTATTTTATTACTTGATTTAATCAAATTGATTTTAATATTCTTTTATTTAGTATGAAAAATTTCCATAAAACAATTTGATGTACTTTTGGAAAACCAAAAACTTTGTAATAACCTTTCGTTATTATAAAACACGTTACCAATTTTGACAATTGAGTACAATTCTTTTTCGCAATTTACAAAACTTAAAATGACGTTAAAACATTTTTCTAACAATCAATGATTTCAATATGAAATTGATGATTAATCACTTCTCTAAAATTAGATTATTCTCAGAGTTAAAAAGTTTTAACGATTAGCTTAGCTCGCACTAACTTATCATTCAAACATTATAAACAATTTAATTACAAATAAAAACAAATAATTTTTATTTTTTTTATAAGTCTACCCCTTGCATATAATCAAAGAATTTATAGAAGTTACATAATTTAAATTATTAAAACATATTTTAAATAAAGTTTAAAGAACTCTTACACTGTTAAAAAATTTTTGTTATCAAGAAGCTAAGCAATTTATTGATCTTTTATTTTCTTTTTCTTTATTTACGCTTCTTATAAGCATTTTTGTTTTGATAAGTCAATTAAATTATAATCTATTTACTGACTTACTAATGCACTAAATATATTTTTTTAATTCATATAAATATATTTTACGTTAAATCTACAATATTACAAGAAATAAAATAAAAACATAAACACTAGCATATATATAGTTTTCATACAAATAATGAAACAATTAATATCAAATGAAGTTTAGAATTGGTTTAAAAGATGAATTCAATATAAATGGTTAAAATCAATAATTACAAAACAATTGTATTTTTTTATTTAAAATAAAACTCATTTAAATAAAGTACACATCAGATTAATTAAGGGTAAAAAGATCAAAACTAAATGATTTTATGATAAAATGAATTGAGTTTGCTAAATTAATTACTATTTAGCCAAAAACTATTCTGCTTGCCAGTACCTTTGCTTAGTGGATCGCGTTTGGCCTTGACCTAAAGTATCACTTAAACAGCATTAATTATGATAAAATTGATAACAATAATATTTTGTGAACTATCTTTTTTTTTCAGACTAAAAATTATAAACGAAAATATTAATGAATCATTATTCAAAACAAACTAAATAAAAATAGTTTATAAGTTTAGTTGATTTAAAAGGACTTTGTTTCTTATAGTAAGCTTTTAAACGTATTTAAAAAAGATATACGAGTAAAATACTCGTTTCAAATTTTTTAACCACGCTGAGTTGTTATTAAAATCCATTTAATTTAGTTAATGTTAAATATTTTTATACGAGCATTTGTAGGAACTAAAAGAAGACGTCACAAAAGTACAACTTTATTTAGTTTCAATTGTACAACAACATAATAAAATATTTTTCTTTAATTCAAATTTAGTTGAATAATTACAATAAAAAGCACCATTCGAATACCCTTCATAAAAAATTATATCAAAAGTTTTGTTAAAAAAAACAAGTATTAGTCAACTTAATAGTAATATAATTTGTAGGTTGCATAATAATATCTAGGTAATTACCTTTTTTATATGATGTCCAGTTTTAAAATTGTACTTACTTAACTTATTATTCAAGTAATTTAGAAATGTTATTAAGAGTTACTTTTATACGAAACCAAATTAGTTTAATTAAGCATTTTGTAACTAATTTTAAACATCTTATACAAGAAATATGTATACGAAATCTTATTTCTGTTATGTTAAGTCTATACAGTTTTTTTTTTTACGTTTTATTAGGAATCAAATAAAACAAAATTGAAGTCGTGCTCAACTTTTTCATAAGTTGTGTAAAGTAAATTAAAAAAAAAAAATCAGAAAGCTTTAAAATAAAGTATGTTGTTTCAAAATCAATGTAATTTAAAGTTGTAAGCTGATATTAACTGCAGATTTTACTAATATTTGTTTACTTTTTTTTTTGTAATTTTACAAGTAAAATACTCGATAAAAACTAATACATCGTTATATTTACAGAATTTCTACCGTGATAAAGTTTATTAATATGTAGTACTTTGATATAATGTCTCTGATAATGGCGTCAAAGACTTAGTTTGTTAAAAATAAATTTGAGAAGTGTTGTAAACTAGAAATATAGTATGAAACAAGAGTTTTAATAAAAAACAGTGAATCAAATTGTAACCTAAAATAAACTAATTGCAAAATTTAAAAAAATGTAAAATAAAATTAAAATAAATAAAAACATTTTTATTAGCTAGTTTGTCGTGCAATATAAGCTTAAACAAAGTATTCACGCTTATAACCTATTTGTTGAACTAAACCTACAAAATAGTTAAAAAAAGAATTTCTTTGATATAAGTTTGATACAATGCTTATCATGCATTTCATAGTAACCAGGTACAGTCGAAGGTATTGACATAAAAAGTTATTTTTATTATCAGCTCGCAACAAACAGAGCTAATCTAAGTACTACTGTTTTTTTTTAATTTAATATCACATAATTAAAATTACAATTTATCTGGAAAACAAAAACTAAAGTTTATGTGGTTTAATTAATAAGTTTTCAGTTTTTACCTATTAAAATACCTAAAATAAAATATTGAATATCTCAAAAAACGTAGATACTAAAACAAAATTTGTTCATCATATACTAAATGGTATATTATTTTATTACATTAAGTAAATTGTTTTCAGAATTTAAACTTTATTAGAACTAAAACTGTTAAATAAATGTTAACACCAATTGTTAAATTAGTTTGTTGTCTACTTAATTTTTATTATATATAAATTTCAATTTAGTTTCTACAAAGCTTTAACTTGTCGTTTCAAGACAAACTAATTTTAAACACTTTGAGACTTATATAGTATGTGCATATTATTAACTATAAGTTTAGCGAGGAGTAAAAATATAAACTAAGCTATATATTGTTGTTATTATTTTTTATATTAAAGTTCTTTTTTAAGTAATGTTTATTACTTAGAATAAACTTTTTGATTTTAATTCCATGTAAATACTTAAAAGGATTGATAGAAAATAACTTTATGATGTTAAATAACAACTGATAAATATAAATAAAGTTGAAGATAAACGCTTTTTATTGTTATTCTAGTTTGTATAAAACTAAAATGTTTATAATATACGAATTTTTATTTTTTAAATATTTAGTTAAAACTTATATCTACAGTACTTTTTTACTACTAATGGATAAAAGGAATAAAAATGTTATTATTTTATAAACATTAACATACTTTTAATAAAGATTAAGTATTAACTTTTATGAACTGCTATGAAATATTTTCTAAAATACTTAAATTTTTTATGAAATCAAACCTACTTCACTCAATCCTTATAAAGATAAGATTAGTGTTAAACTATTATACAAATTATTGTTAACGTTATCAAACAATAAAACAAATTTCTTAAAACTTCTCTACAGAACTATACTTTGATTTAATTTTAAAAAGAATTCCGTTTTTACGCTACTTTTTAGCTCACAAATTCCTGTATTAAAGCACATATTATGTGAAAAACATTAAATGTGACTAAAATTCAGTAGGGTGTTCAATAAACTTTAAATAGATAATATACTCATATTAATAAAAAAATTAATGATTAAGCTGACGGTACAGTTCATCATATACTTGTTATTGGTAAAGTTTAATCGATGAATAATTGTTTTTCATTTTTTGTGTTTTATAACTACTGTAAACTGCCTAAAACTTATTAAATTGCTTAAAATTTAAAGTTTATAAAAAAATAAGTTTTATAAGTTGATATGTTTTATCATTATTTATCATCGTAAAGTTTAATATGACAATTAATACATCCATTTTATTAATTTTAAGCTAAAATATTTTTTAGAAACATTATGCTGAAATTTTAATTATTTAAAAACTAATTTACTACATAGTGTAGGGTCAATGCTGGTTAAATATTTGTATATTCTGTGAACTTTATTTCAATAATTGTTTAAAATAGCTACACTTTAGCCTTTGCGGATTCATGTTAAAAAAAAAAACACAGTTTAAAGATTAATAGTTAAACTTTATAATTTATATGTTGTAAAAGAATATAAGTAACTCAAGTATAGATAACTAAATTGCATCATTAGAAAATTAAAAACTAACTAAATCACGAAACTTTAAAAATATAATATTTTATAACTGTATATTGACGTCATAGATTTATTCTTCCTAATTACTGTCTTGAAACTAGTTCTTATAAAAGTTAATTTTTAAGTTACCCAATTTCTAAACATTTTAGTTTAAAACGAGCTAAAACTTTTTCATAACATTTAATAAAAAAGTTTTACTCTATTATCCTTTAAATTTTTATTTGTAATTTTATGCCAGTATTTATTTTCGTTTAAACCTAACAAGACTACCGAGAAAAGCTTTCAAGTTTTAAGGAAAATGTTTTAGTTTTTAGTTACAAACATTATTCAAAAAAAAATTAAACAAATATGTTGACAAACATTAAAAAAAACTAAAATTGCACTGTTAAAATAAAAAAAATAAAAAAAATGGTTGGTAGTAAGTATCAAAGTCGTAAACGTAAAATTTCTAGTATCATTAAATAAAAAACAATTACTATTTTATTACTTATTTTAAGAAAAATTCTATCAGGTTTGTAAACAAAAAAAACGATAAAAATTTATTTCGAGTAACAACAAACTTTCATTTTAACACACTGACCAGAATTGAGAAAAAAAAATTATCCATGACATACTTATCTGTAACTATATAACATTATAACTTTTTCGCATTTTAATTTATATAATAACACTTTGTAAATTTTGCAAATTTTGCAAGTCTTTATACTTCCTTAAAACTAATTTTGAAAAATAAGACATATATTCAAATTGTAAGAGTTATACAGTCACTTGTTTATAAACATGCATTTATGGTAGTAAATTTAAGCTTTATACTGTATTTTTAAAATACTCAAGATAAGTTTCAAATGTAAAACTATATTTTAATTAAGATTTTTTTTTAAACCAAAAAAGGCACATACTTTTTTAGCAATTACAGTTATGTGAAAAATGCTATAGTTTTACTTATTTTAATTTAGTATGCTTATACATTGATATATAAACCTGATTGAGTTTGATACAAAGCAACTATAGCTATAACTAAATAGTTTATGTTTGTTCAACGAAATATTTTGGAACAAAAACATCGTTTCAAACTAAACAGTTTTAAAGTTTTATGTTGTTTTAAAATTTGTTTGTTAATATTTAGATTTTTTAATCAAGCGTTTGTGTGACAAAGTAGAAAAGTCACTATAGGTTTTATTTATTATCTAAACTATTTTTAAAAATAGAAATTAAAGAAATATGAACAACACTTGTTTGACTTCTTTAAACATCAACTATAACTTAAAACGCAAAAAACGACACTTAAATTTAACAAAGTGTTAAATTTAAACAAACTTATTTAAACTTGAATTAAGTATAAGTTTATATATACATAGTCATGCAACATACAAAAGCTTTTATTTTTTATAGTTTGTTTTATATAAATATTTTTGAATTAACTAAAAACTTATATCACTCGTAGACACAGAGATATCTGGTATTTATACTAAACTTACTTTTTATACAAGATTATAACGTTGGTTTTAGCTAAATTTGTGAAATCACTACTAAAAGTATTATGCTATTAGTTTAACAATTTAAACAATAGTTGTAAAAAGTATGTGTGCTCATTAGATGCTTGTATAAAATTTTCTATAACGTTTTTGTTTTTTCGGTGAGCGACACTTGAGCCCTTTTTAGTTTATAGTAACACAACTCTAAGCTTTATAAGTAGTTAAATTTGTTATCATTTAATTATGTAAAAATAAAGTAATAAATATTGAATTGTATTATTTTAAGATGTTGATTACTAAATCGCAAAAAAAAAAAATTGTTACACCTGTATGTTGACCGATTTTTAAATTTAAAGTTTAATGTTTTGGTTTTAAATTTAAAAAATAAATCTTCATTTTCTTAAAAAAGTAAACAAACAAAATAATGGTTGTAACTTTTTTAAATTTATTTATAATTGTTTAGTAATAACGTTTATATTAAAAAAAAAAAGGGTATTTCATTGAAATAAAATTAAGTTTTAGTACATGGTAGACTTGTATATTCTTGCTAAAATTATTACTGTTGTTTGAGACGTATCGGACATTTATTTTTCTTAATTTTAGAAATACTCATCGCTCATTTGAGTGCATCTGTTACCCCAACCCTCGGGTTTCCTGATGGATATTTTTTGAGTGTTGGCAATCACTTAAAAAACAGATTCCCAGCTTTTACAACTGCGCTTTTTAATTATTTTTCTGAAAAAATACTTATGTAAATTGTATGGGACCTTAAATACACTCTAGATTTTATTTTGGACAAATGTCTAAAACAGTTACAATTTAATAATAAATATCTTGGGTTAATAGTATAACGAAATCATATTTTTTGTAATAATAGTTAAACTAAATAACTTCAGTTTAGAATATGAGCTTTTATAAATATAATATAAAATACTAAAATCATTCAAAGATGTAAAGTTTTCTAGTTACTGAAGTTTTTAAAACAGTTATTTTTTATACTAGTATGATAACGTCATAGTTTTATTCTTTCTGAATACCATTGGTAAATCTTGCGAGAGACTTAGTTTTAAAAAACGAAAGCTGGTACATATCATTTATAATTATAAAAATATTCTATCTATTATGCTTGCAATAACTTCATAGCTGTGCAAACATTTCCCCCCGTGAAAAAGTTTTACTTCGTGCAAAAGTGTCCCCTCTTGCTTAAATAG